>NC_080753.1:2510000-3135000 GCF_020826845.1 Diceros bicornis minor
CCACAGAGAGGGCAGTGTCGATGGAGGAGCTTGGGCACAAAACAGACTCTAGTGGGTTGAAGAGTTAGCAGAACTATAAGACATGGATACTTTTTCTAGAGGCTGAGGGTAAAGGAAAAGACCAGCTAATTGGTTAGAAGATCTTTATAGGTCTCCTTAGCAATAACATTCTATGAATTCTACTAACAAAGCAGTTGTATCAAGAAGAGTGGGCCTGCTTCCCCAGATGTCTACCTTACTACCAGCCTGGATGCTAGGAAGTTGACGAGATGGTCAGGTCGGTTCAGAGGGGACTCACTGACATGGAGAGCCAGCTGCGGTGCTCATGCAGCGGCAGAGTTGTTCCTGTCCATGTAATCAAGAAGTGGTGAGGTGTGTGGTTTGTGTGGTGGTGGAAGGCGCAGGGAGGGCCACCATTTTAAACAGCAGAAAGATGGAAATTATTATCCCCAGGGGAGTAAAATAGCCCTTAGGTAAACACACAAAATGAAGAGGCACTCTGAAAAGGAACAGAGATCTTGTTTTTACTCACCGGCGGTCCTGGGGGGCCTGGTTTTCCTGGAGGACCTGTTTTTCCTCGTCTTCCCTTGAAACCAAAGAGAAACACACCATAAATACTGTGATTCCATTTTATTTCAAGAGGAGACAATATTAAATGGCAATTTTAAAGACAGTAAAAAGTAACAAAAAGTTGAAAAATAATTCCAAGTCTACGTGGCCTTTAAACATCAATGAAGTCTAAAAGCTGTAGGCCAAATCTTGACAGCCTAGATGAGAAAAATCACGCCTGGAATGGATAAACCGTAACTGTCATTAGCAGCCCTTTAAATGCTTCTACCCTGACACTTTAGTAAAGGAATATAAAGCATCTGAAAGATGGTCTACGATTGGCATTTTATCTTACGAGTCTGTGGTCTCAGAGGCAACAATACACGCATTTGTCATCTTAAATTGGTGTTTCTCAGACTAGCCTGACTTCTCATTTGATAGTAGGTACCTGAGGGGGAGATTGGGTGTTAGAAATGCATATTCCTAGGCCCCATCCAAGACTTACTGGTTTAGAATCTCTGGGGAAGGAAGCTACAAATCGGCATTTTAAAAATTACTTCAGGTAATTCTAATGATCATTAAAGTTTGAAAAGCATTCCCTAAGCTGTATAAAGCACGTTAACTAGCTCTTTTCTTCCCGTTGGACTGTTAAGCTGTTTTATAAAAGTGAACTAAAGTATATACTCCTTGCTTAATAATCTTCATTATTGTAACTGAATGTTAGCTCTCCCAAGTTCACAACCAGCTAAATTCCAATTGCAGGAGTTAGAAAAATAAGATTGTGCTAACATCTCTAAGTAACTGTGTATTTAATATAATTTAACGAGCAGTTATTTACTATAAAGGTATTTTCTTAAATTGTTTTCATTTCTAATAGAAGGAAGTAAGCTTAGGTATCAAAAGCACACATTTGAAGCATTTCTGAGCAGGTTTTCTAAATATGATCACTCTATTTCATTGTTACTAATAACTTTACTTTATTACCATATCGGTACTATATTAATACATATTGTTGCTACTGAAAAGTGAAAGTATTGGGTTGACCTTTCAATACTTTTTTGGGAGAATTGTAAGCATAAACACAGAAAGGCCCATCTCATTCACTTATTTTCTTGCTCTGAAAGTGTCAGGCAAAGTTGCTTGATCTCTCTGGTTTTCATCTGTCTGGAGTGGGGTAGGAAGCCCAAAGGCAGCTGAACCAGCAGGTAAGCTTTGGGAGATATGTAAGCACATAGTACGCTGTGACTGGGTGGGAAACGGAGCATTGTAGCTGAAGGCAAGTTAAGTGCATACCATCAAGTCTTTGCATAAAAACAGCAGCTGTTTTCATAAATAATCCTAGCTAATATCTACAGAACAGATTTTTAAAAATTTTATTAAAAACAGAAATATAATTAGTGGTGTTTTCATGTACCATCTGTTTTAGAGATCTGAACCTTGGCGTTCCTTTTGGGGATTGTAATACTGGAATGAATATATGAATTAGTATTCTGTATACTTAATAAAAGTTATACACACATACATTATTCTCTAATCTTGCAGTTTACACATTCTGAAAATCAATATATTAGGTCTTTTAGTAAGTGTAAGTCAATTAGACTCTGAGGATTAATCAATGGTAAAAAGTTTACTTAGAAAGTGGAAGCGTTGTAATTTATTAATTCACAAGAGCACAAAGAAACAAAATCAATGGCATCGGAGTAGGTGATTGGTTCTTTCTTTTAGGCTGAGGTAAGTTAAAACCATAGGATCAACTTTTGTGTGTATTCTTTCTTTAAAGAAGACGTGTATATCGATTTGGGCAGGAAGTGGGGAAAATGAGGCTAACTATCGATCAACTTTTATCACAGAGTTAATGTTTAAGACAAACCAAATGTCAAATATTGTAACATAACATTGGCATGTCTTAAATTGGGGAGTAAAAAGCATTCACAATTTGTGTGGTAGGGGCAAGCATCTAAATTCTTGCCTTTCGCTGCCGATTTACATGCTCATTTAAGTCAGCCTTGCCATGTCAGGTGGTACTGATGCGTGTTCTGGAAGAGTGCAGGGCAATGCTGATTTTGTTAGCATCCTTGCTAAGAGTGTACATGAAGGTAAAATATTCTTAGGGTTGTTAAATTATTGGGACATATTGTGTACAGATAACTTCAGCTGGCACATATTTTCAGTTTAAACATGGTTTCTAGGCTGGGTTTCTAGTAACACTCCAAAACAGAGTTGAATAATTTTTTACGATGTGCTTTACAAGCAACAGTCCCCATTTTCTTAGCCATACCGCCAAACATACCCTCACTATATTTGGACTCAGGACTTTGCTTTCAGTCCTAAGTGTCAGTGACCTGGAGAGGGGGCTCCTACACGACAGAGCAGACGGTGAATGGATGAGAACGAGGAGTGGAAGCTACAGAACCTAAGGGGCCACAATTTCTATCACTGTAATAGTTCAAGCCCACTCCTAGACGTCATCTTTCTTCTCTCCAAGGAGCCCCAGGAATTAACTCCTTTTCTTCCTTATCCCCATTCAAGGCCGCCAGCTGCACTGGATACTGTCTCACATTCTCCTGTTTCTCCAAAAGATCTTTTCTCTTTCACTTAAAAGCAGTAGGGAAGGCAAAAGCCTACCTAAGAGATAACAGTATATTTTTAGTAGGATGAATTTTATTATTCCGGTCAGGATAATTTGAGGAATATTTTATTATTAACAATTATGCCAAGACAACAGGCATAAATCACAACTCTCATCCTAGGACTAAAACCAGATTCCTTCATTTTTTCTGAGGAAGGTGCAGTCTGTGAATTTCAGTTCTTTCCTCGCAGGGCTCTGGGGAATTATATGAGGACACCTGGGGCCCCACGAGTTGCTAGGGCTGCTGGTGGGGCCAGGGAGCCCTGGTGGTTCCAAGGAGAAGAATGGTTACACAGGTGTGTCTCCTCTTTGTCTCCTTTATTTCAGTGCCTTCATTACAGGGCTCCCTCTAGACCCACTGTAAAGTGAGACAAAAAGTGGGGACTTGGATGTAGGTGGGGACACAAATCCTCGCAGATACAAACAGATGCTGAGCTGGGAGCCGCCTTCCCAGTTAGGAAGCCTGTTCCCAGGTGGCCATTTTTTCATAAGCAACTCTGATAAGTTGGAGTCTGGCTGAATCTCCAAAAGGATGGAGACCTGCTGTTCCAGCATAATTACAATTGGGCTAATCCAACACTTTTCTGAAAACTGGAGTATAAAGCACAAAACACAGATTTACGATATCAGGTTGCCCTGGAGACCTCAAAGCACTCAACATGTAAGTTTCTTGCTTGGCAATAGTGTAAAGGTTGCTAGACAGCAGTTCAGCCTTTTGTCTAATGATTTAAGCCCAGTGGGGCTCACACCCGAGGCTGCGTCAGTACCGCTGGGAGGGCTAGTTAAAGCAGAGTGCTGTCCCCACTCCCAGAGTTTCCAAGTCTGTAGGTCTGGAGCGGGACTCAAGAATTCGCATTTCTAACAAGTTCCCAGTAATGCTAGTGCTGCTGGCCCAGAGACCACACTTTGAGAACCTCTGCTCTAAACCTCAAGCTCCTATTTCACATTTAAAGTCAGGCAATCCTGTAGAGCCCCTAACGTCTTGTAAATCTTGTAGCTCAGAACAGAAGAGCTCCATTGGTTTTGCGATCCTGTGGAACTCTGAGAATACAAGGCCCACGGTCAAGTTCAGGAGCACCTAAGCTGGGTTCGGCTTTTTCTCTTACGGAAACTTTTTGTGTTAAGATTTCATTGCCGTAAAATTGGTAGTTATACTTTGCAACAAGTTTGTTAAGGATTAAAAAAAGAGACCTTATGTAGAATTCCTACCACACACACCCATTAGGATGGCCACTTTCAAAAAACTGAAAATAAATGTTGGCGAGGATGTGGAGAAATTGAAATGCTTGTGCACTGTTGGTGAGATTGTAAAATGGTGCAACCACTATGGAAAACACTCCTCAGGTTCTTAAAAAAATTAAAGGTAGAACTACTATATGATCCAGAAATCCCACTTCTGGGTACATATCCGAAAGAATTGAAAGCAGGGTTTTGAAGAGATATTTGCACACCCATGTTCACAGCAGCATTATTCAGAATAGCCAAGAGGTGGAACAAATCCAAATGCCCATTAACAGATACATGGATAAACAAAATGTAGTACATACATACAGTGGAATATTATTCAGCCTTAAAAAGAAAAAAATACTCTAACATGCTACAACATGGATGATCCTTGATGACATTATACTAATTGAAATAAGCATAGTGAAATAAGTCACTAAAAGACAAATACTGTATGATACCACCTATATGAGGTATTTAGAGTAGTTCAATTTATAGAAACATAAAGTAGAATGGTGGTTACCATGGCCTGGGGAGCAGTGAAAAAGGGGAGGTGTTGTTTAATGGGTATAGAGTTTTAGTTTTGAAAGATGAAAAAGCTTTAGAGATCTATTTCACAACGATATGAATATACTTAATACTACTGAACTATAAACTTGAACACGGTTAAGATGGTAAATTTTATGTTATGTGTATTTTACTACAATTAACACAACAACACTCCAGGGCCAGCCCCATGGTGCAGTGGTTAAGTTCAGTGTGCTCTGTTTCGGCGGCCCAGGTTCTCGGGTTTGGATCCTGGTGCAGACCTATACCACTCATCAGCCATGCTGTGGTGGTGACCCACATACAAAATAGAGGAAGACTGGCACAGATGTTAGTTCAGGGCTCATCTTCCTCAAGCAAAAAAAGAAGAAGATTGACAACAGATGTTAGCTCAGGGTGAATCTTCCTCAGAAAATAAAAACAACAAACAACAACAACAACAACACTGCCACGACAATGTCCAATACCTGGTGACAATAATAAGCGTTCATGCCTTTCCCCCCGGCCTTCCACCATCCTCTATCCAATTCTCCATTTTTTTTCATTTAAAAATGTTTGATAATACATAAGAAAACCTTCTAAAATATGTATTGTAGATGAGTTAAAAAATGTAACCAACTCTTAACTATGTATGGAATTTTTTCATCTAAAATAACAATCAAGGTGCCCATTAAGAGTAGAAATAGAAAAAATAAATCGTGGGTCGTTCATAGAAATAGAAAAAATAAATTGTGGGTCATTCATATAATGGAAAACTATATAGTAATGAAAATGAACAGAATACAGCTCCACGCACCAATATGGATGAATCCTGCAAACATAACGTTGGTCAATTTACATAAGGAATAAAAACAAGCAGAACTAATCTATGCTGTTAGATGTTATAACAGGTGACCGAGTGGGAGTGTCTGAGAGAGTGCGAGAGGGTTCTGTGGGGCTGGTGATGCCAATGTTCTTCTGTTTCTTGAACTGTGTGCTGGTTACATGGGTGTGTTCAATTTGTGAAAAGTCACCAAGCTGTGTTCTTATGATACATATGTTTTTCTGAATGTATGTTATATTTCAATAAAAATGTAAACAAATGAAGCCAGGAGATTTCCACAATGGAATGATTTTATTTGAATTATCTAATGCCTTCACCCATCTGCATTTTCTGTGTACAAGGCCACAGGGGGTCACTATTGTCAGGGAGAAAGAAAAACCCATGGCTATTAAAATGAATGACATCTACAAATTTTCAACAGTGAAAATAACCTGATGCTTCCAGGATGACTTGCAGTACGAGAGCACGTGTATCTTAAATTAGCCATTTGATTTATAAACACTTGGCTCTCCAGGAGCGTTAAGAAGGGAAGAATGCCAATAATGGACCACTGGTACTTATCTGACAGATGGTTTTTGTTGCTGATGAGGAGGATGATGATGAAGACAAGGCTATAGCAGTACTTGGACTTAAATAAAGGATGGTATGCAGACCCCAAACCCACAGAGGAGACATGTGTGTAAGGAGTCTCTCCAAATGCCAGGTCTTGCTAATACAGCTGGCTCCTCTCAAACATTTCCCTGTCCCCGTGTGTGTATTTAGCACACTTGTAGGCATCAGCTCAGCCTGAATGAGGCGTCAAGGAAATGTCAAGGAAGAGGAGACAGGGCCTTGACTGGCACCCACAACTGTGAAGGAGGTGTGAATTACACAGGAAAACATTGCCCAACTATCTGGGAAGTTTGGATTTCTTTTTTTACATTGCGAACGGAAATAAGATTTATAACTGATGTTGTAAAAAAGTTACCACATTTTGAGATCAACGATACGTGAAAAAGTGGGAATGGAATACTTATGTAAGCAATGCACAATAGCCTAAGTGCATCTCATTTCTTAACAAACATTTAAAAATACATCTATGACAGCACCCACGCTAGTCATAAAGGTCTCATTACTTCAGGGATCAGACAAGTGACTCTTGTAAGGACATGGGAAGAGGATGTAATTTAGCATGAACAAATGATTTGAAATAGGTTTAGAGCCAAGGAAAGATGAACCCATTGCACGATGCTCTTCTCAATACTGCCTTCCTCACGTAGGTTGGCATCTTATCATTTCTAAAGTATTCCACAATTTCTCCATGTCTCTGTCCCTTTCCTTTCTTTTCCTTGGATAGTCTCTACCCGTAACTAATGTGGCTTTTCAAAACAAGTTAGAACTTGTGACATTATTATCTAACCCCCTGCAGCTACAATTGAATAAATGATAATCTGAATAAATGACAACACTTCATTAAAACATTGGGCTGAGCCGAATGGTCTGGTCTGTGGTCTACAGTCACTGTTTCGGATTCCTATTAAGTTATCACGTTGATACTAATTTGGTCATGAAAATAAGTACAGGCAAGGTCCTACCTCTTAACCCCTTCTGACTGGATGTACCCAACCAGTAACGTTTCCTCTTGTGCCCTGAACTGTCCATGTTATACTAGCAAACATAAGAAAGACCTATGCGAAAATGGTTAACATTTATCAAGTGCTCGCCATGGTCCAGGCATTGAGTGCCTGACTTACAATGTTTCATTTAGTCCTGTCAAAATTAATGCGGATGGGTGATACTCTTCCCATTTTACAGAGACAGAAAGGTTAAACATCAGCTCCAAATCACTCTCCTCATAACTGGTGGGGCCAACATTTAAACCCAAGTGTATCTGATCCTAAAACCCATAATCCTCAGGATTAAGATTTCCTTGGTGGGTATCCTAATCATTCACAATTTAGGTTACTTTGCTCTTGTATTTGTTGAGGTTCTCGTGTTTTCTCCCAATCAAGCCAGATTTTTAAATGTCCCATTTGCTGATTACTTTGCCCTATGGAATTTGGGTCATCCTAGTTCTCACCTGTTTGCCTGATTTCTGCTTGTCCTGCAGAATCCACCCTGCCTTCTGCTGGCCTGCCAACATGCCAACCACAAGCTTCCATTTAGATCTCTCTGGACTCCTGGTTGCCTTGCCAAACCAGCAACTCCCTCCGTCCTGACCTCTGGCTGTTTTCTCTGCCCACCATTGCCAGTCTCTTCAAGGCGGAGATTCATCTCGGTACCATGGGTGGGGCGGTGGCAGGCTGTGGCTAAATAATTTCCTGAACACGCTGAGATACGTTTTAGTATCTTTGTGCCACATCAAGAGGGTGGATGCTGGAAGTGCACTGTGAAATGTTCTTTCCTGCCCACTTGGAAGTTCACGAGCGGGCATGCTCCCCGACTGGAGGAGGGGAATCAGGGTTTCCACACTGCCGTCCTTGTCTGAGAATCATGCCACCGGGCCTCTGCTTCTCCAAGCGTGACGAACGCAGAATTTTACCTTTCGTTTTTATTAAGGAAATGTTATACTTTTAGATTTAGAGTAGATAAAATCAACATGCAGAGGGACAAACAATAAATTGCTAGTGTCTTATTTCATGGAAATGTTAAAATGAAAGCAACGTGGTGAGGCCCCTCAACAAAATTCAGACAGGCTGGAGTCGGGGCCAGTGCAACAGGGACAAACCAGCCTTCCCAGCCAGCACTGGAACAAAGAAACCACGAATGACATTTTATATCTTGGTTTCGATTAAGTAAAGTTACAGAGGATATATTTTCAGCATTTTTGAGTTGCCTACTTTAAAAGATATAATGTTTCCTCAAGGGGTGGAATTTTAGAACAGCATTTTCAATGTGAAGGATTTTGAATTGAGTAGCACCGAATAAATTCATAGGAATACATTTTGCAGTTATTCAATAACTGCCTGGAAAATGAAGAGAATTCCAGAGGATCCATAAGATGAAACTAGAAAGGTCACCTAATTTTGAAACTGAAGAATATTCAGTGCATAATTCTCAATTCATCAAGGTGAATCTAACGCGTTACATTGCATTTGGATATTTAAATGCTGACTTCAGAATCAAACCCTATAAAAAAGATGAGTAAAGTTATTTGGGAAAAATTGACTGTCTGTTTTACATATTGTGCTGGGGGAAAGCACAATAAGGAGACTAAGACCTGGATATTGCCTTCAAGGAAGAAGAGGAGGGATAGTCATTCTCGAGACTATCTATCCAAAGACTTGGACAGACTTGTTTATTTGGTTATAGGCAGACTTCTTCATTTGGTTATAGGAAGTCTTGCTCATTTGGTTATAGGCAGACTTGTCCATTTGGTTAGAGGTAGACTTGTCCATTTGGTTATAGGCAGACTTGTCCATTTGGTTATAGGCAGACTTGTCCATTTGCTTAGAGGTAGACTTGTTCATTTGGTTATAGGTAAGCCCAGGAATTCCAGGGAGGGAAAGTGAGAATTAAGTTCCATCCCAAACTGATCGTGTGCTACCTTTTAATAACTCTCCTTAGCCTTCCCTTTGTGGGGGAAGTGGGGGTGCAGTGGGGTCACCAGGATGGGAGAAGTGTGGTCAGAGGAAGCCATCTGTACACCCTCAGCAACAAGATCGGGCAGTAAACCCTGAAAAGTCCCCTCCAATAGGGACAGCTTCCCTGGACCTCTGCACTGACTGACGTGTGTGTCCTCTTTGGTCCTTTTCTCCTCTGACATTTTGAGCAAGTGTGTTTGCAAGGCATTTCCCAGCCCGCCACTCCTTGTTCTTGCGTGATTGATTTAAGTATTGGGAAAATGTATTGATGACTTTCAAACACTGGACACTTGGGGACATGCCATTATTTTATACAAATATACAAATACTGGGTATATTTTTTCTTGAGTTGAACACTACTTTTCCTGTCCTTATGAAACCGGTAAACAGTTAGCCATTGATGATTAGGTAGCTAGTAACTAAAGATTTTTTGCAATTACTGATTATAGCTTTTAGTTGTTGGCCCACCCATTGTTAACTGTGCTGCTTAGGCAATATGCTATCTGACTCCCACTAGGTTCCTATAGACAACATCTCCCTGGCACCTGGGTCACTGTGGTAATGTGTGTTTGAGCTGTTTTTCAGGAATTAGGATCCCTTGTCCAGTTCAGGCCAGTTGAGACCACCAACCCATCAACTGGGCCCGTAAAAATGCTCAACAATGACCTTTTTGACATCAAGGAGCTAAAACTCCAACCTCAGATCGTGAGGACGCCACCATTTTGTGAACATGCATTCTATGAAGAGGTATGAAGCTCGATTATGCTTGTGCAGATCATCAATTACCTCACTTCTCCTAACCTCCAATCACCTATCTCCACACTTCAGACCACCTTGCCCCCTACCCCATAAATATCCCTGAGTCCTGGTTTTTGAGGAAGTGGATTTGAGACTCGTTCTCCTGCTTCCTCACTTGGCTGCCTTGTGATTAAATCCTCTCTCTGCTGCAATCTCATTGATTCAGTGATTGGCTTTCTGGGCAATGGGCAAAAACAAACCAGGTTTGGTAACACTTAAACCTAACATCCAATGTCACTTCGAACTGCGACCGGGTAAAAGTAATTCTGAGTCTGTCCTCATCAATCTGCCTTCCCACAGAGTCTCTTTCTCCTTCAGCTCCAACCTTTCCCCAGAATAAGGCTAGGGTGTCCTGGGAAAGCTGATGCCAGGCTGGTGCCAGCCTTTGCTGGATTCTGCTTATGTTCTCCTTTGACTTTTCCGTCTCCTCTAGGGAAGTGTCCTCTATCCTCCAGAAACCCCAGCTACATCTTGTTCCTTGCATCCTGCTACGTGTACTACATACACACACACATATATGCATCTTGTTCCTTGCATCCTGCTACATGTACTACATACACACACACATATATGCATCTTGTTCCTTGCATCCTGCTACATGTACTACACACACACACACATATATGCATCTTGTTCCTTGCATCCTGCTACGTGTACTACATACACACACACATATATGCATCTTGTTCCTTGCATCCTGCTACATGTACTACATACACACACACATATATGCATCTTGTTCCTTGCATCCTGCTACATGTACTACATACACACACACATATATGCATCTTGTTCCTTGCATCCTGCTACATGTACTACACACACACACACACATATATGCAAATACACACATAAGAAGTCACCAACTCAGCTTTCTCAACCACACAGAATTTCCACTGCAACTTTTAAACTCATCATTTGTTCACCTGCCACCTCTTCACTGTGTTTTTGTAGGACAATTTCCCATTCTCAGCTGGCATATGCCCAGATTCACTCATTAATTCATTCAACAAGTATTTAATGAGTCCCTGCTATGAGCCAGACCCTTGTCTATGCTCTGGAAATACCCTGAACCCCATCCTCACGGAGCTTATACTCCAATGGGGACAATGATAGTAATAGATAACAGATGGTCCTTATCCTTGGCCACATGCCATTCTAAGTAATTTACATCCGTTTATTCATTAAGTCTTCAAAATATCTTGGAGGCATCTCTGTTTTACAGATGAGGCAACTGAGTGACAAACCAACTTGCCTAAGGTTACACGGCTAGTAAGTAGCAGAGTTGGGACTTGAATCCAGGCAACCTGGCTGTATCATCTCTGATCATTACCACTACGCTATACTTACTGCATATCTGACAACCAAACAAATGAAGATGTGAATTTTGGATAGCAATAAGAATCATAAAAAAATAAAGCAGGGTAAAGGGATATGGAGTTACACAGGGAGACGTGCAGTTTTGGATAGAAAAATCAGGGGCATGCCCAGCAGACACCTGAACCAAGTGAGTCCCTGGGCCATGCAAGGTCTCAGAAAGAACATCCAGCAGAGGGGGCAGCAAGAACGAAGCACTGAGAACGGCTTGTTCAAGGAACAGCAAGAAACACAGGTGGCTAGAGCAGCAGAGCAAGTGAGTGGGTGGATGGTGGGCAGGGTGCTGAGCTTCATTATCACGATTGTGATGGGAATCCATTGGAAGTTTTGTCTTAAAAGGGTCATAGAGTTTGATCTGAGTACCTGCCTATGTAGATAATAGCCAGGAAGCTAAACTGCCATAAATTCGTTTCATACAGAGGCTCAATAGAACTGATTTTAGGTTATCTGATTTAGATCACTTATGGCAACATTTCCTTCTATGTGTGTGGATAATCAGGAGTTGATTATCTGTATAGCATTTTGTGAGGTTAATTTATGTGTCAACTTGGCTGGGCCACAGTGCCCAGCTATTTGATCAAATATTATTCTTTCTTGATGTTTCTGTGAAGGTGTGTTTTGGATGAGATTAACATTTAAATTGATGGACTTTGAGTAAAGCAGATTATCCTCCATAATGGGGGTGGGCCTCAGTCAATCTGTTGAAGGCTTGAGTAGAACAAAGACTGAACTCCCCTAGGCAAGAAGGAATTCTGCCAGAAGACTGCCTTTGGACTCCAACAGCAACTCTTCAGCTGGGTCTCCTGCCTGCCTGCCTACTCTACAGGTCTTGGATTTACCAAGCCTCCACAACTGTGTGAGCCAATTCCTTAAGATAAATCTCTCTTTCTCTGTGTATACACAGCCTGTTGGTTTTGTTTCTCAGGAGAACCCTGACTAATACACATTTCCATTTACACATACAAAATACTTTTTACCTTCCATTAACATTTTATGTTACTGAATATAATATCTATTATTCTCTGATATTTACCCAGTCCATTGTTTTTGACTGGACAAAGATAAAAAAGGAAGTGAAATCTATTTCATCCTTCACTGTGAACTATGGTTTTAAAATAGAGAAAGCTGCATTGTGCAAGTAGTCCTACAAGACTTATACAAGGATATTAATAATTTAATGAACTTGTACTCAAGGGAATAAAATGTTCTTGAAACATGTCAGGATGAAGTTTCAAGGGAAAGACCTAATTGGAAGTGTCTGAAGCATATGTCATCACATTTAGAAAACAAGAACTAGTCCTTGAGGACAGAATGGTAAGTTGGATTTTAAAGCTTTAACTACTCCAGTTAATATGTATGATTAATGAGCAATATGTCAGTTGGCTGGCCTAACTCCAGTGAAAGACCTTACAGGAAAAAAAAAGGATGTTTAACTTAATACCCCAGAAATATGTAAATGTAGTTTATGATCTCTTTTATATTATGATCAACCAATAACTTAGAGTCCTTACTGGGAAATATTGCCATAGTTTGAACATCTTTTAAAATATAGAATCAAAGCTACAAAGATGCCCTAAAGTAACAGATGACCAGAAGTCCCAAAGACTTTACAAACGAGAACTCTGAGGGGTTGAGGAAAGGAAAAAAGCCCTCAATGTTGGATCGTGGCGAGAAACCAGCAGCTGGGAAAAAGTATAAATTTAAGTAGCTATGTCACTGTCTTTTTCTTATATATAATAGAGTATTTTCACCTGATGATTATTTGGAGAAAAGCACACTGAAGAAACGAGATTTCAGGCCATTCAAAGGAGAGAACGTATGGAGGGGGGTCTATTTCACATCAAGACCTCCAGAGGCAAAGAGAAAAGTCCAGTCACTTATATATGTGATTGTAAACATAAAGTTATTTGGTAATATTTGTGTGTTCATTTGGATGTTTAGGGTCCTGAAGACAGGGCCTTAATTTAAATCCTTCAGAAACATCAAAATTACAATTTGTTTGTACCTTAATGAGAAATCAACTGCCCGTGAGGGGCACAGATGAGTGGGAAAATAAGTAGATAATCTTATATTAGCGATAAGCATTTGTGCATTTATTAAGTGCTTACTATGTGCTGAATACTGGAGATTAAAGAGAAACCCTTGAGGGGCTTATAGTCTAGAATTAGAATATTTCTCTTCTTTCCTCTATAACAGTTTCTTCCCCCACATGAAAAATTAAGGCTGCTCAAAGAGATCCAAGAAAAGAGAACAGTAGTTAATCACCATTTTCAAGAGTTAGGAGTTGCATTAAGTTGGTCATACATGGCTCCGCATGGTTAGAGCAGCAATATTTCTATTTGGCATACTTTAAATATGTGATATACTTGTTCATGGTCATGTTCTATATTATACAAAGGGATATATTCAGTTGAGGTGAATATAGATTCTAATTCATATATTTATGACAAAAATAATTGATCATTGGCTTAACAATAAAAATGCGATGGAAAAGTGTGTATTGTATTGAGAAGCGAGAAACCTGGCAATTAGTACCTTCTCTTGTATCTATTAGCTAAGCAAACCTGACCAAGTCACATAATCTCTCAGCCCTAGCTGTTTCCACTAAAAAAAGAAAGGAATAAAAACATACCTGCTGAAAACAGTGGGCTGGAATGCAAGAACACCTGAGAAGTATTACTTTAAGAGAATATCTAAGTTCACAGCTTTCTATAATTTTCTCCCCATTATTAGACTATAACCTCCTTGAAGGCAGGGATGGTGCCTGGCATCAAGTGGGTTCTCCATAAATGTCAACCCGTTCTTCTGTACGGAACGTTCCAAGCTTCCCAGGAGAGGTCAAACTACATGGGGGTGTGGAGAAGGTAGCTGAACACAGATATAAAGGTAGTGGATCAATTACATTCTCGGCAAACACCAAGGAAAAATATATCCCAAATACACATTTTGAAATTTAGTATTATTGAGGCTAACCTACTGGACTAAAATAAAGCCTTCCATAGAATGTGCTGACACTAGCATGTCAACATGGCTGACTTATAAGCAAGATATGTCCACAGAATGTTTTTCGAATAGTAGTAATATTCCGTCATCAGCTATCTTGTTCTCTGCTCTGAACATTGGTAAGGATTGGCAAGATGGCTGGCAGGTTTAGAACTGAAGTTTCAAAATGCAAATAGAGTTTTGCCTAAGGAGGTGGTATCCACAGCTGTGGCCTCAGTCTCTAAATGAAATGAATATTCTAGATGTTACAAAGGACACACTGGGGCCCTTACTCAGAGTAAAGGCTGAACTCCTTACACTGGCTGCAGGGTGCTGCTCCACATGGCCCCACAGACTGGCTACCTCCTCTCTCCTTCTCTCACAGCGTTCCAGCCACACTGCCCCCTGTAGTTCCTAGAAATTTCCACCTCAGGCCTTTGCAGTTGCTACTTGCCCCAGCTTTCCACAGAGCCTGCTCCCTCACCTCTTTTAGATCTTTGCTCACAGGTCATCTTTGCAACATGGCTTTCTTTGACTTCCTCACAACACTCCCTCTCCCCTTCCCCTGCTGTCTTACTCTTGGTCGCCTGGGTCACCGCTGACCACCCTAAAACTTACTTATGTTGTTACTGTCTGTCTCCGTAACAGATTGTAAGCTCTATGAGGGCAGAGATTTTCGTCTATTGCAGGAGTTGGCAAAGTTTTCCTGGAAATAGTAAGACAGAAAATACTTTAGTCTGTCACAATACTCAATTCTGTTGTAGAGCAGCCGTAGGTGATACCCAAGCAAATGAGCAGGGATGCGTTCTAATAAAACTTTATTTACAAAAACAGGTTGTGGGCCAGATTTGGCCTACGGGCTACAGTTTGTTGACTCCCAGTCTGTTGTTTTCATTGTTCTATCTTCAATGTCTATAATGGTGCCTGGCAAATAGTAGGTGTTCAATAAATATTTGTTCTTATTTTTGGACTGAGCTAACAATTAAAATAGAATCAAGTGTAACTTTTTGAAAAGGTACTAGACAAATGAGGAACATGCAGTAATGAGGAAAACAGTGTGATCTCATTCATTACTATACTTTTAGACAAGGATCAACACCAAAACTGTGGGATTAATTATGTCCTGAGAGTTCTTTAGGATCTGGTGATGCTTTTATTGTTATTTTTGTTAATGTTGTAGAGAACACAAGATAAAACCTTAATTAGTACCTTGAAATTATTTTGCTGAGAAATTTGAAAAATGCATATATATAAAAAGAGGAACTTAACAAATGATTATTTTTCCACAGCACAGAATTAACAACTGGTAATATTTTGCAATATTTTCTTCAAATCTTTTTTACAATCAATTTTACAATTAAGTGGAAGTCCTTTTTGACTACCTCTAGTTCTGTTTCCACCAACCTCTCCCATGAGTTTGATGTCATCCTGCTGGTCTATGTACTCTTGAAAAAAAATTTATACATACATATATATGTAAATATATGTATGAATAAATAAGTAGTCGAGTATTTTGAAATTTGTAAAAATTATTTTTGTATGTATCCTTTAACAAATTTTTTCATACTCAATATTAAGTTTTTAGGCTCTATCCTTGTTGGGAGTGTGTAGATAATATTTCCAAATGAAAATATTTCCAAAGTAGCAAAATACAGAAGTATCAAAAGTGCAAGGCTGTTTATTATAAGGCAAAGTTTCAATTGTTTTTTTCAAGTTTTCTATATTGAGGCCTAGTGTTGCTCAAGTCACCCAAGACAAGAACTAATGACCCAAAAAATCCAGGAATTTAGCATCATTTTGTTTTTATCTGCTAGAAAAACTTCATCCTATAAATTGTTAATTCAATTACTAACATATGGGAAGTGTTGCAATAGCATAATTTACTTCCAGTATTTCAATTTATGCAGCTAAATTTTAAAACACCTAATTGGGGATCATAAGGGACTTCCAGTTACAAAAAACATTAGTGGTCTCTCTAATAGCACAATAATGGCAAATATTTTTAAATGGAGTTTAAAATGTAAACCGAGGAAGCTGAAATTAAATCTGGGTTTTACTGATCCAAAGTATCAGTTTCTTAGAGCTTTGAAGTAGAATATCTGTTTTCAATAAGCTAGATATATGGTGACCTTAAAAAAGCCTTCTGTCATATTTCATAACATCAAGGAATGGAAGGAGAAAGGATGAGAATCCTTATGAAACATTTGCAGTCCATAAAACATTTCAAAAAATACTTTGTCAACCTATGTTATAAATAGTTTAGTCCTGATATGTGGCTAGAGTTTATAAGTGTCTGTATGATGACAAAGAGAAGAACCTCTCAAAATGTTCTAGAATACCATTAGAAGTACAAATATTTTGGGGGGAACCAATTACAGTAAAAGTTTATTCATCTAGCACTTTATTAAATGGAAAAGTCCACCAAATGGCACTTCCTCGCTCCCATAGGATAGAGCTAACTAACTTTGATGACCCAGGAGATGGGGCCACCAGTCAGCTGATAACGTGCTTTTGTGCTAAGGAGAAAGAGGCACCCTCCTCCTGGTGGCTGCAACCCTACACTGAGGCAGACAGTTGGTTTGTGGGGCATGGGTGGGATTTCAGCCTCCAAGCACCTGTTGACTGGTCACACTTCTTCAGGGCAGCTATGCTAGGTGACAAATCCACAAAAGTTTCTGGGATTCTAAAAGAAGCACTAAATGTTTGCCATGGTTTTAGTGCTAGCGAATTTTATTGTGCTCAAAACTTGGGAATTAATATCGTAAGATTGGTGTCATAATTAGTAGTTATTGAGCACCCGGTGTGTGATAGGCCCTGTACTGGCTACTTTACATATATATTTTTCTAATCACCACTTTGGGCTAGGCATCATTAGTGTCATTTCTGTTGTATAACTGAAGAAACAGGCTCAGAGAGGCTGGGTAGCATGCCGGGTCACAGAGCTGGGGCTCACCCAGGAGTATGCATGACTCCAGAAACTGTGACCTTTGAAGGTTTTTGTTGGTGAAGTGATGCACAGGTTAACATTTTATTAACGAAATGTTAAGGAACCAGATCTCCATACAAGGCACGAACTGATCAAATGGTGAATGGCCCTCCTTCCATTGGCAAGATTGTAGGTTGTTCTGGCTACCACCACCCAGGCCACTCTACAGCAGGAGAAGCACCTTCACCCACCAGCCAGCACTCATGTACACAAGTTGTGGTCAACAGACAGAAGGAAAGAGGAAGGGGGTAGCAGGGCACGAATCGAGGTAGCCCCAAGACAGAGAGGGGGTTGCGCAGAGACAAATAGGCAGAGAAGCTTCTGTACCAGCGTTAAGTGTGGTCTCTGAAATCACCCTTTTTCTCCACATTGGTTAAACTACTTTGTATATTCTATCCTATCTGTCTAATTCTTAAGAAATAAAATCTGATTGTGATCCACTAAGTTGACTTCTGACCTGCTAAAGGATCATGACACAGTTTGAAAACTGTGGCTATTGTGGGACCAGAATTTGACAACGGAGTTGGGTTAGAACCCAATTCTAACAATTTCTTGCTCTGTTACTCTGAACAGGTCACTCTAACTTCTTTAAACCTCAATGCCTTCATCTGAAAAGTGGAGAGAATAACCCTTAACACAGGATGTTGTGAGTAACCAAGATAACACAGAATTACCATACATACTATTTTTATTGCTATAATATTGCATATATTATTGTTATTGCTATAATATAGCACCTACAACTGATGAGATGATCTAAAATTTTGCAGCTTTGTGACCAAGTCCGCTTTAGCCATGCCAAAATTAGGCATGTTCCTCTCACCCAAAGAAAGCTAGTCAGCATGAGCTAAGCTGAAGTTAGCTCTCTTCACAGACCCCAACCTGGACACCTTCAACTGTATCTTCTTGTTTTCCTGTCTAGACACCTAAATCCATCACATTGTGTAAAATGGACCCACAGATCTTAAAAAGATAAGTCAGACTATTGTTCATACTTTACCCATTAACTTCCATTTGATCTGCCCAGGGAGAAAGCCAAGAGTGAGGGAGGAAAGCATTTTCCTCTTATAATATTTTTCAGAGACTCAATTTACAAAATCACTTTTAGCCCCACTAGTTGTCTTGACCTGCATATAGATTCCAGGAGAACTGATCTAGGCAGAGCCAGGAATAAAGCAGAGCAGACAGTAAGACATGTTACCCTTACTTTATATAGAACGTGGTTGCCTACATTCTGAGAACTTATTGCATATTTTAAGAGTTAATTCTTAGAGTTGACCTGGATAAGTGCTCATTTCTCTTAATTATTACAAGGTTAAACTATTTGAAAAAAGCTTAATTAGTAACACTTAAATAAAAGGAATTCTTTCTGCTGGTGATAAAGTTTTCGTTGTTACTGTTTTAGCCTACAGCCAACGTTAACTCACTAAATTAATGCTCCTCTAACTTTATGTGGAAGACTAGTTTTTAAAATTTCCAATTTGTTGTGGACCAATACTTTTATAAAATTTAATAAAATCAAATTACTAGAAAAAAATGAAATAAAAAAATACAAAGTATAAGTCCCAATGTTTATTAATTGATTCAATAGACATAAAAGTACACTTCAATAAATATAATCAAACATACCAGAGGAAAAAAGGAAAACAATTACAAACTGTACACATTGTTGAAAGTGGGCATGTATGCTGATAAAGATTCACTGTTATGCCTGGAACTCTGTCGTTTTGCAAGTATAATGAAACATAAAGTTATGATGGAAATGGCAATTCCCCATATTAAATGTCTATATACACTCTTTGAACAAATGAACACTATTATATCAGTATTTAACAATTTTTTTTTTTGGTGAGGAAGATTAGCCTTGAACTAACATCCGTTGCCAATCCTCCTCTTTTTGCTGAGGAAGACTGGCCCTGGGCTAACATCCGTGCCCATCTTCCTCCACTTTATATGGGACGCCACCACAGGATGGCTTGATGAGTGGTGCATAGTTCCGCACCTGGGATCCAAACCTGCCAACCCCGGGCCACCGAAGCAAAGCGCGCACACTTAACCACTACGCCACTGGGCCCAACCCAGTATTTAACGTTTTTAGTGAAAAAAATGAGCTTGCTTTGTGCTCGTGAATGTATCTAACCTAAGTTGAACTGATAACACTGCTTGTGGGGATAGCTTTTATCTACGGTTCTTCATTGTTTTGTTGAACAACATTCAGCGGAGAAATCAGCTTAACCTCTGTTATATTGAAGGGAATGGAGCGAGATATTCCACACTGGCTTCAGCAAACTCAGAAGAGGATTCTTTATAACTTTTATAAAAAATGGAGTAAATGATGCTGTATTTTCAAAATTCATCTTCAGTCTTTCATTAGTAGCCAGCAGTCTACTTTATAAATTTTTGTTTAACTTAAATTATCTTTTAGTTAAAAACAAATTTGGCATCCTGGAATTCTTATATATGAATCTTATTTTTATGGAAAATAAAATTTAAAACATCTTATCCAATTTTTAAAATATCTGGTGACAATTCTTACTGATGGAGAATATCAAGATCATCACTTATTTCTTTGATAATTGTTGTAAAACTATGGGAATATGTTGTAACTCTCTGTAGAAACTTCAGTTTTTGCTCTTCAATTTTTTTTCTGTCATTGAAAAGAACACTGCATTCCTTCTTTGCATGGAAGTATTATATTATTAAAAATATTGAAGATAGGCAAATAAGCAAGTCTGTTTGTCAAAGGGTCCAAATTGCATTTTTTAAAAGGCGAGAAGAAACTGGTTTCTTTTTTCTGCCCTCCCCATTTCTCCCACCCCACAGTCCCAGGTAACCACCATTCTAGTCTCTGTTCTATGAGTCCGGCTTTTTTAGATTCCACACATAAGTGATATCATACAATATTTGTCTTTCTGTCTGACTTATCTCACTTAGCAGAATGCCCTCAAGGTCCATCCATGTTGTCCACCACAGAATTTTCTTCCTTTTCATGACTGAATAATATTCCGTTGTATATACATATATACCATATCTTCTTTACCCATTCATCCATTGATAGATACTTAGGTTGTTTCCATATCTTGGCTATTGTGAACAATGCTGCAATGAACATGGAGGTGCAGATATCTCTTCAAGATCCTGTTTTCATTTCCTTTGGATAAGTACCCAGAAGTCGGATTGCTGGATCAAGTGGCAGTTCTATTTTTAATTTTTTGAGGAACCTTCATACTGTTTTCCATAGTGGCTACACCAATTTACATTCCCACCAACAGCACACGAGGGTTCCCTTTTCTCCACAACCTCACCAACACTTGTTATCTTTGTCTTTTTGATAATAGCCTTTGATAATAGCCGTTCTAACAGGTGTGAGGTGATATCTCATTGTGGTTTTGATTTGCATTTCCCAGCTAAGCCACTGGTTTCTTAATCTGCAGAAACGAGTTGATTCTGTAATTCCAATGTTCTTGACAAAATTTTTCTCCTTGATAACCATCATACCTCAGTATGCAATAATAACCATTTTGACCATTTTCCATATGGACTCAAAATAAAAGAAATCTCAAATTTGACATTTGACATATGAATCTTTACAGAGTCACAATTCTGACCACGTCATGAGCCTACTGTTTCATTCAGATGACTTTTCTCTGTTAGCAGACTTTCCTGATGAAGGAAGTGGTGTGTTGGCTTATATTCGGGCGCAGCTCCTGAATCAGGGTAACGGCTCCAGAACGTGTGCCTGGCCCCACAGCTGCACCATCAGGACATACTCCCATACGAAAGCTGAACTCCAGACCGTATTTGCTGACAATGCCATCCCTCATAGTTTCTACAGCTCAGAGCTGGTTATATTTGTTGGCTACGAAGCTGAAGAAAAACATTCTTCTTTAAATCACCATCATCTACAACCGCACACATACCAAGCAAACTGCCACAGAAGCATTACCTGTGCATTTGTCAAGATGCAGAGAAAATATTTCGCTAGTTTTATTTGTTCTCTGAGTTGGCATTAGCTAGTTTTTTTAATACGTCAAGCAATGGAATCTTTGCCACATATTCACTCAATATTTCAAAGCAAATATTTTTGACGTCATCTTTCACTAATGCCTCAGCAATTGTATGTTTATTTTTCAGTCTCAGCAATCTAAAGTGCTACTTTATAAGACATTTCCAAAGCTCTAATGTTTAAATACAAAGTATCGAGCATTTGCTTCAATTGGCTTTTTAAGTCAACGTGCATTCTTTCAAAATTCTTTTGGTTTTCAACTTATTTGTGTTTTGTGTGTAAATGTTGCTGACATTTTGATGGTTTCATCGCTTCATTAGCCAGCCCATCTCTGCAAATAACATGCTATGACTTAATACTTCACCATCAATTAACTGAACTCAGGATACGAGTGATCACACTTCCTAGCAAAACTAGCCTCAATTCTTTTGATCTTCATTTCTGTGCTATCACTTCATGGCCATCAGTTAGTTTATTTCTACTGAACATATCTGTCAAAAAAATCCTGTGGAGCTTGTTTCACTATTAGTTAGTTAGAGTTAAAAATAAATAATATAAATTTTACTTCCCAGCTTGATTAAAAAATTAAAATAAATAATTTATAAAAATAAATGATTACATTTTCTCAGATTTTTGTGGATCACAGTTGACAAGCTAACTTTAAAGTGCCACATGTTGAGACATAGCCCTGTTGTCACGACTTGCGGGCAGCCAGCACCCCATGACTCTCCGTGTGCGTTCAACAACTCACCAGCTCATTTGCAGCCTGTTCTACAGAGTGAGTCTAGTAATTACATGCTTAGACCAGAGAGCAATACTAAATTGTTATAAAAGTTTCTAAACACGTATTCTCAGTTTCTGTACTGATCATGGTCCAGTAACAGTTTGTCTGAGCACCATGCTTGAGTAGCATTGTACTACAAACACCATGGTTTATTAACTCCTGTCTCTTTTATGGGGACAATCCTCTCAATTCTTTAAATTCTTTTAACAAGGTGGATAGTGGTCTGTGCTTTCATAGATAGCAAACACAGGTTGGTAATGAGGAATGCAGGTAAGGTCGGGTCTATTTCTCTGACCTTGTCCTCTTTTCCTCCCTCTCCATCACATAGTTCTCCCAGGGCTGCCGCAGGTACAGCCCCCATGACTCTGGTTCCACTGGCTGACTCTTCCCCACCTAATCAATCATTACTCTTAGTATTGGTGTAGCTCATTCCAATGTCTCTAGAAAGTGATGATGCTGGGGCCGGCCCCGTGGCTTAGCGGTTGTGTGCGCATGCTCCGCTGCTGGCGGCCTGGGTTCGGATCCCGGGTGCGCACCGACGCACTGCTTCTCTGGCCATGCTGAGGCCGCGTCCCACGTACAGCAACTAGAAGGATGTGCAGCTATGACATACAACTATCTACTGGGGCTTTGGGGGGAAATAAAATAAATAAATAAAATCTTAAAAAAAAAAAGTGATGATGCTGAAATTTTTGTAATAGAATCAACTTGAGGTTGATTAAGTAAAATAATTTTAAGTCATAGAATATTTTCCAAGAGTGTCCTAATTTTATTTTTCAAGGGAAGTAAACAAGATGTTCAAAATCTGAACATGAACAGTAATAAGATCTGAGAAAGTTTCATAGATTTGTTCATCTTTGCAATTGTGTTATTGCTAGGAAATGTGTCTAATTGTGACAATGATGTGGCAGAAAAAGAAAGCAAATAGATTGTTTTTAAGAAAACCCATTATAGGTAATTAGATTTGAAATTCAATAGCAGACTATAAAGAAGGAGAATGGGGGTGGAGCATGAAATGTTGTAAGTTTTAAGAATAAAAGATTAAAAATGAAAGGCTCATCCCACTAAATGCTGTAGGGAATTCACCTATTTCATTTTTTGCTTTGTTTTTTCTCATACTAGAAATTATCTAATAAAAGTACATTAGACACACTCAAGACATGCAATTTTGACAAAATAAAAAAGAAAGGGAATAGAGCACCATTTTCAATATTAAATTAGAAGCATAACTTCTTCTGAATTAGTAATTTTATGCCATCTCTGTTTTACTTTGAAAAGGTTTTTATCTCTATGGCAACAACTGCAGAAAAATACACCATCAATTTCCAATGAAAAGGATTTTAAGCCCATAATAAGCTAGCAGTATAGTGTACAAAAATTGATAACTATAACCACAAGGATTATTGGTAAAACGACACAGGCAGGACCACTTATGTAGTAAACCAGTCTCTGCACATTCCCTAGCTCGGGAATTCTACTTAATTAGCATGCTTCAGAAATTTTATATCATTTGAGAAAAAAATAAATGACAATTTACAGAATGTGTACAGGGATATGAAAAGTGAAAACTGCCAAAAGCAATAAAGATAAGAACAATTTAATTTTGGCAATATTTTACTCTGACATCACTTACATTATACCAATAAAACAAAGTTTTCCAAGAAGTTAGAATTGTATTCTAGCAAAATGGATTTATAAAACAAAATAAATGAATTCAAACAAATGGCTGATGATAGAAATACTCTTCTAAGATACCACTGGTAATTTACAAAGGAAAAGAGGCATAGATAGGAGTGAAATGAAGTGCCTACACTGTCACCAGCTGCTTGAAGAATCCAGCAAAGCTCTGAAATTGCAATAATAGACTCTTTCTTCCTCCAGGGCCCCGTCCCTCCCCCTTTATCAGTTTGGCTTTCTCTGCTTCGCTGTTTCTCTCTGCTCTTACTTGACTGGGTTGGGCTTGCTGCTTGTGAAGGAAGAAAGCAATAGCTATAAATTTCACTGGGCTGAAAACTATGAACAATCTTGAGATCAATGCCTCTGAAACAGCAAGAGTTTTATGAAATTATATCTGCACTGAAAAATTATTTCTGTATGAGATGAATGTGCATAAGCCTTGATTCCCACTTTTTCCCAAAGTGAGCGTCCACACCCCTGCTCTCTGCCCGTGTGTCCTCAAGGCAGAGGTGCTGACCCATACATACACTCGAGCCTTATCTTTCAATCTCCTCTGCTACTTCTGGATGATTTATTATTATAATCTAATATATATAACATATATAACAAGTATATGTAGCTTGCAACTTCAGTTTCTTCCTATTCATTGACTTCCTTGCCTCAGTTTGCAAATGTATTCAACTAAAGAAAAAAAATCTTTTTCTTGACCTCTCCAAATGTGATCTTATGCTATCTCTATACTTCAGCTTCTGAAAAGAATTGTCCAGAATCCCCTGACTTTCTCAACACCTACTACCCTCCCGAGACCTGTGAAGCGTCACGTCCGCCTCTGCCCAGCACAGCCACTCAGAAACAGCCTTGTTCAAGATCACGAATGGCTTTTCCTCAGACCCCATCCTCCCTGACAACTCTGGAGAATTTCTAATCAGTTGACCACCCTGTCCCTTTCAGAACTTTTCTCTTAATGTATTTCTCTATATTTTTAACTTTCTCATTCACCTCCCCACCCACTCCTATATATAGGTTTATCCTAATTTCAAGGTTCTGCCCTCAGCTCTTTTCTTTGTACAGTGTCTCCCTTGGCCATCCTGCCCACTCTGGTGGCTTCAGTATCACCCACAACTTGATGACTTCCTAATCGTAAACTCTGTCCTTTTCCTTATGCTCTCCATCTAGACTTTAAGCGGCTGGTGCATTTCCATTTGCAGAGCCTCTCAGCAGCTCTAAAGCTATAGGTTTCAAACTAACTCATCTCCAAAAGAAAGTTTTCCTCCAGTGTTTTCTACTCTGTTAAAGCACCATCTCCATTTCGGATTTGGTGCTTCAGTAATCACTTTGATACATAAATCCACTGTCTGGTCTCTGCTCATTCTCCCTCCTTGATGTCTGCCCCATCTGGTCATTTCACTTTGTTTTTAAAAGCAAGACCTGAGGTTAGTCTTTTATTACTTATTGATTAGACTAAAAGAATAGTTCTTCATCTGCTTCAATATAAAACACACACACACACACACACACACACACACCTTCTGTCTCTGTTGCTGGGTCTCTGTCTCTGTCTCTCTCGTGGTGAGGTTAATATTATCAGAGTTTTCATCACATCCTCACTTCCGCTCAAAGCCATTGAGGACTCTGCATTGGTAACATTAAGGATGGAGTTTTATCTCACCTCTGGTGCAGACGCTGTTGGTCCCAGGCTTGGGCCCAGCTCCCATGGGTGCTGGCTGCTGACGGTTTCCACCTGCACCCTTCTCCAGAGGTTTGCCTTAGTCTACAGGAGCTGCCTTGCTGCAGATACCTGAGCAGTTACTGCCCCTGTTCCCACCCAGTGTGGCTGGTGGGTATCAGAGCCTAGCCCCTTACCCCACGTTGGATAAATGCTGGATGCTCCAGAGCGCCTTGTGAGATCAGGCTGAGCATAGACTTCTGAAACCATGTTTGACTGCATTTTTCCTTCTCCTTTCTCTGCATCCCTCACTCTCTTACAGGCCTCTTCTGAAAATCATTTGTGCAAGAATCCCATCTTAGATTCTGCTTTTAGGGAAACCTGACCGAGCCACCTTCCATGGTACCCCACACAAAACAGGCCCTCAACTGATTCTTGAGTAAATAAATAGGCTCTCAGATCTCTCCAAGAGGAGATTTTTGTTCAAATGTAGTTGCTTCCCTCAATATAGGTGTTTTTGCTTATTTTCTTCTTCTTCCAAGTTTCTATTAATTAGCTCTTGTCTTTTCCTCTCAGTGTAGAGATTTTGGTTTGATCGCATTTATAAGATCCTCAGATTCTTTTGACGATAAACTATAAACATGATCAGATAAGTGAACAATTGAAAGGTTTAAATTTAAACACAGTTTAAATGCATGCTATTGAAATGTCTCTGCAAAAGACTGGGAACATTGTAGAAAACACACAGCCGACAGAGAGTGTGAAGTGATGGCCTTCAGTATGGCAGAAAAGCGTAGACGCTTCCTTCATGGTATTTTGCCATTTTCATTATATTTTCTAGGGTTAATTTTCTTAAGGCATTATTATTATTGAATAAAAATATATTATTATTATTGAATGCATATAAATTATATGTGTTTACATTATTGAATTTTATGTGCATTTAAGACATTAAATATACTTTTAGATATTCTTTCTCACGGTCCCATAGACACATTGTTAATATCTCTGACAATACAAATACAAATGACAATCCTTGCTAGTGTTCAAGGCGTGCATTGTTTAGTGATTTAAGAATCACAAATGACAACATAATATAGTGGTCACAGCATATGTTGTGTACAGTTATGAATTTAAAAAACACAATGATATAGTCACAGACAGATATATACACATACATATATGTATATGTTTTTGCTGAACATAATAAAAATGTCAAATGGGTGTCGAATGTATCTATAACTATTCATGAAAAAATCCAGGGAAAAAAGTTTGCTAGTTTTTAAGGAAAATTAGAAAAAGTAGCTTCTAAGTTATTTCTGCAGAATTCAAGAACTACTTAAATACTATCATACCAAGAAATTTAGAAATAAGAGTACCATAAAGTACTAACATCCCATAAAGGAGAAATCTCAACTTTTCTTAGAACTGTTACATCACATTTATTTTACAATAGCTCTACTCTCCCCTGAGAATTGAAATATAACATATTTCAATTTGAAAGAAACTAAAGTGCTATGAAGTTAAGCTGGCTTTGAGGATTTTGTGCGATCGCCTAAGGTAACTCAAAATACTATGGGGTTTCACAAAGTCGAGGTCTTGTGTTATTTATTAGAAACATAATTTGCCAGCTTTCAAAGTCAATAGGCCATAAAAATGTTTCATGCTCCAAATGTTTTGCATTTATGAAAACTTATAAGTTTATATTTCCCAAATTGATTAATAACTTGTGATTAATTCTTGGTTTTGGCAGCCACCCACATATATATTCACTGTGTCCCAAATGGATAAATGACTTTGTACTTGACATTTCCAATGATAAATGTACCAAATAGCTACTAATGTGTCCAGCACCATCGATGTTCAGAATAAAGATACAGATGCAGGAGTATTAGCATATCACCACTTTGGTGGAAAGTGCCTTCTCCTTTTCCATTCTCTTTAAGTGTTTCTGTGGCTAAGGAGGTAACATTTATGACTCTTTCATAGAATACCTGTCACCAGAGTGTATTCAAAGTGCTTCTGGCTTAATCCTGTAACAGACCTGAGGGCTAAATTGTGATGAAACAGATAAATTTAGATTAGAATCTCGAGTGACTTGGCTGAAGTCACAAATTAATCCAATCCTACAGCTGGAAGAACAGCTCTGACTCCCTCCCCAGTTCCCCGCTGACGAGGCAATGCTGGTTCCCAACTGTTGGCACAGGATACGCAGGGCCTGGGGACAGAACGTGAACTCTTTACAATGTGTGGAGACCACAGAAGGACCAACTGAACCTATCCACATTTGCCCCTTATAAGGTGTGGTCCCAATTAGAAAAATAAAGCGGCTTTGGTTAAATTCTCAATATTCTCCCTTTCAAAGACATGCAAATCTCGATTTTGGTATGGAACCACAAAACAGACAGTGGGTGCTTCTTCTTATACAGAAGAGTTAGAGAGATTAATAGCCCTGCAGCCTTGGAGAACTGCTGAATACTTCTGGACCTCAGTTTGCTTATTTGTGGACTGGAATGACACTACAGTTCCCTTTCAGCTCTAAAATGTGACAATTTGATGTCCCTGAAATGGTTCGCCTCCCTGCCCCCCCCCCGCCTCCCCAGGCCCATCCTTCTGAAGTGGCTCCTAGCCTCTCCAGACCTCAGAGACTGGGTGTCTCCAGTTGGAAGGAGTCCCCATGAGATGGCATTCTTCTTCCACAGCAGAGACCAGCTCTGGAATCTATTCACATAAATAAATAAGCCATTCAGAGTCAGCATCCTATTTGAAAAATATGAGACATTTCCTCTTTACTAATTCACAAAACAGAGATAGCTTATAAAGCTATTCTGTTACAAAACAAATAGTTTCATTTAACCCTCCATTTAAATGAGTAAGAACCTCAGCTCCTTGTGGTTTAACGATCTATGTAAGTATTATTGGAACAAAACCATTGTTTACAGTCTCTTTTTCTTGTTCCAGCCTTCCCAGGGCACCATGAGTCTTCTGCTCCAAGTGCACTGCAGACACTCACTAATTAGAGTGACGTTTACTGCAATGGACCACAGGCACACTGTCGTTAACCAGCTGCGATACTTACCTTTATCTGAGGGATGGCCTGTTCTCACCAAGTCTGGCCTACATCTCATACCAGTCTCTTTTTCACCTGATTCTAGTTAGACTGAGCCAGAAGTTGCCTCCAACATCTTGTGCCTGTGATTTACCTTTCTCTCTGG
Source organism: Diceros bicornis minor (assembly GCF_020826845.1). NCBI lineage: Eukaryota > Metazoa > Chordata > Mammalia > Perissodactyla > Rhinocerotidae > Diceros > Diceros bicornis. The sequence goes on from NC_080753.1 coordinate 2,538,826, forward strand.
TCAGAGTGTGAGGCGAAGTGGAGGATTCTTGTCCTCAAGACACAACTACTCCCTTGTGGACATTTGCTTGACATTAACCTGTATTAGCCTCTTTCTCTTCTTCCTTCCTTACTCCATCGCTTCAGAAACTATATTTGATGTAGCTTTGGGGGACACCCCGCTGGAGTGAGCAGGAGTATCGGGGGGCAGGACCCCAGGAGAAAATCGTGAAGTACAAATGAATGACCAATGTCGTTCCTTGAGCTTTTTTTTCAAAGTTCTCTGAAATTCTGATTCTATATCTGGAGGAGCATCTAACTCACAAGAACTCCGAAATGCTATTAACAAGTCTCACAAGTATTGAATCATACCTTATTATGTGAAACAGTTGATGGTATAGTCACATGCTTAATAATAAATCACACTCTATTTGGGACCTCGTCATTTAGGACAAGCACAGGAAGGTAATTTGCAAAGGACAGAGTGATATACTTTTGCTCTGAGCAAAGTATCATATGACAAAGGGAAGAAGACTATTGTGTAATCCTTTATTCTACACTGATTTCTCACTTAATCATTGATAGGAAATAAAATGATGGAAGCATATAGAAGACTTTATATTTACTTATTTATACACACATACAACATGTAGCACACAAAGCACATAAAAAAAGAACTGAATAAGATGACAAATATGCATAATCTGTGCATGCGATATATGATGACACAGATAGTGTTTGAATGCTCTACAGTCCTAGTAGAAATGGTACTTCATACAAAGAGAATATAAATGCAAAATAAACCATCATATGATTTATTATATGGTAGAAATTATACTACAGTATATTTTTCTACCCAGGTGGCTAATTTAACTCAATAAGAGTTTTATCAATTATATAATGTTGGCCTTCTATAACTGTTAATTTTAATGGTCTTATAGGTAAACTGGGGATAACTAGATAATCCTAAATGGTAAGTGAGTTTCTAGAAAGACAGCATGTCAAGGCAAAGCCAGCAATATCAGGTACTGAAACAACAGTGAAGGTTCCCCAAAATCTGCTATGGGGCTCCGCAAACAGGAACAAAGGGATAAATGCAGATTTATCCTTTTTATCCTCTGAATCTCACTGGTTTTGTAAATTCAAGTAAGGTGCTGAGAAAAGTTGCATAGCTCTTGGGACCTGGACAGAGTATACGATTTCCCAGTTACCCATCTAGAAATGTCAGATAGGATCAAAGATGATATCTCTTGTGAACTCTCAAGGTATCCTCAAGGAGACATCCCTAGGAAATTTCACAGGAAGTAAATGGAAAAGATGTCATCTGATTGCCAGGAAGTTTAAAACATACACAATAAACATGAACCACTAGTTGTAGAAGGCAGAACCTCTAAAATGTTATTTACATGTATATTTACACATTTATATGTGGATCCAAGCAAAAAAGATGCTTTTTAAAAATACATTTATGTTCTACCTAACACCAGAATTAAAACTATTATTTAAAATAATTTGTTGACTTTTTCCTGTTAGCAATACAAATTCTTGGTACAAGGACACCAGCCATAGCTTTAGTGAGTGAGCAGAATTCTGGACACTCCCACTGTGCATTTTAAAGCTCGATGTCACAGTTTTAATACATGAAGATAAGAAGACAATCTTATGTTTCCCTCTCATCTTAATGTGCAACTAACCAAATTACTTCCTGAAGCTGAAAATTTGTTACTATTCATTCTTTTCTTTATAAGGCTCCTCCCCCAAATTCAGGACTGTGTAAAATAACTTAATTGCAACAACAGACACTTGAACGCACTGGCCCTGAACTCACTCCATCGGAACTGAGGTCACTCTAACGCTGTGAAGGCAGCACCGTGGAATAAGCTGTCCTAACGTGAGAAGAGATGTTTTTTCATAGCGTGGGAGACGGTTTGGACCTGCTTCACTGGTTTGCTATGTTCTTTGAAGCTGTCACTGAACATGGCGATGCTATAGGGGCATAATTTCACTTGGAAATTATGCCAGGTCCCATAAAAACAAGTGAGCTTAAGGAAAATTTTGCTGAGATGAGTCCTGTAGGATGTGCTGATCCCATAGGAGCAGTGATTTTGATGTCCTTTTTTGGATGAGATTGATAGAACTCAGGAATCATTAGAACATAGTTTATGTCACTTGTTTTTGAAACCGGCAAACAGTTAGCCATTGATGATTATGCAGCTAGTAACTATGGGGGATCGGAATTGGCCACCTCAAAATATATCTCTGCCTGAAAGACACTTTGGCCCCCACCCCCATTAACTGACCAAAAGCATTTAGGACGGGAGGCCTGCCCCCAGAACAGGCCATCACCATAGACATCTCCAGGTATCTGAGAGAGTCCTTGCTAAACCCATTCTTAGTTCTGGTTGCCCTTTGTAAGAAACATTTACATTTGTAAAGGAAATCTCCATTTGTAACAGTATCTTCTTCCCTGTACCAGGAAGAAGAGGGGGATGGCCTCACCTAGAAACTTATCAGGACAGAAGGTGAGGACTTGAATCTGTATGATAAACTTGCCCATTGTTAACTGTGCCGTTTGAGCAATATGCTATCTGACTCCCTCTAGGTTCCTATAGATGACGTCTCCCTGGAGCCTGGGTCACCATGGTAATGGGTGTTTGAGCTATTTTTTTCAGAAACTGAACCCCCTGTCTACTTCAAGCCAGTTGAGACCACCAACCCATCAATTGGGCCCACGCAGACATGTGTCGGGTAAGTGACCTTTTGACGTCAGGAGGTTAAAGCTCCACCCTCAGGGCATGCTAACGCCGCCATTCTGTGCACATGCGTCCTACAGAGAGGCCTGAAGCCTGACTGCGCTTGCGCAGATTGTCAGTTACCTCATCTCTCCTCATCTCCCATCATCTCAGACCACCATGCTCCCTACCCCATAAATATTCCTGACTCCCTATTTTCGGGGAAGCGGATTTGAGATTCATTCTCCTGTTTCCTCACTTGGCTGCCTCGTGATTAATAAAACCTCTCTCTCTGCTGCAATCTCGTCGTCTTGGTGATTGGCTCTCTGGGGGGTGGGCAAAAATGGACCTGGTGTGGTAACATGTTATCTTAGGGAAAGCGTACAAACCAGTTCAGAAACAAACAAGCCACAAGGAAAACAAGGTGTTTTTCCATGAACATCTTGGTGAATTTACACGATCAGCACAATTTATTCACAAAACAAACACAAGGCCTCAGCCACTCCACGATGAGGACACCAATCCTCATCTCTGCTTCTCTAAGGAAAAGGACAGAATTGAGTCCACATTTGCAAATATTTTTAGATACTTAACTTTACTATGAGGCTGGATCAACACTGGGCCTGATGAACCTCCTGAGGCACTAGAACATGGGCCTGGATGTCCAGATAAAGTAAGAATTCAGGCAAAAGTTAAGTAAAATGGGTTCAATGGAGTGGCAGGGACAGCAGTCATTTCACCTTAAATCATTTTTCTTGACCAGTTAGACATTCTCTTTAATTGAGTCCCACTACTCTGGAGTTAGGTACTTGCCTTCCCTTTTACAAACAGCTTCAGATCCCCAGGCTGGGCTGAGAGTCACGACAATGGTAACACCCACACGGCCCACTCCTCATAACAATCTGGTGGGTAGGGATTATTAGAATCTCCATTTTCTAAATGAGGAAACTGAGGCTCAGAGAGACTGAGGAACTTGCCTAAGATCACACAGCTAACAAGTGGTAAAGCTGGGATTTAAATTCACGAAGTCTGGCCCCAGAGCCTATGCTACAACCCCCACATTACACCCCACAATGCTTGGACCCTAGAAGCCAGCAGACATACTGACTGCCTGGTCCTCCCGTATGCTTCCAGGATGGACCGTCAGATTCCCACTTCATTGAGGAAATATGACTCAGTTCCTTTGCCATCAAGTTGGGGCTGGTGCAAAGGGACACATCCTGATGGGGTGAGGGCTCAGTTGGCTCAGGATCTCTGTGTTGTTTAGATGCAAGGAATCCCAATCCAAGACATGGCTTCAAAGCCGACTTGAAGCAAACACTTCAAGGGAAAGTAAAATGTGCACAAAAATGTTAGAAGGAGGCAATTAAAGGGGGCTGGGGTGGGGGGAGTTGCCTGGAGGGCCAAAAAAAAAAAGACAGGCCCAGGCCAAGAGGCTAAATTGAGAGCAAGACAGAGGCGTAAACTGTAAGGAATTTGGAACATAAAATTTCTCTTTAGGACCCAGCAACAGAGTGCAAGAGTGAGGTGTCGTTTTGGTCCAACCAACCAAATTTCTGTTTGGGACAGTAAGTGGCTGATTCACCAATAAACATTTTTTTTGAGGCCTAGAGTGATTTCTCTAAAAAAGCCCATGGTAGTTTCATGCCCACCTTGAGGTTATTCAGACATGCGCTTGATGTGACCACAAAGGAGAAATCCAGGGTTCCCTTATAATAATAATTATTTTTTTATGTTTTGGGAGATTCTATTAGGAATATTAGAAAATCCTACAAGAAATCTATATCTTAGAGGGAATTTTCATAAATGCCAGTTCTCTTGAGATGTTTCATGTAAACATCTATGAACATGCTCAGCAGTCTGAAATACTCCACTTTCCACTAAGATACTTTTCTGGGCTTCCAGCCGGTTCCCATCCTTATCCCTCCACCAGGTTCCCCATTGCTGACTCCTCTTCCTCATAATCACCTCTAATTCCCTCACACCTTTCCTCATAATTTTTGTTTCCAACATTCTCCCAACTATTCATCTTAAACTTCTCTCTCAGCTGGCACCACTTCCAGCCACCTCTTTTCTTATCCAACATCTCTCCCTGACTTTGTTCCGAATTGTAATCCTGTTGAACTCTCTGTGCATCTTGAAACTGTCTTCTGTTGACTTCTTGTCCTGCAGTGTCCTGGGCCCCTCCCGGCCCTCCTCTGTCCTTGTCATGGGCTGAACAGCCTCTTGGCCTCCAGGTAGAGGTCTCCACACTGTTCTCCCTACTGCTCTCTGATACATTCTCATCGTGGCTTAGGGTCAAAACTCAACATTAGTTGGATTTTTAAACTGTGTTAATCTATAAAGGATGTGAGACTTAAAAATGTGCTAGCCAAATGTTTTGCTTGTAGGACTTCAAAAAGATAACAAAGTAAAAAAAAATTTTAATGGCATATAAAAGATTCAAAGACGAAAATCAAGAGATTAAGAAAAAAAAAATCTCGCAAAGCTCGGATGTTATTTAGTGCTACCACACATTGTTGAGGTTAAGAGTAGCTTTTAAGTTCAAGAAGCATACTACTCCTATATTTTATTAAATGAACACTTTATAATCTAAGAGTTAGCAGATTAAAAGAGAGTGAAAAGGAGAAAATTAACCAATGAAAATTTCAAACATAATTTTGGTGTGATGCTTGGAAAAAAATAATGTTCTTATTGTGCTTATAGAAAACTCTACATAAAGGGTTAAATAGAAAAATAAAAGGAACTTATCAATCAGAATCCTTATGCCTTAGTAAAATTAACATGTTTCTATAATGTTTGGTGTTTTTCAAAGTATGTTTACATGTGACACCATGTTTGAAACTCATCATAATTGCGAGATATTGGTAGAGTAGAAGCTACTATCTATTTAATCATTGAGGAAACCAACAAGTCAATGATTTGTCTGAAAGCAAATGTCCTGCTTTCCTTAAAGACATTATGCCTAGGAGTGAGGTGCATAAGATTTGCCACATATTTTATATTTCATTGCAATAAACCTAATGATAGTCAATTCCTTCCTGGTCAAACACCTGTAATCAAAATACAAGAGTATTCTTGGCAATGGGTCGTTAAAAAGAATTTTAAAGTCATAGATTTTTCTACTGTTTTCTATTGCAGATTTCAATGAAATGGAAAAATTACTGGTCTTGGCTTTCAGTATGTACACACACACACATATTTACATGTCTAAAAGAGCTGAGCACTACCGAACTCTTGAGCAGAGAAGAAAAGGTGGCGCTAAGATGGACCTAAATGTAAATATATAAGAATGCTCATTTCTTAAATTAACTTGCTTGTCTTTCAAGTAGCTTATAAAGCAGAATAAATCACTGAGTATATTTGGAAATAACCATTTGTAAATGTGGATAATGTCAATAATACCTACTCTAGCTACTTTCCTCTATAAATACATTTCTGAAAGAGCAGTAGTAATAATGACAAACCATGCCTAACAGCATCTTTAAAATTCTATTACATTCTTTAGCTTCTGACACTATGTTACTCTTGAAAGGAATAAAATAAAAGTAATATAAAATTATCTGGATTTCTTTATAAATGGAATAAATTTGCATAACATGGTGGTTGAACTTTATAAATTGAATACATTCCGCCATAATTATCATGAAGAATACATAACTTCAATTTATTCTTTAACCTACCTTCTTCTGAAATGTAAGCTTTGATAGGGTACAATTTCAATTTGAAGCATTATTATTATTATTATTTTTTGTGAGGAAGATCAGCCCTGAGCTAACATCTGCCAATCCTCCTCTTTTTTTGTGTGTGTGTGAGGAAGACTGGCCCTGGGCTAACATCCGTGCCCATCTTCCTCCAATTTATATGGGACACTGCTGCAGCATCGTGTGACAAGTGGTGTGTCAGTGTGCGCCCGGGATCCAAACTGGCAAACCCTAGGCCGCCGCAGCAGAGCGCGCGCACTTAACCACTTGCGCCACCGGGCCGGCCCCAGTATTATTATTTTTAAAAAGCTTCATTTGAATATTTTTTCATTTCAGTTGGTCTGACAAAGACTCTCATAGTTATCTTACAAGCCAAATTAAGAAATGTGGGTGGGAAAGAGGCAGGGTTCAAACATATTTGTACATGAGATGATGCTCATGCCCCAAGAATATCCATGGTAGCCTTTGCTAGTGTTCCATAGAGTTGTCAGGCCCTGTTCTATTCAGAATTTATTAATGATGTGAATGAAGACTTAGAGAGTAGGCTTATTAAATTTTAAGGTGACGTAAAGCTGGGAGTTATTTCACTGGGAAAAAAACACAATAGAATGGTATTAGGGACTAAAATCCAGAAGATGAAATCTAACAATGACAAGGACCAAGGACTACTCTGTGATTCAAAGAGGCAAGCACACAGCAACAGGATGGCTGAAGATCTGACTTGGCAGGAGTTTTCATTAAAATGAGAGGAGGAGCATTGAATTGACTGCATGTCAGTAAATGTCAAAAGTGTGATATCATCGTACACTTAAAAATTTGTTAAGAGGATAGATCTCGAGTTAAATGTTCTTACCACACAAGATTTAAAAAAAGAAGAAGAAGAAGAGAAAGGTCTGCCACAGGGGGAAGAATTCAGATGTAATGCTCTTGACCCAGCCTCACCCACCTGGCTCCATAATTTCCATGTCAAACCTCCCTATCCCTAGGGAGTATAAGTTTTTTTGGAGTTGAAACTAAAAATCTGTTTATTATTATAATTTTTCTACTTTGGGTTATAGTTGACAATTAAAAATTGTATATATTTAAGCTGTACAATTTGATGATCTGATGTACATTGTGAAATATTCACCACAGTCGAGCTAATTAACAAACCCATCACCTTACATAGTTACCTTTGTGTGTGCATGTGTGTGGTGATCTTAAGCTCTACCCTTTTAGCAAATTTCAAGTATACAATACAATATTAACTAGTCTCATTGTTGTACATTAGATCTCCAGAACTTACTTATCTTGTATAACTAAAACTTTGTACCCCTTGACCAACATCTCCCCATATGCCCCTCCTCCCAGCCCCTGGTAACCACCATTCTACTCTGTTTCTATGAATTTGACATTTTTAGATTCCACATATAAGTAAGAATATGCAGTATTTGTCTTTCTGTGTCTGGCTTATTTCACTTAGTGTAACATCCCCCAGGTTCATCCATGTTATCACAAATGGCAGGATTTCCTACTTTTTCAAGGCTGAATAATATTCCATTTAGTGTGTGTGTGTGTGTGTGTGTGTGTGTGTGTGTGTGTGTGTGTGTAATCGCATTTTCTTTATCCAATCATCTGTCAATGGACATTTGGGTTGTTTCTATATCATGAGAGTGCAGACATCTCTTCGAAATACTGATTTCATTTCCTTTGGATATATACCCAGAAGTCAGATTGCTGGGCCATAGTCCTATTTTTAATTTTTTGAGGAAGTTCCATGCTATTTTCCACAGTGGCTGCACCCATTTACATTTCCACCAACAGTGCACAAGTGGTCCCTTTTCTCTACAACCTTTCCAACATTTGTTATCTCTTATCTTTCTTATAATAGCCATTCTAACAGGTGGGAGGTAATATCTCATGGTGGTTTTGATTTGCATTTCCTTGATGATTATCGACATTGAGCACCTTTTCATGTATATACCTGTTGGCCATTTGTATGTCTTTTTTTGATAAAAGTCTATGCAGGTCTTTTGCCCATTTTTAAATTGGATTGTTGATTTTTGCGCTGTTGAGTGCGTGAGTTCCTTATATATTTTGGATATTAACTAGGGATATGATTTATCACTCAGTCTCCAGGAAGGGGTAGTTATTAGGAGGAAAAGGTTTTGGGGATGCTGAAGACAGAAATTAATTCAGAAACATGGTCCTAGATGCAATAGACATCTTGGCCATCACTGTGAGAAGACAGAATAAGAAACTTGGAAATTAACTTCACAAGGCCATTTCATCTAGTCCTCTGCCCCCAGTTGGTTAAATGCTTAAGGCACCCTCAAAAGCATAGATCTAGGGAAGTAATTTTTTTCCCTGAGACTATTTAAAGCTTTGATCAGGTGGACTGATGAACTCTTGGATAGAGAGGGGCTGAGAGCTGAAGGGGAAGCTGCAATTGTACACAGAGGTGTTGAGGGGAGAACCTAAATATAACTACTTTGTAAACAATTTCAAAACATGAGCATAGTTCTGCTCACTAGCAATGTGTCCCATCCAAGTTGCTTAAACACCTGAGTTTCTCCCTGAGGATTATAGTAGAACCCACCTCATACAGCCATTGTGAGGAATGAATGAAATAATAAATATGAAGCATTTGGAACATTACAGGTAGTGCATAAATGTTAGCCATTATTCACGAAGCTTTTCCTTTAATTTCTTAGCCATCCGGACTTATTAAGCCTTTCTGTCTTCAACAAATTGGCCGTTGGGAATAAAACTGGACATAGAATTACATAAACTGAAACTTGGATATCATCCAGTTCACTTTTTCCAAATCAAATCTTAATTGTAACACCAAAAAAACAATAACTAAAAACAGAGGTGCTCTAGCAGAAGGAGTTAGTTAAACAAAAGCTGAAGCAGTGGCTCAGTCTGAGGCCGCAATAGAAGTATATGACTCTGGTGCAGGGCATCCTTGCCACGTTTCCCCTGCCCTAAATAAGACCAGATATGTTCAGCCCCATTCCTGACACCTCCAGAAGGTCCATGAGTGTTTTCTGGGAAAGACCACCAGCATGTTAGGGGGTCAGGAATCCATACAAGAGAAAGCGTTAAGAGGACTGGGATTTTATTAACTCGGTAAAAGGCAAGCCAGTGTGAAATACACCATTAGTCCTCAAATATTTGAAGAACCCTTCTGTATCTGAGGCAACAGACTACTTGCCAGAGGGCACAATGGGGAATAATAAATAAAAATGACTAAGAAACAGATTTTGTGTTAATACACCGGGACGGTAAAAGTGAACATGGGATCTGGAGTCAGAAGCCCCAGATCAAAGTCCTGGCTGCACTTTTTATCAGCTCTTTGACTTTAGGCAAGTCACCTAAACTCTGAGTCACACAATCCTCATCTAAAAGGTAACAGAAGTTAATAATCATACGAGGAAAAAAAAAAACAAAATATTTTGAGACTTTGAAAGAATTTGAAAATAGTGATAACAATAAACCACAAGAATGGGGTGCCCCATTGCTCAGTGTTCAAGAGAAGCTGACCAGCCATCCCTGCAGGTTCCTCTCACTGGACAGTATGACTAACTGGACTGGAGACAGAAGGGCACTGCTACACTCCCCACTGCAAGTGCAATTCGCTCACTTACTGTGTATGTGTTTGATCTCTAAGGCAGTAGATAGCAAACAAAGGACAGCTACAAAGAGTCACTAATGTCAAGAATTGCATTTGGCTAAAGAATGTAGTTAACATCCAAAATCTTTACAGAATTCATGAACGGGCTGAAACTCCACCAACAGACTCATTAACCTAACTCTGCAAAGATCAACTTAACTCAAACTCCAAGAAATGACCAACTGCTCTAGATCAAATTATGGTCAGTTCGTTTCACCCAAACTATATCTCTACATTTGTGCTGCCAATCTTGAAAATACATGGAATTTTCTGGATTGTAAAAGCTCTGTCAAAACCTCAAATTTCAGCCTTTGGATAGTTGATACTCTCGTTATGCCCATCTGCTTGCTGTCTTTTGGTTTCATTATTATCCGTGTTCAGAAATAAGTCGCCCGAGATTAGTAAAGCCCGCAGTTGTTCCAAGCTTACTTACCCTCTGACCCTCTTTTCCAGGTGGGCCTTGGGGGCCTTGTATCCCCAGGGGACCCTACGAGGAGAAAAGGACACATGTTAATAGACCATTGCAAGTACACCTGCCTCACAGAGAATGCTGTGAAAATTAATACCTACTTAATTGGTTAAACAAAACTCTTAAAGTGATTTGAGCTTTTCCAAGGTTAGACTATGTACTATATCAATAAGGATGAATTGTCCTTTTTTGACTGGTTTATCTTTGTAGTTAACTCCAGAAAAGAAAAAAAGGCAATTCCAAACCAGGTGGCAGGCCCCACGTTCACTCCCGGTGAAGACTCTCATACGATCAGATCCACGTTTCACCAAACTACTATAAATAAATGGTAATAATATTTGCAAGCAAAAAAATATCCCTCTTTATATATTTAAACTCTATAAATACAACTACATTTTTGGTTGAGAGTAGCTCTGTAAGTATCTTCTAAGAAAACACGTGGTTATTTCGTCGGTTTCAACCTGTCTATTCATTAACACTTGATTTACAGTATAACAGACATTAGTTAATACTGTCTTATAACATGGTCAACGGTAGGGAAGATAATCATGTTTTCAGGTCATAATAAAGGCCCAGGAAATCCCAGGTACTGTTAATCTGGAAGTCAAGTCTCCTGATTCTTACAGATAGTTATATTGTACGGGAATTCCAATTCACCATGACACTCAAAATGATGATATTGCTAGTTTTAAAAAACCTTCAGCAGTCATTGCTAAGCTGTTGCCTCTCTGAAAGCTTCTTCTTAGTCCCTCCTGCTGCTTCCTCCTTTCCTATTCAACCTTTAGATGTGAGGGGGATTTAGGCTCCTTTCCTTCCCAGTCCATACAACTCAAGAAACCCATACATGCTCCTCCTAACACTCATGCCAGAAATCTAGAGTTCGTCCTCCATACTTTCTTCTCTCAAACTACCTTTTCACATCCAGTTACCAAGTCTGGGTGATGTATCTCCAAAATATATTTGGTCCATCGATTTCTCTCCATTTATGCTGCTCCCATTCTCACTTCTTGCTTGCTCATCTGTGAGAGCTTCCTAGCTGACACATGACACAGACCCGCCATCCTCCACATCACCGCCAAACTGATCTTGAGAAAACCCAGCCTGAGCTTCCCTGATTTTCCACGTGAAGGGACGGACGCCTTGTTTCACAGTCTCACAGTCCCTTGTACTTGTTCTTTAAAGAGCTGATCACAAATTTATTTAAATGATTACTCGTGTAATGATCCGTTTCTCTCAACAGGCTCTAGGAAACACAGTAGAATCTGTGTCTTGTTCATCATGGTATGTACCTATGATGCCTGAGTGAAAAAAATCATATTGGGAAATCAATTCACTCTAATAAAAGTTTTTGGGTAAAAGCAGTAATTTTTCAAAGAGTTCTACAAATATTTATGTTTAACTGATCATATAGTAAATGCCTTAAACGGTTTGGAATAAATGAGAAATCCAGTCATACATAGTCAAACAAATCTAAATTCACCTTCTTTTGTTTTTTTGTTATCTAATTTAAAAATAATTAGGATTCATTTTTATAATATGACCTTTTCCTTTAAAAGTCGTGGCTAACTTTAAACTAAAACATCAGATGTGCTTGTGATGACCTATAATTATTTATTATGTATATATTCATTTTTCTGTTTTTTCATAGCAACTACATTTTCATAAATGTCATAACATGCATAATTTCACCATCTAATTTTATTTTGAATAGAAAAAAGTGATAGGCATATTTTAATTTTTCATTCAGAGACCTTTCATTTGATTAAAGTTGTTAGAATTTAGTATAAATTATTGTAACTAATATTCAAAACTCATTAGTACAAAAAATTCTGCATGAATCACCAATCCTCAGTGTTTCCCCAAGTCTTTTGGACTCCTTCACAAAACACTAATAAAATGTATGTATTTATTACTTTCATTTCTTTTATCTACTTTTGGAACAACTTGATGGTATAGGGACATGTGGATCCTATATTTTATTGATTTAGGCAGGAATAAAAACCAGAGAATGAAAAAAGTGATCAGTTCTGTTTGTCGTTATAGAAAAACACATAACTGAGGAAAGTTGGGTAATTAGGCCAACTTTAGGACGGTAAATTCCTAATGTATATAAGAGAAACAAATGTTGAGATCCAAATATACCAAGTATTAATTACAATATAATCACAGGGAGTTGTATCATTTTTTATAAGACTGACACAATCTTGGCTCTAGATTAAACTCTTCCCTCTTACCCTTAGGAAATTATTATCATTTCATGAATAGCCAAACTTATATATAACATTTTTGATATCCATCCAAATGCTGACAGCTCTTTCAGTGTTTTTAAACATGAGCTGCTAAAACATCCACACACCAAACATTCATCAAGGGAGTACAATTAATTTCGAGCCACGTATAATAAAAATTCCACTTCCTTTACTAGTTGGAGAAGTTACAAAACAAAAGCCTAAATAATGCAAAAATATTAAACTTTATTTGGAATGTATTCAATGGATTAAAAAATATTTATGAGAACCCTTTGTGTGCGATGTTCATATAGTAAGATAGGGTACACTCACATACACAAACCTACTGATGTGCCTCCTAGAGGTTCATGATTATGAATCCTTCCCCTCCACACCCCCCATTCCTAAGTTTAGGACCCAGCTAGAAATCTGATAAAAAAATTGGAAACTTATTTTTAATCTCCAATGGATTATTCACTATTTGAATTATCCATGACCAATTTTTAATCCTAGCCACACTACCTTAATGTTCAGAAAGTTCTTGAGCTGTCTTTATTGAATATTAGTTGACATTTACAAAGAGAAATATCAACATTGTCATCAGTAAAACATTGGCCAAACAACTGTAGAAAAATCATATTTTTCCCAAAATAAGAAACTAAAATTTGGGGATGATTCATTATTTACAATTATCTAGCTCACTATTCTTCCCATTTGGTAAATCAAACAGTGGATTTACTTATCACTTACTATGAACATTACAGACATACCTAAACTTCAGCTCACTTGAATTATACTCGGCAGAGCTCAGCATTCATCTCAGAACCCCTCCCACAATTCTTTCCTACTCTGGCCCTGTAAATGCCACTTTGTGTGTACTTAACTGATCCTCTTAGTTGGCTATGAGTTCTAGAGGACAGAGGATCATTTTTTCTATCCTCTAACACACTTAGAGAAGAGATAAACAAACACTTAGTAAATTGGATCATAAGAAAGAGAACGCTGGAATAGAATAATACTGGGTGGCTGTGGTGGGCAGCAGGTTTCCGCTGTACGTGTAGTCATATATGTTTTCAAAACTTGGACTTGGACTTAAATACCACATGGGAGAGCTTTCAGTCTTGTCTGCATTCCTCAGCTAAAGTGATCATTCTATTCTCTGATATCTAAGAGTAAAATTGCCTTACAGTTCATTTAAGAATTGATAATTTACCACCTATGACATTATCTCTAGTATGGAACTTATTTAAATCTTTGACCAATACTTGACATTTTATAGATTTATGTCATTTTTATAGTTAGAGAATCATATCTTAAGTATCTTTGTGCACATGGCATATTTGCATAATCTGTGATTATTTTCTTCTTTGATTTAATTTGCTGAAGAATAACGCTTATCCCTTTTTTCTACTTTTTCCATCTATTTAGTCTGCTATGAAAATAACTGTAAAGTGGGTTATTCATAAAATTTCACAAATGTAAAGATTTATTGTTTTTCTGAACGAGAGGCTTGAAAATGTATTTAGGATATTCACGATGTAAACATCTGCATATGTCTATCAGGCATTCATTATTTTTTAGTGGAATTCTGGATATTAAAATTGTTGACCAAGAAAGGCATTCATAAGGCTGTTACCTCTTTTGGCTAGGATAAAAATATGCAAAAATATCCCAGCCAGCTAAACCGTTTTCAGTTCCAGTGGATAGCTATTACAGTGTGTTACATTTCACATAGCTCTCTCTGGACAATCTGCTGATTATTTAAGACAGGCTAGAGCTTATCATCATGGAAGCCCATGTAAATATTTAACTGGGAAATTACTTAGAATTAACTGGCTCAGAACAGAATTTTGAAATGTTTAACAAATATAGCAGATGTTTAGTAGAGTTAATAGGGTAGATTAATTGCATTTGAACACATTTTCATTTGTGATAAGAGGCAAGATACACTCATAACTTCTCAATCAAAGAAAGGAGCTGAAGTAAAAAAGGGAAGTTTCATTTTAAAGTATTGTTTGCACACCCTTGCCAGGAATGTTGTAGAACGTATGATACCTAAAACCCACTTCAACAAAAATGTTATGCAAGTAAGTGTATTGTAAGTGTTATGATTGTTGCTTTAGAATATGCTTCATGGACTTGAAACATAAGGCTAAGCAAAATCTGCATAAATTCTTAAAATACCACTAGGGCATTTTCTGTGTTTCAAATAGAGTGTACAAAATTAAAATGGAAGACAGAGTTTATCTGTCTTTATAGAAAATTTCATGCCTTTAATATGAGAACAACGGGAACAAATTTTATAGGTTAGAGACATGAGAACTGAAGACAAAAAGCAAATAAGTAAAAATATAACAGACCTATAGTCCAGTCATGGGAAGCGATTTTCACGTTAGTTCTGAGAAGTGGCAGTTAACAATGCTTATGTTAATAAATTAAAGGAATGGCCAGCTTTATGTTATTTCATAGAATTCTCATGACACAAGAAAGATTTTCTCTTAAGGTGTGTAAGTATTTAGAAAAGGAATTCTATGTTACATATCAAAAGCCTATCATTTTATCCTAAGCAGTTGTCAGCGCACACTAAGAAATAGACGTCTTTGAAATAAAGAACGATAGAATTTCTTCCATATACTGAAAAAAGCCCTTACAAACCTTCCAGTGACACTGACAAGGGAAAATTAGGAAGACCCACCACTAGGAAAGAAAACGCTATGAAGTATTTGTGTGGACAGGAAGGTCTCAGTCACTATCAGTTACAGCAAACAGGCTCCATGACTGTGTGGACAATTTTATTCTACCTTCAACAATTTAAAAAATAGAGGTCATCTGTAGTGCTTTCAAAACTTAACAGTTTCATTCGAAAGCCGTGGCAGCATTTTAGAGATGAGACACAATGAGCTATGATTGTTTCATGTGGTTGCAGAAATGAATTTTAATAATAATCTTTTTGTGTGTTTTCTGAACTCAGAAATCATATCTCTTTTTATTATATAGATTCTGGAACAGCCTGTCCTCAGTCACTATTGATTCAGCCAAACAAACTAGAAATACTATAAATTAAATGATAGAACATATTGTCTGTCAATCTGGAATGCTGTGGGACATCTATACTTCCCAAAACTTCTCTCTGACAATGACTTTTGCCCCCATTTGAGACATTCCACTTGGTAAGCTGCATACATCCTCAGTTCCTTTCCACTTTGTGTATTATCCAGCACAATAGCTTTCATTTAGTAGGTGTTGAGTGGATGAATGACTGCTAAAAAGATTCTGATGCTTTACACTTCTCTTGGTACTTCTGCTGTAGTGAGAATATTAATTGCCATAGCTACAGAAATTTCAATTTAGAAACTTATATTCTTCATCCATAAATCCCACTTGATACCAAAATAATTCAAGTTACTTTTTATTCTTATGTGGTAGTATTGCAAAATAGATGCTATTCTTCTATGTGGAGGGTTTGCCCCTTATTAAAGGAAGAAATATAACCTGCATTCTTTAGTTATCTCACATTGATGAGGATTAAGTACTTAC
Organism: Diceros bicornis minor; assembly: GCF_020826845.1. Classification (NCBI taxonomy): domain Eukaryota; kingdom Metazoa; phylum Chordata; class Mammalia; order Perissodactyla; family Rhinocerotidae; genus Diceros; species Diceros bicornis. The sequence continues at coordinate 2,555,129 of NC_080753.1, forward strand.
TTTTTGACAAAACAACATGAACCGAAAAGATTAAAGGATCTATACAAACCATTTATTAATAAGAAATAGAACCAATGAAGTTATTTAAAGTGCTTATATCATTTAAAATAATATAGTTTCATATTTGGTAATTATTCTTGATTCACTTTCATTTATTTGTCATAAGTAATTTCATTGTTGTAATTATTCTTGACTATGAAAAACTTTATGTATATTTTCTTTATTTTGGCCCTAACATAATAAAATGAAATGGTTTGATTTCAGTTAACTCAAGGTTCTGTTGACAAGTAAAAAATTGCTAGGCCATGGTCTGTCAAATCTGTTTGTATCATCTGTCTTAATGATTTAGGGAGGGAGAATATGATTGATTCAGTTTTAATGATTAGTCTGATCGCAATAGCAGTCTGTATTTTTGGATTGGCTTTGCCATAGGTGAGTGGCCACACGGAGACATGGTTCCACTGCAGGAAGAGGGAATAATGTATGCAGAGGTTGTTTTTAAATGTCTTCTGAGGAATAGGCAACATGATAGAAATGTAATTCCAAATTTAAAGTCATTCAATAACTTTTGCATTTGGGCTGTGCAACATAAATGACTAGACTGAAGGACACTTAATCTAGTAATTTTAAGATTAAAACATAAATCAATACCGAGATATTCACACACCACAAGAAAGACCTATTTATTGTATTTAATGCAGATAACTGTGAATATGGTTTACACAATATCAAGCTAAGTAAGTTGCAATTGAGCAAGGTGGTGAAAACCAAACTTTTAAGTGGGGAAAATGCTCCATATTGTAATAAATGAATTTTTAAAAATATTAAAAACATATATTGAAGTACTTTTCTCTTAAGTTCTTTTTACTGGCCTTCCTCCTTTTTGCCAGAGGCATCTATTTTCCTCAGGAGGATTAAGATCATAATAGCCTAAGTGTAAAGACAATGGAAAAGTCAATGTTCAACTTTTGACATCCAACAAAAGATTGTTGAGTTTACACAAGACAGTCGTCTGGAAGCTAGGCTCTATCAAGAGAAGAGTGTTTCCAAATATCAAGTACATCATTGCCACATCTCAAGATATGTTCTCACAGATCCTACAGTTTAACTATGAATCATGGGCACAGAGGAAGAAGCAGATGTAAGAGTAGTTCTCCCCAACCAGAAAGGGAATGTAAAAAATGTCCTTCCCTTCTGCTTCCCTGAATGAAGAGTTTCAGGAGAAGAACGGTGAATCAGTCAGACATCAGCATTCTTGCTTTCCCTCTTTTTGGGAAACCAAGAGGAACAAGAATTCATAAGGCATTAGATTTCTCAGTAGGAACACTGATGTTAGAAGACAATGGAACAAAACTTTCATAATTCTGACGTGAATAATTTTCAACCTAGATTCTATACCAAGACAAACTACCAATCAAGTGTGAGAGTAGAATAAAAACATTTTTAGACATGTAAAATCTCAGAAAATTTACTTCCTTTTCACATTTTCTTAATAATTTACTTGAAGATGTGTGCACATAAAGGAAAGAATAAAACCAAGAAAGGAGATGACGAGGAGAAGCAGCACTGGAATCAACCCAGAGAAAAAAGAGAGGGAGTCACAGAATGAGAGTCTTGTAGTTGGCCTAGACAGCTGCTGGCCAAGCACGGAGTACAAAGTCTGAATGGGACTCCCCCCAAAATAAGAGACTCAACGAGAGCATTTAAAAAATATGGAAGATAATTACAGGGAAATCAGAAAGACAATTAGAAACAATAACAACAATACTATTCAGAAAGAAAGGAGAAGTACACTACTTGGCTCTGCAAATACCAATATTTACACAGCCATAAAAATATAAACATTTCATATTTTTTAAATAAAAATAATACTATAACTCTATTAACCATTCACCTGTGACTGAGTATCTGATTTTTTTCCATTCTGCTACTATTTCAAACAATGCTGAAGTAAATAGCATTATATGTGCATAATTTCATAAATGAGTGAGACTATCTATAGCAATATTTTCTGGTTCAATGCAAATTTGAAGTTTCGATAGCATCAAATTGTCCTCCATAGAGACTGTATCCGGATATACTTCCCTCAGAATGTGCGGGTGTGTTTCTCCACATTTTTCCCACACACTGTACTATCAAACTTTCTGAACTTTGCCAATCTTTTTATTTATTATAGTAAGAATACTTACCATGAGGTCTACTTTCTTAACAAATTTTTAAGTCCACAATAGAGTATTGCTAACTAAAGGCATGAGATTGCACAGTAGATCTCCAGGACTTATTAATTTTGTATAACTGAAACTTTATACACATTGAATAGCAGTTCCCCAATTTCCCCTTCCCCCAGCTCCTGGCAACTACTATTCTACCCTCTGTTTAATGAATTTGACTATTTTAGATACCTCATATAAGTGGAATCATATTTGTCCTTCAGTGACTGGCTTATTTCACTTAGCTAATGTCCTTCAGTTTCATTTATATTGCTGCATAGGCCAAGATTTCCCTCTTTTTTAAGGCTGAATACTATTTCATTGTATATATACACCACATTTTTTTTATCCATTCATCTGTTAACATACATTTAGGTTATTCCCATTTCTTGGCTATTCGTCACAGGCATAGGAAAAGATGCTCAATATCACTAATAATTAGGGAAATACAAGTCAAAACACAATGAAATATCACTTCACACCAGTTAGGATGGTTACTTTGAAAAAAAGATATGTTACCAAGGATGTGAAAAAACAGGAAACTTTGTACACTGTTAGTGGGAATGTAAAATGGTACAACCACTGTGAAAACCAGTATAGAGGTCACTAGAAAAATTAAAAATAGAACTACCATATGATTCAGAAATTCCACTTCTGAGTATTTATCCAAAAGAATTGAGACCATTCCCAATCTTACGAATGAAAACTAGTATCTTAGAGCCACTTTAGTTTACATTTCTCTTACTATGAGTGAATTTAGATGTCTTTGTATGTGTTTAAGAGCCATCTTATTCTTTGTAAACTCTGTTCACATCCTTACCCAATTTTTAAAAACTGTTTTTTTTTTTTCTTATTGATTTGTAGGAATCTATCTATATATTAGGAAATCTAGCCCCTTGTTATGAGTTGTAAATATTTTTCCCAAGTTGGCCGTTTGACTTTATAATTTTTTTTTTTTTTTTTTGCCACACAGGAATTGTTTGTTAACATGGTCAAATTTCCTAATTTTTTTTTTTCCTTTTTACTTTCTGGGCTTTTTAATATTTTTTTAAGTCATTCTTTATTATTTTTAAAATTTTCTATATTTTCCCTAGGACTGGTTTAGTTTTTCACTTTTAAAATTTTGATTCATCTGATATTTTTATTGGTAAAGAAGTGATGAAGGGATCCAATTTTGTGTTTTTCCAAATGCTACATAATTGTCCCCAATCCATTTATTGAAATATGATATTTATTATTACGATCCTTTCAGTTTTGTTTGTTTTTTAACTATATAAATTTTGTTGTTATTGTTAGTGCCGTGGAGTGGATTCTGACTCCTAGCGACTCTGTGGACAGCAGAGCGGAACCCTGCCCAGTCTTTTGGTGCCATCCTCTCACCTTCCGGCGCTGTATCACACAATGCTCTGTTGCTATTCATAGGGTTTTCATGGCAATTTTTTTGGAAGAGGGTGGCCAGGTCTTTCTTTGTAGTCTATGTTAGTCTGGAAGCTCCACTGAAACCTGTCCACCATGGGTGACCCTGCTGGTATGTGAAATCCCAGTGGCACAGCTTTCAGCATCACAGCAACATGCAGCCGCCACAGTATGACAACTGACAGACGGGTGGTGTGGTTCCCTGACAGGGAAACAAACCCCAGGCCGCAGGGGTGAATGCTGAATCTTAACCACTAGACCACTCGGGCTGGCTATGTAAATGTACTGCTTTGACAAGTATTAAAATTTTATTTAAAACAGTAAATAAGTTAAAGCAAATAAACTGATTCTCAAAGTTCACTTATTGCATGCAGATTCAAATTCAGCATTTGAAATAGCAGGGAATTGCCCTAATTTTTATACCTGGCAACTTATCCTAAAGTATACAGCAGAAAATTTGCTATCACTGGTAACTGAAGCTGCTCTCATATTGTAATAATTTGCCACTAATTTGGTTATTACAATGGCTATTATTATCATGTAAAGTATTTTTTTTACCATCACTTTGTCTTTTGATTCAACTTGTACTTGCTGGTGGCTGAACCAAGGAGGTGGCCTTGACAGACTGAATAAGCCTTGTTAATTCTGCAGAACAGTTGAAACAATGCCAGGGTGGCTGCTTAAATATTGAATGGTTAATTCTTAATTCCCCAAATCAGTGAGAACTCTTTATGAATTAAGAATTAACTATATGGAGTATTTTGGTAATGTGTGCACTAACTAAAGGGTAAAGTAGTTGTATTGTGTATTTATTGGCTTTTTGTGGATGTTAAGTGAGAAAATACATGCTAGTAGTCTTTATATTGACAAAAAAGACTAATCCTGGAAAATGTTAGAATTCTGAGACTTAGTTAAATACATCTGAGAGCTCACTCCATTTTTGCAGTAATTATATTGCGGGTCAATGGACAAATTAGCCTATATACAAATATTTCTTTAAACACAACCTTTTAGAAATGGGGTCAAACATTCACTCTACATAACCACATCTATTTCATGGACTGAATAAGTTAAGGGTGTGTCAGTGTAACTCCAGTTCCGTGCAAGTAGCATTAATGAGGTTAGTCACGGTGTGTCACACAGACCCCCCAGGATGTTGTTCCCATGTCACCTTTCCATCTGCTGGGTTGGTAACATGACAACCAGAGTGGGATGCTATCCAAGCCGGGAACAAACCCCTTAATTTTCAAGCTACCAATCGAACACTAGAAAGTTGGCATGAAAGTAAATTACAATTCATGTTTCCCTAATATTTCAATGAAATGGAGCAATCAGAAAGTTATTTTCAAGCTTCTGAAAAAGACTGACAGGTGTGTCAAGTGAACAGATCAAGACGATTTGAGAGTCAGTGTACAATCTGAAGCTGTAACAAGCAAACAGACGGTAGTGAGTCAAGGACCATGCCAACGACACATACAAAGACTCCCATATGTGCACAGAATCAAACACAGATGCCCTAGTGGACATTTCATCATCATTTTGACAAATCCTCTGCTGACCTCCATGGGCTCACAATAAATTCGGAAGAGGATAGAGAGCTGACATTTACTGCAAACCTGCTGTTGTGTCAGGAATTCCACTAGTCACTTTACACAGGGCTTCTATTTAATTCCAACAGCTCTAAGAAATAGAATTTTTCCCTTTTATAGATGAGAAAACAAGCCTTTTGAAGATAACACTGCAAATGGGGGGGGGGTCCTGAGCTCTAAACTCAAATATGTTTGACCCCTAAGTGCTTCTACTTCCGATATACTCTCCTCCCACATCCAAAGCAATATGTGGAGTGTGAGATTTATTTGAATATGCATCATCTTAATCCATGAATGGGGTTTCAGGTCACTCTTATCAGATTTAAGATGTAGGATCACCCTTGACAGTTTTACACATGAAGATATTAAACTTTCCAGAATATATTATATTAGGAAACTAATAGGTGTTTGTGAAACAGGACGGCACTCTATAAGAAATGGAATGGACAATCCACAGCACAGACTGAAAGGAAGTAAGAAAAGCAAAGCCCCAGGGGCAGCTGAGGCCTGAAGGTGCTCAGAAGCCGGATGAGGCAGCAGCACAGTTAGCAGGTGTGGTACATCAAAGGACCACCACTCGCCAGGATTTGTGAAAAAAGGGACACAAAAATATGCACAAGAACTGATTGCTGGAGACAATTCTCCATGACTCTTTTGCATTTCTACCTCTCATGTGAGTGAGCCTCTAACGGCTCCATGTTCTGAACTATGTTTTCACCCTTCAGGGGTGGCCCAAAGGGGGCCTAGAGGATTAAACTTAATTCTGGCTCCCCCACCTGGATGCTCTTGTTGACTTGACATGGTCCCAGATGAACGAGATAATGGCCACTTGGCTGAGTCACTGCTCACTCAGCACCCTTATGGCAGCCCACTTGGCTGAAGTGGGGGACAAAATGGGTCTCTCTAAATTTTATAATAAATGTCCGTACCCTTGTTGATGTACCTGGATTGATGCCTCAAGTCAAGAGGAAAGGTCAGTTCAGAAACCTAAGGAGAGAATGATCTGGCTTTCTAAGGTAAACCTGGATGATTTACGGGATTTGTTCAGCTGGTTGGGTCTGGGATCCTAGGGAACATGGTCGAGATCAGTACTGTAGGTTGGCCTCATCCACTCGCTTGGAGTGCTGTTAACGGTAGCCCTCTTTGAGCGCCACACAAGACAAATTAAACAGTTTTGGTCCCAGCCTCTGCAGATAAGTTTCATCAGAGTGGTTGATGGAGTGACATACTCATAGGAAAATTTGCCAGAAGCCAAGACAGTGTAGAAAAAAGGGGTGGATGCTGTTGGGAGACCATGGGTCTTTCATGTTTCTGCATGTCTTGTGAGAGAGATACTAATTGCTCCTGGACTATCTTTTTAAGGATGTTTACATAGGAGAGCAAAGGCCAGATTTGCTTATTGTTCAGAATATTAAAGATAATGCTTCTCTGAGGCAAAGGCAGTTTCCTTGCAGTCCATTATAAAGGATTTGGGTTCCCTAAGCATGGAGTTCTCAGTTGTGACACAAATCTAGTGTCCACGCAGTACCTGTCGGGGTTGCTCCTGAGGCGTGGTGGCAAGGGCTACCAGTGCAGACAGGACTTCACGCCACCTGCTCCCGTGAGTAATACCCCCATGAGTAATTCCACCTCTGCCCCAGCTCAGGAGTCTCCTGTCTTCTGCCAGGATTCATGAAGCCGTGGCAGGCTAAACTGGTACCTCACAAGTAGGGTGAAATACCGTACACTGGGAAGTCAAATCCTTTCTCTATATTGGGAATACATCTGACTTAGTGAAACTATTCTTTATATTTAATCTTTATCCTTTTAAAATAATGTGATGAAATAGAGATGGCTTAAAGAAAAATATATTAAAGGGAAGGATATTAGATCATATGTAGCTAGACAAATTAGAATTCCTTAAGAAATGTGAAAGAGAAAATAGCACTTTGGAGTTGGAAATGACCTTTGAAAACTTCTGCTTCGACCCTCAAATATTAGTAGGTGACACGCCCAAGGTAAAATAAAGAAAGAAACAAAAATAAAAATAGTTGTATATTTCAGGATAGATTCTAGGTTTCTTGATCTTACATCCAGTGTTTCCTTTTTTTTTTTTTTGTGAGGAACTTCAGCCCTGAGCTAACATCCACGCTAATCCTCCTCTTTTTGCTGAGGGAGACCAGCTCTGAGCTAACATCTATTGCCAATCCTCCTCCTTTTTTTTTTTTCCCTCCCCAAAGCCCCAGTAGACAGCTGAATGTCATAGTTGCACATCCTTCTGCTGTATGTGGGACGTGGCCTCAGCATGGCCCGAGAAGCAGTGCGTTGGTGCGCGCTGGGATCCGAACCCGGGCCGCCAGTAGCGGAGCTCGCGCACTTAACCGCTAAGCCACAGGGCCGGCCCCCATCCAGTGTTTCTTTAACTACTTCTCAAAAGATGACTTTAATAATAAATTAAAATACATAAAGCTTCTGTTCATGTCTGCAGCATACTGAACAGAAGACAGGACTCTTCAATTAAGGAGATAATTCCAGTTGCCCACAAATAACAGGATTCTCAAACTGATAAAAAACAACGAGGGGTGGTCAGCATGCCAGGATTGCCATTGCCCGAAGTTTTCAGTGTGGAAGACAGTGACTACCCGCCCTAAACTAACTAACTTTGGTAGCTGGAAAGAGGGGATCTGCTCTTCCTTATGACCTTCAAGTCAGAGGTTTTATATTTTCCTATAGATGTTTTCACGGTAAGATTTGGTGATATTTCACTTCCATAGTATGTTCATCAGTGAAACATATTTGTTTTCTTTACCATGAAGAAGAAATATTTATTAAGCACCTACACTGCATCAAGTACTCTTAGCCTCCGGGGATGTAGTTGTTCATAAGACAGAAAAGACTGCCGTCCTCATGGGGGTCATACTAGAGGTGAGAAAGAAAACACCTCAGTTCAGTTTACATTAAATAGTTTTCTTAACCTGAAAGAATTCTACCCACAAAGACACCGTGACTATACAAAGTTCTCTTTGAATATTTATCAGCAATTATTTCATAAAGGCCTCATTCCTATTGATGTTCATTTCTATTGATATTTTTGCCACTGAATATTAGCATAATAACAATATTAACATAATAACAATAATAGGAAAGCAGCTAAAAGTTAAACAGTACTTAGTAGGAGCCAGTCATCACTAACAAAATTTACGTATACTAATTAATTTAATCCTCACTACAACACTATGCAATAAGAAATATTACTATTCCATTTTATAGATGATGAAACCAGCACAGAAAGGTCACGAAACATGGTCGGGTTCAAACCCAGGCCGTCTGATCCGGGATCTGCACAGCTCCTAAGCTGTACTGCATGAATTTTTGGTTTGTTAAAAACAGTGGAATGGTTAATTGGAATGAACATAATTCTAATCCTTTTAGAGAGCAATCATTTTTGAATTCCATTTTATAGATCAATTCTACCCCCTCAAGTTTTTTAAACGCTTAAAGTAGCATTGAATTAAACTAATTTCTGTATAGATTTATGACTTTAATACACGTTTTTCTGTATATAACTTTTCAAAAAGCTTACACATTTTATAATTTTATAATGGCATTTGAGATACGTCTTAATGTATTTTTCTAGATTGCTGTATCTCAACATGAAATAAAATTGCTCTTTCTTAAGAGTCCCAAATTGCCAATGTATAGCACTTTTAGGAAAGAAAGTTTTACTGTTGAGTTTTAAAATGCATAATTTAGAATTTTGGTGAAAACAATCCGAAATGTCTTTTGAAACAGAAGCAAACTATAAACAGAAGGGCAGAAGGAGCTAGTCTCAAATCATTCGTCTAATGAAAGACACATAAATCACCTCCCTGTCAAATGAACTGATGTAGGTTTTTCCAAAACATAAATCTTCTCTGAGGCTAAACATAAATCTTTCTAGGGCCTTAAGCATCAATCCCTCTATATTTCTGCACAGAGTTGATAAAAATGGCTTTATAGTATAGAAACACCTTCTATTTTAATCAACTAATTCATTTATGTAAATCTTTTGCCCTCAAATAAAAAACAGAATTGATTTTTAAAAATATTTCAACTGCCTTCTTTCTACAGGCCTACTAGTACCCTAAGAACCCCAATACTGAGCTGGATCACCAGTTTTAGAAAGTTAATGATGAATTAAATATGAATTATGTGACTATATAAGACTAAAAGTATTAATTCAAATTCAGGCAATTCATAGAAAAACCATTATAAATAACTCAGATTTTGATATGTGAGGAATTTAAAATAATCTTAAATTGCCTGTTAATTACAGGCAATTATGCTGTAATTAAATAAAAATTATGCTTTATGGACATTTAACAAGAACTTGAACATTTCATTCACTTAAAAATAGATGGTTATAGTTCCTTAAGACTTTTAGTAAGGAAACATTATTTAGTAGTTGAGTTTGTGATTTAAATGTATTTAAAGTAAATAACTGTTTAAATTACAGCATAAGAACTCTAGTAAAATAATGAGTTTCTCTGAAATAACTAAACGTTTCTGTGTAGTGCCCACATAGTTACAGTTGTACGAATACTTGCAGACTATTTATACACTAATTGCAAATGATTAGTTTAAAAGTGATCAACTTTAACCACTGGTTGCTTTCTCTCAAACCAAATAGGTTCTGAGAAGGCAGTGACAGCAGACAAGGAGTGGGTTTGGACAAGAGGTTTATTTTTGCGTCTCCCGTACCTACGTAGTATCCGATACATAGTTAGTATTCACATAAGGGAGTAGGTAAAAAGGAGGGAGGAAGGGAGAGAGGGGAGCAAATCATCTACTGAACTGATCCTTTTTGTATCTTGTACACACTAATTTAGAAGAAAAACTGTGTCACGGCTTCCCTCATGTGAATACTGCAAGATCTCTTGTGCATTAGGGTCATCTGTTAATTTGTGTGTCATTTGATTTATAAACGACCAGCTGAGATTTTCTCCCAGTTGCTTATGGCATTTAAGGCAGTTTTCATAGGGTGAAATCTGTGCTTCCTCTCTGTGCCCAGCTTCACTTACGCTGGATTTATCTGGGCCCCAAGGACCCCGCATTTAAGTATCATTTGGTGAGCCGTCTAAGACATTTCTGCTGCTGACGGACTTAACCTCTGGCTTCTGTGTAAACATTTAGCGCCATCTGGACGAGTATTTAATAACTCCCCAAAGGATCGGGGCCAGAGCAACATAGTCATTTTCCTGGGAACTAAAATTAGTGGATATATTACACGAAATAGCCCTGTTCTTCCTTCGTTCACCTGTCTCTTCTGACATGACATGCAAAGGCCAGAAGAGAAAAGAGCAAAGGAGGCAGAGGCGTTAGCCAACCGCTTCATTTCAATAATAGTCCCTGCCTTGAGTCTGAAGCTTCAGTTAAGGATTTCAACAAAACTTTAAGTAAAAACTTTACTGTAAAATAATATACTGTAAAAAACAGTGTATTATTTAGTTGAGGAGAATCTGGTATTAGTAAGTAAGAGTAAGGATACAGAACATACACAACAATTTTAAGAAGTTTTATGTATAAAGACATACTACATTTACATAAGATTAAGAGTTTAACAACAAATGACAAAGAACTAAAGAATTTGCACTTATTATACCTGCATATTTAAACATAAAATTTTGTATATAATATGTAAATGTAAGGAAAAAGCTAACGTAAAATGCCATAAATCAAATAACATGAATAAACCATAAAATATTTACCTTTAATAGAGGATTTTTATGTCAAAATCTTCATGATTTCAGAATAATCTACCAGAATCTACCTTTAACATAAATTGGCATTATGATCTTAGATAAATTGTATTTTGATCCATCAAATTTGGATGTTATTATGATAAGTTTTCCTACTTAGTGTTGGTTTGAGCTAACATTAATAAATATCGGCTTTGTAAATTATAAATATCGACAAAGGAGACATTTTGAATTCATCAGTAACTCATTTTTTTCTTCCAGCTTTATTGGAATATAATTGACATATAACATTGCGTAAGTTTAAGGTGTACAACCCGATGATTTGATACACGTATATATAGTAAAGCAATTACCACGGTAGGGTTAGCTAACACCTCCATCACCTCACATAAATATCTCTTATTGCGTGTGTGGTGATAGTATTTAAGATCTACTTTCATAGCAACTTTCAAGTATATAATACAGTATTGTTAACTATAGCCACCATGTTGTACATAGATCCTTGGAACTTATTCATCTTATAACTGGAAGTTTGTAATCTTTGATTTCCCCTACCCTCCATCCCTGGCAACCACCATTCTACTCTCTGTTTCGGAGAATTTAGTTTTTTTAGATTCTGCATGTAAGTGAGAACATATAGTCTCTGTCTTTCTGACATATTTCACTTAGTATAATGTCCTCAAGTTCCATCCATGCTGTCACAAATGGCAGATTTCCTTCTTTTAATGGCTGAATAATTGAATAATTGTTCTTTATCCATTCATCCATTGACAGATACTTAGGTCGTTTCCATGTCCTGGCTATTCTAAATAACGTTGCAATGAACATGGAAAAGCATATCTCTTTGAGATCCTGTTTTCATTTCCTTTGGATATACACCCACAAGTGGGATTGCTAGATTATATGGTAGTTCTATTTCTAATCTTTTGAGGAACCTCCATAACTGTTTCCCATAATGGCTGCACCAATTTACATTCCCACCAACAGTGCACAAGGGTTCCCTCTACACCACATTCTTGCCAGCTTGTCATTTTTCGCCTTTTTGATAACAGCCATTCTAACAGGTGTGAGGTGATATCTCATTGTGGTTTTGATTAAACTTCCCTGATGATTAGTGAAGTTGAGCACCATTTCACGTACCTGTTGGCCACTTGTATGTCTTCTCTGCAAAATGTCTTCAGGTCCTGTGTTCATTTTTAAATGTGATCATTTGATTTTTTTTTCCTACTGAGTTATATGAGTTCCTTACATACTTTGGATATTAACTCCTTATCAGATAGATGGTTTGCAAATATTTTCTCCCATTTCATGGTTGCCTTTTCACCTTGTTGATTGTTTAGTTTGCTGTTCAGAAGCTTTTCAGTTTGATGTAGTCTCACTTGTTTATTTTTGCCTTGTTGCTTGTGCTCATGGTGTCATAGCCAAAAAAAATCATTGCCAAGACCAATGTCAAGTAGATTTTCGTTATGTTTTCTTCTAGGAGTTTTATAGTTTCAGCTCTTACATTTAAGTCTTTAATCAATTTCAAGTTAATTTTTGTGAGTGGTGTAATCATTCTTTTGCATGTGATTATACAGTTTTCCCAAAACCATTTATTGGAGAGACTGTCTTTTTTCCACTGAGTATATTTGGCTCCCTTGTCAAATATTATTTGACTGTATAGGCAAAGTTTATTTCCAGGCTCCCAATTCTGTTCCAGTTGTCTATGTGTCTATTTTTATGACAGTACCATATCGTTTTGATTAATATAGCTTTGTAATATAGCTTGAAATCAGAAAGTGCAATGCCTCCAACTTTGTTCTTTCTCAGGATTGCCTGGGTATTTAGGCTTTAGTGGTACCACACAAATTTCAGGATTGTTTTTTCTATTTCTGCAAAAAATGCCATTAGATCTTTCATAGGGAGTGCATTGAATCTATAGATGGCCTTGGGTAGTAGTGTGAACATTTTAACAATATTGATTATTCTAATCCACAAATGCAGGATATCTTTCCATTTATTTGTATTTTCCTCAATTTCTTTCACTAAAGTCTTATAGTTTTCATTGTACAGATCTTTTTACTTCCTTGGTTAAATTCATTCTTAGAATATTATTATCGTTTATGCCTTTGTGAATAAGATTGCTTTCTTTATTTCTTTTTCAGATATTTTGTCAGTGTTTAGAAATTCAACTGATTTATGTATGTTGATTTTATATCCTGCAGCTTTCCTGAATTTTTTTATTAGTTCTAACAGCTTTTTGGTGGTATCTTTAGGATTTTCTATATATAGGATCACGTCATCTGCAAATAGAGACAATTTTACTTCTTCCTTTCTGATTTGGATGCACTTTATTTCTTTTTCTTCCCTAATTGCTCTGGATAGGACTTCCGGTACTAAGTTAGACAGGCGTAGTAAAAGTAGGCACTCTTGTCTTGTTCCTGATCTTAGAGGAAAAGCTTTCAACCTTCCACCATTGAGTATGATGTTAGCTGTGGGCTTGTCACATATGTCCTTTATCATGTTGAGGTACGTTCCCTCTATACCCAATTTGTTGAGAGTTGTATCATGAAAGGATGTTGAAGTTTGTCAAATGCTTTTTCTGTATCTATTGAGATGATCATATGATTTTTATCTTTCATTCTATAAATGTGGTATATCACATTTATTGATTTTTGTATGTTGAACCATCCTTGCATCCCAGGGATCATGATGTATAATCCTTTTAGGATGCTGTTGAGTTATATTTGCTAGTCTTTTGTTGAAAATTTTTGCATCTAAATTCATCAGGGATATTGGTCTGTAGTTTTTGTGTTGTGTGTTTATCTGGCTTTGGTATCAGGGTAATGCTGGCCTTGTATAATGAGTTTGGGAGTGTTCCCTCCTCTTAAATTTTTTGGAAGATTTTGAGAAGGCTTGGTATTAATTCTTCTTTAAATGTTTGGTGGAATTCATCAGTGAAACCATCTGGTCCTGGGCTTTTCTTTGTTGGGAGGTTTTTGACTGAAGTCCCCTACTATTGTTATATTGTTTTCTATTTCTCCATTCAGATATGTTAGTATTTGCTTAACGTATTTAGGTGCTCTGATGTTGGATGCATATACATTTACAATCTATATCCTCTTGATGAACTGGCCTTTTTATCATTGTCTAATGACCTTCCTCGTGTCTTGTTACTGTTTTGACTTAAAGAGTATTTTTCTGATATAACTACCCCTTCTCTTTTGGTTTCCATTTCCAGGAAATATATTTTTTCATCCTTTTTTTTCAATCTATGTGTGCTCTGATAGCAAAAGTAAGTCTCTTGTAGGCAGCATATAGTTGGGTCTTTTTTTTTTAATCCATTCAGCGACTCTATGCCTTTTGATTGAAAAATTAATCCATTACATTTAAAGTAATTATTGGTAGGTAAGGACTTACTAATGCCATCTTATTATTTTCTGGCAGTTTTGTAGCTCCCTTGTTCCTTTCTTCTTCTCTTCCTGTCTTCTTTTGTGAATTAATGATTTTAAATAGTTGCATGTTTTGATTCTCTTCTTTTTATCTTTTGTATATCTACTGTGGGTTTTTGCTTTGAGGCTACGATGAGACTTACAGGAAACCTCTTATAGATATAACAATCTATTTTATGCTGATAACAATTTAACTTTGATTACATACAAAAACTCTACCCTTTTACTGAAACTCCAATCCACATCTCATGTATTTGATATCATAATTTAGCTCTTTTTACATTGTCCATTCGTTAACAAATTATTGTAGCTATAGTTATTTTTAATACTTTTTCCTTTAACCTTTATACTGGAGTCAAATTGTTAACACTTCACTATATTACAGTATTAGAGTATTCTGAATTGATTATACACTTTATAAGTGTGTGTTATATTTTCATATGTTTTCATGTTACTAATTAGCATCCTTTCCTTTCAGCTTGAGGAACTCCTTTTGGCATTTCTTGTAAGGCAGGTATAGTGGTGACAAACTCCTTCTGCTTTTGTTTGTTTGGGAAAGTCTTTTTCTCTCCTTTATTTCTGAAAAACAACATTGCTGGATTAAGTATTCTTGGTTGGCTTTTTTTTTTCTTTCAGCACTTGATTATTTCATCCCACTTTCTCCCGGCCTGCAAAGTTTCTGCTGAGAAGTCTGTGTATAGCCTTATGTGCATTTCCTTGTATGTGAGGAATTTTTCTCTCCCTGCTTTTAAAATTCTGTTTTTGTCTTTGATTTTAGACAATTTTATTATACATCTTGGAGAAAATCATTTTGGGTTAAAATTTGTGGCGGAGCTATGAACTTCGTGAACTTGGATGTCCAAATCTCTCACCAGCTTTGGGAATTTTTCAGTCATTATTTCTTTAAGTAAGCTTTCTGCCTATTTCTCCCTCTCTTCTCCTTCTGGGCTCCAACAACGCATAGATTTTTTCTGTTAATGATATTCCATAGTTCATGTAGGCTTTCTTTACTCTTTTCATTCTTTTTCCTTTGTTCTCTTCTGATTGGATAATTTCAAAGCACCAGTCTTCCACTTCACAGACTCTTTCCTCTGCTTCATCTAGTCTGTTGTTGATGCTCTCTATTACATTTTTCATTTCATTCTTTGTATTCTTTAGCTCCAGAATTTCTGTTTGGTTCTTTCTTGTGATTTCTATCCCAGTGTTAAACTTCTTATTTTGTTTTCCTGATTCCATTGAATTGTCTTTCTGAGTTTTCTTGTAGCTCACTGAGCTTCCTTAAAATGACTATTTTGAATTCTTTTTTTTTTTTTTCAGTGAGGAAGATCAGCCCTGAGCCTACATCCATGCTAATCCTCCTCTTTGTGCTGAGGAAGACCGGCTCTGAGCTAACATCAATTGCCAATCCTCCTCCTTTTATTTTGTTTCCCCCAAAGCCCCAGTAGATAGTTGTATGTCATACTTGCACATCCTTCTAGTTGCTGTATGTGGGACTCGGCCTCAGCATGGCTGGAGAAGCGGTGCGTTGGTGCGCGTCCAGGATTCGAACCTGGGCCGCCAGTAGCGGAGCGCATGCATTTATCTGCCAAGCCACAGGGCCGGCCCTATTTTGAATTCTTTATCAGGCAAATTGGAGATCTTTTTCTGTTTGGGGTCAGTTACAGGAAAATTATTGTGTTCCTTTGGTGTCATGTTTCCTTGATTTTTCATATTCCTTGAAGTCTTGTGTTGCTGTCTTCACATTTTAAGAAGATTTGGGAGAGAAATAGCTTCCGTCAACCCTGTTAGGGATTCTGAGGCTTTCTCCGACCTTTTTTGGGACATGCCTGCTGCACACTTCTTGTTCTCTTTTATGGAGGAATTCTTAAGGTTGTACGCCTTCTCTCAATATTGCATAGCCAGGATGGGTGCTGACAGCCTCCCTTTTGTTTTCCTTAGGGTGGAGATGGATGCTCAATTTTGTGTGGTTTTTCCCTATCTTTCAGAGTTGGGCCAGATTTCTGCAGGTGCTCACTAGTTATCTGCAAAGGTTACCTCTTTCTGCCATTGGGTGCATGCACATGGAGCTGGCATGAGGTAGGTATATGTGTAGGTGAGGGGCATGGAGCATTGGGGATGCCTGTGGGCCATTTGGGGGAGACTTAGAGGCGAGGAATCCCCAGCAGCTTGTGGGCAAGCTCCCTGATGGAGTCCATGAGGCAGACAGTAGGATCCGCATCCCTTTGATGCCTCTGAGAGCCCTCCTGCTACTCTCCCTGTCACTCTCCACACCCCAGTTGCACAGCATACCTCAGTATTCTGGATGGGGCAAGAAGGAAGTGGGTTTCTTTGGCATCATCCTACACAGTTGGGGAAGCTGGGTGCTCACTCACATGCTCTCACTTTCCCCAGCAGGAGAAATCACAGAACAAGAAGGTCTCTCTTGGCACTGAGCTGTGCTGCCTTGGGGGAGGGGTGAGGCATGTAAATTGAAACCATTCCTCTTACCCTCTTCAGTACGTCCAATCTCGGATTTCCTTGCTCCAGTGGTGTGGTGGAACTTCTCTGCTGGACTCCTGGACTTCCACAAAGCCTGTCTAGTTCATGGGTGGTGGTCTAAACTGGTATTCTTTGGAGGTAAGAGGTTAGAAAACTCTTATTCCACTATGATGATGACATCCCATAACTAATTTGTTAAGTGTCATTGTGACATTCGTTCCAGGTATGGTGGGAACCAAAGAACTTTTGGAAAAATGTGATCTGATGACATTTTTTTAACTGGAATTTAAAAACCTTAGTACATATATATGCAAAATGTATTTATTAGGAAAGAATTCTTTTGTTGTTAATAAGCCCATTGCTTAGAGAATTTCATCTAGAATCAAAATTAGACTAATCGTACTATTAGACTTTATTTGGTTTCATTTGTGCTCTTGAAAGAAAAAAACTCTGAATTTATAACAACTTATTTTGCATTTTTATAGATTAAAATGCCAAATTTCATCTTCTAGGAGTTAGATAAAGTGCTAAGAAATGGGTAGGTAAATGAGGCAGGCTATGGCTAAATCTAAAACTAGCAATCAAAGACTTTTATTTCAATTTATACTATTTTATCATAATCAAGTCACAGGAACCCATATTTATCCCATTTGGCCAGCACTCTGCTTTTTAAAAAACTGAATATTGGACAGTTTTCTAGAAAACTGACTTGAGAAAACTTCAGTAACAAATGACCTTGAAACACTAAAAATGAAATAAGCAGCAAAAAAATTTTGTTACAAAAAGACATCAGTTCAAATGGTTTCACCAAAATCTTTATGTAAGAACTAATCCTTATCTTATGTAAACTATTTAAGAGAAAGTTAATAAACCAAATTAGTGAGGCTAATACAACAAGGATTAAAAAACACTACAAAGTCAATATTTATTAAGCACCAGTTTTTTCTTGAGGACCTCCTATGTGTCAAGCACTGTTCTCTATGCTTGGATGTCAACAGTGAACAAACTCATAAAGAACCTTGCCCTCATGTGGTTACTATTCAAATGTGGAGGAAGATTGATAACAAACAAGAAACACAGTAAATAGGCATTTTAAATGATATGTTAGAAAGTGATAAGTGATATGACGAAAAGAAAAAATGGAGCATGTAATGGAGATTAGAAATTCCAAGCGTGTTGATATGTATGTGTGTAATTTTAAATAGGGTGGTTCAGTGTGGTCATCATGGAGAAAGTGACATTTAGCAGAAACTTGAAAGAGGTAGCCATGCATATAGCTATAGGTAGGTAGGAAAAGCAGCAAACGAAAACCCCATAAGGTGGGAGTGCACCTGACATGCTTGAAGAGCAGCAAGAAGTCCATTGTTGGGGAGTAAAGTCAGCAAGGAGAATGGGACCTGAAATCAGAAATGTGATGAGAGTTGAATCCTGTAAAACCCTGTAGGCCACTGTATGGAATCTGGCTTTTACTCTAAATCAAATGGGGAGACACTGGAGATTTTGAACTGAAGCATGACAAGGAATATTCTGGCCTCTGTGTTTAGAAAAAACTCAAAGAGAACAAGGGGAGAAGTAGGGAGGCCATTAATTGGCTACTCAAATAATCCAGGGATGTATGAACATAATTAGAACCGAGTGGTAGTAGTAGAAATGTGAGAATCGGCCAGATTCTAATATATATTGAAGGTGAGACCAATAGAAGAAATAAACGACTTTCTAAGGCTAACTCACTGATGTTTACAGATGCAAAATTTGTAAGTAAATTGTAAGCATAAAAAATACATCATAGGCCTCCAGGAAGGCCTAGCAGTTCCTATTGGATTAACATACCCACAAATAACAACTATAAACTCTAGAAAAAATATACATACAACTACCTGAAGACACTGCAGACTCAACAAAGGCAGGCAGATACTGGAGAGGAGTTGACATGTGGAAAAATGAAACAGCGTGTGGGCAGTTTCCTGTTTTAAGATGTTTAGTCTGAGGGCAGGCTCCATCTGGCTCACAGGTGGCTACATAGAAAGCCGCCATCTTGCTGGATTGAAAAATCAGAGGGCAGAGTGTAGGGCAGGTGTCCTTACTGGAAAGTAAAGGGGGTGCAGTTTGTAAAATCCTGAAAGAAGAAAAGTAGCCCCCAATTTTGTGTATAAACTGTCCAAACCTCTGGCTAACCCCTCACCACACGGGTGTAGACTCCAAGAGGCCCAGGTCAGGCGACAAGAACAAAACTGGAATTTCAGCTGTTGCCAACTAAGGGGAGATAGCTCGCAATGTGTCCAGCTAATTTAACTCTTTGCATTAAAAATATATTAATGTTCTTGAGAGAAACATAACAGAATTCAGAGTTTCTATAACATATTGTTCACAGTGTCTAAAATGCAATCCAAAATTACTTGACAGAGAAGTAAGCATTAAAACAAAACCTAAAGAGAAAAGACAGTCAACAGGGACCAACTTAACATTATGCAGATGAAGGAATTACCAGACAAAGATGTTAAAGCATCTATTAAAACTATTCTCAAGGATATGAAGGAAAATACGGCTCCTAGTGAATGAAAAGATAGAAAACATCAGCAGAGAAATAGATATTACTATATAGTATCTGAAATGAAAAATTCAAAGGATGGGCTTAACAGCAGAATGGAAATATATATATATATATATATCACCAAAGGATGAGCAAGCTTGAAAAGAGTTCGCTAGAAATGATCCATTCTCAAGAAGAGAGAATTAGGTGGAAAACAAATGAACAGAGTTTTATGTACACATGGGAAAATATTTTTAAAAAGTCTAACATATATGTAATGGAAGTCCCAGAAGGAGAAGAGAGAGAGAAAGGGGTAGAAAACATATTTGATGAAATAATGGACAAAAATGCCCCAAATTAGGTGAAAGGCATAAATTTACAGATTCAAGAAACCATAAGTAGGACAAATTTAAAGGCAAATACACCTACATGCATCATTATCAAACTGCTGAAAACCAAAGATAAAAAGAAAAATATTGAAAGCAGCCAGAGAAAAATGATGTACGCAGACAGGGAACAATTATTGGAATGACTGTTGACTTCTCATCAGAAATAACTGAGGCCAGAAGACAGGGAAAACACATTTAAGGTGCTGAAAGGAAAAAGAGACTGACAAACCAGAATTCCTTATCCTTCATGAATGAGGTAAAAATACCCATCATGACCAAGTAGAGTTTACCCTAGGCCAGCAAGGATGATTCACATTCAGAAAATATATAAGGTAGTTAACCACACTGAGGTATTGAAGGAGAAGGAATATATGAGCATTTTAACAGATGCATAAAAATACCATAGAAGATTCAACACCTGGTCCAGATAAAACTCGGAAAACTAGAAACAGAAGGAAAATTTCCTTAACCAAAAAGCCACAAAATACAGCTAGTTCGTACTTAATTAAAAATTCAGACACTCACATAGAAAAAGGTTAATACCACCATATTCTTCAAACGAGATTGTCTAACCCCAAATAAAGCAAACCAATAAAAAGAAAGATCATATAATATGAAACTTCAGAGCCTTCACAGCGAAGTCAAGGACAAGACTAGGGTAATAACCATAATCCCCACGTAAGAAGACCAGGAAAAGAAATAGGAAATAAACATTTTGGAAAAAGAGAGACAAACTCCCATAATTGGAGGACAATATGGTTATCTACACAGTAAACACAAGAGAATCTATTGACAGACTATTAGAACTAACGTGATAATTTAGCAAAGTTGTGGATAAAGGTCGATATACAAAAATAAACATCATGAGGGAGGAATGTGTTTTTCTGCCTTATGGAAAGCCAGCTGGCCCAATATCATTTTTTGAGTGGTCTATCCTTCCCCCACTGATTTATATGGTTTCCTTGATCACATTCCAAGGC
Organism: Diceros bicornis minor; assembly: GCF_020826845.1. Taxonomy (NCBI): domain Eukaryota; kingdom Metazoa; phylum Chordata; class Mammalia; order Perissodactyla; family Rhinocerotidae; genus Diceros; species Diceros bicornis. The sequence continues at coordinate 2,575,869 of NC_080753.1, forward strand.
CGCATATGTGCTTGGATCTGATTCTGGGCTCTTTGTGTATTAAAAACTAAAATGTCCACTAACGCTAAACTTTGGTGAGATGGGGATACTATAGGAAGCCTCATAAAATGGTGATTATACTGAATAGCCACTTTGGAGAGCCATCAGGCAGTACCCTGTTAAACTGAAAAAAGGCATACTTGCTTACCCAATACCTCCACTTCTAGAAGAAAAATCCCACACGTGCATTAGAGACAAGCACAAATACATTCATGGTACACTATTACTAAAAGAAAAAACAGGAAAAAAACCCAAATGTTCACCAATTTAAAAATGCCGAGTGGTACGGTCATGTGATGAAAGACCATAGATCAATTAAAAAGAACGAAACTGATCTACAAGATCAGTAGTGATGAATTTCAAAACCAGTAGGATAGGGAGAAAATTTGCAAATATTTATTTATAAGAGGATACCATTTATGTTAATGAAAAAAGCACAACATATAATATATTGTTTTAACTGCATATCTATGAGGTAAATGTGCAGTAATATTAACATCATCGTCAATATAGCAGCTCCCCCAGGGTGAAAAGAAAGAAAAACAGGCATCTAATAATGTTTTTGTTTGTTTAAAAAATCTGAAGCAAATGTTACAAATTATTAACATTTGTTTATTTTGGATAATAGTACTGATTATAGCATGCAGTCTGCATTAAACAATCTCTAAGTAATTTTTAATTTAAATTTGATATTTTGAGATGGACGTCGATGTCCCAGTCAGCTAGTCCCCAGAAAGCTCTGGTGTCTACGCTGAGCTGCACCACACGCTCTCATTACCCGCCCCATCTCTGGTGGGCACTTGATTTCCTAAACTCTGGCTTGGAGATAAAAGGAAGTTGGATTTTAAAAATTTAATTACTGTAATAGTTTAGAACATCTCCGTGATATCTCTTTACCGTTTCCTGCCCTAGATTTAAATAATGCATGCAGTAGAAGTTAAAAGCTGAGGTTTTACAACAAATCCAGTTAAAACATGGGCATAGGACCTGAATAGATGTTTTTCCAAAGATGATACTCAAATGGCCACCAGCTACATGAAAAGATGCTCAACACCACTAATCATCAGGGAAATGCAAATCAAAACCACAGTGAGATATCACCTCACACCTGTTAGAATGGCTAACATCACAAACACAAGAGATAGGGGCCAGAGCAGTGGCACAGCGGTTAAGTGCGCACACTCCACTTCGGCGGCCTGGGGCTTGCAGATTTGGATCCCGGGCGCAGACTGACGCACCTCTTGTCAAGCCATGCTGTGGCGGCATCCCATATAAAGTGGAGGAAGATGGGCAGGATGTTAGCCCAGGGCCAGTCTTCCTCAGCAAAAAAAGAGGAGGATTGGCATCGGAAGTTAGCTCAGGGCTAATCTTCCTCATACATGCAAAAAAAGACAAGAGATAACAAGTGTTGGTGAGGATGTGGAGAAAAGGGAACCGCTGTGCACTGTTGGCGGGAATGTAAATTGGTGCAGCCGCTATGGAAAACAGTATGGAGGTTCCTCACACAATTGAAATAGAACTACCATATGATCCAGCATTCCACATTCCATATCCAAAGGCAATGAAATTACTATCTTAAAGCAATATCTGCATACCCATGTTCATTCCAGCATTATTCACAGTAGCCAGGACATGAAAACAATCAAAGTGTTCACTGATTGATGAATGTGATATATTGATTGATTGATTGATATACTTATTTATTATATATTTATTCATTCATTCACTTATTTATTCATGTATAAAAAGAAGGAAATCCTGCCATTTGAAACAACATGGATAAAACTTGATGGCCTTATGCTAAGTGAAATAAGTCAGACTAAAAGACAAATACTGTATGGTCTCACTTATTTGTGGAATCTAAAAAAACTAAACTCATAAAAACAGAGAGCAGATTGCCAGGAGTGGGAGGTAGAGGAAATGGGTGAAGGTGATCAAAGATAAAAACTTCTTGTTATAAGACGAATAAATTCTGGGGATGTAATGCACAGCACGGTGACTAGAGTTAACAATACTGTACCATATATTTTAAAGTTGCTAAGAGAATAGATTTTAAAAATTCTCATCACACACACAAAAACTTGTAACTATGAGGTGATAGATGTGTTAATTAACCTTATTGTGGTAATAACTTTGCAACATATACATATACAACAAATTCACTACATTGTATATCTTAAACTTACACAATGTTATATGTAAATTATATCTCAATAAAACTGGAAAAAATAAAATAGAATAAAAAGAGAATGGTACGTCTTTAAATAAAATTATATGCCTAAGTCAAAAAAAAAAAAAAAAAAGCTTAGGTTTTAGAATCAAACAGGTATTTGAATATGAGCTCTGTCACTCATCACCTCTGTCACCTCAGGCAAATTACTTATATTTTCCAGTCCTCAATTCCCTCCCCTGCTATGTGGTCACAATTGTTTTCTACCCACAGGGTTGTTTAGGGAATGGTTTAGACAACACGTGGTGAGCACTCAATGAACGTTTGCCATATTTATTGTTGTTACTATCATCATTACTTAGAATATAACAAGGTGTTGTGTCGTTTTTAAAAAATGGCTATCATTTTGATATATGAAAAAGGATAAGGAAAGAATGATCAACTAATTAGTTTAAATCAGGTAAAAGAATCTCATATTTATTTCTTTGGGACATTAAAATTGCACTTATTGTAAGCTAGTATAATAGCTTACTATGTTTACACAATAGTTAATTTAGTACTAAACTAATTAGTGAATTTGGTATCATCCAAAAAGAGGCTGCAAAGAAATCAAAGTGATTTGATTAAATTTTTTATTTTCAACCAGCTGTGTTTGCTGAAAATATGCCTAGTGAGAGATACATGGAAGTGGGTTTATGGTGGCAAGCACAGATTTCCTTTCTTTTTATTTTATTTTTTTTGTGTGATTCAACCACATTCTCACCTTTTGAGAGGAAAGGAGTTTCATTCTTCTTACCGTATCTCCAGAGGGCATTTTGCAGAACAAAAGCATTTAGGGCAGATTCTTGGACACTGTTTTATAGACTACTTTCCAGATGTTCTACTTATAGAGTCACAAACTTGTTCTTAAATTTATTCCTTAGTCTTTTGTTGTTGGAATAATGTAGAAAGGCTATAAAGTAAAGGAAGTAACTGGGAAGATTCACAAGTTTATTAATGTTGTATCAAAAAGTATCATTCAATTTTTTTCCAAGTCAAGTAGACTGACAGAACATTTAAAGGTTAAAGGATGTGACAGTTAATGCCGTAACGGTTAATCTCTATGAAGTTTTGACAGGCTCCAGATTTCTCTTTTCTTCCTCCCTTCTTTCCTTCCTTCCTCCCTTCCTTCTGTATTTCTCCCCGTCCTCCTCCTCCTCCTCTTCCTCTTCCTCCTCCTCCTTCTTTTTAGCTTTTTCTTTTGTCTGAGGCAGTTCTGTCCACATGATCCGTGAACATGAAGCTATAGGAGGATTCAAATGCTATCAAAGGGATTCAATTGTGGAATTTTAAATGGGATCTCATTTCTGCAGATAACGAAGGAGTTTACTGCACACTGCATTTGCAAACCGCAGCACCCTTTTGGCTGGTTTTCTCAGGAAGAGGTTTCCGTATGTTGGAGAGCGAGGAGCTGCTGGTCACTGGCAGCAAGAAGACTTCAAGGTGGCGGGACAGGGAAAGGTGGAAGGAGTAGGGGCTGCTGTGTTGAATCCAATTAATGAAGCTGTGTCTAGGCCTGCGGTCTGTGCTTCACACCACCTCCTCGACCTTACCTTTCCTTACATCCTCTACTCTTGGCCTCTCTTACTCCCTACCCATCTCCTCCACTGAGACCCAATTATACACAACCAGTTACAAGAAAAAGTATAAATGAGAAACAAAGTAACATTGAATAAAAACAGATGGATAGCTTTACGTATTAGATTTTTTAAGTGAAATGGTTCTATGTGATTTTTAAAATTTAAAATAATAGCCGAAGCATGGTCATCCACAGGGACACAAAAATAACAGCGATAAACACAACCCTCCACAAAAATGTTCTGCATCAAAATGGATTGCCCTGCATGAGTGCACTCGATGTTTCTACATGCTCAGTTACTATTTCTCTCAATTTATTATTAATAAAAATACAGATAAAGGAAAACAAATATCGCATGTATGTTTTGGAGGGAAAAAAGTGTTCAGCTTTTTTTCCTTGTTTGCTCAGGGCAGCTCAGCTCTGTACCCTTCGACAGTCTCTGGAATTCTGCATACTCGAGCTGCTAATGCTTGTGGTCCTGCTCAAGAATGGACTGTTGAGGGACTTGCTAGTAAATGTGGAGATAGATGTCCATCCTCTATAACCAAGTAATTAGAAGCAAATCACAGTTATTAACAGAGAGTCTGGCATTTCCTGGAAGCTTCTGAAAGTAATCAGATTGGGTGCTTTTGATACAAATACTGATGCAATGAGTAATTCTAAAATGTTAGCTCAAGCTGGGAAAGAGGAAGCTGTGGGGAAAAGCATTCGACACGGTCTCAGAGCATTAGTTCTTAGACTTGGCTGCACGTTGGAAGTGCTTGGGAACAATTTAAGATGACTGTTGCCTGGGTCCTTCCCCAGAGGTTTTGACTTGATTGGTATATGGTGCAGCCTGGGAATTGTAGTTTTTAAAGCACCTCAGGTGATTCTGATGTGCAGTACAGGTGGAGAACCACAGACCTACGAAAAGAGGCAGTGAGTCTGCAGTGCAGCTGGGGAATATTGGGTGCTAAGCCCTAGGGCTCAGAATGTGGTCTGAGGAGCAGCAGACTCTGCATCCTCTAGTCACAAGTGTAGACACTCATGCTCTCACCTCAGACTTATGGAATAAAATATGCATTTGAACGAGACCCCTGAATGTTCGAATGCACATTACATTTTGAGAAGCATTAAGGCTTCTGAGCCCACAGGAGTCCTTGAATGGCTGGGTAAGGGTGGTAATTAAAGGAAACTTCCTGGCCCTAATCTCCTCCGCTTAACCAAGCAGGCTTCAATCTTAATTTAGTTTTACTAGTATGCCTCCCTAATGGAAAGAGATATTTCTTTATTACCATGCATTAAGTTGGATTTCAGATGAAAGCCAGACTTCTTCAAAAGTCTAAAAGAATTTTCCAAGTAGGAAAAAAGCTTGTTCCATTATAGTGCCCATAAACAGTGGCTTTCAACTCCAGTTGCACATTTAGAACTACCTGAAGAGCTTTTTAAATATGCCGGCTCCACATCAGGTCTACTGAGTTATAATTTCTGGGGGTGGAGGCCCACAGCGGCATGTTCTAAAGCTCTCCGTGGAGCTAGTGTGCGGCTGGGTTTAAGAACCACTGTGGATGCACTCTAAATTCATTGACTCCTATATATTCGTGCCTCGTAAATCCAAATGTGGTGGCATCAGCCATTTTGGCTCCCTTGAAGATTGTTATCAACCACTTTATCAAAATGTATCAACCTGCACTGTAAGACCAATGAAATATTTAGTGCATGGTAAGTTGGTATTCATTTCAGTTCACCCCTATTTCATAGTTAACAGTTGATTATCTACATTAACAAAGTAATGACATGCATATAAATAGTAATACCCAAATAATATTAATATTTTACTTTATGAAATAAAACATTTCATTTCACAGTCTCTTTGCCTTGTCCTATCATTAGACGAGCATAAAAATTAGCTTGTATTGCCTTGGTACCCGCCAGCTGCATAGTGCAAAGAGACATCACTAGGGTGAGACTTGCCAGGAAGACATCAGCTGTCATTAGAAATCCGCAAAATAGATACAGTCCTATACAATTTTCTGACTGAGGGGCCAACATTGCGTATCAGGTGAAATGATACGCACAGATTGCATTTTGTCTTCAGACACAAGTTGAAAATGATGAGGCAACCAGACAACTCAATGGAGTGACGGAGGGGACAACTTAGAAGAATAAGCTGTGACTCAACCAACACGAGCAGGCTTACCTCTAAATCACTGCCAGATAATTTTTAAAATCAACTCCACAAAGTATAAAAAATGGAATAGTGTGTAGTTAAAACCGCCTCTCAAATAAATAGTTTTTATTTCCATCTTGAAAATAAAAGCTTCAAGCACAGAATTCCACTTTAAATTGAAGTTGGTTATTCCTAAGTCAGTCATCTGTTTGGTTCCTTAGATTTTCCATTTATGAAGAAATATTTGTCCTTGAAGTAAGCATTGCAAAGATTATTTGTGTAAGGCATTATTAACGTCTTGTTCAGAATGACGTTTTCAAGTGCAAAGATAAACATAAACGTTATCAAAGCCACACAGCCTCTGACAGCCCCGTGCTGCCTGTTGGAAGAGCTCTGTCCAGATGCTGGAAGACTACCTTAAACCTGACCTTCTGCAGTCAGGACAGGTCTTTGAAAACTGATGATTTGAATTCTTAATTTATGTCATTAGGTAATATCAACATAAAATTCGAGAGACCTCAGGCTACAAATGATCCTACTTAAAAAACTTTCCTCTTTTTCATTAGGATTAGAGTCAGTCCTAGACCAAATCTTTAAGGTAAATGAGAATCCTTAATGGCCTATGAAGAAAATCTATAACAGTAAATTGTATCTAAATAAAAAAGCATTATATATGTATGATTAAATGCTTAATAAATGATGAGCCATTTACTTGAGAACAATCCCATTATGTGCACATTATAAACTTTTCTCATAAATCTGTTACTGAAATTTCACCATTTTATTATTTGCAGATCTTAGAAGCAAATCACGTAGGGATACACAATGGTCTTGGGCAGGTTTGGGGGGAATGCACCAATCAGCTGAAATAGGGAACCGTTTTTACCCCTTAGGTGATTATAGTTTATTTTGTTCTTTTACAGTTTTCAGGGTAAGTAGAACTGTCTCTGCTTCCATTAAATTTAAATGTCATGTTAATGTATAATCAATGTATAATCAAACATTTAAGGGGCAAAATTATGAACCATACGGAAGGTAGAGGAAATTGCTCAGGATAGGTACTGCTTCCAGACTCTGCTAGTAACTACCTACATGACCTCAGGTTAACCACTTCACTGTTGTGGGCAGACACCCGTCTTTAAAATCTGGAGGTTTGGCTAGATCTACTCTAAGGTCACTTGCAATTCTCAAAATACCCTATGGCTTAAATTTGGTTTAGTCACGATGTAGTGTGAATAATAAACAGGATAACGTATTTCAATTTTGAATATTGATTTCAAGAATACTTACAGTTAAGGCTGGTGGTCCTGGAGGTCCCATATCTCCCTAAAATAGATTTTAAAAAGCTGTAATTACCAATAGTCCTATTTTGCACATATTACTTATACATATTCTGAATGGATAGAAGCAATATCCAGATAAATCTTGAAGGAAAGAAAAATAGAATTTTATCTTGATAAAAGTTTCCGCACAATGAACAATGCATCATGTGCTTTTAGCTCTCCTGATATAAATATCACCTTGTGCACCCCCATGCTTTTTGCAGCAGCAGAACTTGTGAAAAGCTAAAATAATCTAATTTCTATTCTTTTGTCTACTAATCCAAAATTAGAAAGAATATCTCTTCCAATATGGTTACTTGCCAGTGGAGCAGCTGGGAAATGTCACAACGAGAGATAATTTTTCTGACGAAGTTAGAATGAGGATCAGCAGAAATAATAAGTGAGTCTCCCCATTTCATGCCTTCCAGCTGCAAGAAGTGGTCCCATTGCCTCTTCTAAAGCTCTGCTGAATTGGCATCACACTTGCCACCAGTTGTAAGAGGCTTTGCCTATATTTATGCATTTTTAAATATTAAAATTGCTTTGCTGACCTATGTGAATACAAATTACCAGGTAGATACATTGACAAATCATTCAAAATCTTTAAAAAATGATTCATCTAAAAGTTCACTATTTTCCAATTTATAAATATGTCACCTATATGCTTTATTGCATCAGCACCTGTATTTATTTCATAAGAACTCATAGTTATGAAGACCAAGCATCTGACATTATGGAGACCACAAACTGTGTGGCACAGGGAGGCTGTATTCTTATGCTGAGATTTTTTTCCACGACTTTTTCTTTTCTCGTCTCTTATAGTCACCTGAAAAGTTAAAACTTAGCATTGTGTAATCATTATTTTGGGGGAACAATTGAATAAAAATAACCAATAGTTGTTAAGGAACATTGGTGTAGCTTAAATCAACCACTGAGGACCGATTTGCAAGATCAGCTTTAACGCAGAAGTAGATATTGAAGATAGACAAGGACTTCTAAATGCACTAAGAACGGACACAAAATACAGTGCAGAACACCCACACATTCAAGCTTCATCAGATTGGGATCATCCAATGACCTCACTCGAAATGACTCTTGCTTTTACTCTTTCTTAACTCTCTCTTCAAGGTCGTTGCCAATTATAAAACGGCATATGAGAAGAGGTGGCAGCAAATGGACCATTTAGACTAGGACTGAGGCACAAAGCTAGCCTCCTTCACCCCAAAGGCCACCTGCCTCACCACTACGGTAGCAGCTCAGCACTGCTAGCAGAGTCCCCAATGCAGGACACGGCTGCTAACTTAGTGCTGGAATACCCTATGCTGTTAAGCAAGGAGAGAAAAGGAAAATCTTACAAGCACAAATTAATGTTGACTAGCAGTTGTGCATTTAGTCTCTTCAAACTGACTAGACGAACCAAAAGGTTTCCCTGTTCAGATGCTTTTCACGTAACAGCCTTTGGTTAATTTTAACACAACTAACTTTGGGCAGTTAAACATTATTAATGAAAAGTCACTGCATAGGTTCTCAGGGTTTTCTTCAGAAAAGATTAGCACTTTCCTGGGTGAATACGATACCTTTTCTCCTTTCAGGCCAGGTGGACCATGAGGACCCAAGTCACCTTTCAAACCCTGTACAAAGAATACAACCAATGTGATTTCTATACACAGTTCACAGAATGCTTCAATTTCTAACAAGTCATTTGTCACAAAATAAATCATAATTTACTGAACTCCCAAATCCCATTCTTCAGTGTGTGGTATAGAGAGAACTAGAGACAACTGGCACTAAAGTGACAAGTGACATCTGTGCTGTGGTGGTGCAGATACACTCAGTCAGCACGGGGCCTCAATACTGCATATTTGTGCAACTTTGCTTCCTGCTCAAATTACATTAATTCACCATCTGGGAGAACATCATTTAGATCTACACGGGCTTTTAAGTATCCACTTTGGATTAAATGTGTGGATGTTGTAAATACCTCTGATTTAGCATTGATTTGGCCTTTACAAAGCTTGCCAAAAAAATTCAAGATTTAAATCAAAAACATTTTTATGTCTCCATCAAGAAATCTAATTGTGGGGGAAAAATGAATGAAGGATGTATTCTTTTCCTATGACTCACAAAGCTGGGGCTAAAATGTAATCTCTTTCCTCTTTTAAAGTACCCTTTTAGTTCTCTAATTCCTGTCTTTTTTTTTTTTTTTACCTGGATTTATAAAAATATCAAATGAAACTAAATAAGACAAAGACAGCATATCGGATAACTATATTCATGAGTCTTCTGGACTCTTGAGTGTTTCAGTGGGCATTTAGTTGATCCGACTCAGAAATGCCCGCTTTCAAGAAGACCTCACTAGATTTCACTGTAGGAGCTCAGTTCTACAGTTGAGTGCATTCACAGTGTAAATAAAAAGAAAGTTAGGCAGACATCCTGGCTGTGTGGTAAACAGGAAAAGAGATCTTTCCTCGTCCTTAATTTAACACGTTGGATGAGGGAAGAACAATAATGGAAAAAAGAAATGTTCTGAAGCCACACGACGCACAGTGAGTCCCAGTGTCTCCCTGTTCCTAGCTGAGGGCTCCAGCTGTTCCTGCTCTGACACTTTGTAGCGAATAAACAACGCCAAATGCCATCACCTGTAACTTCTCAATACAGACGCCAAGGATGAATTTAAATGAACAAAAGAAAACTGGTTACTTAAAGTAATCTTGTTGCAGAGAGTATGTGAAAACTAGTCTGACACTTTAAGAAAAAAAAATTTAATGGATGAAAACAGCAACTAATTGGCAAAAAACCTTTGTAGCTGCACAAATACCTTCACAGATAAAATTCATAGCTTTGTTTCTTCTATCATTACCTTGGATTATTTACAGAACCAGGATGAGTGAAAATTAAATCATATTTGAGATGTGATATTCTCTTATTATTTGAAATATCCATTCCTTCCCAAACCAAGCAACACATACTCTATTTGTATACGCCTCTGGAGTAAAACTTGGCACCAACGTCTTCTCAACACTTGGGGGAAGAAAACTGCCATTTCTCTGAATAGATTTTATCCTTAATTCACTCTTGCATTCACCCGTTTATTCAGTAAACATGTATCGTATACCGTGTGAGATCACATTTCTAACCTCAGTACCGTCCACTACAGCAGCCATGAGCCACAGGGAGCTCTCAAGTTCTTGAAATGCCACTAGTCTGAGTTGAAATGTGCTGTGAGTGTAAAATACCATGAGGTTTTTGATATTTAGTACAAAAAAGAATGTAAAATAGCTCATTAATAATTTTTATACTGATTACATATTGAAATGATAACATTTGTTATATGGAATTAAATAAAATATATTGTTAAAATTACTTTCACCTGTTTCCTTTTACCTTTCTTAATGTGTCTACTAGAAAATGTAATATATTTACATTTGCCTTGAATTTGTAATACTATATTTAAAAATATAATATTATATACATATAATATTCATAATATGTATAATACATAATATTTCTATTAGTGTTATTTAGAGATACAAAAAAGAACGAGAAGTTGACAAAGACTCTCACTTTGACCAAATTTTAGTCGGGCTCCTCTGAGCTGTCTTCTTTACTAGGCCTCAACCTTGGCCCCCACCCTGTCCTGTTTTTGGCCTGCCTAGCCCAGTTTTGGCAAGAATCTTGCTAAGTAAGTTTAGAGAGAATCCCCCATCCTTGATATCTGATGAAGTCCCTCATCCCCCACCTTTGATGTATAAGTCTTTGGACTGTCTTCAGCAAGAATCCTGTTAAGTCAGTTTAGCAAGAATTCCTCTATCCTTGATGTCTGCTCTTGGTAATTTTGCACCCACTGACCCCGTCACTCTGTTGGTTGGCTATAAATCCCCACCATCCTTCTTGCCTTCAGAGTTGAGCCCAATCTCTCTCCTCTACTGCAATACTCCTATTGCAATAGTCTTAAACAAAAAGACCTCCTTACCATTTTAACAAGTGTCAGATTAATTTTTTCCTTAACAAAGTCAAGAGTCCTGCCCTTATAGAACTCATATTATAAGAGGAGGGTGACTGACGACAAACAGGTCAACAGGCTGAACGTGATAAGAGTGAAGGGGGAGAGCTGCTGCTCCGGGGGGGTGGTTGGAAACAGCCTCTGTGCGGAGGTGACATTTGTGGTTTCAGAGGACCCAGCCGTATGATGATCCTGGGGAGAAGTGTTGTGGGTAGAGGGAACAGCAAGCACAAAAGCCTGCAGGGTGCAAGGAGCGTCCTGAGCTGCAGGTCAGGAGCAGGGGATCAAGTCAAGGTGAGCCAGGGGTCACAGTACATAAAGAACTGCAGGCCATGGCAAGAAGAATGGGTTTTGTTCTAAGTGCAACGAGAAGCCACTTAGTGTTTTAGCAGGGAAATGACAGGATGTGACTGTGTTCCCCCGCCCCCCCCAAAAAAAAATCACTTTGGCTACAATGTGAAAATAGATTGTACTCAGCAAGAGTAGAAGCAGAACAGGGGCTATCAGAGCTTCCAGGCCAGAAGGCAAGACGGTGGGACAAGGGAGCCACAGTGGAGATGGAGAGAAGTGGTTAGAACTGGCACCTAGGAAGGCAGGACCTGCAGATATGCCAGAAATGGGGACAGGCAAGGGAAGCATCAAGGCTGATTCGTACTCGGCTTAAGTAACTGGCTAGGAGGCTGTGTCACTTACCAAGCTGAAAATTTATTAAAAAGAGATTTTCTCTTTTCTTGCTCGTGTAACACTATCCAGAGAAAAGACAAACATGAAGAAAGAAATGGCTGAGAAAGGCATCAAGTACCCATTTATTCAACTAGTATTGTTGAACCTCTACAAACATGCAAGACTAAACCCTATAGTCCTATGAACATATAAACATGAAAATATTATTTTTAAAAATGGAAGGGAACATTAAACACAACATTCAGGAAAATGGCTAACTCTGGGGTGGGCAAGAGATTACATTGAATTCCAGTTATTACTATGATTCATAACCATCACATATGTTACATGTTACAAAAATATTATTTTAGTCATAAAATAATATGTTAAAAATTTTTCAACATTCCTGCCTGACAAACTAACCCTAACTATAACTTTTGGGGAAGGGACTGATTGGCAGTTGAACCAGCTAACTATCACTGTTTCTCTCAACTACGGTCAGGAAGGGGGTGGGGGAATAATGCAACCAATTACAAGTCAATGCGAATATTGAGTACTCTTCTAGATGGACATGACGGTTCCAGAGAGGCCTAATTCTACCGGAAGTGCTCAAGACTTCTGGAGAGTCAGGAAAGGAATGGCATTTTACATGTCATCTTTGGTAAGTTATTTAAGCTTCCCTATGAAATAGATATAAATAATAGTTATCTTGAAGGGTTGTTCTGAGAACCATATGTCGTAGAAACACTTAACACATGGTAGGAACTTAATAAATGTTGCTTTTACTTTTCAAGTCCAAGTCTAAAGGACAATTAATAGTTTGGTCTGTTCAGTGTTGTACTCAGTTTGATGGATATGTAACAACTGTGCTTTAACTCACTTAGGATAAAATGCAATTGAGAAGTATCGCATCTGCCAAGCTCCTACTTTTACGGCCACTGAAGTAGGCCATGTAACTCATGTCCTGTGACAAAGTACAATGTCGTTAAGGCCAGGGCACCATAATGGGCTCTGAGAAACAGATCAGTAATGCTTTTCTCAAGTGCAGTTTTTCTCCTCGTGTCACACTGTTGCTGCCATCAATGGTTATTGAGTACTGGGGAGAAAAAGACACAGCACTCACCATAAAGCATAAAGAACTAAATGGAACAGACTCTGAATTTCATATCGAATATGATAGGCATCTATTATCAAGGTTTTCAATAAAATTCACATATATAAAGATTATCAAAAGCACAGTAGTTGACTCTGTATGTTATGTGGAGACAGGAACCCTTATGTAAGGCAGATAAAAGCTGAAGGAGAGTATTACAACTAGAATTATAAAAGCAGGTAGACTATGAAATTAATCTTTATTGGAAGACCTACTACTCATGGTACATAGCATCTTCAAAAATCAGAAAATGATATAAAATAATGTTATTTGTTAAAATTTTTAACTCATCAATCAGTTCTTTGCCCATCTTCCACTGACTGCATCAAATTCCCTATCAGTGGCACCAGCTGTCGCCAGCTATCTCAGCTTTGTGATTTCAATATTTTTGTATTCAGTATTGCAGATTGCATTAGTATAAGGAGATTAACATGATTATTTTAGGAACATCAGATGCTGTAATTCTGATAAGGGATGGTTGAAAGACAATAATAAAGATGCAGAGGAAGAGACTAAACCGAATGATTGAAATCTACTTTTCTAAGATTATATAATCCCACAAAAACAAATAAATGAAAAGATATTTCTATTTGAGATAAATGTGTTTTATTCAACCCAGTTTCTAATAATACCAAATGTTTACATAGCTCTTACTGTATATGAGACACTGTTCTAAATGTTTTATGAATGATAACCCCTTTCATCCTCATAAAAAAAGAAATAAAAAAGAAGCTTTGAGGTAAGTGCTATTAATATTATCATCCCATTGTGCAAATGAAGAAACTGAGGCAGAGAGAACAAGTAATGTACCAAGTAGGATGCCAGCTAGGCAGCGGCAGAAGCCACATTAACGACTTTATAAGTCTCCCTCTCAAGTGCATTCTAAGGTGGCATTGTTGAATGTATCTCATAATAGGTCACAATCAAAATCATTTAATCATAAACCAGAATGTGTGTAAAGCCGAGGTCTTGCATTTTGAAGGCTAAATTCTAGCAATTCAAATTTTTGACCATTTCAATCTGTTTGGCCTGCATTATTTAAACAATTAGGGAAATATGAACATGTGTTTTTAGTCCAATACTCCAATACCTTGGAGATCAATCCAAAGTTTACACACACACACACACACACACACACACACCCCGTCAAGGATGCATTTAGAAAGGTATCAGGGCCATTTTTTTTTTTTTTGTCCTAATGATTAAGAGCTGCTACTGGCATTGAGTTGTTGAGCCTCAAGAATGCTAAACACTCTGCTCTTGCAAGACAGTCCCATATGACAAAGAATTGTCTTGCCCCAAATACCAACAGTGTCCCATTGAGGAAGATTGAACTGTTGCATACTGCCCTTTAAATAAGGTTTACATTTTCCAAAGTGGGCTTGCCCATTTTGTGGGAAAGCTGAAACAGAAGAAATTATTAAAGGATACATTTACATCAAGATATACATAATACTCAAGAATAAAGACTACAAAAAAAAGCTTTTGAATTCATTTAGTAGGAATATTAAATTCGTCCAATTTTCTCTGACTTGGAAAGTAGCTAGAGTGAGCTGGCCCATTGAGTTTATTCACTCTGCATTCTAACAGGATGTTTCTGAAGTTATAATCCCCATCTTGGCTTGATTTTAATTCAAATTGAAATAGCTATTATAAAACCCGTCATTCTCTAAGAATGTGTACCTGCACTTATTGAAAGTCAGAGAGAACTGTCATGATTGCTGAATGATTTTAGTTTGCAGAGTCAGTTTATTTTAGCATTGAAAAACAGGCAATGACAACTGCAGCATGATTTAGTTGGAAAATAGAGACTTTTCAGTCAAACATGTAGGACTAAAGGCTGATTTTACCATTTTCTAAAAGAAAGTTGCTTAATTTCCCAGGCCTTCATTTCTTGCCTCTGAAAATAGGGATGCTATCATCTCCCATGCCCACTCGCCCAGAAAGCTGGGGTACGGATCAAATTTCAAATTCCTTGTGAAAAGTTTATGAACTATAACACAATATTAACACCACCACCACCAATGATGTAATAACGGAGCATCTGTGTATCTTCCTCGGACTTAAAGTCATTCTCGTGACAGGAGAGGGGAAAAAAGGAGAACTTTCATTACTTTTTATTATTTCTCCTTTGTCATGACTCCTGAATATCTTTGGCAAAATTAAGGGAGGAAAATACTATCATCTACACATTAATTAAGTACCCAAGTGAGAAAAGTTAATGTGCTTTGTCGTGTACCTAATGAGCTACATTAAACAGTGATAGTGCTAAAGAAATTATACGCTGCAATGGGGGCAAAGGCTCCTCCCAGATCCTTCTTGGAGAGGAGAGGTCACCCTGCCTGCCACTCTGTGGGCTCTCTCAACAAGTTGGTCTTGTTGAGATTCGGAGCTCACGCAGCAGCTGCCAGAGCATCTGGGCATGTAGCAGGCACTCCAACACACGTGTGCATCAATCAGTTAATTCTAAAAAGCCACATCACCTTACTTTCAGATAACATAAGAAAAATTTCCAAATTTCTAAGTTAATGTGAACACACTTTGGGTTCCAACCCCTCATATCTCCTTCCAGTTTTAGTCAAGTGTTTGGACAAATCCTTCCTCTATTTCAATTCTAACATTATCTTAATGAACTTCTAAAAATCTTTGTTTTGCTCCTCCATCTCAGAGAGCCCACAGACACGTAGCTTGGTTATCTTTGGCAACATTGTTGTTATTTTCTATCAACCTTCCTGCATATCACAAGATAACATCCTTCCCATAATGCGTGGTCAAAATCTTGGGCTATTTTGAGTTTTCACTGCTATAAAGTGCCAAATTACGTATGTTTTACCTCTGCAATATCCCTATCTGTGCACGCACTCCCTTCTATCTCTGTTACCCTAGTTTAGGCTCTAATTACTTATATTTTAGACTATTATAATCATCTCTCAGTTTTTAAAATGAAAATTTAGCAAATGATTACTGAGAACTTACTCAGTCCAAACACTTACTAAGAACTAGAGATTCCAAGAAATGGTCTTTGGCCTCATGAAAAGTACGATAGAAAGAACAAAAACATAGGCAAAGGCCCAAATTCTATCCCTTTTATAGAACACGCTGGGAAACGGATCTTCCTTTAAACGTAGCCGGGACCCGCCTGCCCCACGTGCAGAGGGGAGAGCGAGCACTTCATATCCGGCAGCCCGCACTGGCTCCAGCTGGCTCGTCTCTTGTTCCTCTACATTGCCTTACATGTCGCAGGAAGTCCAAAAACCTGAATGAAGGCTTCAAACTGCATCATGACTTTCAAGTTCATAATCTTACTAATTTCTTTGTATAAAATGACAGGACATTACAGTGATGGAGACTTTAGAATCTATTCTATTACTTGACGGACTCGGAGAAGTGATTTTCTCAACTAGCAACAGACCTGGGACACAACTGGCCTTGGGCTCTCCCCTCCAGAACTCTTACCACTACAGCAGGCACCTCAGGACAGGGTAGGGAGGTGAATCAGATGCTCTATTTAAGTGTAGGGCCAACAGCTGTGACATGCAGTGTCCTGATGTACAAAGGAGGTAGAGAAGATGCAGACTCCTCCAGCTGCAAGCCCCTGAGGCTAGCTCCATTCTTTGGTGTAGAAAGCCACTTCACAGGCGAGAGGAACAAGAATGAGGGTCATATTCGAGACGTGCCTGAGGCTTCTTAGGAAGTAAGAGAGTAAAGCCGCGGGGTCAGAGCAGCAAGCCAGTGTTAACTAGGAGGCTTAACTCCTGAGATATTTCTCTTTTGGTGGCACGCCCCCCCCCCCCCCCACACACACACTTCAGATATCTCTCTTACTTTGTCCACAGGCCCCAGGGACTGTGTGATCAGCCTCCTTCCCACTGTGATGATCAACTGCACACAAGATGGGCTTCATAACACCTCTAGGGCGTTAGGGAACCAAATCCGGCCTCCTTATTCTTTTATCCACAAAGCAAGTAGTGCAGCCCTTCAGAACCTTTCTAAAACATTTTTATGCAAGTGAAAAAAAGGAAACTGTGGAAAAAATAACCCTCCTTGTAGACACTTCCCCCAGTAAAGTTAGTATATCTATAGTCAATGGTGAGTTTGACCCGAAGTAAGAGTATTCTGCATTTCAGAGGAAAACCAGATTTGGGCTATCCTTTACGTTTCATCACAAGAACCAATGTGAAGCTCCAGAGGGATAAAATCCTAGGGTAAAGGGGAGGAGATGCTAGGACTTGAAGATGTTATTGGGGATGGTATCCCTGAGGTTGAAGAACTGCACAGTGGAGGGTGAGCAACACACACACACAGGCCTCCCTTCCTTCCTCCCTTTCCTTTCACCACTGCCATCCTACCTACATAGATCCCTCAGTGGACAAAGATTTGGGGTAAGATGAAAAGTGAACCCTGGGTAAGAACACAGGCCACAGCAGAAGGTATGTGAGAAGAAAAAAGACAGAGAAAGGAAGAGAGGGAAAATGCAAGCCAGAAACAGCAAGGAAGAAAGGGCTGTTAAGGATGAGCACAAGTATGAAATACACAAAATATATAAAACTAAGGAACTACCTGTAACGAAACTAAAAATCCCAGGCCTCTACTGAGCCACGTCCTTGATTCTTGATGCCCTGATTGTGACTAGTTCTTCCAAAGATAGTTGAATCTTAGTAGTATTAGAGAGTCAGCATATTTCAGTATGTAAACAGCATATTAGAAAAAAGAGAGCTAGGCTTACATCTTGTCCATTAATGCCAGGCAGCCCTGGATCTCCTTTTTCTCCTTGTTCACCCTAGAAAGAAACAATTTATACAATGAAAAATGTTACATCTGACAACCTTTACTAAGAAAAAACAAGAGTTACATTGTTTGGGTATTAATAACAACATGATTACTTTGCTAATCCCTTGAAAGAAACATTTATTAAAAAAACAATTCTGAGGCCTAAAACCAAAGAGAAGTTTAAAGGTTCAAAGAAAAGCTGCATAAAAGTGATTAAAAGGATAGAAATAGAACAAAGATTATTTATTTTCTTCCATAAGCAACAAGGAACTTTCTTGAGGGCAATTTGCCAATATACGTCAAGGGTCTTAAATCTGTTCATTTCATTTGGCCCAGTGATTTTGCTTCTCAGAATGTATCCTAAGGAAATAATTAGAGATGAAAAGTCTTAAGGCACTAGAATGTAGAGTGGAATGCAATTTATAGTAGCAAGAAAAAGGGAAACTTCCTAAATGCCCACAGCAGGAAACTGGTTAAATAAAATACCATACATGGATATGATAGAATATGATGCAGCCCTTAAAATCATGTTTATGAATTTTATTTTATGCTATAGGAAAGCTCTCATGATGTAAAAAGTAAGACACAAGTAATGGATTAACAAATTTAGTGAATAAGTGTTAATCAGTACCTATTTTTATTACTTTAAAGTTATAAACATTTAAAATGGCCACTAATACCATTGTTGATGACACATACTCATAGTGACATATATATATGAATTACCTTCTGAAAGGTTTATACTTGTATTAGTGCATTCTGTTTATCTGTAGTATAATTCAAAAATTAAAAAAAAAAATGCCTGTCCACCTATCCATCTACCTACCTATCTGCGTATTCATTTACCTATGGGTCTTAGAAACAACACTGGAAGAAAATAAATCAGAACAATAAAAGTGGTTAACCTATGCATTCTGTGATTATGGATGATTTTTTCCCCCTTCATTATACTCCTCAGTGTTTTTCAATTTTTTAAAGCAATAAACATATATTATCTCTATAATTAGTAAAGTGTTCAAAATAAAAGAATATATTATGTATAGAAAAACTCATCCAAGGTCCAAGTCTATCACATATCACTCTGTGTGTGTGTGTATACTAATAGTAGTACTTATCTCTGCTTTGTGCCACCTAGGTGATTTTTACACTCTTCTTTATATATTCTGTTGTTCTTTTTTTCTGCAATGAACATTATTATTTGCAAAATAAATTAAAGAAAAGCAAGCACCTGATTTTAAGAGACAATATATTAAACATTCTATAAGCAGAAATACACATGTACGGTCCCAATCATTTAATACTACGTATTATTAACTTGATTACTGGAATATAAGAAATGTATAGACATTATGTACAGGAGAAACAAAAGTGTATATGAACACATTCAGTGCAATGGGTTCAAGTTAGAAAGAAGCTGAAGATTTCAAACTGAAAATGGAGAGGAAAGCAGGTGCCCCGCAGCTGTGCTGTCCAGTATGGCAGCCACCAGCCACAGGGGGCTATTTAAACAAATCTGAAATTCAGTCATTCAGTTGCCCTAGCCACAGCTCAAGTGCTCAGCAGTGCCTCTATATTGGACTGTGCAGATTAGAATATCTCCGTCCTCACAGAAATTCCATTGGACATGTGCATCTAGAGGATGCTATATATGATAGAAAGCAAAATGAGAATGAAGAAGCTCAGAAACACACAGAAGAAAATGTCTATGTAGTAAGGGGATCAGAAACAACACGGTGTCTAGATGTTGACACAAAATCTGTTCAGCATAAGTTAATAGAATAAATTGAAATTTTTGACCCCAGAAGACAAATATAATTCCATGGATATCATTAACTTTCAGAATGTAACTAGGGCCGGCCCAGTGGCTTAGCGGTTAAGTGCACGCGCTCCGCTGCTGGCGGCCCGGGTTCGGATCCCGGGTGTGCACCGACGCACCGCTTCTCCGGCCATGCTGAGGCCGCGTCCCACATACAGCAGCTAGAAGGATGTGCAGCTATGACATACAACTATCTGCTGGGGCTTTGGGGGAAAAAATAAATAAATAAAATCTTTAAAAAAAAAAAGAATGTAACTAAAAATGAGTATAGTCTTTATTTAAAATTAATGGTTCTCACAGACAGAAAAAATAAGTAACTCTAAATACTAAGCAGATACACACCTACAGGGAAATCTGCAAGCTTGACAATGGTACTAAAAGTTAAATAATAATAATAATATCATAGAGAACAGAGTTGGTATTCTGATGGGGTTTGTGCTGCACAGCAAGAGGATGAGAGCACAGCAAAGGGCTCAAGAAGAAACACGTTGCTTCAACTTGATTGCTGGCAAAGTCTGCAATGGATTTTAAAAACTATAATTTTTAATATAAAAAGTAAGTAAAAGTCACTGTGATCAAATATGGTTTATAAAAAACAAGTCATTTACTTTATTGTGATCATTGTTACCAAGCCCTTCTGTAATGTATACTATGTGCCAAGCACTGCTTTCAGCATCTTGCAATTCTATGACAATTTAGGATAAAGACGTATTACCCTCACTTTACAGATGAGGGAACTGAAGACAGAGAGATTAAGTAACTTGCTCAAGGTCACACAACTTCTAAGTGGCAGAACTCTGACTCAATCCAGACAGTATGGCCCCAGGTTCTGTGCTCTAAAACTATTAAGCTCATTTGCTTTTGAAACCTACCAGGAATAACCAAAAATACAATGTATCTGGGTTTCTGCAAAGCAGGAGGCAAAGTCTCTGACAATGCTCCTCAGAGCAGAAAATGGAAATACAGGGCAGGTAATATCACTGTTGATGAGTATGTAACTGGCAGAGGAATGGTACCCACTCACTTGCCTCCCTTCCTTCCCTCTCTCTTTCTCTCTCTCTCTCACTCTCCTATCAAGGCCTCTTGGCATTATTGACATTGCTTGTTGTGGGGCTGTCCTGTAGATTGTAGGACGTTAAGTATCATCCTGGCCTCTACTTACTAGAGGCCAGTAGCCAGCCTTTCCCCCACCCCCTCTACCCTCAGTCCTGACAAACAAAAAAGTCTTCAGATATTGCCAAATTTTCCATAGAGGGTGAAATTGCCTCCAGTTGAGAACCACTGATATATTATATATTATAATATATATGTAACAGATTTATTATATGAAATGTTACAACAGACTGAAACAATATGCTATAATAAGCAACATAGACTTTATTAGAAACAAATGTGCAATCTTGCATTTAAGTTAACTCTGGGTGGCTTAGAAATCTCACTTAAAAATAAAAATATTAAAAGAGCAGAAGAAAATATAAGTGAGCATAGCTCAGAGTTCATGGTGAGTAAGGTGTCTCTAAGTATGGAACTAAAAAAAGAAATTCATAAAAGAAAAAATATATTTGACAAAATATTAATTATAAACTTGTAAGACAAAAATATTATAAACTAAACTAAAAGGCAAATAACAAAATGGGAAAAGTATGATATGGCTTAATAGTTAACATCACTAATATGCGAAGAGTTTTTATCATTCATAAGAAAAAGAACAGTATCCCAGCTGGCAATTGAGCATAGGACAAATCAGGCAATTCACTACAAGGAATACAAAAGAAATGCTGGATGACAATTAATAATATTCTAACTGGTATTAGTTCATCAGGTTATCTATTGGGACTAGGTGAGCTCTAAGGCTTCTCCATTGTAAATTCTATCATCCCTTGAAAAAAGCACTGGGAGTTGTATATTCAGATAGGGGGAATAAAGATAGTCAAGGGTTGCATACTTAATAAATCCCAAACAAAAGAAATTTGACAATAGTAACCAGCTGTTCCTTTCTTCTCTATTGAGAAGAAAATGAGTAAAAACAAAACTACAGCATTAAAGATTT
This sequence comes from Diceros bicornis minor, assembly GCF_020826845.1. Classification (NCBI taxonomy): domain Eukaryota; kingdom Metazoa; phylum Chordata; class Mammalia; order Perissodactyla; family Rhinocerotidae; genus Diceros; species Diceros bicornis. The sequence continues at coordinate 2,597,622 of NC_080753.1, forward strand.
AAGCTAGAATTAAAGAAAACTTATGTGACATCTGAGGTTGTTAGTCAATGCAGTTAGATTGTTTTTCAGTGTTTGGATAAGTTCAAAAGCAAAAAAGATTCAAAAACAAAACCAACAGAACATCTCTGGAGATTTCTTTGAAAATGCAATAAATCATTCTAGTCTGATGGAAACTTAAAAGCAACTCCAATCAAAGGAAAGAGGATAAGTGGGAATTAGATTACACTTAAGATTTTTCCTTCCTATTCTTTGATATAACTAATTTTAAAGCCATACCAAAAGTTAATGTCCTTCCAAACAAAATTGCAGTGCTTTGGCATTCAAAAGATTACATTCAGGTAAGTAAGGAAACTCTTTTACAGAGTCTGAATTAATCCATTGTTGTCCACAATGCAGGTAGTTATTAACATTACTAATATTTCAATAGATACTAGCTTCTATTCCATACACCCCTACTACTACACGCCAGTCTGTGCTAAGCACGTTACACAGTAAGGACTCATTTTAATTCTAGCAGTAACCCTATTAGATGAGTATTCTCATCCCCATTTACTGATGACATATCAACAGCTCAGAGTCCACATGTAACTTTCACATTGTCAAGGAACTCCTATTATTCCAAGTTACTTGCTCAACTACTTTGATCTCATAGGGACTTAATAAACTCTAATATGTCAACTTTTTCTTTTATGGATTGTCCTTTTAGTGTCCAATCTAAGAATTTATTTATAAATAAACAGTTATCTATAAATAAATGGATAAATATAAACATAATGGATAATGTGGGAGATAATAGACTGAAATTCTTTTTTTCCTTGATGTGAATATCTAATTGTTCCAATAGCTTTGTTGAAAAAAACTATTCATTATCTGCTGAATTGTTTCTGTACCTCTGTTGAAAACAAGCTGTCCACACATATGTGGAGTTATTTCTGGACTCTATTCTTTTCCATTCATCTATTTGTCTATCCTTACACTAATACTATACTTTCTTGATTATCTCTATAATAAATGTTGAAATCGGGTAGCATAAGTCCTTGAGTTTTTTTTTTCAAAGTTGTTTTGGCTATACCAGGTCATTTGTATTTCCATATGACTTTTAGGTCACATTTAATGTAATTATTGGTATGTTGTATATCCATGTGCAAAAAATGAACTTTGGTCCATAAATCGCACACTGCATGAAAATTAACTCAAATGGATTTTAGACTCAAATGTAAAATCCAAAACTATAAAATTTCTAGAGCAAAACATAGAAGAAATCCTTTGTGACATTGGTTTAGACAGTTTCTACTTTGATTTCTATATGTCATATCTTTTTCATTCCTTTGTTCTTTCTTTACTGCCTTCATTTTGTTCAAAAAATATTTTTAGCTTACTAATTTGGTTTTCTCTTATTAGTATTTAGCTTTTTTTGTTTTGAGAATTTTAAAAAGTGGTTGCTCTAGCACTTACAAACATGTATCTTTAAGTTAACACAATCTATTCCACTTAATACTGATAATTTCAGTAAACTATAGCAACTTTGCTCCAATTTAACTCCATTTCCTTCCCTTTTCTGTGTACTATTGTTGTCATATATATTAAATCCATATGTTATAAACTTAGTACAGTGTTATAGTTTTGCTTTAAAAATGTGCTTTGAAGAAATTAATAAAAGAGAATACAAATGTATATATTTATAAATCTATATATGAATATACAGATATCTCTATATGTGAATATCTATATCTATCTGTCTACAGAATTTTTTACACTGACCCATATATTTACAATTACCAATGTTTTCCATTTCTTCCTATGGATTCAAGTTTCTGTCTGGTATCGTTTATTTTTGGCCTGAAAGATTTCCTTCAGTATCTTGCGTAGGTCATGACTGCTAGCAAAGAATTCATTTTATTTTTTGTTATTTAGGAATGTGTTTCTTTTTGCCTTGATATTTGAAAGATAGTTTCACTGGATATGGAATTCTTAACAATTCTTAGAATTAGTAATTCTAGAAATTAATTTCTTTTTGAATATCTTATTCTATTGCCTTCCGGTCTCCACGGTTTCTGAAGAGACATTAGCCATTATTCTTATTGTGGTTCCATGTACACAATGAATTGTTTTTCTCTTAGCGCTTTCAAGATTAACTGTTTGTCTCTGGTTCTTAGCAGTTTGACTATGATGTTTCTAGATGTGGTTTTCTTAGAGTTTATCCCACTTAGGATTTATTGAGCTTCTTGGATATATAGATTAATATTTTTCATCAAACTTGGTAAGTTTTTGGGCCTTGTTTCTGTCCTGTTTCTCTCTCTCTCCTTGTCCTGGGACTCCCATTATATAAACTGGCTTCCTTGGAATCACTCCTATGTCTAAATAGCTTAGCCATCATCCAGGAGTTGATGATGGACATCAGGACAGAAGTTATGTTTTAGCACCTCAAGTCCATAAGGCTCCCACCTTTTCTGAACAGTCAGTGGGTGCACTGGCGAACATTCCATGTTGCAGCTTCTTCTCAAGTCTTCGTCGGTTTTTCCTTTTTGCGGGGCTTATTCAGATTTCCCCAACAGGTGCACGTAGTTTCCCAATCATCCTTCTACCCTATATATGTATTTTATGTTATATATTTAATCAGTGCAAACTTTTAACAAAATAAATTTAGTATGAAGACTATCTGATTTATGGTATTCTCTGGTTTATGGGCATGAAAGTAAATCTAGTCAATATAGGAGATCAGAAACAATCAAAACATTCCTTTTTGTGAGTTATTAAAGTTTCAAGGTTTCAAATAAATTTATCATATAGTTACTTTTTCAGCAATTTAAACCATTAAAATATTCTATTTCTGTTTTCCATTCACTATAAGAATCAATAAGTAAAGACTTTTTGCCCAAATGTTATAGATTTTAAAATTAAAAAAATACATATAAAGTATATTACTAACCCACATGTATAGATTAATTAACTAAAGGAAGTTACAAAAAAGAACTTTTCTTTTCCAAATAAGAAATTCTTTTCTAACTTAAAGATATCTGTGACTTACCATTATTGTAATATAGCTTATGAAAGATACTAATTTAGTGCTGTTGTTGTTATTGATGAAGATGATGATAAAGAAGTGACTAACTGATTGTGTCTCTGGCAGCTAAATATATACTGAGAAACATGATAGATTTTCAAAAGCTGCCAGCCAGAGCTTAAGGTTCTAACTGTCACTTAGTGAACTGAGTCAGGCACGTGGAAACGGGAGCCCTCAGACTAATCCCACGTCTGTCTCTACAGCTGTGTGAATCTGTAAGTCTTTTACATTATTGGCTTCTTGGATTTTTAAATGATAAAAGCAAATAACTTCTACACCTACCTAAATAGTATCATTGCAATGCTGAGATAAAAGAATTTATATGGAAGGTGCTATATTTTGAATTACATTCACCCAAATTCTTTTTAAATGATGACTTCATCAGCCCACAAGGATGGACTGAGATAAAGGCTGAGATGACCTTGTGTTCAGAGACCAATGCCCCTGATTTTTAAAGTCTCAAAGAGACTTTGTCTTGATAAACTTATTTGCTATGTCACAGATTGTTCGAAATTCTTTTATCTAAATGGATTAGAGCCAAGATTACTCATCTAATTGCATTTGTGACATAAACCTAATTAAGTTATCTCTCCAAAGGGGAGAAAGAACTTAATCTAACAAAATAACTTCTATAAAATCATCTTATATCAACTTATTTTAGTAACTAAAAATGCAGATATATTAATAATTATAGATTGTAAATTTAATGTGGTTCATATTTCATATATGAAGAACAAAGCCTCTTTCAAGAAACACTTTCACTAGTGTATCACAAGCCATTTCCAAGATCTACTTGACAGTCTATTACTTTGAATAATTTCAAACACAAAAATGTTAGTGTAATCAAAGAATTTAGATGGTCCTTGCAATTCAAAATAGCAAGAAGTGGGCTTTGATTTGCGAACTAACACATAGCATAATTCTGGTTAAATAAACACATGGTTTCACATAACCTCAAGTCATCCATTATTAACTTTCCCTAGTCTTGGCTACCCAGTTACCTTGGCTAATTGCTATGGATGGAGTCTACAATTCAAGACTCTCTTCTAGAAAGTTATACCTTTGGGAAATCTATTAGGCAGTGGTCTTTCATGTTTGCTAAAGTAGTCTCAGAATTTCCAGCCTTCTTAGAAACTGGTTTTGTGGTACAGGGACAAAGGAGACATTCAAGAAACTTTTGCCAGGACTTTTACAGACACTAACATACAGCAGTAAACTAATGCATCCATAGAAATGCTCCCAATGTACCATGTTGTCAAGATGGTATGCCACAGCCCACCCTTCCCACTTGGCCTAAAACTGTAGTCATTACATTAGGAATGACAGATAATAAGACACAGTTAGTTTCAGATTAGCTGAGTGTGAGGAAGAGAGAGAGAGAGGACTGATTTTAAAAAGGAGAAAGGCAACATAGCAGGAATAAATCCTGGTAATGTGATATTCCAGGAAGTCCCTCTTTGGGGAAGTTAGCCCGAGTGGGTGGCTAGAGCAGGGGCAGGTCACGGCAGGATCAGGGCTGTGCTAACGCAGGCCCATTCCTCAAAGTCATGAGGCTGGTCCGCCTCTCCTCAGCTGCACTCAGGCGGAGGCTCACAGAGCTCCCCCACTAGCGTCTCCCAAATGAAACATCACCAGGAAGAATTTTTTAGTAAAATAGTGGCATTTTAAATGACATTCTCTCAGGCTGATTTGGAACTGGTGCCACATCTAGAGTGAATTCTCAAAACTGCCAAATCATCTGTGTACCAGTGTGAACGTCTCCAAATTACAGCAATGTCTGCAATAATATTTCAGGCCCTTTTCAAAATTCTCCATTTCATTACATTTTGCTGATGAGGAAAGGAGATGAGACTTTACACTCATCTGGGAGAGAAAATTCAGTCTGTCACAGCTGCTGCTTGGGAATCCAGTGAGAAGGACAGATCGAGAAGAAACTCTCCACACTCACCACAGGCAAATCTCCGCGAGGTCCAATACCCCACGGCACCCATGGCCATCTCTGACTTGTTCTTCGTTTGACAAGGATGCACGGACTAGAGAGTTTACTTCTGTGCTGGTTTTGGCATTAAGTCTTCTATAAACTTTTCTATGAGGTCTCACTAAGAGTCAGCAAGATGTAAAGAGCAAAGAATGTAACATCAGTAACATCACAACGTTTCTGAGCTTCAGTTTCTTTATCAACAAACTTGGCCTAATAATATCATCTATCTCTTAGCATTATTGTGAGCTGCTGCCTGTGAAAGTTTACAGACTTCCCATAAATGTTACATATTTTTGTTAAAATCAAAATATGTAATGAATCAATGTAAACTTATGAAACTGATAACTGTACTGTGGTTATATGAGAGAATATCCCTATTCTTAGAAAATATACAATGAAGTATTTAGGAGTAAAATGCCACTATTTAAGTAACTTATTTTCAAACCATATGGAAAAAATTATATATATGTGTGTGTATATATAAGAAAGAGAGAGGGAGAGAGAGAGCACAAATGATCTACCATATGAGGTAAAGGATAAGGTGTTTTCTGCACTACTTTTGTTTTTATAACTTTTGCTGATATTATTATTATAAAGTTTGGGGCTTAATTTTACTCCTTGAACCTTGATGAGGAAAACTTGCAATTATACATACAAGACCACAAAATATTTTAAACTATCTTTGAATCTCAATCCCCATAATAAGCAAAATTATTCCCATTAAATTCTTGAAACATTTAAATAATTATAAGTCTACTTAACTATGGCAGTATTAAGTAATCAAAGAAACTGATCACGTGACAATCTATGTAAGGCCTTATGCTAAGCGCTGGGGATGTAAAGACTCAACATTGCTGTTTGGGGAAGACCAGCCTCTGATAATTGACAAAGGAGCCCACAATTCTGAGAGCCACAGGCTTCAGTGGTGAGGTAAGTACTGTGAGCAGGTGTGGTCAGGAAGCCTTCATGTTGGAGGTGAGAACTAAGTTGGGTCTTGAGATATCATTGGGACTTAAATAGTGTGCAGGAGCCTGGATTGCGCTATCCTAATAGAAGAGAGGAAGTCGTCAAATTCGCCTCGTTCATGTCAAAGGGATTGGAGGCTACCTGGAAGAGGTTCCTACTGATCAAGGATGGGACAGTTTGAGCATCAACAAGGAAACCACAATGGATGAAAACAGGTTCACAATATTAGAAAACAAACAAATGAAATAAAACATAATTGGTAACCATTGATACTAGAAGATACTAGAGAATCAGCTCATTATGGTATATCAATGGAAAGAATCAAGCATTTAGCAGAGCCTTGCTTTGTGAACCATACCACTAGGTAATCAGAGAGTAGATGAGGGAAGTTCCTCCTTATAGAAATATCCCGGCTAGGAAATGCAGAGGGGATGACAAAATTAAAATATCACCATTTTGCAACCCTAAATGAATTAATGGGTGTAGGTTTGATGATCAACGGCTGCTATCATCACAAAAAGAGAGATTTCCAGACATTACATCACTTCTGACAGGAGAGCACCACGCCACTTATGAAGTAGTCTCGCCAAAAACATCTAAATCTGATCTAACTACCTATTTAAAGGAAACCCAGAGGAGAGAGGAACACGTTAAATGACACCATGGAAATGTAACCAGCAAATCCAGACTAGAAAATTCTTCAAGACAAAGAACCTGGCTTCTTTAACAAATAATATAGTGGAAACAAATAACAAGATGACAGAGAGATTGAGGGGAAATTACAGATTAATCGACACTTAAGGAGCAGCAACCAAGTGGAATGTGGGGCTTACTGGGACCCTGACTAAAGCAAATTATTTAAAAAAGTTTATGACTTTTGTGATATTATTGGAAATCTGAACACCAAACGACTACTTAACGGCATTAAGAAATTATTGTTAAAAGTTTGTGTGACAGTGGTAAAGCAGTTACGTAAGAAGAGTTCCTGTCATTAGGGACACATGCTGAACTGTTCATAGAGGAAGCACACGCTGTCTGGGATTGCCTGGAATTCATACAGGGTGGGGTCTAGCTGGAACGTGACTGGCGATGAGGTGAAGCCAGCTGACGTACATAGGGTTCATTATCGTCTTCTATGTACTTTTGTGTTTCTTGAAGCTGTCCTTAATAACTTCTGTAATATGTCTGAATACAGGTTCTTTACTTTACAGAAAGATAAGTGAAGTGTATTTTTCATGTCTACAAACATAGAGATGTACTATTTAGGCATATTCATAATTAAACTTTGTGATGCCTATACAAGAATTTGCCTAGTAGGGTAAAGCCCCGGACATGAAGACAGAAGTTCCTCATCCACAATCGATGTCCAGCAGTTACTTAGGAGCTTACAGGTGTGGGACACTCCTCTCATTCACCTCACCCTGTGCTACGGGTCAGGTCCTCCTATTTTCCCACTTTCTAGATGAGAAATTGAGGGAGGGAAAGGTAATGTCTCAACACACCAACAAGTGGCAGAGCCAGGGTTTTAACCACAGGCAGTCCTGTTCTGGGGCTCAGGCTCTTAAACTTGAGCGTCTTTTTAGTTCTGCACTTAACTACTGGGCAAGTGCCCATGTTTCAGGCAGGATCCAGGATCCAAAGAAATGGGAGAAGGCTATTCCAGAACAAGGGAATCGTCCATGCAAAGACACAAACACGAGGACCAGCATGGTACCCGGTCTGGGTAAGCGCAGGGTTCTGAACACGAGAACTGCTGTGGGATGAAGCCAAAAGCCAGACCAGATTAGGGTGTGAAAGACCATGCGGGCAAGGGGGACGTCAGGACATCCTCCTACAGCCACCGGGGAGGCACTGACTCTGAGCAGAAGACTGACATCAGAATTTTTGGAGCTTAATGGAGCTAGACATGTGGGACAAATTATTGAGAGAGGAGAGATGAGGGGTAGGAATTCAGTTCCGAGGCTACTGCATTCATCTAGACAAAGCAAGGAAGGCTGGAACTGAGGGTGGTGGCTTGGGAATGAAAAAGAAGGGCAGCTACGAGACCTGAGATGCAACAGAAACAAGAGACAAGAGAGATATAAGAGTTAACAAAAATTACAGATTTGGGGCCTAGGCAAAGCTTGGGAGGACAGTGACATCATCACCACAAATAGAAAAGAGCAAATGCAGCAAGAGGCCCAGGAGCAAGAGGACCGAGGAAAGGGGTTGCGTGGACACACTGAACTGAAGGAAGGACAGGTCTGAACTCAGGAGGACAGGTCTAGTGGGGAGTGGGGTAAAGTGACCAACCCCAGAGGAACTCAGGTGTGGGATATAGATGTGGGAACCATCCTCCTGAGAGGTGATGGCTGAAGTGACAAGCTGAGACCGCCGAGGGAGAGGGAGGTAGTTTGGTTTGAATCTCAAAAGTATTGCAAGTCTGTTAATACACAGATGTTATTTTCTATTTCTTTTTTATTCCTCCAGAGCATCCAGCACAGAACTCAGCAGACTCTCCTGTCTGATTTGTGAAGAGAGACAAGAGGTGCTAGGAGGCTTTTCATAAGCAGTGCTTGCATTGCCCAGATGATCCCAGCACAGCTTTTATTTATCATGGGGATGGTCTGCTTTCTTACTGTCTCATCTGGGAACCAACCAAAATAAGAGGGACAGGCCAGGTCTCAAAAGGAAATCTGTCATGGAGGATGAAGACCCTTGTCAGATAATTCAGCATACACTCCTATTCAGACTGAGCCATCTTCATCTTCTGTATTACTTCCCTATTACTCAAGGGTGACAGCACCATGGCTCACTCCTGAATTGTCAGTCGGTCCAGCCGACAGGAGCAGTAGAGGCAATGGTGTGTAAGTTCTGACCCGCCTCTGACCCGAGAAACCATTGATGGAGAAGCTGCAGTTAATTGAGAACGAAACTCTAGGAATCAGGAGAGAAATCTGTAACAGCACTGCTCTTTGGCACATTGAAATCACTTCTGATTTAAATTTAAAAACTTTCTTAAAAACTAAATTAAAGGTCTGTTTCTTACAGCAAGGCCAATCACAAACCATTTCTGAGTCTTTTCTGGAACGTATATGAGTCAGATTATTTAGTTTAAAGCTTTAAGGATCCAAATAATTATATTTTTTATTCACTCAGTTTATTCCTCCCATGTCAGAACTCAATGTTCATACTTAATTTCAAATTTTTCATATTTTCCATTTACTGCAACCTTGGGCTGAGAAAGCCCACTACTTGACTGAATTTTATACGGCACTTTTACAGCGTTAACAACTCTATTCCAGTAGGGGTTCTTTACAGGAGAAGGAAGACTATTAGTCAGAGGGCTCCTGAGTAGGCACAGCAGGAATCCTTACCAACAATCCAGCACGAACCCCACAGGCAGGTGAGCACAGCTGGGGTGCACTGTGTTAGATCCAAGTCTTAGAGGCCAGTGAAGGGAAGAGCTGTGATGCCAATGGTGGTGCTTATGTCGCAGCTTTTAGAGATCTTCACAAGCACATAAGCACCTCTGGATGATTCTTACAACCGCTTTGCTGTTTGTGAAGCCAGTAACCATGCAATCCTTTCAAGGACTTTAATCCACCAGGGTGAGATTTGTTTTAAGTTTATTTCAACCATCAGAGCTGATGCTTCTCAATAGCAAATGAAGAATTTCCCTTGGATAGAATTTCCGTGGATAGGTTTGTAGATTAAAATAACCACTACTCTCAAATCTTGGTTGCTGTGCAAGAATCTCTGAAGGAGTTGATTGAAATGCAAATTCCCAAAGCACACGCCTGGACTTCTGATCCGGTAGATCTGGGGTGGGCCTGAGGAGCAGGCCGTCTAACACCCAGGAGATCTGGCAGAGGTGGTCTGCAGACCACGTTATGAAAAACACTGGATGTCATTTGTACCAGATGCTTTTCATTAAAGTATATCCATTGCTAGCTAACAATTAATACCCTCAGCTTGAACTGAAACACACACACCCTTATGTTTCTGGCACATAAAAGGGGGATTTTCTAATACTTGGTAATCTGTGAGTCATGAAACACTTTTACTGGTAGCTATTCTTTTTAATGGACACTACTCTACGAATGTTACCTGAAACTAAAACCAGTGTAATTAATTGTTGAATTTGCTTCCTTCCTGACTTAGCAGACTGTCTTACTGAGAAAAATTTATTATTCTAAATTAAGTAAGACAAATATTCAAGCTCTAGCTTACCAGAGTGAACGCTCTACGTAGAATACAACAGGAAGAGAATAGGTGTTTTAACAGTGCCTTGATCTGTGTTTTCCAAAGACCCTAATGGGCCCACTGGAGTTGTTATAATCTATTAAATTCAATTTATGTATGTGGAAAGTCCTTAAATATGCATTTTATGATAATATGCTTTTTAAGATGTCCCCTGATATATATTATACACACTATTACACCATGATGGTTATTAACTCAGTAAAATTAATAACATGCATTTCTAAATGGCCTAAACTTTCAAGGACTCCCAGGAGAGACTTTTTTGAGTGAAGTTTTTGAAATGAGGGAATTTTGACGATTTTGTGGACAAAGAAATAAATGTTTACAGAAATTCTGAAGACGCTCAGTAATGGTGACAGAAACTCAGGTTCCAGGGTCCTTCTCTCTACTTTCTACTCTGTATATCCACTTTCAAGTGGTCCTAGTTTTTCTGACTAAGCTCCTTCTCCAACAGATTGAAATGCACAGTCTCTGAGTCTTCCCTCACCCTTTGTCTGCTTTTCTAACGGTGCTGAACTCACATCAAACCATGGAACTATGGATGTCAGGAAGGTGTTTCTACTCAGAGGAACCAGTAAAGAAATGATTATAATGCCTCCGTGTTTGACATTAGTTGTTCTCCAATTGATTCATTTAGAGTCTCTTCCATTGAAAGTCAGAATCTGGCTACAAGTGGAATCATTAAGCTCAAGATTCCAAAACCATCCCACACAACAAAACTCAGGCTAAATACAACTTTTAACCATGTACTATCAAGATTTCAATAGTGAGGAATTCATTTTCAAGTATTACAATGCCCAAGGAAATAATCTCTTCCCTGAAAGACATGTTTTGAAGAATACTTTGTGTTCTGACCCCAACTCCTTAGGTAGGGAGACTTTTGTACTTACCCAAATTAAATCTAAAAAAATAATTTCCCTCAAATGCTACCAGCTCTTAAATGAAGCCTCTAAATTACACATTTCATTATCATATTGGCATTAATTCCTTCTTTGAAGTGAAGAAAATTATCACTCCCCTATGGAAAAGGGTTTAGGCTGGTCTCAGAAAACTCCATGGCAACACTCAATACTCAATGATAATAGACCAATGGCTAAAATGTCCCCAAGGAAACAGAGAATGTCCCAAGAGCTATAAATCCAACTAAATTGTCACGAAAGTTCAAAGTAAAAAAAAATCTAGGAGGATATCCACATACTCTGCATTTATATTTTTCATGAACTTTTCAAAAAGAAACTACTAGAAGACAAACATGAGCCAACCAAGAGAATACAGAAACTGTAGGCAAAGGACTGACAGTGAACGCAGATTCCAATTAGCTGTGGGACTAAAAGAAAAAAGAAAAATTAGGGATTGTGGTTAAAGAGCAAAATGTAAATATTATAAATGCTAAAAAATGTTGAAATTATATATCTAACAAAAATTAGGAGAGAAAACGATAAAGGAAATATGAGTGTAATAATTCCTTTATCTTTTGTGATGAGCTGTTAGAAGACTGTCTTTAAAGCCAATAAACTAGAGAGAAGCATATCAATAATAACAAAAACTAAGAAAAATAATATAATTCATTGAAGTCAGATAGTGACAGGGATGGAAGTGGAAATATATTAATTCTGTCATTCTAGAGAAGGAAATCAATAGGTAGTAGTAGGAAGATAGAGAATGTAGTTTATTTTATGTATATAACCACTGAAACAAAAATTTTCCAAATTTTGAGGAGAAACACAAAACAAGGCAATTAAACAAAACAAAGTAATTAAACCTATAATTTAAAATCTTTCACAAAGAAACCTCCAGATCTGTTGGCTTTTCTGGTGAATTCTTAGAAACACTTAGGAAGAATTCAAATGTTACACATACTCCGTCAGAGAACAGAAAAAGAGGTCAGAGTTTTCAACTCATTTTATGAGCCCACCATAACTCCGATACAAAATCTGACAAGCAAATTACAAGAAAGGAATCTAAGTTTTTCATAAACATAGATGCAAAAATCCTTAAAAAAAGATATAGTTAATTGAATCCAGTGACATACAAAAAGGGATAATACAACACGAACAAATGAATTTTATTCTAGGAATCTAAGTCTGGTGTAACAATTAAAAATCAAGCAATCACCATATTAATAGAAAAGAAGGAAAATCATATTATCATCTCACAAATTGCAGAAAAAGGATTTTTAAAATTAAATATCTGAATAGGTATTCAGGGGAAACTCAGAAAATTATATTCTTAATGTCCTTAAAGGGCATTGTAGAGATAAAGGGTCTCTACAATAATCTAAAGCATACTTAATGATATATTGAATTCTTTCCCCCTGAATTTGGAAAAAACACAGGGATGTCCATTATAACCACTTCTATTCAATATTGTTCTGAAAGTCCTAGCCAGTGCAATATGGCAAGAAAAAGAAATCCAAGCAATAAGGACTAGAAAGGAAGAAGTAAAACTATTTATTCATGTATGCCATAGGTATATCTAATAGTTTGATAATCTACAAACTATTAGAATTAATTAGTTAATTAAGCAAGGTTGCTGGATACAAGGTCAATAAATAAAACTCAATGTATTTCAATATTCTAGCAGCAAACAATTGGAAGTTAAATTTCCAAAATTATTTAAAATAGCACTAAAAACACCAAAAATGTAGTAATAAATCTAAGAAAAATTATGTAAGAACTCTGCAGTGAATATTACATTACTAAGAGGCAATAGAGAAAACCTAAATAAATAGATATACTATGGATTGGAAGACTCTAAATTATTATAAGGTAAATTCCTCCCAAACAATCTGTAGATTAAAAGAAAACTCATTCAATCCCCAGCCCAGTGGCATAGTGATTAAGTTCACATGCTCTGCTTTGGTGGCCCGGGGTTTGCAGGTTCGGATCCCAGGTAGGGACCTACGTGCTGCTTATCAAGCCATGCTGTGGCAGTGTCCCACATATAAAGGAGAGGAAGTTGGGCACAGATATTAGCCCAGGGCCAATCATCCTCAGCAAAAAGAGGAGGATTGGCAACAGATGTTAGCTCAGGGCTAATCTTCCTCACCAAAAAAAAAAAAAAAAAGAAAACTCATTCAAAATCTCAGCAGGTTCTATGTGTGTGAGTGTGGAAACTGACATGCTGACTTGAAAATTAATATGGAGATGTTAAGGTCCTAAGACACCCATGACAATCTAAATGAACAAATTGGATGGACTTTCATCATTACTACTTTCAGCACAACAACCACTATATAAAATGTCAGTAATTTAGGCAGTGTTGTATTGATACAAGTATAGACAAACAGAGCAATGGATCAGAAGAGAGAAGCTCCCCCCCTCTTATTTCTTTGTCTATTTTCATTTTTATTCTTGTTAAATTGCTCCTGTTCTGCCTGATCCTGCCATTATCATTGTCATGATCCTGGTTCAGTGTCATTTATGTATTATTGTAGCAGTTACCTAGCTGTTTTTCCTATCTTTAATCCATCTGCTTGCTTTTTAAAGTTAAAAAATTACCTAAAACATACACAAATTTTACATAAAGTCCTAAACGTGATCACATAAAGTATATATTTTAGGACAGATTTTAAAATGTGTTTTTATGAAATATTTAATATATGCTCAAGAATATGTGTATCTGGGAATGTATGTAATATAATATGTGAATATATTTTATGAATATAAAATTTATAAATATAACAAATATAAAATTTATAAATATAATATATTTCATAGATATAAAATATTTTTAAATATAAAGAATATATATAATGTAATGTAAATTTTGAAGTATAACAATGAAACATACTCTCCTTGCCTCCCTTTTTCATTTTTACCCTTTTCTGGATGCCAGATCTTTGTTATCAACTTTGTAGCTATCCTAAATTTTTTCTCCAAACTCATATAATCACAACTGGATATACACACACACACACAAAATGTGGATTTTGTCTTTTTTTTACTTTAAAAATTGGTTATATTATATACATTTTTCTGCATTTTTACTTTCTCCCCCAACATCATCTTCTATAAATCAATTTACATTACCCGGTACCATCCTGACTTAGTCTCAATAGTTCCATAACATTCTACGATATTGACGGGCCATAATTTGTTCAAGTGTTTTCCTGTTAATGACTATTCACTCTGTTTCCAGTTTTCTGCCACTACAAATTATGCTGCAATAAACACCATTATACGCCTGTGATATACTTTATATAGATCAGAGTCCCAAGAACGGATTGCTAGGTAAAGGGATTATGCTTTAAAAAAATTTTCAAGTAGATGTTGCCAAATTGCTTTCCCAAAGAGGCTGTGGCTCTAAACATACCACCAGCAACGTATGAGAATGCCTTGTCCTTGAACCACGTCCAGCGACAGGTGCCAGGGTGATGGTGTAGGTCACAGCTCATAATTGCTTTAAATTACATATCACTGACTACCAGGGAATCTGAGCCTTCTAAATCGTTGTTAATATTTCGGGTTTGCTCTTTAGTAAACTACCTATTTGTATGTTTTGTTCACTTTTAAAAATTAAATTGTTCTTCTTTTCTTATTGATTTTTAAAAACTCTCTGAAAGGTACAAATGTTAACTGGTCGCCTGTTCAATACATTATAATATTACCAGAACTATCATTTTCGAATTGATTCTGATTATGGTTGATTATGGTCTGATCAATGGTCTCTACCATTGAAATGTTTAATTTTTATATGTCTAATACATCTATCTTTCACTTTATAGTCCGTGGATTTAAAATCTTGGTTAGATATACTCTTGTTTCTAGATTGTACAAAAACAAAATATTTATTGTTTTGTTTTGATTTTAACATAAATCCTTTGTCCACCTGGAATTTATTTTTGTATAGGTTATAAGATATTTTTCATATGGATAGAATCAGTGCTACCAGCACATAGCTGGAATAATCTATCCTTTCCCATTGAACTGAAATACAAAATTTGTTAAATTAAATTCTCATAAATTCTGGGATCGATTTCCAGATTCTCAGTTTTGTTCCACCTGTCTCTATACTACATGATACAATATTTATGTTATCATGGTGACTTTATAAGATGTTATAATGTCTGGTAAAGGGAGTCTATCCTTACTATTGTTCTTTCTCAAAAAATTTTTGACTCTTTTTCGGGTATTTATTTGTCCACATAAACTTTAAGCAATTTTATCCAACTTCAAAACAATTTTTAAAACATGTCAGAAAATCTATTTGTACTGCATTGAATTTATATATTAACTCTGAATTACTGAACTTTATTATATTGTAATTTTTAAGAAGATGGTATGTGTGTTCATTTAGATCTTGTTTCGTATGATTTGATTTTTTTGTATATATCATGTTCCTTTCTTATTCAAATTTTCCCAAAATTCTTATTGCTTTTACTGTTTATATTTGTAGAGTGTTTCCTACTCACATTTCTAGATGCTACTGACTAAGTTAAAGAAAATCTACTGTTTTTTCAATATTTCTCTAGTATCTAACAATTACCTAAATTCTCTTATCAATTAAAAAAAAAACTCCTACCAAAGTCTCTCAGGTTTTCTAGCCAAACACTTAAGACTTTAGTAAAAAGGGAGAGGCTTATCTCTTTCTTCCAATGCACATAAGTTATTTCATTTTCTTGTGACACAGACAATTTTACTTCCAGAGGTCTAAATTTTGCTTGTTTAATTTCTAGTATAGTTTTGCCCTTTTTTAGGAATAATATTTGTTGTTGAGTTTCAGTAAAAATATTTCATCAATTTCTACTTTACTTGGAGATTTCATCATGAATGATTATTGCATATTATCAAAGCTTCAGCATCTATCTATATGATCATTTAATTTTCATGCTTCAGCAGGTTGATTTAGTATTAGGTTGATAGAATTCCTTAACTTGAATCACCTTTGACTTCCCAGTATTGATCTTTCTTTTGCTGAATTATTGAATTCTATTTGCTAATATTTTATTTTTAAAATGTATATTTATATTTGTAAATAAAATTTGATTATAGTTTTCTTTTACTATTTTATTAGGTTTGGTATTAAAATTATGCTGACTTCCTGGAAGTTGTCCATCTCTTCTTTGGTCTAGAATAGTTTAAATAACATTGGCCAGATAAAACTCTGCTGAAAAACCCCATTAGTCTTGGTCCTTTATTCAATGGTAGATCTTGAATCACCTTCCACAGTAATTAGTGAAGTCGTATTTTTCTGTTATTCTTGGTCAATTTTTTACATTTTTGGGGGGAGGAAATCATCCATTGTTCTAGGTTATCAAATTTGTTTCTTTAGAATTACACATAGTAGTCTCTCAGAATTCTTTCAGTCTACACACTATCTGTGGTCAAATTTATATTTATAAATTTCTTTCTTATTTCCAATTTGTCTCATTTCTATTTTCTATTTTCTGTTTCTGTTACTGAATTTTATTTACTTATTTCATGGGCCATTTTATTAAACCAGATTTTGGATTCGTTTATCCTTTCTACAATTTTTAAAATTTTCTATAAAATTTAGTGATTATATTTATTAATTCCCTTCTACTATTTTATTTTGGTTTATTTGTTGCTCTTTTTATTATGTATAAGATAGAAACATTTCTTTTATTTTTATATTTCCTGTTTTATAATAAACAAGTTTTGCACTATATATTTTCACCCTAGTAGAGCTTTTTTATATTTCATATATTTTGCTATAAAGTATTTTCTTGTTTATTGATTTCTAGGAATTTCTCTTTTTATTTACTCTTTGGTTCAAGGGTTATATTTAGGGGTGTTTTTCTTCATTTCTTAGTTTATTTATTGTTGTTTATATCCAGGAATGTGTCTTGCAAAATGTCTGCTTTTTGAATTTAATTCTTTTAGCTAAGGAATCATAAATTTTTCTAAATATTCCCTGAACATACAAAATAATTATCTGTTGAATAATTGATTCTCCCTCTCTGTCTGTCTCTGTCTCTGTTTCTCTTTCTCTCTCCATATACATATTCTATAGATATATGGAGAGAGAGCATATAGAGAGCCATCAACCTAAATGAATGGAAATACAGCAAAAGCTGCAGGTGCCAGCTCAAATTATACCTGAAATTTCTTACTCGTCTTCTCAAGAACCAAAAGAGGGAAAGACAGCAGCAAGGCCCACTGTTGACTCACATACTCACCAGAGGTGACACAGAGAATCCCTGAGGACTCTTGTGACAACTTGAGGAGGGAGATCACAAGAAAAGACTGGACATCTGGCTCGTAGACTATTGGAATTTAGATCAGGAAATCTGGGTTCTTTTGTCAATATGACCATGGCTATTTATTAGCAGGTAAAGCCAGGAATTCACCCCTTACACTTTATGATCAATTGCTAAATCTTGTTTGACTCAGAAAAGAAGTGGTTATATCTCATGCTTTTTCTCTTCTTTTCTTTCTTGAATCAAAGAAAGGATAAAATAATTTAGATTAAGTTGCCTTAGGACCTTAACTAACAGAATAAACCTAGACTAGAGGCCAAATCCTTTTTCCATCTTAGACTAAAATTTTCAATTTCTATAAATTGCAAGAAAATAGCTCAGAAATTCCTGGGAAATGCCAAGCAAAATGCTTAACTCAAGTCCTATTTAAGCCAGACTGAGTCTTTCAAAGGACGTTAACCTTTCTAGTCTTTCGTCTGGAGACCTCAGATAGGTCTTCTAGTGGGAAGATTCTTCCAGAAATATCAAGGTCCCCCACCATACTGACTGCTTGTCTGTGGGTCAGGTGGTGCCCCTCCCTGGGGGGAGTGAGCTAAACACACTGTCGACTGAAGGCTCGGAGGGGACCTCCTGAGGTTGTTTCCTGCCTGTTCTCCTGGTTGGGTGCTCTGCCCGAAGCTGTGCTTCAGTTGGTTTTTTAAAAGTTCTTCTTTTCTTTTTCCCTCTGGTGGTCACTGCTTTTCATTCTGTTACACAATGCACTCCATCTGGTTCCCTCCACATCTACTTTGTCCCACTCTGTGCTTTTGAATGTACAATTTTATTTGCCTCTTCCTTGTTCTGGAGAACTCCTACCTCTGTTTCAAGACTCACTACTGAATCCTTACCCAGCTCACGTGCCCCTGCCAGGCAGAGTTATGGACTCCCCCTCTTCCTTCCCACAGCATCCTGTACAAACCATCAAAGGCTTCATACATGCTCTTTGAAACAATGTTTTGTCTTTTTCGTCTCTGTTACCCTAGTGCTGAACACAGTATCTGGTATAGAGTGGGTAGTAAATGGTCAAATAAATGGATGATTGAAAAAACAAATGTGTTCTAAAACCTAGCATGTGTCTTGAAGGAAACTTCAGTATCATGTTGGGTTATAGTCAGCATCAAACTGCTTTGAAAATAAATTGAAGGCCTGTAAATCATTGATTCTAGCTAATCACCCTTGAGACCAAGACAGACATTAAGATAGGAGAGGACAGATTAAGGACAGATAACTAAGAGCTTGTGGAAATTAGTCACCGACATGAATTTCTGAGAATCCTGGAGAAGGAAAGGTCTAGATCCAATGTTTCCTCATTTAAAAAATATAAATGAGTAATAAGTAAGGTGGATATTTATCCCTCGCAAAATTCTAGAATTAATTATTAAACAAATTGGTTTTAAGCTATTAGTAAAGAATAACATGATTATCAAGAGGGTATATCATGTCAAAAGACAAAAATCACACAAATGTTATGAGATTGGTTTACTTAATTCAGTAAGACATTTAACAAAATGTCTTAGGTTGTATTGCATAAATGTGGGTTAAATTGTAGTGAGGTAAGTAAGTGGTTAAATAAAGATCCTCATTTTAACTTCATTTATGTTTAGTTGTCACCTAGAAAGAGTACTCCCTTGGTGTGTTGCAGAGCTGTGCTCCGGGCCTTATTCCATATTTATATCAGTTGCTCAAAGACCCAGAATTTATGTCTACAAAATTCACGGCTGTTACAAAGCCGAGAAAAGTGACCATTGTAATAGGTGTCAGAATCAAGAGTTAAAGGTTGACAAGTAGGAACACAAGGCTAAAAACCCCTAAATAAAATTCAGTACATATATTGGGCCGGCCCCGTGGCTTAGTGGTTAAGTGCGTGTGCTCTGCTGCTGGCGGCCCAGGTTCGGATCCTGGGCGCGCACCGACACACCGCTTCTCTGGCCATGCTGAGGCCGCGTCCCACATACAGCAACTAGAAGAATGTGCAGCTATGACATACAACTATCTACTGGGGCTTTGGGGGGAATAAATAAATAAAATCTTTAAAAAAAAAATTCAGTACATATAAATGTAAATGCTTACCTTTTGATTCAAGAAAACAACTACTGAACAGTAGTATAGACCCTTTATATTCTGAGATTCATTCTAGCTCTAAACATTCGTAATTCTAGAGGGAATCCAGCCTAGCCCTCTCTTTCACAGATGAAGACTCTGAAACAGCCATGCAATCAGCTCGAGTAGAGCCAGGATTGGACTCAACATTACTAAATCCCAGTTCCTCACTCGTACACTGCCTGTAGGGTTCACTGCTCCAAACATACCAGAAGAACTTGTCCGCTTGCACATCACACACCAGCACAATGAAGAGCTACAGTGTCACAAGACAAAGGCTGTGGGGAATACGAGGAACCTGGAAACCAGGGTCCGTGAAGCACAATGGAACAACCTGAAATACTAACAAAGAAGTGCTCGGGAGAAAGCACTAGCTATCTTCAGCCCTCCCAAAGGTGGTCAGTCACTTGGAAGAAGGAATAATCTGAGAATGCATTCTTCCAGAGGGTCAGAACTGGGATAAATTGGTCAAAATAACGGGGAATAGATTTTGACTTAAAGAACTTAGAAGTGTCTGTTATTAGCATTCACGAGCAAAGCCCAGATGACCACCTGTCAAAGTCCGAATAGCAGGAAAGAGTCAACTTAGATGACCTCCTAGGTTCCCTCCACCCTAAGGAAGAACCTTGATTGGACTTGAGGCTCCTGGTGCTATTGTGTGACTGAGCCCTGTGATTTTTGCCAAGACGTCACCTCCATGAGTCATCTGTGAACACAAGTCATCCTCAAGTGGGAGGAAGGATCACTACCAGTGAGCCCCTGGAATAGCGCCAGCGGGCGAAGCCAGCTGCACTGCCACGCTCCTCCCCAGGGCCACACAAGTGTAGGTCCTTAAAAGAACATTCCACCAAATGTTTTCCCAACTTTAATATTTTACCATTTTGTCTTTATTTTTGACCTGTTAGTATGATTATGAGCAGACATGAAGAATAACAAGGAAAAATGTAGAAAAGACAAAGCAAATGTTAACTGCTTTCTCTAGCTTGTCTCATTCATCCTCGCCTGCTATTAGAACTAATCATTGATGAGGAGTTACTTACATGGCTTAATGGGGATTGTGAAGATTAGTAAGGAAAAGGAAGGACCAATGATTATTTCTGTAAGATATTAAACTAAGAAGGAATAGACGATCATAAGCCCAGACAATGACTTGTCACACAGACGGTCGGCACAACAGCCACTTGGGACAGCAGGTGCACTAACACCTCTGGCTTCTGTGCGGTGGGATCCTGCTATTTCAGGCTGGTGGGGCACACTTGCTCAGCAATTACTATACAGCAAATTGCTTTTACATTGAATGTGAAAGAAGTTCACATGCCAGTGGCTTCTAAATAAAAATAATGCACCTGTCATGTAATATTTGGTGACATTCAATTAATTCTCTTCCTACCATCTGGAATACACCTCCAACAAAGAGATTTGGTTAATAAAGTATATTTATTAACCGAGACTTAGTGAAAATGATTAGAAATGATATATATTTGATGATTATGTTAAGCAGAAGCAATTGCCAGATAAATTTTTAAATCCATTTCATTGTTTTTATTTTAAAAAATCACATCTTTTTTATACAATAAAAACTCTGTCACCAAATGTGAAGGTGGCCTTTATCTTACTGTTAATTTAAAGCCCAGTCTCATTCAGGAAGGCTCAGGTGTGAGGGGGAACTGCATCATAGACCTTTTTCTTGTTCGGGGGCACAAAAAATACTCTCGAGTCACCTGTTCACGAATTCATATATTTATATTAAAAATTCTCTTTCCTTGTCAGAGCTGCCTGAAATAAAAATGGAAAGAAAGTAACCTGAAGAGGGAATCAGGCCTGGATGGGATGAGAGCAAACCAGGCGGGAAAGACAGTGGTGGGCAGCAAGATTCTCGAGGCCAGGGGAAGGAGCGCACAGGCGAGAGCAGGGAGCTGCGGAGTCAGCAGACAGGGGGAAAGAGGGACTATCACGCAGGAGCAGAAACCTGAGACACTGCAGGGCCTACAGTGAAGAAACGGGATGATTGGGACAACGGTCAAAATAAGAGCAAAATGGAGACAAATGGTAAAGCAGCCTTTTAGAACATTCCGCCCTGATAAATGAGAAAATACCAAAAGTCAAGTTGTCTTAATCGTTACAGAAATGAGGATCTTGCCTTGTCTACTTATCTCTCATTATGTGCCCCCAAATTTCCATATTTCTTTGTCTTTAAATTACATAAAATTTACTGAATAAATTTCCTTAACAAAACCAACCTAAGGTCACCACGATCAGTAGTTCCAAAATTCCACTGCAACCGCAACTAAAAATTATGACACAGAATAAACAGATGGCCTTTAACAGAACTGCTAAATTAAAAAGATACTGTAATATCTGGTATTAAAAGCACTGTATTATTTTCTTTTATAGAATAAGGAGCTATAAGAATATAGAATAGTGCTTACCAAAAAGCAATGTGTTTCATGAATAATGAAAAATGGAAATGTGTTCACCAATTTCTTCTCTGCACATTTTAGTGTACTATTAAACCTATTAATGTTTTATAAGTTGTCTTTTTTGAAACACAATTCCAAGGGTCATCCATGCAAAATGAATTTTGATCTCTAACTCTACCTCACAAACTCAATAGCAGGAGTCTGAAAAAGGAGGGTAGATACTGAACTGAACGAATCAAAATCATAATTATCAAATACTACTCAACCTTGTCTACACTACTCTCCTCCAGTACTGAATTAATTAATTGATTTCTTCTCATGCCAGGCATTATGCTGGGTGTTGGAGATAAAGACATCAACAGACAGACGTGGCCCCTGCTCTCATGAAGCTTCTGCCCTACTGGGGACACAGAAAAAACCCCTATGTCAGTGAACTTATCATTCTAAGCTGTGATAAGTGCTGTAAAGGTGAGTGTAGTGTTAAAGAAATAATAAATTATAACAAAAGGAACTGATTCTAATTGGAACGTCAAGGAAGCTTCCTCTGAGTAAATGACTTTGAAGATGTGATAAACGGACAGAGGTTAGCCAAGCGAAGGAGAAAGTATTCCCAGCAGTGAGGACACCAGCCGAAGTTCTGAGGCGGAAGAGAGCTTGTTGAGTTGAAAGAATGGAAGAAGCGTGGTGCGTGCGGCTGGAGCAGACGGAAAAGAGGGGAGTGAGGGCAGAGAGGAGTTCAGAGGGGAGACTTTGGGCCATACTGTGCAGGACTTTGCAGGATATGGGATTTTGGATTTTAACTTAATGAGAAACAATTAATTGTTTTAAGCAAAATTGTTTTAAGCCACATGATTAATTTTATAAAGATCTATCTCTCTATAACTTGGTTATAGTAATTAGTAAGTTATAAAACTAATTAAGTAATTACTAATTACAGTAATTAGAAAACTAATTATAGTAATTACTAATTACTAATTATGGTAGTTATAAAACTAATTATAATTCATTTTATAAAGATCCATCTACCCTTATTATTCCTCCAAAATTACTTTTGCCAAAGTCACCAGTGACCTACAGGGACAATTTTACATGCTCACCCAAGGAGGCAGTGAATTAGAGCCCTGGTGTTCCTTCCTAATTTTTTACCTTCTGCATCTGTTTCCTCATCTATAGAATGGGGATAATAAGAGCAAAGAGTTGTTGAGAGGATTAAATGAGGTAATTCACACAAGCTCAGGGAAGAAAAATGCCTGTGTGCAGTAAATTTTCAATAAATATTAGCTACGATTATCTTATTTGACTTCTAAGCAACATTTTGAACATTTAAATACTTTCTTCTACTTGGTAACACATTCTACTGATTTCCCCTGTAGGTCTCTGGATGCTTCTTCCTCTACTCAACTTCTGAATGTTTGTTTGTCAACTCACAGCCACAGGCCTTCTACCTCCAACCTGTCTCCTTCTGCAGTCCCACCCACTCTCACTGCCACATGCTCACCACCCCCGATCTGTAACGTAGTACAGACTTTTTCTGACCTCCAAGCTCAGATCTAATTATTCTAACTGCAGCTCTCAGATCTAAGATGCATGCCTTACATGCATCTCAAATTCATGGTATAAACCTCCATCCAAATTTGTTCCTCTTACAAAGTACAATGGCAAGAAACGTGACAATAATCTCCAACACCACCTTCTCTCTCACCCCCTCGTCACCAAAATCAGTCGATGCTGTTTCCAAATTATATCTCCAATCCATGCACTTCTCTCCATCTCCACTAAAATCACCAGCTACAGTCATCTCTTGCT
This sequence comes from Diceros bicornis minor, assembly GCF_020826845.1. Classification (NCBI taxonomy): domain Eukaryota; kingdom Metazoa; phylum Chordata; class Mammalia; order Perissodactyla; family Rhinocerotidae; genus Diceros; species Diceros bicornis. The sequence continues at coordinate 2,621,405 of NC_080753.1, forward strand.
TGAGGACTGCAGAGGTCTCCTAAGCAGTCATACTGCATTTTCCATCCTGTATCTTTCACCAATCCATAGCAAGACATGAAATATGAAGAGAATTACAACAATTGGGATGAGGAAGCCAAAATCATTACATGTATTTCCTATGGCACTATCATATATATCCTATTGCTTTCAATGGAAAAACTAATAGAATTACTAAAATTAGCAATTAGAATCAGTAAGAGAATTGGGTAAAGTGATCAGATACTAAATAAAGACACAAAATCCAAGAGCTTTCCCTGTATCAGCAATATTCATGGTCCTATGGCTCTCCCCCCACACCTCTTCCTGAAACACCCATGCTTCCTCCGTAGGCCGGCTGAGCTGACTGCAGGTCTTTCCAGACACAGGTGATCCAACCAGAGGGGAGTCGACTGGACTCCCCACACTCAGAATGTGGACAGGAGACCCACTGAAGGCAGTTTGTTATTAGCACTGGCCTCACGAAGGTAAGCCAACTGGGAGGAGAGGGCACCATTTTGGAGTGGCCATTTTATACTAAATTTACCAAGAGCAAGTAGAGAGTCAGGCTGTGAGACAAGCAAGAGAACAGAGCAGTTTCACAGAAAGAGAGCTCATGCAGCCAGAGAAGAAAAGAGAGAGTGCAGAAGCGTCTTGGTTCTTGAAGGCTTGTTAGTTCCGGATTCCAACCCCTCTGAGGCCGAGCCACACTCTACTATATCCCAAATCAATGTGTATATTTAACATAAAACCAATCAAAATACCAATGACATTTACATTTTGGAATTAGGAGAACTGATACTAAATTCACAAGGAAGACAAAAATAAAAGCAAACACTTTTTCAATGCCTTACTACGTGCCAGGCACTGATTAGAATCCTCTGCATGATATCATTTAATTTTTACACAAATTCAATAAAATAGGTATTATTATTATTCCCAGTTCAAGGATGAGGAAATCAAAGAGTGGGTAATGATCCAAATATAAACATCCAGCAGGTAGCACTACAAATGGATAAAAAAATGCAAGAAAACATTTACAAAGAAGAGTAATGAAACTGTATTTCCAGTGCTAGATGTTAAAATATATTATAAAACCTAAACTAATTAAAATAATGTGGTAGCAATAAAGTAATTAACAGACATAATACACACCCCTAAAATAATCTTAGTATAAAAGAATGAGTATATGACAAAGAAGGTGCCATGAACAAACATGTAGGATATTATTATCGGGCACGGTATTGAGTGAAAAGTCGAGTTCCATCATCATCTTAGAATAGTCACCAAAACAAATTTTAGGTGGAAGAAAGGGTTACAATGTGTAAAAACAAAACAGACAATAAGAACTGATAGACGTAAGATGTAAGAGTAGACAACGTAAGTTGAGCACAAGAAGAAGAAATATGAGTGAATATTTAACTGATCTCTTGAAAGAACAGAATTTCAAAACAAAGAAAGACCAATTGCCAACCAAGAAATTAACAATTTCTGTACATCAATACATGATAAACATTAAAGGCAAACCTTAAGATGGGAATAATATTTACAACATATATGACATAGGATTTTTACCGTGTGTGTGTGTGTGTGTGTGTGTAAATGTTTAATGTGATGTAGCTAAAGAAGTACAAGGAATAAAAATTTAAAGCGAAACAATATTTATTGATAAATTTCTGAACATTTTAAAAATGTAGTACTTAAAGCTAGTGAGGGTAGAATAAGGATGCAACCACTACTTGTGAATGTGTTAAAAGATTAGAAAAAAAAAAAACTTTGAGGAAAGTAATTTGAGTATATGTATCAAGAATCTTAAAAATTTCCATACTCATCAACACAATAATTCTAATTCCAGAAATCTAGTTTGAAGCAAGAACAAGAGCTGTATTTAAATATGCTTGCCAGGGCCAGCCCCAGTGGCCTAATGCTTGAGTTTGGTGCGCTCCTCTTCAGTGGCCCGGGTTCGGTTCCTGGGTGCAGACCTACACCACTTGTCTATCAGTGGTCATGCTGTGGTGGTGGCTCACATTAAAAAAAAAAAAAAAAAAGAGGAAGATTGGCAGCAGATGTTAGCTCAGGGTGAATCTTCCTCAGCAAAAAAACCCAAGATTCTTGCCAAAGTATGCTGATTCTGCATTATATGTACTAAATAAAACAAATAAGTACAAACAAGTACATACTTATCAATTGCTACTTTAAACATCAATGGACTAAATGCTCCAATTAAAAGGCATAGGGTGGCTGATTGGATAAAAAATCAAGACCCATATATATGCTGCATACGAGAGATACACTTCAGACCTAAAGACACTCACAAACCGAAAGTGAAGGGATGGAAAAAGATGCTCCATGCAAATGGCAATGAAAAGAAAGCTGGGGTAGCAATACTCATATCAGACAGAATAGACTTTAAAGCAAAAATTGTAACAAGAGACAAAGAAGGGCACTACATAATGATCAAGGGAACAACGCAACAAGAGGATATAACACTTGTAAATATCTATGCACTCAACATAGGAGCATCTAAAAATATAAAGCAATTATTAACAGACATAAAAGGAGAAATAGTTACACAATAATAGTAGAGGACTTGAACACTCCACTTACACTAATGGATAGATCATCCAAACAGAAGATCAATAGGGAAACATTGGCCTTAAATGACGCACTAGAACAGATGGACCTAGTAGATATATACAGAACATTCCATCCAAAAGCCAAAGAATACACGTTCTTTTCAAATACACAAGGACAATTCTCCAGCACTGATCACATATTCTCCATAAATTTAAGAAGATTGAAATAACACCAAGCATCTTTTCTGAACACAACAGTATGAAACTAGAAATCAACTATAGGAAGAAAATCAGAAAAGCCAAAAATATGTGGAGATTAAAAAAAATGCTACTGAACAACAATTGGCTCAACGAAGAAATCACAGGAGAAATAAAAAAATACCTGGAGGCAAATGAAAATGAAATATGACATGGCAGAATTTATGGCATACAGCAAAAGCAGTTCTAAGAGGGAAGTTTATAGCAATGCAGGCCTATCTCAAAAAATGAGAAAAATCTCAAGTAGTCTAACAGTGCACTTAAAGGAACTGGAAAAAGAAGAACACAAAAACCCCCAAATCAGTAGAAGAAGAGAAATAATAAAAAATAGAACAGAAATAAATGAAATAGAGACTAAAAAAAAAAAAATAGAAAAAATTAATGCAACCAAGAGCTGGTTCTTTGAAAAGATAAACAAAATTGACAAACTTTTAGCTAGACTCACCAAGAAAAAAAGAGAAGGCTCAAATAGACAAAATCAGAAATGAAAGAGGAGAAATTCAGCATACACCTCAGACATACAAAAGATTATAAGAGAATATTATGAAAAGCTATATGGCAACAAATTGGAAAATCTAGAAGAAATGGATAAATTCTTAGAATCATAAACGTTCCAAAACTGAATCAAGAAGAAATAGAGAATTTGAATAGACCAATCACCAGTAAGGAGATCAAAACAGTAATCAAAAACCTCCCCAAAAATAAAAGTCCAGGACCAGACGGCTTCCCTGGTGAATTCTACCAAACATTCAAAGATTTAGTACTTATCCTGCTCAAAATCTTCCAAAAAACTGAAGAGGAGGGGAAGCTCCATACCTCATTCTATGAAGCCAACATTACCCTGATACCAAAACCAGACAAGGACAACACAAAAAAAGAAAATTACTGCACAGTATCACTGATAAACATCGATGCAAAAATCCTCAACAAAATACTAGCAAATCGCATACAAAAATACATTAAAAAGGCTATACACTATGATCAGGTGCAATTTATTCCAGGGAAAGTTCAACATCTGCAAATCAATCAATGTGATAACACTACATTAATAAAATGAAGAATAAAAATCACCTGATCATCTCAATAGATGCAGAGAAAGCATTTGACAAGATACAGCATCCATTTATGATAAAAACTCTGAATAAAATGGGTATAGACGGAAAGTACCTCAACATAATAAAGGCCATATATGACAAACCCACAGCTAATATCATCCTTAATGGTGAAAAACTGAAAGCTATCCCTCTAAGAACAGGAACCAGACAAGGATGCCCACTCTCACCACTCCTATTTAACATAGTATTAGAAGTCCTAGCCAGAGCAATCAGGCAAAAAAAAGAAATAAAAGGGATCCAAATTGGAAAGGAAGAAGTGAAACTGTCACTATTTTCACATGACATGATTTTATATATAGAAAATCCTAAAGAATCCACCAAAAAACTTTTAGAAGTAATAAATGAATACAGTAAAGTTGCAGGATACAAAATCAACACACAAAAATCAGTTGCATTTCTATAGACTAACAACAAAGCAGCAGAAAGAGAAATTAAAAACACAATCCCGTTTACAATTGCAACAAAAAGAATAAAATACCTAGCAATAAACTTAACCAAAGAGGTGAAAGATCTGTACAATGAAAACTATAAAACATTGCTGAAAGAAATTGAAGAAGACACAAAGAAATTGAAAGATATTCTGTGCTCTTGGATTGGAAGAATTAACATAGTTAAGATGTCCATACTTCCTAAAGCAATCTATAGATTCAATGCAATCCCTATCAAAGTTCCAACAACACATTTCACAGAAATAGAACAAAGAACCCTAAAATTTATATGGAACAACAAAAGACCCCTAATAGCCAAAGGAATCCTGAGAAAAAAGAACAAAGCTGGAGGTATCACACTCCCTGATTTCAAAATATACTACAAAGCTATAGTAACCAAAACAGTATGGTACTGGCACAAAAACAGACACACCAATCAATGGAATAGAATTGAGAGCCCAGAAATAAACCCACACACCTATGGTCAGCTAATTTTTGAAAAAGGAGCCAAGAACATACAATGGAGAAAGGAAAGTCTCTTCATCAAATGGTGTTGGGAAAACTGGATAGCCACACGCAAAAAAATGAAAGTAGACCATTATCTTACACCATACACAGAAATTAACTCCGAATAGATTAAAGACTTGAATGTAAGACCTGAAATCATAAAACTTCTAGAAGAAAACAGGGAGTACGCTCTTCGACATCTGTCTTAGCAACGTATTTTCAATCACCACGTCTGACCGGGCAAGAGAAACAATAGAAAAAATAAACAAATGGGACTACATCAAACTAAAAGCTTCTGCACAGCAAAGGAAACCACCAACAAAACGAAAAGACAATCTAACAATTGGGAGAAGATATTTGCAAACCATATATCTGATAATGGGTTAATCTCCAAAATATATAAAGAACTCATACAGCTCAACAACAATAACAAAAACCTAACAACCCAATTAAAAAATGAGCAAAATACCTGAACAGACATTTCTCCAAAGAAGATATACAGATGGCCAACAGGCACAGGAAAAATGTTCAACATGATTAACTATCAGGGAAATGAAAATCAAAACTACAATGAGATATCACCTCACACCCGTCAGAATGGCTATAATTAACAAGACAGGAAACAACAGGTGTTGGAGAGGATGTGGAGAGAAGGGAACTCTCATATATGGTTGGTGGGAGTGCAAACTGGTGCAGCCACTATGGAAAACAGTATGGAGATTTCTCAAAAAATTAAGGATAGAACTATCATACAACCCAGCTATTCCACTGCCGGGTATTTATCCAAAGAACATAAAAACACCAATGTGTAAAGATACATGCACCCCTGTGTTCATTGCAGCATTATTCACAATAGCCAAGACTTGGAAGCAACCTAAGTGCTCATCAAGGGATGAATGGATAAAGAAGATGTGGTATATATACATAATGGAATACTACTCAGCCATAAGAAACGAGGAAATCCAGCCATTTGTCACAACATGGATGGACACTGAGGGTATTATGCTAAATGAAATAAGTCAGAGTGAGAAGGTCAAGTACCATATGATCTCACTCATAGGTAGAAGATAAAAACAACAGCAAACAAACACACAGAGACAGAGATTGAATTGGTGGTTACCAGAGAGGAAGGGGAGAGGGAGGAGGGCAAAAGGGATGATTAGGCACATGTATGTGGTGATGGATTGTAATTAGTATTTGAGTGGTGAACATGATGTAATCTATGCAGAAATAGAAGTATAAAGACGTACACCTGAAATTTATACAATGTTATAAAGCCAATGTTACCGCAATAAAAAAAAATAAACAGAAACAAAAAACAAATAGGAAAGACTTAAATTTCCAACAACAAAGAAATGGTCACATAAAATATTATATATCCATATAGTGAAATATTATGCAATCTGCAAAATAATACTTTAAAAGACTATTTAATATTCAAATTAATTAAACTATGAAATATTGCAGCCCTTGATGGTTATTCTCCCTTTTCATGTCTCTCTCTTTTTTTTAACTTTTCACTTTTTCTATAATCACTAGTAAAAGATGCAGCAACAGAGGGTTAAACATATTTCACATAATCTAGCTATTCACCCACACTGGAAAGAATCCAGAAAATGACATACAATCAATGAAGACTAATGTTAAGCCTCCAGCTTGGCTGTAGGATTACCATTGTACTTCCCAATCGCCTGCCACCCTGGCTAATTGAAAGTTGGCATGGTTACTCTCATGCCAATTGGCATTGGCCACAGATAAATTGCTGTGATTTTTGAAATCATAGTTATTATTTTACTCCCTCTGTTCTGTTCATTTTTCAAGTCAGCTGTCAAATCAAACAAATCCTTCCCAAAAGTTGTATATATTTTACATGTTACCAGGGTAAACGAAACAATTGTATTACATGCTGATGTCCGTAGAATTCTACAGGGTGAACCAAGAGAGAATCCACAGGAAGTAAGGTGACATGTTGACAGTTGTTTTAGAGTGCTGATGGGAAAGTGCTATATTTATAATAACAGTGTTTAACATTCTTGCATTAGTTTTGAATACTAGGCATAATTGCCAAGAAAGCTTTAATAGTGAAATCCTAAAAATACATTTCAACTCTGACCTGCTTTTTCCAGTTGTTCTGGTCTCAGTTTTACTTTAGCTAAAATTAATAAACACATGAGACTACGTAAAAAAGTACTAAATCATTTCTTGGTTTAATTATTTGATACACTGTATTTCTCTATTCCCATTCTAATTAAGAATTTCATTTTTCTATAATATTTTCCTATTATAAATGAAGCCTCTCTGCTTTCAAATATGAAAATATCTTTGACACAGTCTCCAAGTTCCACTATGTAAACATAACTTTCAGAATTATACCGCAGGTCATGGGAGAAGGAGAAGGAAGAAAAAAAGTTGCTAAATTTATTCAACCTTTTTACTCTTGAGTTTAACTGTTATATTAAAATGAGAAAATTTCATATCATTTGTGTTCAATTTACTACAGATGTGGCCCCAGTTTTCACCCCTCCACGTATCCACACCCCTTGCAATGTGACTCTGAGGCATATATCATCAAGAGGTCGCATCTGCTTCCCACCCTTGAATGTGGGCTGGGTTTCGGACTTGCTTTGGCCAACCTAACATGGCAGAGGGGACGGCATGCTAGTTCTGAGCTGGGGGCTGTAAGAGGCCTTATATGCTTCTGTTTGCTGTCTTTGGACTCCTGCCTTTACCTTCAGAACACCCCCAGGATAATTGTTGGAGGATGAGAGATTGTTTGGAGTAGACATGTTGTCTGTCCGAGTCCAGCTTAGACCAGTCACCCTCAGCCAATCCATCAGCTGGGAAGAGAAACGTGAGCCAACCTAGACAAGATCAGCTGAGACCAAGGAATCCTGAGCCAAGTCTCGTCTAAACTGCTAAACCACAGAATCATGAGCTAATAAATGAATGTTGTTTTAAGCCACTAAATTTTGGGGTGATTTATTACACACCAGCAGCTAACTAATATCTTCTTGTCTTTTGCTTACATATTTAGAAGGAAAATTAAGAAGTATTATTAGGCAAATAAAAAATTAGAAATAGTTATATCAAATCTTTTTTTCTCAAAATATCAATATTTCAATTTTTTTTTCATATTTTGGCTGTTGGGGATATTAACATCTATTGAGAACCTTTCACTTACGGGGTACTTATTTAACTCCTACAACAATCCCATGAGGTAGAAATTACCTTTATTGTACAGAAAAGGAGACTGTGGTAAAGAGAGAAGGAACATGTCCAGATTCACACAGCTGGCAAGGCAAAGCTGGATTGGAACATGAAACTCAGAGATATGTGAATCTATTTATTCTGTAACAGGTCACCATTAGCTCCACAATGAACTGTCAAGTCTAGGCTCTCTTTGCAGTGGCACTTTAGAAACTGGGAATGTGTGTTTCCTCCTGAATGACCCAAAGGCTGTCCCTAGAATGTTCTGAAGAATAGTTTATGCATATTATATCGACTTACCCACTTGGGCTTTTTCTCATTCTCTAACAACTTTTTAAATGGCCAAAATATCACAGCTACCTTTCAAACTCTCAACTCAAGTTCCATGTGCAATTACCATAACTGAATGAAAAATTGACTAATGTAAAGCGAAAATATTTTCCAGTGTAAAAGGTCTTGATTTATTTGAAGCCATAATTGTTGTTTCTAGTAGCAAATGATTACTACTGATTGCCTGATTGACTACAATCTCATGATATTTAATGCAAGAAGTCAATATTTTAGTTATTTACTGGCAGGCAGAGTCATTTATTTGTGGTACTCGTATAAAAATAGTCTTAACTTCTATCTTTGGTTGTTATCAATTGAGTAGGAAATTTAAATCAACCTGTGAGAAATCAATAAAATGCTACTGAACAAATTGTCCATCATGCTCATTAGCCTAGCATCTATGTATCAGGACTATACAGGATACGTCACAGGTGCTGACACACGTTTAAAACTGACAACAAAAAGCAACAGAATAACAGGAAACAGATTCAGTGCTGCTCTTTAATATCCACTTGACTAGAAACCAAAATGAAGGATTAAGCAATGAAATGGATAGGTAAGGACACTTCCCCTTCCTCCTACCACATCTTCCAAAGCAGCCACCAAATGCTGCATGTCGTACATAAAGTCAACACTAAGCTTAAATATATTTTATGTCAGGCTGGCCTAGGAAAATCTGAATTATGTCATCGGAAAATTACCTGATGTTGATTGCTAATAGAAGAAACACAAATGACTGGATACATGGCTTAATTATAAACAACCCCAGAAAGTTTTGGAGTAGTAAGGTATACTTGTATTTTAGCCTAAGTTATAATAGACATTTTACTAATTTATTCATTTAAATATCACATTTTATACAGAATTCTACAATAATGTGTGGTTAAATAAATCAACTAAGAATAGGTATTAGTGAGATGTTTTTCCAGTGGAATTGTCAGGCAAAAATATTTGTAACAGCTATAAAGCCAGAGTAATAAATATTTAACACAACGTTATGATTTAAAGATCTTATACATCATTTCAGGACCCAGATAAACTCTTAACAACAAGAAAATAAGAATCACAAGTCACTGGAAACTTACAACAACCATCCAAAGCTTTAGGAGATGAATTAAAGCAGGAACCACATGTAGTTGTTAGTTTTGTGGTGGCGTTTCTCATTATTAGTTTAATTCAGAGTAGAAGAAAAGATCAGTAATCAAGATCGCAGTAGGTAACGCCCATAAGTTTAAGTAAGCGTTCATCCAAACCTCCCTAACGATGAACTCCCGGCTACAGACGCATTAAATGTTGGGCACTGTCCACACCTCCTGGAGCCGAATGGTTCATGAAGAAAGACTCATTTTACTGTTCTTTTTTCTCTCACTAAACTTAAGAGATCTTCAAGAGGCCAGATAGTTTTAATTCCTCAAATGGAAAAGTTCCACCACTAGCTGAAACATCTGAGATCCTTGCTACTGTACATGCCCATGTTAACTTAAACGTCACTCTCGAGTGAACCAAAATTGATGACGTTTTAGTTAGAAAATGTAGGAAAAATGTCAGGAAAAGTGTGGCATGAGCAGCAGTTGCCACTGGATGCTTCTCTCTCACAATCAAATGATATTTAACAATAAAGTTCAGCAGAATCCAGTTTAATGCTGAAGAAATCAGTTTTTAAACTTTAAGTCAGTCAGGGCTTGAATGACAACATAAAAGAATGATAATTTTAAAGGCAAACTAGATTACATGATTTGAAGTGATTACTTAAAAATAATGAATGCTGTAACAAAGCAGATGCTTACATTTGCTTTTCTCTTTGCTTCTTCTTTTCATAAATGTAAACAAGTAACATTCCTATTTTCACAAAGACCTAAAGTAAAAGCCAGGCTCAGGGTTTAGGGATGGAGGTCACTTCAGTGAACTCTGCCAGACAGCCTCCTTCTCACGTGATGCTCAGACCTCGGTTCCTGCATGTACACTTGGTCATATGACAAGGGTTTGGCTGCTCCTTGCACAGAAGGCTGACGGTTTGGGGACAACTGTCACCTCAAGAGTGGACTCTCTGTTTTGCTCACTACTGGTAGTACCCTACACCATACCTACAATAACACTGGAGGAACTAAGGAAAATCCCCCAAAGAAGGGAAGTTTAAGACCACTGCTAGAGAAACAGAGAAGCCAGAACATAGACCTCATCCCTCTGGTTTCCTGAGCAATGCTGTTAGAGTGACGCTCACCAGACTCCGCCAGCCAGGAATGCGGCACTGGGATGGGCGTTCCCGTCGTCTGAATGATAAACCGGAGCATGGCAAACCTGAAAACAGCTGGCTTCTGGAGAGTCCTGCCAGCATAAGTAACTAATTTTTGAGAGAACAAACTGCATCTTCAAACAATTTTCCTCTCGGGACTGACTCGGCTGAATTGTGTTTGCTCAGGTAATATATGAGTTTCTGCCCTGTTACAAGCTGCTGTGGACTCAGGAATACACTTTCAGATGCGGTCCACTATACTTGTTCAGGTCTCACGGGTTCTCCTCTGGACTAAGAACAGAATGTCCGACATTGAAGGAACCACTTGGTCAGTCTGGTTTAAGAGCTAAGCTGGCCTCACGGCTAGTTTTCTAGCCACATATCACCTGAATATCACCTGAAAATCAGCCGTGGTATTGTCTCTTTGACAGTTGATGAACTTTCTCCTTTTTTTGTGTGTGTGAGGAAGATCGGCCCTGAGCTAGTACCTGCCAATCCTCCTCTTTTTGCTGAGGAAGACTGGCCCTGGGCTAACATCAATGCCCATCTTCCTCCACTTGATATGGGACGCCACCACAGCGTGGCTTGACAAGCAGCGCGTCGGTAAGCGCCCGGGATCCGAACCTTCGAACCCCGGGCCATCGCAGGGGAGCACGCGCACTTAACCGCTACGCCACCAGGCCAGCCCCCAGGACATATTTTTTTTAACATAAAGCTTATTACATCAATCTTGCATCTGACTAAAAACCATTTGAATTGTAATTCTCAAGACTGTCTTTCTATTTGATGCTTTATTTCTTCCTGATATCTCAATGATTATCCATAAATATTTTCACCGTATAGTAAAATTGACTATTTGAAGGCAACAGTTAATAGACATGAGGAATTAGAAGGAAAATCTTTGAAGCCAAACATATTGGGTGTTTTTCTACATCTCATAGCCTGTGAAAATCTATTTATTACTGAGCAATACCAACTATATATATAAAATATCAAAATAATCACTAAGACATTAGTGAGATGGTGACTTTAAATTACAGAGAATATATCTGTTTTCCTTGCTTATTCTCACTTATTCCTACAGGTAAAGTCCCATTAACAAAACAGGAATATGTGTAAATAAAGCATTTATTTAAAGGCATGGCCTTGCAATGACTGTTACTCTAAAACAAAAATATTCAAGAGATTTCTAAGAAGAGAGATCCGCTTTCAAAAAATAGACATCACTTAACAGAATTCTCCTCAATTATATGATTACTATATGGCTCTGCTTTTTTCTCCCTCACAGTTTTGTAGAAAAAGTAATTAGCAAGTAGTTTACAACATGTGTAATTTGTCTGATAATTATAATAGATGCTCATTGTGTGTATATATACTTCCTGAAGGAGCAAATAGCTGATCACTGCCCAGAAGACTAAGTGCAGGCAACACAGTCTAACTGGAGATGCGCCCTCCCCTTCCAGCCCTCCTCTGGCTGTCCAATTACAGACATTTTACCAGACAAAGGAATGATACTGTGTTTGTTCTATTTAAAAATAAAACTAGACTTATGAAATGCAGAAGGATTCAAATGATTGGTGGGGAATTTTGGATGGCTAAGGCATTTCTGTTCTCTGTACTTTCAGCAGAAAGCTGTAAATTTTTCAAACATGGTTGCTTGAATGTTGAGTTAACTGCTTCCCTCTGCTGCAATCTGCAGCCCTCTCCACACAGGTTCTCTGCCTCTGAGTCTGGTAACCTGCAACCCTGCAGAGTTTAAGGCATTCACTATAACCCGATCTGGGATATTGCACAATCCTTGTGGTTTTCCTACTCTTTGCCCCTACCTTTTAAACGATCCCTTTAATAAACTCTTCCAAACTATTCTGAGTGTGCCATCTCTTTTCTGTTGGACCCTGACAATTACAGTTAGTTCTTATTTATTTCCTTAGGAAAAATTCCACTGATACCCCACGTATATGTATAAACAAAGCATTTATTTAAAGACTTGGCCACTTAGCGCATCAATGATGTTATAGCACAAAAATATAATGCTTAATAAATGTTTGAATCATTTATATATCAATGGAATGCATTTAACTAGGAATATCTAGATATAACTATCAACCAAATTTAGAAAGATTTCTGACAATCATCAAGATATTAAGTCTACCTTAAATGAAGCAAATATTTTAAATTATTTCTACAAAGTTATTGAATTGCTTATATGGAAAGCAGAAAGCAAGTTAGATATTCCACTTCAAAATATTTTCAAGAACACAGTTTATTTTCACAGATGTGTATGTAAAGAGAAATACTTACCTTTTCACCAATTTCTCCTTTGCTGCCTTCAAAACCTTGCTCTCCCTGTAGAAGAGGAATACGATGTGTAAAATAACAGGCATACTACTTTTAACACATGTAATTCATACAATAATAATGTTTATAATAATGAAAAATCAGTAGTTATAAATAAAAACCATTTCTAATATGTATGCTCTAAACCAATATTAAGTTACATTAAATTTAAATATTCCTAAATCCTGAAGGAGTAATTCTCTAGGGTGAGAGCTGCATCTTCACTACTTCCAATGCAATTTACTCTCCAGCAACCTGAACTCCTCCATATACAGCACCTTTCTCATAGGCGTTTTGAGAAGTGAATGCATCAACATAGTGCCTGGCACAGACTAAGTCAGCTGTTATTGTTATTATTCCTATTACTCTTTATTTCACTAGATCCAGTAGGAACAGCCTCCTCAAGCTGACTTCTATAGAACACTGTTCCAGAGAGAGCCGTGTGATGAACGAGTTCAGGTTGGAACCCCGGGTTCTGGCTCCAGCGCTGACACCAGCGCCATGCCCTCCACCACCCAGATCTCCTGCCTCTCAGTCACGGAAAGAGGCTTGGCTCTCAACCACCATGTTTATTCTAAAAGGTTTAAGTTCTCTGTTCTTCAACTAAACTCTCTCTGATCTGGTAAGCTTATTTTCCCACGTAATTCTGTACAGATATTTATAGTACTGATGTTTCATTCATATAGTAAAAAAATATTCATTGAACATCAAACATATGTCAGGTGCTCATGAAAACACAGCCAGCAAGTCAGTGTCGGGGAGGGATCACGCTCACCCCTCCAGCCAAAGCAACACTCGGCAAACATTTCCTGAGTCCACTGAGACAAGGGAGGAAGGGTTCCTTATCTCCAGTTTTTCCTGTAATGCTTCAACACGGTGACACTTAATACAAGTAAAATCATATGTTAGGAAAAAATGCCAGCTTTTTACTATATGTATAGTCTTTGTGTGTATATTATATATAATGTGTACGCATACATGTACACACATACACACACGATTAAATAATTATTTCTGCTTCATCTACCCTCAAAAAAGGTACCAGGAAAGAAAATAGGTTAGTATTTGGGTATATTTGCCACTGAATGCACAATCTACCTTTTTTTCTAACATTTTTCCTAAGATATAGGCTTTCACTTGATCTGTTAATTCAAGCTGACACTGAAGCTGCTACACTCCCCCAATACATCAGCCACAATGTCAGTGTGATGCAGCCACCACAAACAGCTGCTGGAAAGTCCAAAGCCATTTCCCAGCAGATAAATCTGCACATCCCTTGGCTTGCAATGCGACTCGCAGACGCAGCACATCCCGTATCAATGGGTTTTGTCTAGAACTGCTGTGAAAAAATTCAGAAGCTTGCCATTTCATCGCTGCCAGTTCCATCGTATTATCTTTATCAAGCCAAGTAAAGGAAGTATTTTCAAAAGCTGTAACTATAAATAAGTACATATCTTTTTCATGGTAATTTTTAGCTGCAGAGAAAAACCTAGATGCTATAGTAACTTCTGGCATCTTGTTGCTAAGACCTATAAAACTTCTCCAGAGCATGGAAATGACATGCTTGGCTTTGGTGGGCATCTGATACTGCATCAATAATGCTCTCCCCTGTGGTGGGATTACCTGGGTGGTATCGTGACAGCTGGCTCCACCTGAGGTGGCTCCCACCCCTCCAGGAAACTGGAACAGACCAGTCTCTGTGTTTCCAGCTATGCTGGTCATATACAATCACACTCCTTCCCAGGAGGAGAACACAGCCCTTGGACGGTAACGGGGTATAAATGAAGTTCATCTTGGTAAAGACAAAGATACTAGGCACAGAAAGAAGTGGCCTAGTCAATGCGAAAATCCTTATTTACTATGAATTTGTCATTCTGAAAGATATTTTTTGAAGAGATTAGCTGTAGCATCTTTGTAATGTTTAGTATTTTATGTCATTATAACTATTATGTTTAGCCCAATAAGGGATAAAAAGAAAGATAAATAAGAAACAACAATATACAGTCAAAGGCAGTAAAAACCATTCCATTCTTCATTTTAGACTCTGACTCATAACAGTGAAAACATTTCCAGAGCAGCCATGCACGATCCCACCGGCCCCAGGAAGCACCACTGCTGACTTCTCTGGAGACGCACGCTGCTGAAGCTCTGGGACAGAGCCCCCTCCTTGAGTGGTCCCTTTAAGACGGGACTGCTTCCGGGGTTCTCTCTTCTCTGTGGAAAGACTGGTTAGCAGCTTTCCAAAAGAGTTTTTTGGGGGATTTCAGTTTCATAAAATATGTTTTCTGAATCTTCACTGTATTATGTGCAAATTCAATTTTCAAGATGTTAAAATTCTTAACTTAGGTGAAACATTGAAAAACTCTTTACCTTTTGACCAGGTAAGCCTGGGGCTCCATGTAAACCATCTTCACCCTAAAAGAAGCATAAAGGATAAATTTTACCAGCCATAAAAGACAAATGACTAGAGAAATGTTTGCAGTCTTGAAGAAGCAGCCGTAGCGTTGCAGGGAAAGGTGGCCTCGGGCTGACTGTCGACCAGGCGCAGGGGCTCCGGCGAGCCCGCACCCCACAGTTGCAGGTTAGGACTTTCACTTAAAACGTAGGAAAACGGAGTCTCTGAAAGGTTCCGTAACATGCTCAAGGTCACACACCTACCCAGTGGCAAAACCCAAGATTTGAACCGAGGTCTCTCTAACCCCACAGCCGTGTTTCCCCACAGGCTATGCAGTACCCTTATTTCATTTTCTCTCTTTCAACCCCCTGGTCATAAGATTAAAGTCTGACACAAGCTTTTTATGGGCACACACTGTTCACACAACAAACCTATCGGGTAGACACTATTATGACCATCTTATTACAGATGATTACACAATCAGTAGGAGATAAAACTGGAATTATATGAACCCACACACTTTCAGCTCTGTGCCGTAACCACCTCCCTACACTGTCTCATGGAAAAGATTGAATTCTGGCTTGTAAGTGACCTCATCTAAAAACTGAATATATCTATATATTATATACGTATGAGCATGTTCACTTTCTTGTTCATTCTATTGGTTGCCTTTAAATCAGTTTTGAAGACAATGCCATTTTCCTTGCAACAATAACTTGGGAAAGTTTTTAGTTCTTCCCATTCATCTGGTTCCTATCTTGGGTAAAAAGGTTTTCAGCAAATGCTTATCGATTTCCATTACTGGAATTCATGGGTCATCTCTTTGACAAGTCTGGTTTGTAAACAGCACACCAGCTAGAAGGTGATACTCCTGGGAGAATGTGCATATTCTCAGTGGAGTCTTAGGAATTTAGCTGCTTATAGGAATTGACTTCGGCTCCTGACTTTCTGGGTTTACACAGCTCAAAATAATTGACAATTCTATGGACCTCCTTTATTTCTAGCTAGCACTTATAATTCATTTTTAAGACAACAGTTGTTAAAGCGTTACCGAGAATGAAGTTAGATACCATTTCTTAGAAGTTTTAAATAAAATTCAAATATGTGAAGAAAAAAATCACATGTTCAAAATTTAAAATAGCAACAACATATTCTGTCTAAAATTAAATAGATTTTTATTATTTCATTAATTAAGACATTTTGGAAAGTTTTAGTCATTTTTACCAGAGGTGTACTGCTATATACATGCACACATATTATTTTAAAGACTAAGGCAGTTCTTAAATTATCTAAGTGCTTTATAGTATAACTGCTATCATCACAGAATACAGTAAACACCAAAAGCAAAACTTTGTTGCAAAATGTAATTGTGTTGAAGCATCAATAAAATATAATGTACTTATTTATGTAATAAATATATTTGTTATTAAAAAAATTGTTATAGTTCTAGACCTCAGGCATCCCACAAATGTATTAGAAACTTCCCATTTCATTTGATAAAGTGATAGTAAAAGCACATTAAGTATTTGACGCCAGAGAACATTCTACGGAAATTAAGCTTCTGTTACTCATCGCAGAAGTATGTCCACTTGTCCATAAGGAGCAGAATTATTTTCATCAGTTGGTCCAATACAATGTTTTATATCATATTACAAGTTACACACGATAACAAGATGTGGCATGTAATCCAGTAAAGCACACTGATACAGTGTACACACCAAAAAGACTTTTTGGAAAAAAAGAAAGTAGTGACAGTATCTCCTTCTCTTTTCTTTGCTCACAGCCCACTCCTACGCACTGTGTGCTCCAAGCACTGGCACTTTTCAAGTCCCACTTCTGGCAGATGTCAGGTTAGGGTTACGCCCAGAGCTGCTGTTAATTGGGTATCAAAAATCTCTACAGCTATGACATTAAGACTATTTCACTTTCTAATGGACACAGGTTTTACGATTTTTGCAATTAAAATGTTGTGTTTTCCTATGGCCAGTGTTAATTGGTCACTGCTCTTTCCTGACTAGGAATTTGCTTTGTAAACATAATTCAAAACTCCAAGATAACCAAGGGACACCACTGATTACTCTCACAGGAAATGAGTCAGCTCCACACAACACACCAACATGTGAAAGATTTGAGGTTTTGAGTGGAGACTTTTGAAGCTTAAAGTTTGCAACTTTTGTATTCAGAAACCTATTTATTTTCTTCTCATTGATTTTCTAGAAGTTATCAAAGATATCCTACTTAGAAACTTATAATCATTTAAAATAATTTGTGATTTTTCTAGTCCTTGAGTGATAAATTAGCATATTTGTTTTTGTCTCTCTCTCTCTCAAAAAACAAAAAGATTTTTAAAGTAACATAAAAATTGTAGAAGAAAATAGTCTTAAAGAGCAAAATTTTAACAGATTAATGGACGAAAATGTTTCTATTAGGACTTTATCCAAAATCTAATTTTAATATCAACAGAATGAGCTCTTCTTCATGCTCACTCAATCGAAGTGTCAAAGCTCTCATGCCCCATGCAGCTTGGGGCCAAAATTGAATCCTATCTACCAAATAAACATCTGCCTAGAATTACTGGACAGCAGACATTAGTTGCTTTTTCTGAACTCCTTGCTGTCCCTGCTTCCTCCCAGTCTCAGCACAAGGAAGAAAGAAGAAGCTTAGCCTTTGGCTTCCAATCAATATTTTAGCCCATTGTTGAAAGAAAATTACAAGCAATGTTTTCCATAGCTACCATAACTTTCAAAACTTGTTTCTGAGGCATATACTTTCTATTACAGGGTTATCTATCAAAGGGCCCGTGGCCCTTTCCTGTTATAAATTCAAGCTACAGACAGGCAAATGAACATCTGTCATATCAAGCAGGGCCACATCTAACATCGCTGCTGATATATTGTTGCCATGTTATTGCTGTAAGACATAGCATATCTTCAACTTTACGGAGCAATCTAAAGCACCCTTTCCAGAATTCAAAGTAACCCTTTTGAAAAGCTCTTGGAGAAAGCTTAGTGATTTAGGGCCAGCTGGTGGCTTTCTGAAAAACTGATCGAAGGATTTCATTGAACCTCCTTTTTATTGCTGCACATTTCCCTGAAGTAGCACAGCTAGGCATAAAAGATAAATGATTAGTTTTCCTGATTCCTTTGACATTGGAATTAATGCCTTCTCTTATTATGCAGGAAATACATACTGTCTGAAGGACACTTGATGGAATCACACTCCCTAGAGCTATAGTTTGCAAACCTAGTACAAATGAAACCAAGCAAAGAAAGGCAGAATAGAGGCCGGACTGGTGGCGCAGCAGGCAAGTGCACGCGCTCCACTGTGGCGGCCTGGGATTCACAGGTTCGGATCCCAAGCGCGCACCAACGCACCGCTTGTCAAGCCACTCTGTGGCGGCGGCCCATGGAAAGTAGAGGAAGATGGGCACGGATGTTAGCCCAGGGCCAGTCTTCCTCAGCAAAAAGAGGAGGATTGGCAACAGATGTTAGCTCAAGGCTAATCTTCCTCAAAAAAATAAAAAAAGAAAAAAGAAAGAATAAACAGGTAAATGAAAATTTGCTAATAACTAGACCTAAGCCCTGAAAACAGAAAGTTATATATCACGTCGTAGTGATTTTTTTCTTTAACAAGTTATTTAGCCTTTGATTAAAAAGTCTGAGATCATATTATAACACTGCTTCCATATTAAAAAATTCAACTTGACCAAATTTCACTTAGAGGATGTTTTCCAGGAACATAATCTTCTGTATGAATTGAATGTACACTTGGAAATATATCAATATTTTCCCACTAATTAATTCATATTAATTAAGAGAAAATTTACTTAAATTGAACGTGGGGTGAAATAGCTAGAAGAAACATCTGAAGTGGAACACCAGAATTCTAGCATGAAAACCAATAAAAGAGGCAACTAAAAGTAAATTTGATTTTGATTTTGTGTATTGCTAACTTGACCTCTACATTTCTGACTACAATCCTGCTTTATTTAGGCAGTAATCTTTAGAAATTGAATTTTTATATAGTTCTTAAATTGTTGGCACTCAATTAAATATTTCAGGAAAAAATAAAACAGATATCTCCTATTTTTTTTCAGATATTTCATCTAATCTGAGTCCTTTTATTTCCTTCTATTTCCTGTATTTTTTCCTTCTATTTTCTGGGACTTCATTCCAAGAAATAAATTGTCAAGTTAAAAAAACACATATTGCACAGGGTTTAAAGTTTCAAACTTTTGAATTCTTTGTATTCATTGGATCCTTAATGCAGCTAACACATGGGGATATATTATTACATTTATGCTCAGGATAAGGCAAAATTTAAAACATTCTTAATCATAAAATGAATGAGATCCTATTATTACTTATTGTTATGGGTCATTTCAAAGAAGGGAAAACTAGCCCACCAAAGGTAAAATATGGTGGATCCACGTCTTAATCATAGTAATGTACATATGCGGAGTGAGGAGCAGCTGAACCCAACATCTACTGTCTCAAAAACTACCAACCTGAGTGTACATGTATGTGTGGGGACAGAGTATATGCAGGTGCACATACCTAGAAAACAAGCATTCTTAAATATAGGGACAAGTGTAAATTCATATATTTATGTCCACCACCTCCACCAAAGAATCTGTTGAGATGCTGACTCTACCAAAAGCTTCTTAAAGTCAGGCACTTTTGCTGTTTGGTTTGTATCGTGGAGAGTAAAACAAAACAATTCTATATGTGGATACTGAAACAACGCTTTCTGAACTCAAATTAATGTGGTCCAAATTACTACCCATTGCTCTCATTTCACACACAAAAAATCTTATGGGCCTTATGCATGACATCCCCTTGCACCAGGTCAAACCTATTCAGTAAACCAATCATTTTTTAAATGACAGTTTGGAGTCCCTTAATATTATAGTCACTGTTCTCTGGGCACACTGGTCAGTCAATATGTCTTTAAAATGTGGCACTCAGAATTCAGAACATCACTTCAGAAATGGTCTCACCCCCACAGAATAGAGAGCAGGACTGTCATACACACACACACACATCCCTCGTTCTGGATACTACACAGTACTTCTATTAACACAACTTGCTTTTCTAAAGCTAAATTGCTTATGTATACATTGAGCTTGTAGTCAACCACAACCATAACGTCTTCCTTTCAAAGGGAACATATTTTACAGTCCTCTTTGCAGTTAACTGCAAATTATACTGAGGTATTGAAATAAAAAACAAAAAACAAAAAATTTTGAAATGGTTTGGAGAGGTAAACGTTTCTTTCCATACATAGCAAAGTTAGGGAACTGAGCCTTGGCCAACGTTGTAGAACCCATTACAAAATCTGGGCTCCTATGTGATTGTGAGGGTTTTCTTAAAGTGGATCTGTCAAGGACAAGTGCTGGGGCTTTTCACTTTATTGTGAGACTAGCTGTAAGACAGTCTTTAAGTCATTTAAACTTGATGCTTCATGAAACTACTAGAAAATAGAAGACATTTCACGTGAATCGTCTACTGAAATATCTAGAGTAAGTGACATCTGAATCAAGTATTCTAACAAGGGAAAGATGATTTAAGATATAAAGAGAAGGACAGTGTCATCAGTAAGCTCCTAATTGAGGACACTGAGATATCAGTAACTGCAAACTATTTCCTGTCCAAAGTATTCCTCGTGACGAGTAATTTATAGTCCTACTCCATATCAATTACTTCTCTGGAGCCGAAATGCACTAAGTCATCGGTTACTTATCTTTAGCCCTGAGGTAAATGGTTGTGAAGATATGGAGAAAGAACATGCCTTAGCAATGCTGTAAGAAAGTCAGGAGATATTCGAACCTAGTTTGGAGGAAAAGAGAGGAAGACAACCTGGAGATTGACACCGGACAGAGAAGGGAAAGCACAGTTCCTGCAAAGGAAAATGGGAAGCAAATTTGGAGCTGCACATACTTCTCTCTATTATATTTCATTCCAGGAAGCAACGTCTGTGAGCACTACTAGGTAAATGAGGGATCCTGCTGTCCTCTTGTCTCCCAGAAGTTTGCTTTGGCAGAAAGTACAGAAGATGTGCACTGAAGCGTCGCTGCCGTGGGGGCCTTCTCCAAGCCTCCCTCAGCACGGTTCCCAACAATCTTCCCTATTCCTCTTCTCTATTGGCCTGGGGCTAAGTCCACTTGAGTTCTGAACAACTCAACAAACGTTTATCCAGAACCAGTCAGGTGCCCTATGCTGGGGTTCCAGGGATGAGAGAGATAACAAGCCCTTGTTCTCCAGGAGCTCACACTGGGGACAAAGGCACAAACTACCTTGGTAATGTGAATAAAGTGCTGGGTGAGCAGATCGAAGGGGCCGTTAATTCTGCCTGGTGGCCAGGAGGACTTCACAAAAAAGATGCAATTTTTCTTGAGCTTTGAATCTAGTAATCTGTGAAAATGCAGGGATGGTGGGAGGGAAGAAAGACACCAATTGTCTGTGATCATCCTCTGGAATCTTCTGCTGTTACCCAACAGCTTCATTCAGTCCCTTGCACTGGCTCTGGCTGTCCCTGACTTGGCTGGCTAAATGCTCCTTTAGACAGAGCTGCTTTAAGAAACCTCTAATATCTGAAATTGTAGATGTCTTTAAATTCACTGTTGAGTATCTCAGCAATCTACACCAACAGTAATATAATTAGCCACTAAACTATGCAGAGAAACAGAGTGTGTGTGATCTTTTTTATGGCAATATTTTAATATTTATGTGCTAGATTGTCATAGTGCGTTAAACCAGATCAGAACATTAGCAGACTAGGTTCTTGAGATCTGGCTAACTGCTGAGCAAATAAAAGTCAAGTGCCTGGTGCCAAATCCATTGCATGTGTTGGGCTTGTCATCCATCTGTTGTGTTCTCTGCCAACTGCTTGACTTGGGGTGCGAGTGGAAGGCATTAGAAGGGAACAAGAAACCGTTAAGAAATAAAATCAAGTGCAGAGGGAGCAAGTTTCTTTTCTTTTCCTGTCCTTCTATTACCTCTGTCCTTCTCTGGTTCCTGCTTATTTTAGTACTATACTGTATCAGTACACTGCCCACAGATAAGAGGATTACATGAGACTTACTTCCGATAAAGGCAGTCATTTTTCACTAATTCAAGTATCATTCTCGTAACTTTAATAAGTGGAGCCGACAAGTAGGTTGACAAAACTGTTTTCTTTGTAGTCATTTTTTCTATGAATATTGGTTATGATAAAAGTTCAATCCTATCTCCAGATTTGACTCTACCTTCACTTGTTGCAGAATATTCTGAAAAAGAGGCGTATACAAGTGATTCTCTGTTTAAGAGGCATTTTCTCTAACACACAGCTCATACTTGTTTTACAAATCTTGACAATTTCATAGGAAGGAAACGGCCCATTGTCAGAAAAAAGTTGTTGTCTTTTTTTGTTCTCATTTAGTGTTTTGATTCCTACAACAAATTGTCACATACAAATTGTCACATGCATTTTAATTTTTTTTAAACTCGAGAGGAACTCTAAAGGTAATCTTAATTCTGAATTTCAATGGATAATTAGATGAAACTAGATAATACAGAGAGAAAGGCAAATCACAAAAAAAATTTTCTAGCTTTTCAATAAATGCCTGTAAGTTTCTGAGTTTCTGAGGCATTAATGCTACATCTGGACCAGGGCTGAAGCAGAGTTCATTATAATTCACAACAGCTACCGGCTTTGTCTGCACTTTCATAAACTGTCGCAGCATCTGTCTTGATTTCCTGAAGCTGCAGTCTTCTCCTAAAATGTCTTTTTAAGGGAAAATTGAGATTTAAAGATCACAGTCATTTCATTTTCCAAGAGAAAAGAAATACAAAGGCAGTTAGGGAACGATGGATCTGCCCATTTCAGTCTCATCCCGCTGCAGAGACTGAGGGCTTTGGAGTTTATGGTGAAAAGACCCATCACACAAAGCACCTCATAAAGAGGATAGTCAGCTCGGCTATTTTTAAGACCTGCAACTTGGCAACTCTCTCATCATGTTATCAGACATACTTCTTAAGTGCCTTAATGCATATGGCTTTTTACCTCTAAAAGTTCGATTTATTTTTTAATAAAGTCATGGTACTAAAAGTTAAACACTTCTGTTTTTGATCAAATGAACATACAATTGATATCTATATGTATAATCGTGTATATCAAAAACATATGTGGTGGAGAACATAAAGAGAGAATTTCCTGGGTTAGGTGTTGTGGTAAGGTTAATCTGGAGGGTGTGGCCATGATTGACCTGCCTGGAGGTGGGTGTGCAGGGCAGATAAGTGTCTCCAGAGAATCAGGTGTGGAATGTTTGAAAGTATATTTCAAATATAGTTTTAAATTTGGAAACCAAACAAAATAAGACTGTATTGTTTTCATGATACCTATTTCGGAAGGTAAAGCTAGACAAAATCCTTTCATTTGGTGAAAAAACATATGATGATGATTTTTAACAGGTGGACACCATTTTCTGAGGATGGGAGAGTCAGAATCTCTAAGGTTAGGTAGACTTTAAGTGGGGTCCATAGATCTAAAGGGAAGGGACAGAGCCCTCCCTGGAACAGTAGGAAGCCCTCTGCACAGTTTCCTCTCTAGGCTGCAGGCAGAGAGATTTAAAATCTAATTCAGAACTGTCTGTGTGAAGCAAATCTGGACACTTGAGGAGTCGTCCAGAGGATGTGATATGATTAAGGTGCAAGAACTATGGATTCCTATGGATAAAGACTCAAATCCTGACTCCACTGTTTGTTAGCTATGAAACTTTGGGGAAGTCTTTATTCTCTCTAGATCACAGCTTCTTAATCTCTGAAATAGTGATGATAAATCCTACCTCGTAGAGATATTGTGAAGAATGAATGAAATACTGTAAAGAAGTCTCTTAATGGTGCTTGGCACATAATAATTATTAAGTAAACGGCTGCTATTATTATTATTGTAAAAGTTTATACCCATACACATTTTATTTAAGTAGAAAATTCATTGGTTTGCTAATATCCAGTTTGTTTTAAGGGGTCAAAATTATCTAAGATATGTAACTTTTTTTTTAAATTTTATTTATTTATTTTTTACCCCAAAGCCCCAGTAGATAGTTGTATGTTATAGCTGCACATCCTTCTAGTTGCTGCATGTGGGACGCGGCCTCAGCATGGCCAGAGAAGCGGTGCATTGGTGCGCGCCTGGGATCGGAACCCGGGCCGACAGTAGCGGAGCGCGCACCCAACCGCTAAGCCGCGGGGTCGGCCCTAAGATATGTAACTTTTAGTTTAACATTTTCCACCAAATATATTTTGAATAAATAATATAAATTCCCTCAAATGAGTTCTAATTAGTCTCATAGTAAGCCAGAGTTTAGAAAAATAGAATCGTCAAACTGTTTTCTTTAGAATCATATCTATTGCTTACCAGATATTCATATGCCAGGCACTGAGCTGGCACTTTCGTGAATAATCTCGTTTAATCTTTTAGACAAAACTAGAAGTAGGTACAATATAATTCCCATCTTATACAAGAGAAAACTTAGAAGAAACCAAGAGACATGCCCTAAATTTTGCAGTGAGTCTTTGAGCTGGGATTCCAGGCGTCTAACGCTGAGTCCTTGATATTTGAAGGTGTGGTCACGAAGGTTGCCATTTACTGCACACCAACTCAAGGAGAAGCAAAATTAACGTCGTACTAAAGCTTTCCCCACTAAAATAAACATTTTTGGACAAACTCTAAGTAATTCAGCAGACAGAAAATTGGTTTTAGCATAAATTAGGCTCTATATTTATTTAATTTTTACTATAATATTATTAAGATTAAGATTATTGGAAAATAATTAATTCTATTTTAAAAAATATCCCCACTTCTCAAAAAACATGTCTGATACATGACATACGTAAGTGAAATAGAGAATGAGGCCATTTTTCCTGTGAAATACTCAGGTAATGAAGGCAAGGACGCTTGGAGTGCTACGTTTGGAGGTAACACTGTGAGCAGGATTTGCTCCCAGGGTCCAAATCCTCATCTCCTTTTCCCCCTGCATACCACGAGGATGTGAGTGGTGAGTGCGTGCATGCATATGTGCATGTGTGTGCATGTGAATGTGGGATCTTATGCATTAAGGCATTCACTTATCTTGGAAATTGGACCATTCAATTTACTCATTTTGACTGATAGTGACTTCTGTCCGACTAAGCTTACCAGAAGTCACCAGTGACTAATAACTAATAACACTTGCTATACAGAATAGATTTTCTTATATGAACTCAGAACAGAAAATTTACCAAATCTCTTAGGCAAAATCCTAGCTGCGCTGAATAAACTTAAGGGGACAGTTATTTTTCTGCGGTATGTTGGCAGTAAGGCTGTACACATCAGGTCAGAATGCCTAATGCGAGTCTGAACGAGATGATGAGTATTGTAATTACAAAAGAACATAACTAAATGTAGTTCTTCATCCTCAAAGTCTTCGCGACTCCATATTCCATAAACTGATTTCATAATATAGTGTTGTTGAGTGAACTATTTTCCTCCTGGGCCTCGGAAAAAAAATGCCACCTCAGCAAACTAATACTTTGTTCAGACCCTTGACTTGAAAAATTTACTGTTGTCGCCTAGCCAAACCTCACAGTGTAGGTTTGTTTTAGAATAATGGGGTTTATATGCAAATCTCTCAATTTATTACTGTATCACATTGGTTGTAAGTATAAAGTGCAGCTAATAAGCAAATTCTACTCCACACTGCTCAGGCTATGCCTTACTCTGTTAATATAAATCAGTTTTCTAGTTTAAATATTAAACCTTAAAAAGCAAAAAACTTCACTTTCAGAATGTTATACCTGAGATACGTGTTCTATGGCAGTTTGCATATGTTCTTCCTCCAAGTGAGACAATTCATCTTTTCTTATTTTATCTTTTAACAGAACTCTTAAACACTTCTAATTCTAAGAAAAAGAACTCCAAACCATTACAAATGCTGAGAAGCAGAATCAAAGTGAAGCCTGGGGATGCTGTCTGAGTACCCTGGGAGAGGCACGTGAGCCACATTAAGCCGACTGTGGGAGGCACAGCACTCTAAGAACTAATAATTTTTCTTTGGAAGCTTACTCAGAAAAATCAATCAAGTTACTCTCATCATAAAACAATGGAAGTATTTTATCCCAAACATAAGTGCTCATCTTTACAACTGTAATTTAAAAATTCTGAAATTTTAAAAATTAAAAAAATTTGATATATCTTCATTGGAGTCAAATATTTAAAACTTACTAACCATGCCATCAGATAACATAGTAGCTTTCTTGTTATTTTCATTTTGTATATATTCATTAGAGTTATTTTAAGTAAATGGTAACCTATGGATTATAGGAGTGAGAAAAACACTCTTGAGGTGACATTTCTTCACTCATGAATGCCACATCCCTTGAACAGCTAAATGAAGTGACAAGACAGAAGCAGACCTGGCACCACCAGTGACTGTGACCTTGAGGAGAGGGTGTGGTCAAAGACTCAGTGATTCAACAGAAATTGGGAGGGGATTAGCCACTAAAGAGGGTCTCTGAAGATGCATGAAACCAGGATCCAGAGCCAATGTGGCCTGATACCAGGTTTAGCATCACTGGCAGCTGCGTGAATTCTCTAATGTCTGTGAGGCTCTTTAAGAGCAACTCAATAAATTAGACCCAAAGAAAACTGCTCGAGGAAACATGAGAGAGTGTTTGCGCTGGTTTTAGAACACCACAGATACACCTTCTCCTTTGTCACACCAGCTTTCAAGTTCCCTGGAGACAGCGTCTTCACACAGAGTCTGAAGCTCGTTGAGTTTCTGAGATTCACTCTGCCGCCATTTTGACCAAATGGCCCCAAGGCCTGAGGCTCCCAGTTCCCAGAATTACTGGGTCTAACTGGGTTATCAGTAGCTGGTTTACTCCTTTACAGTCACTGAAGTTTTACTTCAAGTGGAGCGTAGGATGAATCACACACAACTGAATCACACACAACTCTTTCTACAAATTTGGGCTTCCAGGAAAGGAAACAGAACCTTGAATTCTCAGTGGCGTTTGCCTCAGCGACACTGTGTCCTGCTCTAGTTCCTTTGCTCTGCCCCAAATGCCTTCTTATTCTAAGAAACTCTCTTTTTCTAGAGAATTTCTTGGCGTGCACACTGAACTTTCTAGCTTGTGCTTTCTCACTCTTATAGCCCTTGATGGGAGTGGATTTGGTCAACTTTTGACGGGTCGAGCCTGTCGATTACTTCGTCTAGTTCCTGTACTGAATCTGGTCTGTTGATAGCACCTTCTCAGAAGCCCCCTCCGCAGCCAATCAGTTGCAGTTTATACCTGGTTTTCACTAATAGGACTTAAGAGAGGTCACTTCGGAGCACAGAAATTAATGGCATTTTATGCTAATCTTAGTAAATTCTGTTTTAAAGTATTCTGGAGTAATTTTATCCTGCTTTCCCATAATTCAGTGTGTAAACTTATATAAATCTTACTTGACATCCCACTTTATAAAGTCCAATAATCTATTTATAGTCCAAGTGCTCCAGTGATTCTGTATTTGGCTTAAAAAAAAAAGTTCCCATATTCAAAGTATTTTGAAAAATCCCAATGATCTGAAATCTAAACAATCAGATTGTTAGGGTATATTTTAGGAAGAGATTGGTGGAATAAGTATAAAAGCAAATGTGGATTGGGGCAATCTCTTTAGGAGTTAGGTGAGTGACGAGTATTCTCTAGGGGAAAAGCCATCTTGAAGGAATTAGACATTTGAACAACTATTTGAAGGAACTTTTATTTATGATGAAGAGTCTTCAATTAATGTCATCAGCAAGCTTAAGCAAGAGCAGAGCAGCCCAAATAAACACTAACTTGCAGCAAGATAGCATTGTTCAACAGAGTTTGTCGGATTTTACTGAGTCTAACATTTACACTACTATAGGAGTCAAGAATTTGCCATATTGGGCTGAATAATTTCTAAAAGAAAAAAAGTAGCATCAATGAAGCAGTCAGGTATCAGAGACATGTTTAAGAAGGACTCAAAAAATATCTGTCTAAAAATTTCTGAACCTTCTACCACTCCTGCATCAGTTACTCCTATGACAACTTTAGGTTAATAAGTGCAAGGGTCACGGCCTTCTAGATAATGAGGCACATGGGCTCACTTGATAATTAGTGCAGCTAGAACAGCTACGGAAACTTACACTAAACTTATTCTAGTGAAGAAGAGAATGTTCTTAGCATAACAGGTGAAACTTTACTAATTCAGCAATTTAAGTTACATATATGCATATATATATACATATATAGTGGAAAACAAGACAAGGTAATTGCAGTTTAACTTACAAATATAACAATTTTTTAAAGTTTCTGTAAAAAGTGAACTTGAATAAGACGCTGAACTGCAACACTAACCTCTCGAGAGTGAATTCATTATTTAGAATCATCTTTACAGTATTAGAGAAGACAATGTGAAAATCAACCATTTTATAAGTACTACATAGCATTTTATTGACGGGTTGAAATATATTTCTTGTATTTTTATTTATAATATCTCATGTGGTCCTACATTTGTAAATGTTTATTTAATTTAAGTCTACAGTGAAATATGTATTAAAAGATACTATACATACATAAAATAGTGACATTAAGAAGCCTTGGGCCTCTTGGAATAGCGGCCAATGTTCTGGAGCAGGGGTCAGTGAGTTTTTTCTGCAAAGGGCCAGACAGTAAATATTTTAGACTTTGGGCACCATATAATCTCTGCCACAATTACCTAACGCTGCTGTGTAGCACAAAAGCAGCCTTAGACAATATGAAACCAAATAGTGTGGCTGTGTTCCAGTAAAACTTTATTTACAGAATCCTACAGTGGGAGATTTTGGCAGCCCTGTTGGAGGGCCAGAGTTTGCTGACCCCTGAACTTTAGACTCGTTCTGTATATTGTCCCTTCCTATCTGATCCAACCTTATAAAACAGCCGCAAGGTTTAATCAAACAGCAAATCAACATACCTTTTCCCCTGGAACTCCAGGAACACCAAATTCACCTTTAATACCAACTGTACCCTAAAATATAGAAATGCTTACTAGGAGGTTTTTTTAAAGGTGTATTAGTCGCTAATGTTGTCGAAGAGCATCTACCATTTCACAGACGAGTGGCTTTTGCTTGCACCAAAGATTGGGCCTTCAGTTCCTTCCTCATACTGTCCATAAGCCATTAAACTATACTTTTGACAATTAATAAATTATCAAAAAATTAATAATTAATAAATATCAAAGTGCTAATCAAAACTAAAACTAGACATTCTCCACGCAGACATACGTAACTCAGCTTTGTCATTTCCTTTATATTTATCAAAGGTAAGGAATGGTTCTATTGCTGTTACCTCAGCTAATACCTGAAGCTTTCCATCCAATAAGTCATGAATTTCAGACTGTAATGGACCCATATGTGCTTCATTTAGTGTGCCTGACCTTACACCACATCCTCCGGGAGAAACCCCAAATCTGGGCCAGTCCAGTTGTCAGCTTCCCTGCCCTTCCATCCACACCAGGAAAATCTGCTCCATGAAGCTGCCTTGATGGCTTATCACAAATTCAGCCTGATAAATTTATCCTTGAAACAGTGGAAAATAATATAAACTTTTATTATTTTTCTGTTATTTTTTAAATTTTACCTAATTATTTTTTAATGTAAACTTTTTGAATGAGTTTCTCTAACTATCACTAACGCTTGGTAGAGATTAAGAAATACATTAGAATATTATGAGTACATAATGCCATTAGTACACTGATATCGTATATTAATTTCAGATTTAAGGCACACAAGTAAACTTCAACTTCAAGTTCCTACAGATGAGATGAGATTATATCAGATTGGGTAAAATTGATGCAAAAACAGAAAAGACTTGTCAATTAATCCAATATGTTCAATATTAGATTAGAAAGGATGAAGAAATGTTTATTTCTTATATTGACATAGACAAAAAGTCAAAAGCACAATATGAAATCTTACTTCTGTGAGGTCATTACTAAGGGAAGATATTCTTTCTTTTTAAAAAATTATGAACATATTTTGATTCAATTCCTTTTTTATTGGTGGAGTGTGGTTGCAGAATGGGCACATGAGTAATGTCAGATTGGAAAGAAAGTAAAGGGAAACTGCCCAGCAATCTCTGGGTTAACACTCTAGACCACTCAGAACGGAACTTTCACATAGTAGATCAGAGGGGGGCAGTAGAAAGGAATCAACACCAAAGTTTTTGACTATCTAGTCAAGTAAGTCAACTCACTCCATTTTAAATTGCTTTGATTTTCTCTAAAAGCATATCAGCAAGGCAACCGTTTCATAAAGACTACATTTTTGGGGAAATTAATTGGATATGTAGAAGATAATAATACAAAAATAAACTGGAAAATTATTCCCAAAATAGAGCTCAGATCACACTCCCCCTTAGTTCCAGGAACATTAGAATTGAGCTGCTGTTTTACAAAACTCGGAGAGAATTTCAAGTCTGAAGTGGGTGAAGGTACCAGTCAGGGTCTTGAAGAACCAAGAAAGCAATGCAGTTGCTAGGTAATTAGCTTGTTAACTATACTGGCTAAGAAAAAGGAATTAAAAGATTCAGAAAATTATAATAATTGAGTTTGAATGAAAGAAAAGTATTGATTATTATTTCAAATAATGTCACCTAGAGTTTAGACAGAGGGCACAGTTATGACAGTTTGATTAGGTGCCTTGATACAGAATGCTGGTAACATCTAGGTGTTCAAACATGAGCAGTGGGTGAATCCAAAACTATCTTCTCTATGAGATGGGTCATCATCTTGACGAAAAAAAAAGCAGTAATCAGATTAAAGAAGCATCACAGTGTGGATGAGAAAAAAAGGCAAATAAAGATAAATATTAAATCATGCCAAAACTTGGGGCTTTTTTCTAAATATTTCTTATTCTTCATTAACTAACTGGCAATATCAAGCTAAAAATAATCAGGTCGCTTGTGAAAAACACTTGTGTTTTTTAAAGGAAAAGTGTAGTAGAACAATAGTGAACAAAATAACAGTCCTTATGATTTCACTTACCCACCTCTTTCTTTGCAAACTGACTCTTTGCCCTCCTTCGCAGGAGCCCCTGCGCAATTGGAGCACAGAATTTACAGGTTCTAGAAACAGCTGAGGTGATGGCTT
Organism: Diceros bicornis minor; assembly: GCF_020826845.1. NCBI lineage: Eukaryota > Metazoa > Chordata > Mammalia > Perissodactyla > Rhinocerotidae > Diceros > Diceros bicornis. The sequence continues at coordinate 2,652,946 of NC_080753.1, forward strand.
AGACTTTCCTTGAAGTACAGCATTCATTCATTCATTCAACATATTTTTAGCCCCTATTATAAGCTATTCTATATGTGGTGCTCACAGAAATAAATAGATGCATAATGATAGCATGTTAGGTGAGAACAAAAGTGCTAAGAAAAGAAAGAAGATGGAGGTGGAATGAAGGGAAGCTTTTTATATAGACATGTCAAAACAGGCCTTTCTATTTTAAAGTGATTTCTGGGCAAGAACCTAAAAGACGTGGAGGAGACCCAAGTGGATACCTGGGAGAACATTTGAGGTTTATGTAACCTGGCGTAAAGGCCGTGGGGCAGGAGTGAACAGGGGGACGGTAGCAGATGTAGGGAGTGGGGAGTACGGTAGGGAGAGCTCTACACATAACATGAAGTCTTGGAGCCCATGGTTAGAGCTTCAGTGTTTGTCTTGAGGGAGAGAGGAAGTCATTGTGGGTTCTGACCCAAGTCAGACAGGATGTACTTACACAATTATTCAGAGCAGTTGTCTAACTCATGGTGTATGGGCATCAATAAAGTGACATTTGGTCTTTATAAAGCTGCGTGGATTACAGTAGGAATTCTAAAATTTAACATCTTTAGAAATATTGTAACGAGTAATACATAATTTGGAAAGAGATATGGAAATTGTAGTCTAAAAACTTTTCTCATTTTATCTCATTGAGCCGAAAGTAAGATGCACCAAGAGATTAGTAGTATATATCATATAGTCAGTGAGAAAAAGTAAATTATAATTGTCTCTGGATGGTTCTTACTCAACATTATGTAAGCATAACAATGCAAGGAATCTCTTCAAAAACTAGTACACTACATCCAGGAAAAGTCTTGTCAAATAATATTTGGAAGAAAAGACACAGATTTGAATGAAATATTTAAATTATTGAGGGATCTTTTGAAGAAATTACCAATAAATTATTACTATTTACTTCCAGTAGCATATAATAACTCAAGATTTTCATATAGTAAAACATTTAATCAACTGAAAATTTAAGGGATTATCTCATGAATGAAGATTTCTTTGTTTTTGATCAAGTCACATAAGAAACTAAAATCAACCCAAAAGGATTATCTCCCCCTCTCCTTCAACATGTGAACAATTACCCTATGGATAGGATAGCAGAGGAAATATATATTTGTCTAGTATCTATTATGTGCCAGTTTCCAGGACTAAGTGTTTTATAGATGTTTTATTGTATTCCTTCTTCACAATAAACCACTGACTAGCTGCTGTTGAGGATTATTTTCAAAGCAAGTAAGAAGTGTACAGGATTCAGTCCCAAGTAGTTCAGGCACTAAGGGGATACTCCTTCTAATATAGTGTCCTACCTCTCCCAAACATCCTTTGTTGGTCTTATAGACCAACAAAAGGGAAACCTTGGGAACAACGTCTGGTTCCCTTAGTAACATTGCACTTCTCATCACTCACAAAATCAACTATTCAATATGCCTTAGAGCAAAACGTCTTTCAATCTTCGAGCTATGCAGGCATTATTCTGTGCACCTACTCTAATAGTGAAAATTATATACACAGAGGAAGCTATCTTTATTTATTGCACATTAAAGTTGCAGGATCACATAGCACAATAGGAACAGGAACAGACTCATCATCAATTCCTTAAAATGAAACAATACATCCATGTTTATTACAAGTGCCAGGAAAGCTGAACATATTCATGGCCATGGTCATCGAAGTCATATTTATACAGTGAGGGGTATGCTGGTGCAATCAAATGCTGGTGCTTGTCTTGAAAAAATAAAGGAAGTACACTGATATATTATTTGTTTTGTCTTGTAGATTATCAACTTATTTTATCCCAGCTGTTTTTGCCTTGCCACTAAAATGTCTCACCACTATGAGTTTTGTGTGGTCCAGAAGTTAAATGTTAATAATTTTTAAGTATATCATAAACAGGAAGTTATGTAATGCATTGTAAATAATACATTTTTGTATGTTTTATAGATTTGGCATACAATACATTTGCTAATAAGTATCATTTTACTAGTTCCTTCCTAGTTCTGTTCCACTGGTTTTCATTCCGTCAGAGGGAGGGAAGGCTCCTTGGACAAGTCATCACTAGATTATAAATTCACTGAGAGCAAGTCCTGTGCTTTCTCATTATGCTATAGCTCCAGCATTTAGCACGCTTTTGTTATAATAATAGGAACTCAATAAATAGTTGTTGATGAATGAATGAACAAAAGAAAAAATGCATATTTAGATGTTAAAGTAGGAGACACCTACTTATGATTAAAGAGTATGGAGGAAAGAATGAGTCTTTAAAAGATATATGTTCTAACAAGAGTGACTCAACACTTACTCTTTTAAAAAAAATCACTTAAATCACTAAAGGTGATTTAATGATTTTCTTAATATTTACTTAATACTTTTCTTAATAATTAGGGCCACACTTGTGATGCAGAAAGGTTTTTTAAAGGGACAGGGATGTTTTAAAAGTATTTTACCCCTTCTAAAACAAGCATGTGAAGTTTTGTCCTATGCCAATAATTTTGTTTTTTTGTGAGGAAGATCAGCCCTGAGCTAACATCCGTGCCTATCCTTCCCTTTTTGCTGAGGAAGACCAGCCCTGAGCTAACATCTATTGCCAGTCCTCCTCCTTTTTCTCCCCAAAGCCCCAGTAGATAGTTGTATGTCATAGTTGCACATCCTTCTAGTTGCTGTATGTGGGACGTGGCCTCAGCATGGCCTGACAAGTGGTGCGACGGTGGGCGCTGGGATCTGAACCCCGGGCCTCCAGTAGCGGATTGCGCGCACTTAACTGCTAAGCCACGGGGCCGACCCCTGTCAGTAATCTTAAATTGATAGATTTGGTACATCAAAGAGTAGGAAAGTCAAATTAAGAAAGGTTAATGTGTATCACATCACAATCACCAACAATTAAGCCACATGTGCCTTTTCAAAGCACTTTTGTGTCAACCTTATGATGTAGGCAGAGGTGAGGGAAATGAAGCATGGACAGACTAGGTGGCATGGCCAAGTTCACACTGTTAATTAAACTGAGAAGAACTGGGATTAAACTGGAGATCTCTCTACTCTATGAGTCCTCTTAATTACGTTGCCTTGGGCACACCATTTTACCCATGTATGGTTCTCTCAATTGCAAGATGAGGATAAAAATATTAGCTTAATGTTCTTTATGACGTTATAAGGGTAAAAAAAAAAAGATATCACAAGTGGAAGCACTATGTTCAAAGAACACAAACAAATAATACTGAAGAGCTTTTAAGACATAGAGCAACCTTCAAAATGCATACTGGTTAAGAGAAGGACACTAGAGTCAAAAGGCCTGGATTCGAATCCCAGCTTGACTATTTATCATGTGACCTTGGGCAATAACTTAATCTTCCAAAACCTCAGCTTTGTAAAATAGTAGTACTAATTCCTAACATGAAGAGTTGTAAGGATCAAAAAGATAACATATCTAAATCACTCTTCTCAGTGTCTGGCACATGGTAAGCACTCAATAAATACTAGCTATTGCTATAATGATTAATATGTTCAGTTCAATGGAAGTAGTCCTTAAAACTAGACATTGTTTAATTATTTTACATTTTCGTACAGTGATATTGAAAGCAAAGTTATCCCCAATAACATGATTTAAAGGGCAAAAATAAATGCTCCATCCTACCTCAAAAATCTCTTCTCAAACACCAGCTAAGGCGCCTGAAGTTCCCATGGAAGCTATAATGGGCAGACCTTCCTTTGGGAGTCAAACGACTGTGAGCGGCTTAGTTGAAGCTTGCTGTGCAACTTTGAGCGATCAGTCATCACTCAGACATCCAGTCTCCTACCTTTTAAAATAAGAAGTCCAACTAGATTATGTAACTAATTTAGAATCATGGACTTCCAAGTTAAGGTGTGAAAAGAATTTAAAGAGTTTTATTTATTTATTTTTTCCCCCCAAAGCCCCAGTAGATAGTTGTATGTCATAGCTGCACATCCTTCTAGTTGCTGTATGTAGTTCCAGCATGGCTGGAAAAGCAGTGCGCCGGTGCCTGTCCGGGATCCGAACCCGGGCCACCAGCAGCGGAGCATGCGCACCCAACCGTAAGCCATGGGGCTGGCCCCGAATTTAAATCTATTTCACATTGGAAAGATTAAAAAAACGTAATCAACTCCTAACCTTAGCACAAATTAATTTACCTACTTAACTAACAAAACATGACACTAAAGAGTGGGAATAGGACACTTAAGTTTGGATGGGGTGGGGAAAAAGGACAGGTAAATCTCTCAGCATGGGCTATTGCCTAGAATTAGATTCTCAAAGGTCCAGCTCACTCACCCTCTCCTCCATGAAACTCTCTCCCCAGTCTCCCCAGACCATTCTCACAGGACATCTGCAACTGTCCTATACAAGTATGGCCTTGTAATGTCCCTTTGTCTCTTTCCAGTTGTAAAACCCTTGAGAATAGGAAATGTATCCTATTTTTTCTACCTCCTATAACACCTAGCAATGTGCTTTACACAGAGAACATGTTCAATAAAGTGAGATGTTTAAATAAAGGGTAGGGAGCTAAGAAAGAATTTTCAGTGGAGACCCATCAGCAGGCAAGAGAAACAAGCCACAATAAAATAAAATTACAGGCCAATATCCCTGATGAACATAGATACAAAAGCCCTCAGCAAAATATTAGCAAACTGAATTCAACAATACATTAAAAGGATGATACACCACGATCAGAATATCACATCCAAAAGCAACAGAATACACATTCTTCTCAAGTACCCACTGAACATTTTCCAGGATAGATCATATGTTAGGCCACAAAACAAGTCTTAATAAATTTAAGAGGATTAAAATCATATCAAGCATCTTTTCTGACCACAATGGCATGAAACTAAAAATTAATTACATGAAGAAAACTGGAAAATTCACAAATACGTGGAGATTAAACAAGATACTACTGAAAATCAATGGTTCAAAGAAGAAATCAAAAGATAAATAAAAAAATACCTTAAGACAATTGAAAATGGAAATACACTAACCAAAATGTGTGGAATGCAGCAAAAGCAGATTTAAAAGGAAAGTTCATAGTGATAAATGCCTACCTTAAGAAACAAGAAAAGTCTCATATAAACAACCGAACTTTACACCTCAAGGAACTAGAAAAAGAAGAACAAGCAAAGCCCAAAGTTAGTAGAAGGAAGGAAATAACAAAGATTAGAGCAGAAACAAATGAAATAGAGACTAAAAAGACAATAGAGAAGATCAATGAAACTAAGAGCTGGTTCTTTGAATTGATAAACAAAATTGACAAGCATTCAGTTAGACTCATCAATAACAAAAGAGATAAGACTCAAATAAATAAAATCAGAAACAAAAGAAGAGACGTGACAACAGATACCACAGAAATATGAAGGATCATAAGAGATCACTATGAACAATTATATGCCAATAAATTGGACAACCTATAAGAGATAGATAAATTCCTAGAAACATACAGTCAACCAAGACTACATCTTGATAAACTAGAAAATCTAAACAGACCAATTACTAGTAAGGAGACTGAATCAGTAATTGAAAACCTCCCAACAAACAAAAGTCCAGCACCAGACAGCTTCACTAGTGAATTCTACCAAACATTCAAAGAAGAATTAATACAAATCCTCAAACTCTTCCAAAAAATAGAAGAGGAAGGAACTCTTCCAAACTCATTTTACAAGGCCAGCATTACCCTGATACCAAAACCAGGCAAGAATGTCACAAGAAAAGAAAATTGCATGCCAATATGCCTGATGAACATAGCTGCAAAAATCCTCAACAAAATATTAGCAAACTGAATTCCACAATACATTAAAAGGATCATTCACCATGATCAAGTGGGATTTATTCCAGGGATGCAAGGATGGTTCAATATCCACAAACCAGTCAATGTGATACACCATATTAACAAAATGAAGAATAAAGATCATATGATCACCTCAATAGATGCAAAAAAGCATTTGACAAAATTCAATATCCATTTACAATAAAAACTCTCAAAAAATGGGTATAGAGGGAATGTACCTCAACCTCATAAAGGCTGTATATGACAAGCCCATAGCTACCATCATACTCAATGATCAAAGGTTGAAAGCTTTTCCTCTAAGATCAGGACTGAGACAAGGATGCCCACTCTAACCACTTTTATTCAACATAGTACTAGAAGTTCTAGCCAGAGTAATTAGGCAAGAAAAAGAAATAAAATGCATTCAAATTGGAAAGGAAGAAGTAAAACTGTCACTATTTGCCGATGACATAATATGATATATAGAAAACTCTAAAAGATGCCTTAAAGAAACTGTTAGAATTAATAAATGAATTCGGTAAAGTTGCAAGACACAAAATCAATATGCAAAAATCAGTTGTGTTTCTATACACTGATAATGAACTATCAAAAAGAGAAAGAAAACAATCCCATTTACAATTGCATCAAAAAGAATAAAATAGGGGCCGGCCCCGTGGCTTAGCGGTTAAGTGCACTCACTCCGTTACTGGCAGCCTGGGTTCGGATCCTGGGCGAGCTCCGATGCACCGCTTCTCCGGCCATGCTGAGGCCACGTCCCACATACAGCAACTAGAAGGATGTGCAACTATGACATACAACTATCTACTGGGGCTTTGGGGAGAAAAAGAGAAAAAAAGGAGGAGGATTGGCAACAGATGTTAGCTTAGGGCTGGTCTTCCTCAGCAAAAAGAGAAGGATTGGCAGGGATGTTAGCTCAGGGCTGATCTTCCTCACTAAAAAAAAAAAAAAAAAAAAAAGAATAAAATACCCAGGAATGAATTTAACCAAGGAGGTGAAAGACTTGTACACTGAAAACTACAAGACATTATTGAAAGAAATTGAAGACACAAATAAATGGAAAGATATTCCATGCTCATGGATTGGGAGAATCAACATTTTTAAAATGTCCATACTACTCAAAGCCATCTACAGATTCAATGCAATCTCTATCAAAATTCCAATGGCATTTTTCAAAGAAATAGAACAAATAATCCAAAAATTTTGTATGAAACAATGAAAAGCCCCTAATAGCCAAAGCTTCTATGTTGAGAAAGAAGAACAAAGCTGGAAGCATCAAGCTCCCTGATTTCAAACCATATCACAAAGCTATAGTAATCAAAACAGTATGGTACTGGCATAAAAAGAGAGACATAGATTAATGGAACAGAATGGACAGCCCAGCATATATGGTCCATTTATTTACGACAAAGGAGCCAAGAATATACAGTGGGGAAAGGACAGTCTCTTCAATGAATGGTGTTGAGAAAACTGGACAGCCACATGCAAAAGAATGAAGCTCGACTACTATCTTACACCATACACAAAAATTAACTCAAAATGGATTAAAGATTTGAAGGTAAGACCTGAAACCATAAAACACTTAGAAGAAAACATAGGCGGTCAGCTCCTTGGCGTAGGTCTTGGTGATGATTTTTTTGCATCTGACACCAAAAGCAACAACAACGAAAGCACAAACAAGAAGGTGGGACTACATTAAACTGAAAAAGCACAGCAAAGGAAACCATCAACAAAACGAAAAGGCAACCCACTGAATAGAAGTTGCCTGGAACGGAAATATTTGCAAATCACACATCTGATAAGGGGCTAATATGGGAATAGCTCATTCTATTGCACTTTGCTTTATTGCCTTTCACAGATATGCGTTTTTACAAGACCCTCTACCAGCAAAAAGATTACGACTCGCTGAGGCTCAGATGATTTTTAGAATTTTTTAGCAATAAAGTATTTTTAAATTAAGGTATGCATACTGTTTTTTTAGACATAATGCTATTGCACACTCAGTAGATTACAGTATAGTGTAAACATGACTTTTATATACCTTGGGAAACCAAAAAATTTGTGTGACTTGCTTTATTATGATATTCACTTTATTGAGGTGGTCTGGGACTGAACCCACAATATCGCCAAGGTATGCCTGTATCCAAAATATTTAAGAACTCATACAACAACTCAATAGCAAAAAAAAAAAAAAAAAAAACACCAATCCAATTAAAAAATGGGCAGAATATCTGAATATACTTTTTTCCAAAGAAGACATACAGTTGGCCAACAGGTACATGAAAAGACGCTCAACATCATTAATCACCAGGGAAATGAAATCAAAACCACAATGAGATATCACCTCGCACTCGTCAGAATGGTTATTATCAAAAAGACAATCAACAAGTGTTGCTGAGGATGTGGAGAAAAGGGAACTCTCATACACTCTTGGTGGGAATACAAATTGGTGCAGCCACTATTGAAAACAGTATGGAGGTTCCTCAAAAAATTAAAAATAGAGCTACCGTATGATCCAACAATTCCTCTTTGGGGTATTTATCCAAAGAAAATGAAAAAACTAACTTGTGAAGATATATGTACTCCCATGTTCACTGCAGTATTATTTACAATAGCCAATATATGGTAACAACCTAAGTGTCCATTAATGGATGAATGGATAAAGAAATTATGATATATATATATAACATAATATACATATTATATATATATAATTCAACTATAAAAAAGAATGAAATCTTGCCATTTGCAACATGGATGGACCTCAAGGGCATTATGCTAAGTGAAATGTCAGACAGAGAAAGAAAAATACCATATGATCTCTCTTATATGTGGAATCCAAAAAACAACCAAGCTCATAGATACAGAGAACAGATTGGTGGTTGCCAGAGGCAGGGGTTGGGGAGTGGAAGAAATGGGTAAAAGAGGTATAAATTTATTTAAAAATTAAATAATAAATAAATAAATATACGGTAGGGAGCTAAGAGAGGATCTTCAGTGGGAACTCATTGGCAGACAAGAGAAACAAGGTTCATCAAGAATTTGGGGAAGAGAGTGCTAAGGAAGACACAAAAATAAACTTTCTTGCTCCACAGTTTTGTTTACAGATTACAAGTACAAAGATTTGGGTTTCCAGATCTTTTCAAATTTTAGACCAGCCTTCCAGAAGGAACTCAAAAGCAGACTTGAATGCTGATGTAGTCTTCCTTATGTCGGTGATCAGCATTTAAATACAGCCCTTGATGGCCTTTAAGAGAAATGTGCCTTTGTATGAGGCATAGGAAAATGAGATGGATGTATTTTTAAGTCACTTTTGGACAAATTTGCTTTCATCCCGACAGTGGTGGGAGGTCTCTTACCCATTCTCCTTTATCCCCTTTCTGACCAGGTGAGCCTGGAGCTCCCGGTAATCCTACTTCTCCCTGAGCAAAAATGAATTTCTGTGTTATCAAACATTCTATCACATTGAGCTAAAGCCAAGTAGTTTATAAACATGAAACTGATAACAGTAAGATGAAGTTTTGCTCTCCTCTAAGCTGATGCTGGTCCCTCCACTGGAATGCCCTTCTTCTCTCGTTCATGAGACTCCTACCCTCCCTCTTCCAAATGCCATTTGCATCATCTCCTCCATCAGACCTTCCACGGCCTGAGACACGACGTGTGCTGCTCTTCTATGGCCCCCTGCACCTTGTACTTCACCTTCTCATGAAGCTTACTGCACGGTATTGGTTGCCAGAGGAAACATAAGGTTCCTCTAAACTTTCACCTCACCTCCATCTCCCCTCCTCCAGCCAGGAGTCAAGTGGTCTCAGGATGCGTTAAGTCTAAGGGCATGCATTAAGTCACAGTGCTAGGGGACGTACTGCTCTAATCAGGGCAAGCTTTCCTTCCTCTTCCCTTTCCTCAGGTTTGGACACAGAGGAAGGCCACCAAGAGGTCACTCAGGCTACTCTTAGCACAGGCCTCATGACTGCACATCCACAAAAGCAGTTCACGTGGGTCCTGGGCCCGGCATCCCTCACCAGGGCACCATACTGGTGCAAGTGGAACAAATTCTTTTAACAGTAACAGAGGCCCTCTGCATATCCCCATACGGCTCAGGGTGGCAGGAGATGGCTGGCTGGATATGCAGGGACACTGGATACACAGTCCCCCCACAAAGAAATACTATGTAGAGTATCTTTCGGTACGTGTTGAAGAGCAGGCACCGTGTTCCTTCACCTGTGAATTCCCAGAACCGAAGCCCATTCCTGGCACATGTTGAGTACTCAGTACTCGTCCGTGGTACAGGTGCTTCCTTCCTTCACCTTCCTATTCATTGTAATGCCCACCCTGGAAAGAAGGCCAGATGGCCTCAGCACTATCCAGAGAAAAATCCAGGAAATCCTATCTCCAGTTCCCTTCTCTTAACCCACCCCAGTGACTGAGTGGCTCATGCATTAGATTCAACTAGCACTAAAGAGTAAGATACATTCTGTGCGCCAGAGCCACGGTCAAGGTGGATGGGCTTTTCAGTGAGCATAGATGAAAACCAGCATACCTTGTTTGGAACGCACTGGCACTGGTCTGGAAGTTCCTGCTTTGCCGGCAGATATGCAGACATTTTACTGGCATGCGCGGGTACCAATGACGATGTGGTACTTCCAAAGCCTTCCTGCTCTGGACACTAAAATCCGAAAAGATGCTTTAGGAAATGGCATCAATTCCAAACATTTTGACGTTCCACACACTGGCTCCCACCAAACTAGGGACGACTGGGGTTACCTGCAAGAACTGCCTTCTAACTAACCAAAAGTCGACATGAGTATGTGAAAGTTTATAACGCCTTTGTTCGTTCACTAGGCCCCCCATGTGTTTTATTACACTGACAACACACTAGAAACGCATGAAGTGTTGGTTTTGATGAGAAATTCTAAAGCTATTATAGGTGACTTTATGACAAGTATAGTAATATCAAACATTTACAATAATTGCATTGTTACCATAAAATAATTTATACAAATGACATCTGTATATGTGTTTGGGAATGAACTTTAAAATAAAAGAATGTAATTTGAACTTATAAAACACCATTTACTTCAAAAAAATGATTGTAAAGACATGTAAAAGTAGAAAATAAATTCTTTTACACTCAAAGATGGTATATATCTAATTAATGTATATCTTATTTCAGTCCATTGTCCTTTAAAGTTATTAAAAAGTCTCCACTGTAGCAGATAAGTGGTGAATTTTATATTTATCCAGTGGGTTCAGAACATGTGGGACAACACGCAGTGAAATTTGGTTACAAAGTAATAAACTGTTTTTCTCTGGAAAAGAAAATCCAGATGGCGAGACTAAAGAGGATAAATGCATCATTCCCTCCCAACATCATTTACCAGGCTCCTCACCACGGTGTGGACCTCTGAGTATGCCGTTTGGGGGAAAGGGTTCACCCATTACTTTGTAAACTACAAATATATATGCAGGGAAGGATATCGTCAGGATACAAAACTAAAAGATTGCCAGTGGTTATTTATGGTGGTGAGATCATGGTTGATATTTAGTTCCTTCTTTGAATTTGGCTGTATTTTCCAAGTTTTCTATAATAAATATACACAAATTTTAAAACAAAAAAACTTGAGAACATCAAAACTGCAAGAAAAGTAGCCCCAGAAACACTGACTGGTTTCCTGTCCTCACCACGAGTTCTTTCACATCGCCGCTCTCCAGATTTAATGGATCAGCTATTTAGTTACCTTAATACATTTCCAAGGCCACAAGTCTAAAACTCACATTAGAATAAAACACGATTATCAAAAAACATTTATCTTATATGATTGTGTGATTTTCCAGCCAGTTCCCGCCCATGGGTTTCCAGTCAGATAATGAAGCCCTGCTTAGAGTTCACACTTTTGCTCTGGATAATTGATTCACTATATTAAATTGGGGAGTTAAATGACTTTAAAAGTATGTCTCAGGCTTCACTATGAAACTGTCCACACTCTCCAAAAAGTGCCTAAAGGAAACATAAAATGTACAAGTATGGACTCCTCCCCTCACACAACCTCTGGTTTTGATTTGGCACATATTCAGTTAATTGGTGCTCAAAATTTTAATCATATTTCTTATTCATTTTCAACAAATGTTGCTGATTTCCTCCTTCTCTTCATATTTATTCTTCATTCTATGTCTGTAGTCATGAAATGACTGCTTCAGAAACAGAAAATCTAGTTAATAGAAGCATGCATATAGATTATCTCGAATAAATTTCACCTTTGAAATACACTATAAAATATTAATAACAAAAAACATATCTGCTCTGAAATTCTAGGAAAAAAATTAGATTTTTAAGCAAGTACATTAAAATTTTCTGAATTCAACACATTTTTCAAGGAAAAAAAAACCGTTGGTGTCAGAATTATAGCAGATGCACTTAAATGGCTTTTGTGTAATCATTTATCTTCCAAACTATACATTACCACTTGTAAAACATAGCATGTTTCTATTTTCTGTTGATCTTTAACAGAATGGTGATGTCCCTCCAAATAATTATCAGCAGGAAAATAAACAGTCTTTCCCTGTTTTTTTCCATAGTTGGAGAAGAATTCCTACTTTATTTTCTCCTCTTTAAAACTAACTCCTAAATAATCTTTCTAAAACATGATTAAAATTTTTTTCCATAATTTGTGAGGTTATGTCACTGCTTTTAACTATCAAACCACTCTATCAAATCCACCACTTATACTTCCTTAAACAGCTTTCTCATAATTCAAGTTGAAAATGTCTATTACGTGATGACACAGAGTAGTGACTATTGGTTAAGAATATAACATTTAGATATATTAAAACAACATCATGTTACTTTTCAATCAGGGAAAATTATTATTTTAAGAGCTCTTACACCAAAAAAGCATAATTAATTAAAAAAAATTTTTTGGAGCATTAACTTCTTCAAGATTTAAATGTGTGGCTCCGGGAAGTCTAGGTATTTCAAGTCTGTAGACTGGCATTCTAAGTTATCTTTCTAGATATTTATAGAAAGATATTTGGCTGACTTTCATTTTACTTGGAATGAGAGCCATAAACTTGGTTGGAGATATGCTTTATGAAACCAAGTTACATAAGCAAATCATATAAATTTGAAAGACTCAGTTATGCTTTGAGTCAGCTGGTCACTTTATTATTCTATTTCCCATAGTGAGTGATAGAAGTTAAAAATATTTTTGAATTACTAAACTATTGATAAAATTTTCATATAGTTTTCTATGTTAAGCGTAGAACTTCTGGGAAACCTAAGATACAAAGAAAAACATTTTCACCTTTTACTTTTACTTTTCATTTGTTCTATCTGTAAGACTTTTTAGAATTAGTCCCTTTCAAACACCTTTTGTCTCATCTTTCTCCTTCAGCAGTTGATAGGCCAACAAGTCAAGAAACAACATTTGACTGTTGTTCTACAAACAAAGCGCTAGGAATAAAAAAGAAGAGTATAAAAGTATAACTCCCCTCAATGAATTTAAAATGTAGTTGAATAAAATAAAAACAAATGCAACTATATCTAATACATAAGATGCCACACATGACCATCACAATGAGAGAGATAAATTTCCGAAATCAGTACTTTTTTCTGAAGGGAAGATTGGTACAAGAAAGTAAGAGTTGTACAGTTAGGTTGGGAACAGTAAGAAAGACAGGCCAAGAACCTGAATTTACAGTTCGTTGTCAACAGAGAGTGACCAACGGCTTTGAGATAGAGATGAATAGAGGGCAGGGAATGTGCCTTATTCGTGTCTGTTAGCCTTCTTCCTTAGCACCACGTCTACAAGATCAATGTTGAACAGTAAATGTTTAGTGGAAGAAAGTAAATGAATACAGAAAGCAGGGACCCAGAGACTTATTTTGGTCATGCTGGAAAGAAAAAGAGCTGGTGACAGGGAAGGTAGTTGACACAATAACACCACAATCTGGGCATGAACAGTAAAGGTGAGCCACGGCAATAACAGGGACAAGGAAGATGCAGATGAAAAATCTATCACCAAGGAAAACTATCTGGGATGGGTGATGGGCTAGAAGAGGGAAATGAGGGAGCATGAGGTCTGATCACAGGTTGAAAACCCCTGTAATTGGAAAATGATGGTGCTACTGTCAGAACCTAGCTTAGGAAGAAGGCATAAATTCTCTTGGACTTATGCTGAGTCCAAGTGAGGACATATAATTCCCAAAGTTCAGGAAGAAACATGGGGATTAAAATTGTGAAAAGAATCTATGGGAGAGCACTAAGAGGGTCTCTTACTTGGGACAAATTACTCTCCTGGCTTCCACAGAAGATGCTCAGTGCTACCCTACCTCGGGGATCTACAGACCAGGCAACTGACAGGTAACTGGTGTCTACACTCTTCACGTGCCAAGAAAACCAACTTACCTTAGTAGCTGATATTTCACAACAGGTGTCTTGAGCTATGAAGTCTGAGTTACAGTAGATTTTAAGTTGGTGAAGTTCAATCTATTAAAAGATTAGTAATAAGACACATCATTAGTTTTTCTGAGAATCACATTGAGGCACTTAAGAACTACAGTAATTTCACTGGAAAGAAAAAAGAAGCTAATACAAATAAATTACTGGTAGATACTTTTAATGTATTTTTTTCAATTTAGGACTCATGATTTTATGAACCATTTGAGAAATAGACTCAGTTATTGAGATAGATTGACAAATAAAGAAAATCAGGTAATGGAAGCAATGGCAAACCTGGGCTAGTTTTTTCAAACAATAAAAAAGAGGTATTTAATTAAAGAGAGGCACAGTTATGCACTATGATAAAGTATGCTGATAAAATGAGGAATATTTCAAAGTAAAAAACTATGGAGAAAAAGTGAAGCAAAGGTCTGAGCACATGATGGGAAGGCTTTATCCATAGCTGCAGACCTCCTGTTTGAGGCACTGGGACAGATGCTCACTTCCCAAGAAGAAAAAAAACAAACAGTATTTAATTTTTATCTTTTTCATGGATTCTGTCTAATACCTGTGGATTTTATATTATACTGGCATAATCCTGAGCAAGACTCACAATCTTTTTACAAAAACGATTGATTCCTTCTATTTGCTCAGCAGATTCACATTTTTTTGGCATTTGGACACGAAATTAAAAGTAGTTCAACGAAAGTGCAATCATGCCTTTACATGCAAGATCAGTCACCACATAAGACAAAGAAAATAGTACAGACTATTCAGAAAATTTCAATATGATAGATGCGTAAAGAGGTTATTTTAAATTAGGCAAATTTAATAATTAATCGTATGATGATACGACATATAACATAGGTCAGAAACAATCTCTTCCTTCCCCACCTCTCCTCCCCACCTTTCTCTCTCTCCCTCTTTTTCTGCCTCTCCCCACCTCTTTCTCTGTCTCCCAATGTAACAGAGCTAGATTAAGCATTACTTTGAGGTCAGTAAGTACTTTCTACAGAAAGACTTGACAGTAATATCATAATAATTAATCCTACAGTAATAGAAAACAGATATCTGCTTTAGTTCTGAATCCCTACCCCAACACCAAAAGAGCAAAAAAGAAGAAAAAAGCTGTAACTATTAGTTACACTGAGATGAACAAAATCAATTCAGCCCACAGAAAGCATTAAGAACTCCAGACGTTGTGTAGATTCATGAGCAGCCTAAGATTTACAGCCAATGCAAGATTCTGAGATGAAATAAAACTTAACAATTTCTTTTCTATAACTCTTTGAAAGGTTATTGAGTTAACTTTTACTTAGAAAGTTTAAATACACTGTCTTACATAGTCTAATGAAACACCAGGCAGTAACATACCCATTATGTAAAATGAAGAATGGGGACTCCAAATAATTAATATTCTTAACTAAAACTTATTTATCATCATCATTGTTATCAAAACAGCCAATAAATACTGAAATTCTATTATGTACCATCCACTGTGCTAGGGCCTTCATATGAATTATCTTACTTAACTGAAGACAGATGATCAATTTTTAACGAAGTAGAACCTAATCAAGTACCCATGACATAGACACTACCATCAGCCTAGTTTAATGACGCTTTCGTTATTCATCAGTTACTTCAGAATCCTTCACTGAGACAATGCTTTAGAAGGAGAATGTTTAGGGCGAAGTCTTTACTGACCCTTGTCACACAGGATTTGTTTGTTAAAAAAATTCCTTTATATCAGTTTTGTCACCTATCTCTTTCTCACAAAGCACATGGGTGGTATACGTAAAATAAAACCCAATCATTAGATTTTTTTTCAATAACATACATTCTGAACAAATAAAACATTTTCACATTATAACAGATCTTATGAATCACAGAGCTTGTAAGGAAGTAATGAAAAACTAAGCCACTTAAAGTTTTAGTAGGACCAAGAATCTTTTAAAAATAAAATATGTATTTTGTTTGTTTAACTTAAACAGTGACTATCTCCTCAAAAAGCTGCATCCTTGTGATATGTCTTTAATTTTATCCTCAAATGAATTGATTCCACATTAAACTACAAAACTACTGTAATCCTATAATTTTCACATTATGTCTTTTTGTAAGCGCACACCCGATATTCTTTGGCCTCAGGTTCTGGGATTAATTCTTTCCCTGGGTGAGAAGTTAATGAGACCCTGGACATGGCACTCCACCTTCAGAGGGTGGGCTCTGAGCCTGGACCCCGCTCTTGCAATGACTTGCTCCTCTCTCCTTGGCGTCTCTCCCCCAAGGGTCATGAGTTTGTCTCCGTGTGCTCTTTGGTTCTCCCAGTTCCCCTGGAACCAGAGCCCACTTTGCTCTCACTAGTCCCATAAGAGACCAGATTCCAGGCCCAACCTCCGGGACTTGCAGCAGGTACCACTGCCACTCCTGGCTCCTGTTGCTAGAATTCCCTGAAGCTGAGTTCCTGTCTACCTACACTCCGCCTGCTGGAGGTCTCATCTCTGAGGTTCTAGCTGCTGGTCTCCACTTCCTCCCGTGCCTTTGGAGAGACCTTCCTGAAAGGTCTGTCTAGTATCATTGTCGTTACAATTAATACTGTTATTATTATTGGCGGCCACCATTACTGACAGACTTTAATCCTTCCAGTAACTTTCAAGATCTTTGAGAGCAGGGGTAGCAGGTTTTGTGTGTGTGGTTTTTTTTTTTATACTCTCTTATGCCAGGGTTGATGGCATGTCTGGCCCTGAATAAATAAATGAATATACAGAGAACTGACCACATACTAGGCACTATGGCACATACTCTATATAATTACACCTGGTAACTCTACCAACACTATTTTATAATTGAGGATACTGAGACTCAGTTAAATGAACAGCTAATGAGATAAATTAGCATATCCTAACAGTTAAGTAGATGAGCTGGAACCTACAACCACATCTCTCTGATCCTCAAGACAGCTCACTCTCCAGGACACCCTGATGTCTTGTCTCCAGGACCAGCTTCTGCTCTGACCTATTCTGCTGACCAGCATTGAGCCCTAGTTCTGATGTTCTCACTGATTTGTTCCCTGTCTCTAAGAGAAGACAGTTTAAAATAATATTTTATTGAATATATATGTATATACATATATATAAAATCTATCTATCTATCTATCTATCTATCTGTCTGTCTGTCTGTCTGTCTATCTATCTATCTATCTATCTACCTACCTACCTACCCATCTGTCTATGATTCCTTCCACAGGGACCTTTAGAAATAATACACTGGCCAAATATATATTAGCACAGAATTGTATGTTTGAAATAAAATTGAACTGTTAAATGCTTTGTGTTAGCAGCATTAGCAATTCCTATTTTTGATCTAAATTCAGATTATTTTTATGAATTTCCCATTATTCTACCCATAGGAAAATGTGCAGTCATCAAATTTAGATATATTTCAGTTTTTTAAGATTATAGGCTTTTTTCTCTAGGGAAATTAATAGTAAATCTATATCATCTGAGCATCAAATGCAATTTTTTTTTTTTTTTGTTGAGGAAGAGTGTCCCTGAGCTAACATCTGTGCCAATCTTCCTCCATTTTATATGTGGGATGCTGCCACAGCATGGCCTGATGGGTGATGTGTAGGTTCTTGCCGGGAATCTGAACTTGCGAACCCTGGGCCGCCAAAGCGGCACAAAAACCCAACCACTACATCACTGGGCCCTGAGCTGGGCCCTGAGCATCAAATGTAATTTTTAAAGGATCTTTTCATCTGAAAGGGTTTTACTAGCCAATTGTTCTCATCCAAATGAACAACTGATACAATTAGTGGCTGTGTTTCTGTCCAAAAGAACCCTAAAAAACCATTATAAGCTTATGAAAAATAGTCTGCAGTACAAAACAGTTGTGATTCTGAGGATGAATAGTTTATTGTTCTCTAACGGAAGCATCAGATAATCTGGAGCCATTTAAAATTCATCTTTTTCCAGTCCTTTCTATTCAAAACATATGAGCTTAGACCAAGCCTACTTTTTGGATAATATTTTCAACTTTTACTAAAATTTAATTTTAATAACCTAATTTTTTAAGGCATAACCTAGTCTTTCAAATTCACAGCCTAGAGAAAATGAGTGAAAATAGATAGAAGATAATATATGTGAAAACACGGTTGGAAATACATACATAGCTATACTTCACACATCTGACGGCAAATTAATTTAAACAGTGTTGAGAAGGGAATGTACTACATGATAATTAAAGGAAGAAGGTTTTAATAAGATGTTTTGTTTTAATTTAGAAATGTTACTAGTTCTCTTTCACAACCAACGTCAGAACTCACGTCCACAGGCTTGCCATCTGAAGCGCGGGCAGCGATAACAGTCCTTCCGAGAAAGTCCACAGCCTCCTTTTCATCGGTGTGCCGGCTGGTAATTAAGGTGCAATCCACATAAAGCCAAATGTCCCGGGACTGTATACCAATGCCAAGTCTATGCCACTGACGGTCAAACAACTGGCGGAGTTCTCGATTTCTAAAAACGTAGTTCAGCACAACTCCCTCGGCAGCTCGGAACATGAATTCCACCACCTTCTTTCCACCATCAACTACTACAGAAACCTGCAAAGATGCAAATTCTCTTTAAATGTTTAAAATCATGTCCAAAATTATTAAAGCACACAAATTAAAACTCAAGATGCATGTTAGTATAACTGAGGCATTTAGTAAAATGTTCTAGAGACACTAGCGCCCACCAGGTACAAGAACAGCAAACATCCAGCTACAACAATAGCTTCAATATGGGGTATACTGGTGAATATAAATGCTCCTTTCTTGAGAGAACATCTAAGAGTATATATGTGTGTGTGTGTGTGTGTTTCTAAGTATACACACAATTCTGTATGAGTAATTCAAGAATTCAACGTTAACTAATTTAAAAATAAGAACGTGATCACTTCTCTTAGCATGGAAACTGAGAGCAACGTCTTTAACCTTTGATGACTTGCAGGGTGCAGAGAAAATACATTTCACAGAGGACATACTCTTTCACTTCAGTTCATCTTCCCATCAAAAAATTGTGACTCTATTAACAGATTAAAAGACCAGTGAAGATGAAAAATGTTTCAATGGATGCGTATAGAAATAAACACAAATGCAAGGTGCTGATAAGTAATACAGAGGTTTGTGTACCTGCACCCCATCCTTTCTGCCCAAGTACCATCTCTTCCACAAGTTTCCTGGATTCCTGCTTTCCCTGTACCCCATTTTGGGGAGCTGTCCTTTCTGCGCTCCCACGGTCCCCACCCAGCTCCGAGCTTCCCTCTCCACTGCACCCTCCCACTGTGATGATGTTCTAGTATGTTGTTCTCCTGGATGACATCCCCTTAGGCCTTATGCTCCCTGAGAGTAGGAATCATGCTTTTGAAATCTCTTGTCTTTGTCACTAACTAGCATATAGCGTGTGTTCAATAAATTTTTGTTGATGGAATCAATATTTATATCTCACTTCTTAATTCACTAAGGATTTTCAGATGAAACAATGAACAGTTTTAAAAATAATATATAATATCAAAAATGACAAGAGATAAGTTATTAGTGAGCTGGATTTAGAGTCAATTAAGCAGCTGTGAAGGAAGGGCAGTTTGAGTGTCCGTAGACAAAATATGAATCTAGAAGTGAAAAAAAAAAAAAAAAACCAATCTTGTCTCATCCACCAGGCTCTCCTATTACAGGTCTCAGCAAGACCATCCTAACTAGGAGAACACTTGCATTTCCCTGTTGACGATTCCTCTACAAGATAGAACATTCAGATACTACTAGATCTGCTCCCAAATTTGTGCACAGTTCCCAGATTCACCTGGCCGAACCACACAAGAGAAAATGAGTGAGCACAGCTCCATGGTTCCTCACCTGTGGCATATTCTGCTGGTTTAGAACCTGCCACAGAAACCACCGTTCCTTTTTGGTGCTTCTTCGTACACGAAACGTGGTTGCTATGGCGTACTCCTCAGGAAGGCCTTTGGGAAAGATCTTACTGTGGGAGGAAAACAGAGAACTTCCGTGGGAAAACTGAAGATGGCAAGGGAAGAAAACCTAGGTATGAGGTTCTACGTAACACAATATCTCAGTCATAGTTTTCTCAATGAATTGATCATTCATCATGCATTTTTACAGTAATTTCCCTAATGGATATATGGCAGCAGCTATGCCTACATTACCTATGAAATTTTTATCCTTACTCTTTCTCCTTTCAAAATTTTCTGGTAAAGCTTGGGGTGTGTTAAAGCAAGCCAGTAGGCTATAGCCTATGTTGTGATCTTCCCTTACTCAACAGGATGTTCCAGCAGAGAGTCTCAGAACTCACTGTGCTCTGGCAAACAGTAGAGACCTATAAAGGCAATAAACAGAACCCCTCGGCTTTGTCAGTAGAGGAGGACAGAGCATTTCAAAGAACACTGCTAAGAACTAAATGTATATTGTCCAAAGAAGAAGTTTTTTCATATTAAACTCTTGCAAATGAGCTCCTAATACTGATTTCATGGTATCAATTTAAAACCGATACTAAATATAACAAAGAGGTTTTAGCCTATTTTTCATTCCTACTGAAGACAAAATGAGGAAATTCTTTCTAGGTAGCAGAAAGAAGCCAAAAGACCTCCCAACTATCCTTCTGCCTCAATCTTGTTTGAAAATACTGTCTTCCTGGACCCATGAAGAAATTCAGGGAAAAAAGTTCACAGTGAACATGTCTCGTATTTAGACTTGCAGTGGAAAACAAGGAGAAATACATTCCTTCAAGCTGACTTTTAAATTTATCTGTATTGTATGTAAAAACTCTGCAAGCCTGGAATCTTGCTTTTCTTTTAAAAAATCATGAGGAATAGTAGGTAAGAATTCTCTTAAGAACTAACATAGCAAGAAGCTGTGTATACAGACAAGACACCACACACTGAGACGGTAACTACTAACTTCAAATATTACACTAAGGGCTACTGAAACTGACAACTGCTGTCACGGAGAATTCTGAAATGTGAGCTTTACTCTTTTTGTTAGAGACCAAGTCACGTGTGGTACGGAAATCAGGGAAAAATATGAAAAAGCTGTGCTGGCCTAAAGTCCTTATTTACTTACTTGGTTAAACACATGCACACATATTTATGTACATATATGTGTGTATATGTATATGTGTATATATATATGTATAGTCTAGCTTTATCTTCTTCTTTGAGAATATATTAAAAAGAGAGGCAACCAACTTTATTGCATCTACATTATCATACCACCTCCTAAGTGAGCAAGTGATTAGCAAATCATTTGTTTCCCACCCCTCAAAATAAAAGAAAGCATCTAAAATGGAATTTCCTCTGGAAAGCCACCAGTATTAAACTAAATCTTACAATGACCGTTATGGTACTGGTTTAGAAAATGTTGTTCATTAAAAAACAAACCAAATGACCAAACTGTGATGCCTGCCATTTGTCTTTGGGACGACCTATAAACCCGAAAGGTGGGCACAGGTAGAGGTGACAGGTGACACCAAAACATAGACTTCCACATGGAAATTTTAAACTAGTTAGTGCATCAAACTCCTTTTTAAAGGGAAACCTCAACCCCCACACAGGTCCCGCTCACATGCAATAATTGTGTCTCCACCTTGCTTCCAACTTCCTGCCTCCTTTATCCACTCTCCACCTTGATTCTTTTAGGATCCTGTCTTCATCTCAAGGGTTCTGGAATTTGACAGTGCTATTTCCTGGGGGTTTTACTCCATTCATTGTACTAAGCACATCTTTCAATATGGGCTGTGCATCACTGAGAAAGATTTTTATAAGTTTTTTATTATTTTCCACACGTCATTTTCTCTTATCCCCTCTTCCAGGAACTTCCTTTTTAGACAGTTAACTCCTATATTAACGATCTCATTTTCTTATCCTTTCTCTTATATTTTTCCATCTCCTTATTTATTCTACTTTCTGGGATATTTTCCTGATTTATTTTCCAATCCTTCTATTCAACATCAATTTTTATTTTTTTATTTCCAAGATTTTCTTTGTTCTCTTTTTCAAAATATCCTGCATTCAGGATAAATCTCTGATGCTATCCATTAGGTGGGCTTTTAAATGTTTTTCCCTGCGTCCTGGAATGTCTCCATTTCATCCAGGTTAGCTTTTCCTATTTGAAGGTTTGACCTCTCTCTTCCATGTTGGAAGCTATACCCTAATTTCCGGTGATGTTTGTAGTCCGTATATATTTAAGAACGAAGCACTGAAACTTTGATTGCAAACTTCACGCATGCTGGCACAGTGTGTTGACCAACAAGCTTCCCTGTATAGCACGGTCAGCTGGCGGATTGCACTGAGAGTCCCTGAACTGTTAATGTAGGGGATTATTTCTCAAGGAACATTCAGTTTTTCCAAAGAAGAATCCTTCTATTTCCCACTTGGTAAAGAGTATTCACCTGGCTGCAGGCATTCTAGAGCAGGGTGGGTGTCTGGGGGTCCCACGTGGGGGTCCACGTTCAGTCTGGAATTTTACTTTATCCCTCTGTTTTCGATGCCAGGCCTCCATCCCGCCCTCGTTCTTCTGCTTACCCCTGGTCTGCAGGCTCTCTGGCCCAGTTTCGCTCGATAATAAACCTCTCATCTCTACTCTGGTTGGATGAAGACAGAGGAGGTAATCGGGGGCCTAATTTTCTCTACACACACACACACACACACACACACACACACAGACACACCCCACCAGCTTCTGCAGAGGCTGGTTCCCCCTGGTGAGGAGTCTCTCAGGTGTCTGGCGAGGTAAATGGCCCACACCTCACAGTATGCCCCGTCCTGCAACAAGTAGGTTCTAACTTCCTCCCATACGTTGAGTGGGTGATCAGTCTTCCCACTGCTTTCTGTCACCAGGAATGCGCAGTAATCTTTCTTTCCCTGTTGCTTCATCTCCCGGTCTACCGTCACTTTTGCATTTTAGAGGGGTAAAACTCCTTTTAAATCTTCAATCTCTCCCTCTCCAATGCCCCTTTTATCTTGGTTTACAAATATATGCATGTCTTCCCACCTGCTATGAAACAAATAGACAAAACTTCCTCTAACCTTTTTACACCATTACATTACCCTCCTATCTACCCACCAAACTTCTTAAATGAATACTGTGAACAACTACATTGTCACTATCCACTCAGCCCTTAACTCTCCTGCATTCTAAAAGCATTCCCAATC
This sequence comes from Diceros bicornis minor, assembly GCF_020826845.1. Lineage (NCBI taxonomy): Eukaryota > Metazoa > Chordata > Mammalia > Perissodactyla > Rhinocerotidae > Diceros > Diceros bicornis. Next base: position 2,676,403 of record NC_080753.1, read on the forward strand.
AGCTGATCCCCTGGCCTCGTCTCAATCCTCATTCCCCTCAATCCTTCTGAAGGTTTTAACACTGAAGACATCCTTTCTTCATTGATATAAACCAAGAGTCACAACTACATGGCTATAGGGGCAGGAATATATCCAGGAACACTGGAATGTAAGCTTCCTGAGGTTCTTTGTCTATCCCATTCACCATCTTGTTCTCAGCAACTAGAACAGTGCCTGCACGAGATAGGTACTCAATAAATATTCCTAAATGAAACAATTGATGAAGAATTGAATTCGGATATAAGCAATAAAAAACAAACAAACAAACAAAAAAACACAAAAAACCACCACCAACACAGGCGCCCTCAATATAGCTTTGTTTTTTCCATCTTGGATAGAAATGTGCATACAAGAAATTTTCACTCTCCTCTTAAGACTTCTATAGGAAAAACAAATAGAGCAAGCAAGTTAATAACAGCAGCTAACACTCATCTCATGTAGAGGACACATGCATGGATTGAGGGAAACTGAGAGCCCAGCCCATCCACAAGGGCAGCTGCTATTTAGCTCCAGCCAACTGTTACCATGTGGGAAAGTGGGTCCAGTGTTGCCAGATCATCCCATTTTTCAAGAGAAGCCAAATACTCAGATTTTTTTAATCTGAAAAGTTTAGAGTTTTAATTTTGGCAATTAATTCAGATTTTTCATAAACACTATCCAGACCAACACTGTGCACACCAAATAAAAACAGCAGCTGCTAGTTGGCAACCTTGGATCTACACAAATGTTTGCTGAATACCCATCATGTGTAAGGCATTCTGAGGCTTACAAAGATGGGAAAAAAAATGGTTCCTGCTCAAATTGTTTCTCAAAATCGGTTGGGAGAAGGAAAATATCCACAGAAAATATAAGGAAGTGATATAAATTGGAAGAGAGAGGGAAATATATAGTGCATGGCCAAAATTAGAACTCGAGGTTGTGAACAGAAAACCTAGTGTTAGAAATGGGACTGCTTTTAAAATCTTATAACAGCAGGATGGTTTCAGTCCTTTTAAACTTACTGAGACTTGCTTTATGGTCTAACATATGGCCTATCCTGGAGAATATTCCATGTACACTTGAGAAGAATGTGTATTCTGCTGTTGTTGGGTGGAATGTTCCATAGCCTGTTACGTCTGATTAGCTTATAGATGTGTTCAAGTCTTCTATTTCCTTATTGACCTTCTGTCTAATGTTCTATCAGTTTTGAAAATGGGGTATTGAAGTCTCCAATAATAACTGTTGAACTGTCTATTTCTCCCTTCAGTTGTGTCAGTTTTTCCTTCATGAATTTGGGGGCTTTATTGTTGGGTACATATGTGTTTATAATTTATTGTCTTGGTGGATTAACACTCTTATTATCAAAATGCACTTCCGTGTCTTCTCTAACAGCTTTTCCTTAAAGTATATTTTGTCTGATATTAGTGCTATGGGCTGAATTGTGTCTCCCTAAAATTCATATGTTGAAGTCCTAACCCCCAATGTGATGGTATTTGGAGATGGGGCCTTTGGGAAGTAATTAGGTTTACATGAGGTCATGAGGGTGGGGTCCTCATGATGGGATTAGTGCCCTTATAAGAATAGACCAGAGAGCTCCCTCTCTCCCTTTTTCTCTCGCCCTCCCTCCCTCCCTCCCTCTCTCTCTCTTTGCCATGTGAGGACACAGAAAGAAGGCAGATATCTATAAGCCACTAGAAGGGCCCCTTACCAGAACCAGGCCATGCTGGCACCCCGATCTTGGACTTCTATCCTCCAGAACTGTGAGAAATAAATTTCTGTGGTTGAAGCTTCAGTATACGTATCTTGTCGTGGCAGCCCAAGCTGACTAAGGCAATTAGTGCAGCCACTCAAGGTCTCTTTCAATTTCTGTTTTCATGATATATCTTTTCCCCTTTACTTTTAATGAATCCTCTTTACTTTCACTTTGAATCTTACATGTATCTCTTTTTGATAGCACCTAGTTGAATCATATTTTCTTTTTTAATCCATTCTGTAAATCTTTTCCTTTTTATTTAAGTGTTTAATATTTACATTTAATATAATTACAGCTAAGGTAGGATTTATGTTTGCTATTTTGCTATTTCCTATGCCACCAGTATTTCGATTACCAGCAGGGTCACCCATGATGGACAGGTTTCAGAGGAGCCCCCAGACTAAGACAGACTAGGAAGAAGGACCTGGCCACCCACTTCTGAAACAATTGACCATGAAAACCCTATGAATAGCAGTGGAGCACTGTCTGATATAGTGGCAGAAGGTGAGAGGCTGGTGCAAAAAGACCAGACAGGGTTCCATTCTGCTGTACACAGGGTTGCTATCAGTCAGAATCAACTCAACGGAATAACAAATATTTTCCTACTTGTTTTCTATATATCTTATGTCTTTTTTGTTTCTCTATTCTTCCATGACTGCCTTCTTTTGTGTTAAATAGATATTTTCTAGTGTGCCATTTTAATTCCCTTGTTTCTTTTACTATATTTTTTGAGTTATTTTCCTAGTGGTTGCCCTGAGGACTACAATGAACATCTTACGTTTACAACAATCTAGTTCAGATTGATATCAATTTAATTTCAATAGTATATAAAAATATTGCTCCAATATAGCAATTTCCTCTTCCTTTCTTTGTGCTATTATGGTCACACAAACCGTATCTGTAGACTTTATATGCCCATCAACATAGATTTATAATTACTGCTTTATTTATTTATTTGTTTGTTTATACAACTGTATTTTAAATCTGATAAGAGAATGAAAATGTTACAAAGAAAAGACATTTATTCTTTTATATTTATCTTTGTAATTAACTTTACCAGTGTTCTTTATTTCTTTGTGTGGATTTGAAATACTTTCTAGTTTCCTTTCAATTCAGCCTGAAGAGATTTCTTTAGTATTTCTTGTAAGACAGATTTACAAGTGATGAATTCTCTCAGTTTTTATCTAGAAATATCCTAGCTTCATTTTCAGTTTTGAAGGATAGTTTTGCTGGAGAGAGAATTCTTGATTGGCTTCCTTTTTCCTTTAGAACTTTGACTATGTCATCCTACTGCCTTCTGATGAGAAATCAGCTTAATTTTATTGAGCACTCCTTGTACATGATGAACCACTTCTCTCTTGGTCTTATCAAGAGTCTGTCTTTTGGCAGTGACTAGGTCACTGGATCTCTTTGAGTTTATCCTACTTAGTGGAGTTTGTTGAGCTTCTTAAATGTATAGATTAATGGCTTTCATCAAATTTTGGAAGTTTCAAGCAATTATTTCTTCAAATAGTCTTTCTTTCCCTTTCTTTCTCTCCTCTCCTTCTGAGACTCCTATTATGCTAATGTCGGATTGCTTGATGGTATCACACAGGTCTCTGAAGCTGTGTTCATTTTCCTTCATTCTTTTTTTTCTGTTCCTCATATTAGACAATCTCAATTGACTTACTTTCAAGTTCTCCAATTCTTTCTTTCACCACCTCAAATCTGCCCTTGAGCTCTCTTATAAATTTTTCCCTTCAATTATTACAGTTTTCAATTCCAAGATTTTGATTTGCTTCTTCTTAATAATTCCTATCTATTTATTGGTATTCTCTATTTGGTGAGACATCATTTTTATACACTCCTTTAGTTCATTAGACAGTTACCTTTAGTTATTTGAACATATTTTAAATAGCTGATTTAAAGTCTTTGCCAAGTAATTCCAATGTCTAAGTTTCCTCGGGAAAGTTTCTACTAACTGCTCTTTTCTCTGTGTATGGGCCATACTTTGTTTCTTTGCATATATTGTAATTTTTTAATTGAAAAAATATACATTTTAAATAATATAATGTGGCACTCTGGGAATCATTTTATTCTCCACCCATCAGAGTTTTGCTGTTGTTTTTCTTTGTTATTTTGGTTGTCATTGTTGTTGCTGCTATTTGCTTGCTTAGTCACTTCCTGAACTAATTTTTTAAAGTGTGCATTCTTTGTCATGTGTGACCACTGGAGTCTCTCCTCAGTTAGTTTAGTGGTCAGCTAATGATTGAACAGTTAAGTCCTTTGACATATAAGTATCCAGCCTCTGCTGGGGGACGATGAGTGCATGTTGGAGAATGCCTTCAATGCTCAGGCAGGCAGTTTACAACTCTCCTTAGCCTTCATTTTATGCTTGCTCAGAGCTTCAAAGTTGGCCAGAGCTATGAGTTTATGGCCTTTCCAGATATTTCTTGGGTTTCTGCAAAGCCCTGTGCATACACATAACTGTCTTGATTCCTACAAATATGTTGGAGCTTTCTAGTGTTTTCTATGGACATCTGCTTCCTCAAATTTTCCTTTAAAAATTAGTGGTCATCTTGTCATTTGCCCCAGTTGTCACTGCTGTCTTGGGCAGCTGCAAGATTAAACAATTGCTATTGATTGTTTTCAACAAATGCCATGGGAAAAGGACTGTTATTACTGAGAGAGCTGTGAGTCAGGTCAAATAAAAACAAGCCCTGTGAGTAGGGGTTTCCAAGGAACTACTAGTCAGGTAAAATAATGACAGTTTTCTGGCAATGGGGCTTTTATTGACTTCCAACCTCATTCTTCCTTCTCCAACGGCTGCTAGGATGCTAGTTTGCACTTGTGATTATGGAGCTGTTAGTTTTAAAGTCCACCATTGTGTTAAGGAGAGAGGAATGTGAATAGGACAAGTTAAAATGCCACAAAGCTTGCTATTCATACCAAGAGTCAGTTTTTTCTTGAACAAACAGTTATTAGATTATTGTAAGACCTTGGTTAATATCCAGAGCTCTGAAAATATTTATTTTGACCATTTTTTCCTGTGTTCTCATTGCTTTTATGGATGGGTACATTTTCTGAGCACCTTAATTTGCCATTCCTGCTGACATCATCAGTAATATCTCGGACCTTCTTCCAGTTCAGCCCAACCACAAGCTTAAAGCAGCCAAGAGAGTGATCTGAGTGAATGCTTCATGAAGCAAAACTAGGCAGATGAATCTTGCTTATATTTCTGACTCATAAAATCATAAGAAGAAATAAATTGTTATTTAAACCACTAAGTTTTGCAGTGGTTTGTTACAAAGAAAAAATAATGAAAACACATTTCTCCTCACTTTCCACTTAGGATTATGGTCATATAGGCAGCTGTCACATCTCTTCATGAGACTGCAAGCCCTTTGAAGGCAAGGACAGCATTTACTCCATCTTTGTATCACCCACAAAGCTGAAAGGCAGTGCCAACAGAGCACTCTATACCTATTTGTTAAATGAATGAATGATTCAGCAAATGAAATGGACAAAGACTTACTTAGTTTTTATATGATTCTTTAATACTTCATAAATAAAACTAAATATAATTATTTTTCAATAATTTAAAATCTAATTCAAAAATTGAAAATATTTTATATCTCATGAAATGTTTCTCCTGTGACAAAAATAATAAAACTACATAATATTATTAATATTAATAATGTTAAAATAAATATAGTCTTAAAATAACACAGTGAAATAAATTTAGTTATGTTTAAAGAAAAATTAATTTTTATTAGCCTAATTTTGTAATGGATGAAAATCCTTATAATTACTATGTTTCCCTTTCAGAAATTCATATTCTGCTTTCAAGGCCAAAAATTATTTTGCTTGATAGGACTGTAATTTTCAAAAAAATAAATCCTGTATTTTAAAAATAATAATGTTACAAAACATATCTACTTTTACAAGCTATGTTTTTTGTTTGTACCACGCAAGCACAAACACTTAATGTGATGCAGCATAATTTCTCTGGGTCTTGCCAAAGTTTTTATTATGGGAGAGGCCATATTGGATTACTGGTCTGTTACCAGAGAGATATAATGACAGCTTGCTATGTCTAAGATATCCATGCTTGAATATTTTTGAATGGAGTGTAATTTCCTATAAGAAATTCTATCCATTGCTTATTCAGTGATACTCCCATTAAGAAAAATATTGTTGATCCTTACTTGCCAAACTCATTCATATATATATTGGGCTAGAAATTCTCAATAGGATGTTTTCTACCTTCCCTCCATTTAAACACCTTGTATCTAGTTCAATGCTGTAAATGGAAAATTCATCCACATCAATTAATATTAACCTACATTTGAAGACCTCAGAGTTTAGTGAAATTTGTGTAATTAATCTTTATTTCCCATTGTCTACTTTTCTTCACATTAATGAAATCATCTAAATATTCATAGACAGGTGAGAGGAGAGGTATACCAAATTAACAAAATGTTCAATCTAAAATCAATTTTTAAAAATGTGACTAAGTAAAAGTCATAGAGAACCAAACTAACATTGTTCCAAATTATCCAAGGGTGACAAAGGAAACTTTGTGGAGTCCTCTTTATACCAGCCCCTGGGAGGGCTAGGTCCAGATAGTCTGAAGTGTCGCTGAAGCCTCATAATTCACATATTTTAGACTCTTTTGAACTTGTAATTTATTTCAATGTTGAAAAAAATCTAAAATGTAGTTTTCACCTGCTCTCTGATGTTCTCTATGTATAGCAGCCTTCCGTTCAATTATAAAGTGGAAGGAAATACTGTTAAACTGTAGGGGAAGTGGTTGAAGATCAAAAGTGGGGCTCCATATAGTGACCAGTGAGGGCAGAAGGCTATGTCCAGATCTGAGAACCTGTACCAGTGAGACTTTGATCCCAATAAAAAATTGATTTCGTTAAGGTCTTTACATTACAATACTTCCCTCTTGGTGTCAAAATTAAGACAGATTTTTATTTTCTTTTTTATATTTTTTCTACTGTCTCAATTTTTGCAATGACCACAAATTGTATTAATGATCATTTTTTTAAAAACACTAATGTTTTCAGTTTAGGAAAAAATAATCCTAACCTTTAAAATGACCTATAAGTTAACTTTGTATTCTTTAAGGACAGAAATGAGGAAGAGTTAACACTAACAAGTATTATTTTTGCTATTATGGGAGGGAAAAAATAAGTTATAAAAGTCTCTAACTCCCAACCTATCGCCTTGATAATAAGTAGGTCACTGAGGCATTAATAGAATACGAAAGAAACTTCAAATGAAAATACCCTTTTCTCAACATTTTCTCCATATTCTTCAAACAGAATATCTAATTAGAAAGTACTAGTACCCGTATTTATGGAGTTGGATAAAAATTAACATCTTATTAACCGTGAAGAAATTCACCATATAGGACTTCAAGAATGGGTTTTATTTGTCTAAATAGCATATTAACTACATTCTCTAGACCTTCTTTCCCACTTGATTAATGAGAAATCCTTTCCTGGTCAGAATTAATTTAAAAGTATTAGGAAATACAAATAAAATGATGATGTCTAAAATGTATCCGTGTTACAGGATGAGTTGGAGGAAGGATTTAATCACTCTGTGCGTGTATAATTGTTATTAAATAGGATTCTACACCCACTGTCTTTGTATATGTAGTATGAACTCCGAGATACTGACATTCTCTCTAACCATGAAGTACTTTCACTGACAAGCCAAAACACCCAATACTCTGCTCTTAGAGCTTTCTTCCTCCCTGGAAAATGCTTGTGTTTATAAAACACAAGCTCTGTTACCATTAAAAGAGTCCCTAGAAACCGGTCATGCATTACCAACAAATTGTCTGATAATTAATTCTTGCCTTGGAAAGCATAGAACAGGAACCTACGGGGATTGTTATACAGAAGGAAGTTTGAATGGGGAGGGCACAGAGAGGGAGGAATAAATCCAGAGCAGGAAGTGCCCCTGAGTTAGCTAGACCAAGATGAGGTGCCATTGTCACGAGCCCTAGGTAGCTAAAGTGTCACCTTAAGGCACTGAGAGTTTGAGAAGAAAGTTCCAAAAAGAAGGAGGTGATGCCAAAGGGATGATGCAACCATGATAAACCTTGACTATTTCCCTCGCCTGTGCTGTGGACTCTCATACCTAAGTCCCTACTTGGCATCTCCACTTGGATACTAAAGGCATCTCTAATTAAATAACTGAAATAGAACTTTTTGTTTCCTACCAAACGCATCCCTTTACGAGGATTCCACATCTCAATAAAACACAAGGCCATTCACCCAGGTGCTCCAGACAAACACCCAAAAGTCACTCTTGACTCTTGCCTTTCCTTTATCATCCCCCACCCCATCCAACCCATCAGCAAGTCTTATTGCTCCTCCCACCAAAACAGATCCTGACTGTCTCCACTTCTCTTCAACTCCACTCTCCCTGGTCCAAGCTGCCTCCATCTCTCCCAGGACTCCTGGGACAGTGTCTTGATTGATCTCCCCCTTTCCTTCCCTTGAAGTCTAGTCGCACACAGCAGCTAGAATGAGCTTTTAAAAAGTAAATTGGACCAGGTCGCTCCCTTCCTTAGAACTTTCCCAGAGTGCCCATGGCTCCATAATAAAGCGCACATCCCTGATCATGGCTCACAAGGCCCTGTGTGCTCTAACCCTGTCCTCCTCTGACACATCATCCCCTATTCCAGTCTCTGTGTGGCACTCACGCTCCAGTCACAATGACCTGAATTTAGTTCCTTGAACACCCCAGGCATGTTGAGGTCTTAGGCCTTGTACTTCCTGTTTCCTCTCCTAGGACAGTCGTTCCCAGAAGTCTTCACTTAGATGATGCTTCTCCACTCAGGTCTCAGCTCTACTGTCACTTTCTCTGAAAGGGCTATAGCTGTCCTCACCTCAGTCACTACCTAACAACACATTGCCTTGTTCTTCTTCTTCATAGGCTTATAACTACTTGACTTTTAAAAAAATGGATTGGTTTACACTTCTGTTGCCTGTCTCAACCACAAGAATGTGATTTCCATGACAACAGGGGCTCTGCCAGGCTTGTTGCTCCATATCAAGCATCTAGACTAGCACCTGGCATGTAGGAAGCACTCATAAAATGTGGTTCCACTCATGGAAAGTCCATAATGATGCCTCTGTCCGGTCCTAGAAGGTGGCACACACTGGTATTCAGTATAAAATCTATGTTAGTGTGCATAATGCCTTAAACTAAGTCAAGGCTTTACAAGACTGTGCAACATCACATTCTGCAGGAAAACAGCAGAAGGAAAAACCAAACCCTAGGAGATTCTAAAGCAGGTTAATCAAAAAGTTTGACACAAAACAAGTCCAGGAACAAACACAACCAGTATTCTTACTTTCAAAAAGAAGTTTAAAATCTATACAGGCTATAGCAAAATAGAATAGCTGCTCCAAGAAGAGTTCACCAAAAGTGTCCTTCAGCAGAAGTCTTCTAGACCTTGAAAATGTTTCAGTTGTAAGAAACCACACACAATAGTTTCCTGTAGTTCTACACTCCTACAGCTGGAAGGAACCCTAATAGTAATTTAGATTAACCATATCACTTCATAAATCAGAAATTAAAACCATAGAAGTTAAATAATGCCCCACCCCCATATCTCTGCCAGACAGAGGTCAGGAGGGGACTTGAACTCGGGACTCCTAATTCCAAGGTTAATTTTTTCCAGTGTATCAAGTTGCTCGCATCCTCTGGGTTAAGAATAAAGTTTCCCTCATTGCTACCAACCTGAATTAAGAGTAATGTTTTGGGACTGTAAGAGAGAAAAAAACTCTATTTTTCTGAGTACTGGGCAGGGGGGAGGGGTATGTAAATAAACATAAAATATTAATTTTAAGAAATAAATAAATAAAATGTTTACAATCATTCTATAATATTAACAACAACAATAAATAATATTTTGGACTCTGAGCAAAGTGTTCATTATGACATTTGCACATCCTAGGTGCCCAGTAGCCTTGAGGGGTAGATTATTACAGTTCCTTCCCCTAATGATATTTTGAGCACAGATGAGGAAGTATCGCAAACCACACAGTAATATCTTTAAAATAGGGATATTGTCTGTTGGGTTTTAGGAAAGATATGCATGCTACAGAAGGTGATAACCAATCAAGAATATTTTCTCTATATTCCTTAGAGATCATTTCTTAGAAAAATTAGGATTTTTCACCAAGAATTTCTTTAAAAATGAGTGCAGTTTTCAGGAAGTAGTGAAAATTATGAGAACAGTAGATATACTAATAATCATGTAATGTGAAGAAAAGTATGGAGCATTCTGATAAAAAGTGCCTTTGTGTTTATCCCACTGTGAGAAATGATATCTTGGTATTCTAATACCTTAGGAAGAATGTGAATAGAATGGTAACCAACTGAAAACACAAATGATTCCTTAAAATGTGAAAATAATGATCATAAATGTGACTATTTCAAATGATTATGGAAAGGAAGAGAACCTTTAGCTCTGGTCCTACGTTAATTCTTTCCTGGCACAGGGATCAGGGTCAGCTTCCACTCCACTCGTCCCCTGAGGTGTGAAATCAATGCCTAACATAGCTATACACAAAGTCAACTTAATGAAGGTGAAGGGTCTGGTGTCAGGGACAGAGGATGCCAACTGAACAAATAATGGGCATTTCTGGCTGTCCAATTAATGAGAAACCAATAAGAACTGCCCTAAGAAGACACACTCTCCTTTTTTACACTCCCTTCCAGATGGGGAGCACTGCAAGCAGAGCAAAGCCAGGGGAAATCACAAAACTGAAAAAGTAATTCACTCTTTTAAAGTACCTGCAAGCATTTATTGATAAAGTTCTTTTATGGGGAGATGGAATCAGGGAGTAGATCTCATTTATTCTCCACAACTAGGCCATGATGGTGTGTTGTCAAGAAAAATAAAAACTCTAATGAAGCTCATAAATTTCTTTACTTCTTAGCATATTCAATAATTGGTAATTTCATTGTACAGCAAGTTCAATTTGATGTATTTGTTCAATGTTCCTAAAAGAACCATAGTTTGTAATGTGGCAAGTAACATCTCTGTCTCATACAGAAAAAAATAAAGGACCAAACCAAAGTTCAGACTAACAGGGCATTAGGAAGACACACCAGGACTGCCAATTCTTTTTATCTTCTACCAACTAAATAACAAGGAATGTGAGGCAAGGAGGGAAACATAAAAAAGAAAAAACACAGATTAACAAACTTTCACAATTTCACTGCTCATAAACCAAAAAGCAAGAAGACATGATTATTCTAGAGAAATTTCGTTTTGTAAATGGTGTTCCAAAAATCAGTGAAACATACATTTAGATAGCAAAGTGTTTAAAAAGTTTAGGTACTAATTACAATGGTTCCAGGGGAAATTCTTCAACCAGCTCACAGCACAAGCCTTGAAGCAAAGCCGTTTTTTCGAAAGTGCTATTTTGGTAGAGCTGAAGTGAGTTTTCCAGATCTTATTTAGCAAGACCAACATTTATTTATTTTTGTGCTTTTAAAATGAAATGGCTAAATGGAAAAAAATCTATTTTTAAATATCAAGAACTGGCTTCCAAATTAATTCTTCCATTCTAAGTAAGCATGAGGCAGGGTTTATGAAGAACTTCCGTATTTACTAGTATCAATGGGGCCTTTGACTGGCTGAATATCTTCCAGGAAGAGAAATATGAGACAAGTTACATTTCCTGAGAGTGAAGTGAGACATGCTTGGAGTTTATAGTAAGTCATTTCTTTCCCAGCTGACACCCACCATCACCTGTCACTTTACAGGCAATTTGGCCAGCAGGGCCTGGAGGGTTTGTCTGAAACGCCTTCCCCACGAGCTGGGTGACAATGTTTGAGTCCCACAGCCACAGAAATTCTGAAATCTTAGCCTTTTTGTGTTTGTGGAGGGGATTCAGACAGATAGGTTGTTAATGGAAAACAAAGCTTGGATGAGTCTCTGACAATCTTACGCCTGTTAGGGTTAGCACTGGTTCACGGTGACACTGTAAAGGACTTTCCATTGAAAACAGCCCTCCTACCAGAAGACTTTCAGACAACAAAAATCGAGGATGATGAGAGAAGCTGCTCTTCAGAAAGGCCTTGAAAGCTAGTTTTTTCAGGTGTCCCCCACCAAAAAAGATAAAACAAATCCTGGGTCAAATCCAACCCCACTCGCAAAAGGTTCTCTGAAATCTGCAGTGTCCTTCCTGGATCTGGAAGCCTGGCTTCTGCTCAGGATCAGTCCAGGGAGTACCAGACCTCCTGAAAGCTGTGATTTCCCAGTGGCCACACTCAGCTATTTCTTCTAGAATGTAACGCCACTGCTCCCACACTTTCACTTTTTTAAAAACACCTTTGTTGTGGTATAATTGATATACTCTAGTTTCTCTTCAGGTCATAGGAATCTTTCACCTTTTACTTTACTTATTTTTATCTGAATAAAGTTCAAGCCCCTTAGCACAAAAGACCTTTCAGAACGACACCCCAGCTGGCCCTTTCAGCCGCCTCCACCCCCAGACACTCTCCCTGCCTCTGTTCACTAGCCACATGGGATTTCTCACCATTCTTCAAATTGCCTTGACCTTTAAAACCACCAAGACTCTCCCGCTGACTACACACACTGGCCCCTGGCTTGCCTGGCAAATTCACACTTATCCTTCAAGCCCCTACTTTACACATCCTCTGTGAAGCTTTACCTCCTTCCTTCAGAATATCTTCATCTCTTCTACTAGAGTCTGTCATACATAATATCTAAAGATTGCTACTACAGTCCATAACAGCTAATTGTTGACATATCTGCCTTCCCAGACAGAAATAACTCGATGGCAGGGACCGTGTCTTTATTCCTCCTTAAATCCTCAGTGCCTGGCATATAGCGAAAATTCAGTATCATTTGAGAATTAAATGAAATATTTTGTTAGAATTTCTTCTTTCACTGGCATCAAGGCTGAACTTAGAAAAAATAGTGACAATATATATCATAAAATATTTTTTCTATATAGCTCTTATAAGCAAAGGGAATTTAATATTCTTACCGTGGGTGAATTAGAAGAGATGGGCAACATGAAGATAATAGAGAGGATTGCCTGGTATACATATCCACGAGCTTTTGAGCCCCACAGAGGAAGGGATGCCAAGAGCCAATTGAATTCTATTCATTAAATACACTGTGGGGCTCTGTGCCCAAGCAGCACTGCCTTGGGGTCCAGGGGACAGTTAGACGAGGATCACGGAACTTATGCCACCACCTTCCAAAGCACACACACACCCCACTCAGCCATAAGCCACGGGGCAACTCTGGCACCTGAGGGCTGAGGATAAGCAGCCATGAGTAGAGGTTGGGTCCCAGTAGAGCAGCATATGCATGGAGGAGACTCAGAGCAAAGGCAGGAGTGACATGCACTGACAGGGAGGTTAGAACACAGGAACATACTGGCTTTGGAACATGAGCCGTGTGCAACACTCTTGGGCCCCCCAGAAATAACGAGACTAGCCTTTAAGAGGGAGCTGAGGTTCCACAGCTGTGCAGGTAGAGAGTAGGAATCATAAGAATTCAGGCACTGATGTTAATGTGACATCATTTAAACCCACATACTAATGAGGCCTGGGAACATTTAGATTATCTGAGTCAGAATGAAGTCAGCATTATATAAAAAGTATTTAAAATGTGAATTGGATCACAAAAAAAGAAGGAAGTTTGCCTGAGGACATCAGTGAGGGCTGCGTTTAGAAGGTAGGATGTATACTAAGCTTTCTAGAATATGTAGGATTCCAAATGGCAGAAATGGTGGACAGAACATGACAGAGAGAAACGGGTACACAAAGGCAGTTCAGGGCAACATTGAGGTCATCGGCATTGGAGACAGGTCAGAGGTCACCAGTTGCTTTGAAAGAGAGATTTCTATAGTGTTAAGAAGTCCTAGTCAGATTTCAGTGGGTTAAGGGATGTGTGAGGAAGTAAAAGGAGTCAGTAACATATTCCTTTGAGAAGTTCGGGAGTAAAAGGGACTGTCAAGGGAAAATGCTTCTAGAACAGGGAAGGACTAAGTCCATGTTTGTAGACTAAGAGGCCAGGATACTGTGGAGAGGGGCATTGAAAACAGAAGAGCCAAAGGGCCACGGGTGGATCCAGGTCTTAGAGGAGGCTGGCCAAAGGAGATTAGGAGCAAGAGTGAAGGGTTAGCCTTTGAAAAGAGGAGGGTCGCCTCCCCAGAGGACGGCTGAAGCAAAGAAATTCTGAGGTAGAGAGCGGAAGTTGAGAGGATCAAAATATGAGGAATAACTTGGGTACAAAACATCTGGTCAATTCAATCTTCTATTCAACCAACCAGATGTTAATTCTATACGGCACTATCACACGTGTCCATGTTAATTACAATTTTTACCGGACCTGTGATTGCTTCCAAATTGCATACATATAGTCACGGTGAGATGCAGTATTAAAGTCAATTATTTGAATATATTGTTTTTTCAGTCTAAAATTATAAAAATTTCACCTAATCTGGAACAAGTGTAGTTTAGGAAATGTAAATGCTGACTAAAATGAGGCAATGGACAAGGTGTACCAAGCTCGTGTGTCACATAAAATAACACAAGTAGCTTTTCGGCCTCCATGCTTATTTTCTGATTAGCCTTTGTGGCTAAGTTGAAAGAACTGAAATTATAATAAATTAATGACTTAGCTGACACAATTATTCTTGCTTGATTGACATGCATTTTAAAGTTTATCATTGAAATCATAATTGTATCTTACTATCTGATTCTGTGTCTGAGAATGAGAATTAGACTATTCAATGCTATTTTACAAAATATGGAGTCCTATCAATCAACAAAAAATCTGTAGAGTTGTTATAAAGTTATTCTTAAGCACTAGTATAATAAAACATCATTCCATTACTATGGTTAATTCTCTGGCTAATTCATAAGTTTAAGGTCATGTTTAAATTTAGGTTTATAACCAGTATAAAAGCAATACGTTTGCAACCACTGAAGGTTAATAACTAATTAATCCTCACAGCATCTTTATGGGCCAAGAAAGATTAAAGATGATTGAAGTATGTGCTGCCTTGCTTTCTTTCTTCTGTGTACTCTGAAAACCTGCAGTGCACACTCCACAGATACATACATACAACCCCCACCCAAGCAGAATCTCTGCTGTCCCTTAGAAGACTTGATGCATTGGATAAAAAGATGACTGAAGAAAGGAAAAAAAAATCTGATATATAATCCAACAGGAGTAGATTAATCAATGCCTGTCAAATTGGCCCACGTAATTACCAAAGTAGAACACCTTAATTTTATTACTTGATGATGACATTTGCATTATTATGACTCCTAAATAGTACATTTAACTGGCACTTCACTACTCTTAAGGTAAATGGCATAAGGACATTTTAAGATAAGATAATTTACATGTAATTAGCTATAATAAAATAGGAAATAAACTCTAGAGATCTGCTGTATAACATTGTACCTATAGTCAATAATAATATATTGTCCACTTAAAAATTTATAAAAATAGTAGACATGTTAAATGATCTTTCCAAAATAAAATAAAATGAAACAAAAACAAAATAGAATAAAATTGATATGAATGTTGTACAACCTATATACATAGGACCAGTTACTGATAGTGTTTACTTTTCCCCAAACAATATTGAATTATATGAAATCTGAAGGAAGAAAATCACAATTTACTTAAATTTGATGATGATAATATTAAATGTTTTCAAAACTGGGAAATGAAAATGCTGAACTGGTAATATTTCATATTATATTACATTTTAGTAGTATTGGTGGAGGTCATTGAGATGATGTGACTGCCAGTTGACTCTTGAGCTGGCCCTGGACTACTGGAGGCTCCTCATCCCCTCCTCTCTCCTTGGAATATTCTGCCCACGGTTCCCACAGTGGGAGTCATTTCAAGGATGCAGCCTTGAGATAGCAATGTGTTGTTGAGACCATCTGGACTGTATACATGACTGAACATAGTTAAGGCCTCTGCCTACATAAACTTTTAAGATTCTAGAGGGTTGATGAGGAAATCTACTTGTCTTGCGGCACCCAAGACAAGCCTTGTATTTAAGTTCCCTTGCTTATTAAACCTGCCGCCTACCCATCTGGGGTGGTCTGCCTCTTTCTTTGTTCTTTCCTTGCCCTCCACGTAGGGGGCCAGCTTCAGATTTCACCTGGAGAACTCCCATGGTTGTGAACCAACAAGTAGCCATTTCTATACAAAGCAATTTGTTATTGGAACATATTAACATCCCTGAATTTTCTAGAAAAATATAAAATAGGTTCTTGTGATAGGTTCTTGTGATGGAGAAGTAAATATTTCCATTCATTCTTAAAACCTGTATAATGATACTCTTAAAATTCTGTTCCATCTAATATATATAATTTGGGTAAATTGTATGATTTAAAGAACTCAGTAATTGTGAACCTATCAGGCTTTTCTTTTTATGTTAAGAATGCATGACTTAATGACTTACCTCTCATTTTTGGTAAGCCAAACTATAATTAAGGAAATACAGTGATGACTTAAGAATGACATGTAACAGTCAATCTCATAAAACAACTGGACAACTTTTTAACTAAGTCATATTTCCTTATATGGGAAACTTCCTATCTGCAAAATGTTAGAATGCCCCATATGAAAACCCAAGGGATGCATAAATAGTCATTCTCTAATGTTTAACGGAATTCTGGAGTAATCCTCCCAAAACATTCAGCAATTAGAAGCTTCAGTACCAGAGTTCTGAAGATAATTTTGAGCCTCAGAATTTAACTGGTTTTGAGAACTTGGAGAGGTCCCAAAGAAGAGCAATAAAAATAAAACGTGGGTTAGAAAACTGGCCCTTATGAAGGAAGGAACGAAAATATTGACAATCAGCCTTGCGCGTGATGCTTAAGAGAGTCTAGCCATTATGAGGGAAGGGGTGAGATTTGAATCCCATAGCCTGTGCTTGAACAATAGGAGGCAATACATCTCAGTGAGTCAAGGCAAGAGAGAAGGAAGCATTGCTTTTCCTTGCTCCGTGTATCTCTCCAGCAGGATCCAGGAAGGTAAGACTAGACCCATATTCTTTCACCAGTATAATTCCAGAGCCGAGTAAAGTGCCCAGTCCAGAGTAAGCTCAATAAATCCTTGTTGAATGAAGACCAGACTGCATTCGTTTCAGTGACTTATTGAATACTACCTCTTATTCACCCTTAGCAGAACAGAAATATTTGGGGAACACCTAAAATACTTATAGAGTAAGCTACAACTTTTATTTGTAGTTGCTACAAGTTTTAGTTAAAAAAAATAACAAAATTTTAAAATGATAATGTCTAATGCTACTGAAGACATTGGGTAAAATGAAGATTAGATGGATGAAACAATGATGGAACATAATTAGGAGTGTACATCAAGATCTCTAAAAATGAACTGGTAATTCCGCTTTGAAAAGTCAATCTTATGGAAATGATCCTAAACACAGAGAAAAACAACTTTCCTGTATGGCGTAGCGTTATTTGTAATAGCGAAAATCTGGAGGCAGTGTGAAGGTCCGTACAGAAATGCATGCCCAGGGGTGCATCATTCAACAGCAGCAAAGACAAGGTACAGGTCACGCTGCAATATACATAACAGTTTTTCCCATATTTAGGATTATTTCCAAGGGAACTGTTAAGGTACAGACAACTTGAAAAACTCCTAAAAAACACTACACATTTTCCAAATATATAATTTGGGGGTTCCTAGTTGCTGAGGATTCTTATGTTTATAAAAACATAAAATGCAAATAAGAGTATCTTCTACCAGCTCTTTTTTTTTTCATGTGAAGCTGTGAAACTAAATAGCTCTTGCTTCCAGAAAGCAACCGCTAATTTAATGAAAGAGAGAGAGAGGACTCCTCTTCACTGGAGATTTATTTACTTGTAACAAAAGCTAAGGGGACCATATCTGTCAATTATGCCACTGTGTCTAGCTACACTATCCAAGATCATAAAATCTTATTAAAGTTAATTTGTGTTGATTATCTTTTCACACTAGCCTAATTTTCCCCAATTCTTAGAAACTGTTGCAGTTGCAAAAGCCACCAGCTCACAGGAATCATCCTAAATCAGAGAGGCCACAGACTGAAATGCATGTGAGCACTCCCTCCTTCTCTTTCTGCTAATGGGTCATAGCACTCTACTCTGCTGAACCCAATATGGCCTCAGAATCCTTGTCAACACAGTATCCAGAGAGCCACTAGCTACCAATCATAGAACCTGAGAGATAAGGCTCTTTACCATCCTTGAATCCAATAACAAATCAGGAAATTCAATTCCCTGGTACATTTAAAACTGACTGATTGCCCCATTGGCCAGTCAAAATAAGGATGGATGTGTTGCTCCCTCAGAAACGAGTGTATAGAAATTCAACATTCATCAACTCTTCTAAAATATTCAACTACTAAAACATTTTTATTTAAAACATTTTTCTATAGAAGCAACTAACGAAAGATAAGGACTATGTTATACCAAGAAAATAAGATGCTCCATAGTATGTATGTTATGTGTATATTTCTCTCAAAACATCACCATTTTGCCCTGATCATTGCCAAAACACAATTTAAAGATACTCAGGGTATGATCATCTGGGATATAGTTCTCAATACGTATAGAAAGAATGAATTATTTCTTTCACATAACCAGGGATACTTGTAGATATAAGAAGCGAAGGAAATTTCTTCTAAAAAGATAATTCTAGAAAACCAGGTAGCATAACATCCAGAATCTTTCAAAGTCCCCAAATACTTATCATTTGCTATCCCCAGGAGTAGTGAAGAAATGAGCGTGAAATTAAACCAAACATATACAGCCCCTCAGACGTTTCCTGAGCCCATGCCACCTTTAAGTGTACAACAATGTGTGTTTGGAGGGCTCTGGCAAAAGCAGCCTGTGGGATCCCACAGTAAGAGGCTCAAGGCACTCAGTGTGCCCAATAGATACCTGACCAACACTCTCGTTAGATCTCTCCCTCATAGATCTCACCTGAAAGATGCCAGAACAATAAAAACAAGGTCAGGCACAGAAAGAATCCCATTTTCCACATAAAATAGCATCTGCCTTTTCCCATGCTAATTCTGCTAGGCAGCTTATTTACAAACATATAAATAGCTGCAACTTTACTCCAGTCTCATTGAAAAATCAAAATGGCATCATGCAAGAGAAGCCTCCTGGTGCACTTGGCTCAATGAGTGAAATGTAAGTGGAGATGAGCCAAACAACTTGACACCCACTAGTCAGCTTAACCAGATACCCTCCAGTTTCCTGTAGTGGAGGTACCAGGGTTCTGCTGCGCAGAGCCAAAGAACTCACACTGATTGCCCGGGGATCACTCAGTGACTTAGAGCCAAAGATCAGAAAATAAATTTCACATCGTACCTAATATTTATTAGCACACCTACCCACACATAGGAATAGCATTGCCTAAGTGTGGCAGTGAGTTTTCCAATGTAACTACTTAAAATTAGCTAAGTCGTCTTACGTACAGGCCCAGTGAATTTTAAAAGATTTTACTCCAATCCTTTAGCCACCTGGCCAGAATTACAGGGGTTTAAATCATCAGGAAGAGGGCAGAGAGAAAATGCATCTTAATTTTGGGGACAGAATTTATTGCCTTTCTTAAATTCATTAATTAAAGTTATCTACTAGCAGTTAAGAAACATCTAAACCAATATATACATGAGATACATGTGAGATACACATTGACTTTTCCTGACTGCATGTGAACATCCAGAACGGAACGGCCGTGCCCTGAGGGTCCAATGCCTGCACGTGATGCATCTAACAGCTGCCCATGACAGCCAGGTCTGCAAAGTTCCACCTGCTGAAGGCCCCGCTGACGAGCTCCCACTCTACCCCCGACATCAAATCACTCTTCCTGAACACTCTCACTTCTTACCAATTCATGAGCAGTTTGCTTTTAAGGAACCATATAATTAAAATTAAAGTATCACAAAATAGAAGGTCTAAAAGAAACTCTTCTCAAAGGAAAAGTGAGTTAGGAACTTAGTTTATACAGAGCATCTGAGGATAGGCAACGAGATGATTAACGCTATTTCCCTTTGAGAACTCAAATGTGGAGATTCTCAACAACCCCATCTGGTAACTTAAATATTAGGCTACCCATCAGAAAGTGAAAACATTCATGTATGTTTTCACACAAAAACATCTGTGTTGCATATTAAACCAAAGAGAATTCTGATGCTTTTTTCACTGCAGTGTATTCATACACTGGAATGTTCGCCTTGGGCTCAAGGACTAAACACCATGACCATATACGCTGTGTCTGCCTTCCTGATGACTCAGGCTTTCTGAATTACTCTTTATCCATCCACCAACTACATATAGCCCACCACATGGGGAATTATGACTGCCCTGTATACTTGTGGACCAACTGTCAGTATTTAAATGACAAGTGATTCTTTTAATCCCAGGTTTATTAGCAGAAGAACAGTAAAGATAATGAAGGAAACCTTTGGCAAATCCATTTTGAAATGAGTAACAAGACCAAAAATAAAACTGAAAAACAGTTTTTCTTTACTACTTACTCTATATAAAATTAATACCTGAGGGCTAAGTTCTTTTTTTAATTTAATTTTAATTTATCATGAAACTTATCCATATGCATGAATCACGTAGAAATAAATATAATGAATATCAGTCTTTTGTCTCTAAGTCTACATTGTATCTTATATCTTAAAGTTCACATTGTAAAATCTAATTTTGGTTATGTCTACTTTAAATATAAATAATATTTCTTCAAAAATGTATTTAATTACTATTCTTTAAAGATTATGCCTCTACCTGTATGTGTAAATGGTATTTACACCATAGAACAAGATCAAGTTGCAAAGATTATTAAAAACAACAAATACACAAACAGCAAATTTAGCACAACATCCAAGTATGACACTATTGAGGAGATTTTTTATTTTTTAAACAAATTATTTGGAATCCCCTTAGAAAATAGTTTCTATTTTATTGATTTACTATTTTACTAATAATGCTATGATATAGTATTATGAAAATATAAAGAAAAATTATTATTTTACTTACATGGTATCTCTAATAAGAAGTGCACTTCCCAATTTGAAACAGGTTTTATCACCTTCACAAAATGCATGTTTCAGAGAAAAGCTCTCTCCTAGATCAAAGCCTGTAAAATGTGACAAATGATTTAATCCAGCAGTTTTATTAAATTTGGTAAACTCACAGAGATATTGATGTTTAACTAGGATTTTTTTTTGTCCTTATCTATAGACTGATTTATTTCAAATAAAATCCTGCTGTTTGGGACCAGCAAAATTTCTTGATTTCATTTTTCTCCTTTTAGGATATAAGAGGATGAAATATGTTTCAAAAGACTCAAATATTAATTTGCTTTGACCCAGAAATTATCCTAAGTAATTAATCAGAGTAGCTCATTGTAGCAGCTCTGATGGCTAAAGACAGAAAATTAGTTAATTAAAACACACTACAGCCGTTCAATTGAAATCTAAGCAATCTTTTAAAAAAATCATTCTTTAGAAGAATATATGTTGATGTGGGGAAATGCTTGGATTTCAAAAACAATATACATATCATAAATGTGATACGTATTATGTGTGCACTTAATGTGTGCGCGTGCTCGTGTGTGTGTGTCTGTGTGAGAGAGAGACACAGAGAGAGAGAGAATGGAGGATGAGAGGGAGAAAGAGAAAGAAAGATAGGAATTCTACACCAAATGGGAATCATGACTATATTTGGGTAGTGAGATTTTCTTTCTCATAAATTTTCTTTTTTCAAAATTTCTACAATGGATATAACTTTTATCATTTTAAATGACTTTTTTTCTCCAAGAGGCTGAGTTGTTGTTGGTCTTGGCTTAAACAATACAGAACTCTGCTCTCAGCATTTTTTCTGCATCATCCATCTTCTTTGCTTCTAGTGTTTTAAATTGACATTATCATCTTAAATCACAACGTCAAAGAATCACCTACAATATGTTACATGTTTGGTGATAATTTTACACGAAATGCTTCTTTGTGAAAGATTATAATGCTTACCTGGAACTTCATGTTTATCTCTGTTGTCTCCTGTAAACTGATGTCCCTCTGTTCTCAGTATAGGACATTGTTTTTCTGCTAAATAAAAAAAAGTATTGAGGATTTGCACTACATTTTCTATCTTTTTTTACAAATAAATTTGAATCACACAATACAATCAGAAACTTAAAATAAAATGGAAATAAATTAAACCATCCCATTAAGTTTCCGTAGAATGAGGAGGAGACTATTGCCCACCACACAGTGTGTCTGTGAGGATTACATGTGGTTAGGTATGCGAGGTGCTTAGAACAGCGCCTGGACACAGTGAGTGCTTGTTAGTGTTAGCTATTCCTCTTACTATAATCATTCCTATTCTAACATTCTAATTGTTGCTATATACTTGACATTAGGAAATTAGCTAGCTTTAGCATCATTCAATTTTCATATTCTACTATTAAAACAACTGACCTGCTACTATACTTAACACAGCTTTGATTCCCGTGTTGGTGTCAGGTGATATTTAATTTCAGAACAGAATGGGACTGCTATGGACTGACTGTGTCCCCCTCAAATTCATATGTTGAGGCCTTAATCCACAGTATGATGGTATTTGGAGGTGGCCTTTGGGAGATAATTAGCTTTGGATAAGGTCATGGGGTGGAGCCCCATGATGGGACTGGTGTCCTTATGAGGGGAAGGAGAGACAGGAGCCCCTTCTCTCTCTCTGTCATGTGAGGGAACCAGAAAGAGCCCTCACCAGAACCTGGCCATGCTAGCACCCTGATCTTAGGCTTCCCAGCTGCCTGAACTGTGTGAAATAAACTTTTGTTGTTTAAGCCACCCGGCCTATGGCATTCTTGTAGAGCAGCTGGAACTGACCAACGCAGCCACATAGATGGAAGGTATTAAAATAAAATTAAAATGCAAAAAAGTGAAGACCTCTGCCATAAAAAGTGGCCTATAATGGAAAAAATGAGATAAAATCATCGAGAAAAATATTATTTATGTGTGAAGGCACTTAACGATATTCAAAGAAATAAAATAATTTAGTCTACACTTAACAGTGAATTTACATATTCAATACTAACACAACACACTAATGCAGTAGTATACATGCATACATTAATTTTTCACCATCTGGGGTATGTTTAAACCTAATTCAGGATAGATTCTAGGAATATAATAGTCAATTCAGACAAAATTGCAGCCAATTTTTAGAATATGCCAACGTTAACTATGTAAGTGGAGAGATCTTACACTAAATTGATTAAATATTTTGGCGTCATGCAATCACAACCCTAATTCTCCATATCTTAAATTTGTGTTTGGGTTTAATGATCTAAAACTTTTTAATATAGAGGGGAGATAAACTGCTTAAAACCAAACTCATCACCTGCTCTGTGGAAGGTGGAAACTACAGATTCTCCAGATCAACTACTGAGCAACTCAGCCACTTGTTTCACAAACGTACCACAGACTTCAGGGGTGCTGACAGGAGAGCATCTTAATGTACTTAACCAGGAGAATAAATCAGATTCTAAAGAGTGCTACCACTGACTCAGATTTAAAAGCTGCAATACACGTAAATGAAATTATAGCACTGAATAACTTTAGAGACAACTTAGCTACTTTGGAAATTCCTATCTCAGAGATCTTAACATGATTGCAGGTCCTAAATAACAGTAAAATTGGATATTTTGTAAACATTACCAACTTTTTATCTGAATTCATAATCATTTTTACAAAAACCAAGCATCTCATCAAGCTCTCTGCACTGAAAACTTGAGAGCATCATTGAGAGGAATTAAAGTCCTACATTACCGAAGGGTAAACCAAGGATTTAGATTGGAAGACTCAGTATTGTTAAGATGTCAATTCTCAATTTTACCTCTAGATTCAGTGCAACAATAATTAAAATTCCAACATGTTGTGTGTGTGTGTGTGAGTGAAAAATGACAAGCTGATTTTCAAATTTATACGGAACTCCAAAAAACTAGAATAGCTAAGGCAAAATTGAAGAACAAGCTGGAGAATTCACACCGTCAGATACCAGGAATTTTTATAATGTGGTGTTGGTGCACCTACAGATAAACAGATCAATGGAACAGAGTAGAGAGTCCCAAAACAGACCTGTTCACATACGGTCTCCTGATTTACCACAAAAGGGCCACCACACTTCAGTGAGAAAAGGGTGGTGTTTTCAACAAATGGTTCTGAGTCAACTATTTTGAGCATATTTTTCTATATGGTCTATCTCCATACATAAAAACACTGAACCTTGACCTTCACCTCACATCATACAAGAACTTAGAGATAATCTGAGACCTAAGTGTGAAAGGTAAAACAATAAAGGACTACAGAAAAACATAAAATCTTCAAAAACCTGGGGTAGTAAAGATTTCTTAAAGAGGGACACAAAAATCACTAATTATAAAAGATTGATAAGTTGGACTTTATTAAAATTAAAATCTTTATTAATCAAAAGACGACACTAAAAGAGTGAAAAGGCAAGACACAGACTAGGAGCCCCAGAGTATTGTACTTCATATATCCAATAAAGCGTCATATCCAGAATATACAAAGAACTCTCACAATCAATAAGAAACAGATGGAAAACCCTATTTTGAAAATGTGCAAAAAAACTTAAGCACTTCACAAAAGAGAATATCCAAATTGCCAACCCACAAATGAAGAGGTGATCAACACCATTAGTAACCAGAGAAATGCAAAGTAAAACCACAATGAGATACCACTAAATGGATAAGAATTAAAGAACTGACAGCACCAAGTGTTGATGAGGATGTGGAGCAAGCACTCTCCTATGTTGCTTGTGGGAGTAGAAACCAGTACCACCACTTTAGAAAACTGCTTGGCACCATTTACTAAAGCTAAACGTGAATGAACTCTATGACCTGTAAATTCAATGACCCAAGAGAAATGAGTACAAAAAATGAGGGTAAATAGCTCTTTTAGAAGAGAATATTTGTTGCAGCGTTACTCATAATAGTCTAAAACTGGAAACAACCCAAATGTTCATTGACAAGACAATAAATGCATAAATCGTGGTATATACAATGAACAACTACAGCAATAAAAAAGAAGGAACCAGTGATACATGCAACAACCTGGATGAATCTCACAGATATATTGTTAAGTGGAAAAAATATCATTCCCAAAAGAACACACACTGTACAATTCCATTTATATAAAGTTCGAGAGATTGACAACTAATCTATGCCAGGGTCCTGGTCACTGTGGTGGGGTGTCAACTGGGAGAAGACACAGGAAAGCCTTCTGGGGTTTTGGCAATGTTCTATGTTTTGATCTGAGTGGTAGTTACACAGATGTATGAATACAGTTGTAAAAATTCATTGTACTGTGCATCTAAGATTTGTTAACCTTAGTGTGTAATATCTCAAGAAAATGAGGAAAACAGCATGTCTGTGAGAAAATAAGCTAAAAATGATTCGTGCAAAACAAATCAAAATTCTGATCAAATTTTTATAATGACTTTGAATGACTGTATTAAATGAGATTAACTTTAAATTCTTCACAACGTATGTAGGGAAGCCCCAGTTGATGACTGGCAAAACACATCTCCAGACAGCGGAAATGGACTTCCTATTATGACACTCTGGTAACGAGGGGAAGGTATGCTGGCCTACAGCCCAGTTGGAAACAGTATATGTCTTATTTAAATTCTTCCAGGGACTTAATGAATATGTGATGATGTCAAAGTAATAAGCCTGTCACTTTGAAATGAATGGAATGGAACATTTCCAGTGATATTTATGAAAGTATTTCTTCACTGAAGTCTTTCGTTTACGAAAATCAAATATAGCTTCACAGCTTTAGAATATGTGCTTGTTGTGAAAAGTTGAGCACAACTAATGAAAACCAAATGTTAATTATTTGGAGGTAAGATTCAAGGCACAGTCATCTGAATGCACAGGCCTTAGGGACCCATTGCCTAAAAATAGCGAGGCAGCAGAAGTGGCAATCACCAGTTGGATGTGTTAATTTCTCCAAGTATTGGCACATACATTTTAATATGAAGGAAAGCACATTTTTTCAGTAAATGGACATGTACCTTGATGAACTACTGATAAGATCCAAATATCCAAACAACCCATCAGGTGGACAGAGGAGAATCTCTACAGCAGTATCCCTTCAGAGGCTCTCTGGAATGTTCCAGAATTACTCACACTTCACCACAAAAGATGCACTACTTAGGGACCCTTCATCAACAGGCCTTTTAAAAAGCAAAAGCATGTGTTTTTGACAAATTCATGCTGAGATGTCATTAGTGATTGTCAGACCCACTTTCCTCCTGACTTGGCTTGAAGGACCCGGGCAGCATCCAGGGTTGGAAGGATATGGAAGGGGGCAAAGGAAGAAAGGAAGGCAGCTAGGTCAGATGTGGGTAGATTATCCAGGTTTTATCTAGATTACGTACAAAAATGACGTACTTTTTAAAAGATTTTCACCCTTCTCTCCCTCTAAAAATCAGAATCCCAAGGCCCTGAGAACAAATCACCCAAGAGGCCCTATGTGACTCTTCAGATCCCAGAGTGAGGCGACGGCAAAGCTGAAAGAAAACCCAAGGTTCCTGGGCCCCAACTTTCTTTTCTCTGCTTTGAACACTGTGTCTCAAAACCATATTCCAAACAAAATAAGAGAGTCCCTAGGAAACGCTCCTCACTCTTTAGTGGAAATGCATTTTGTTCCCACTCTCAGTTTGAAACACGTGCTTTAAAAAAAAATCATTTTTCCCCTCAATCTCTAAATCCTGCTCTGTTCTCGCCTGCTGACTTGTTCTCCTGTTGTATTGCTAAGCACTCTAAACTCGAGATTAGATCTCGTCTTCTGAAACATGTTTCCCTATCATTGTTCTGGTATTCTTTACACTCATATAAAGGACTGTAGTTCAATAGAGTATTACTGAAAGCACGTCGAATTCCCTCTTTTTCATTTTTTTTCTTACTATTCACTGAAGGCACTGGAACTCCCTCCTTCTCCTCTCAAAAAGCTAAGAAGTCCAGACCAGTTAAAGTCTACAATTTAAGTTTTCATTGTTTCAACTGATTTATACAGACAAGATCTGTGAGTGTTGCTGATGCTCATACTGAAAATGGACCCGTCACTCTCGGTGGCCACAGAGAAAAAGCCAGGAGGTGAGGTCATTCCTTGTGCACTACAGACACAAAGGGGAAAATTAAAATTAGACGCATCATAAAAAATAAATGTAAACGTGTTCTATTACACTCTTTACAGTTTGTTGAGGGTTCTTAGTATTACTTAAGCTATTTATATACCACTTTACCGATTGCAGGAAAGAAAATATATAATTTGTCTAGTAGAGATATCATTTTTATTTTAACTTTGCTAAAGTGCACATATTTCCACACATTTGTACCTAAATAACAATGTACTGTGAATACTACAGTATTACAATATTCAGTTAACTATGAATTAAGGCTTGTTGAGAGAACTTTAGGGAAGATTTGTTACTGAAAGGTGTAAATCCAGAAGCCTACCCCTTCACATGGTATCTGGGAATAGTCCCAGAGGGCAAGGCCTGACCATCTCCCGAGAGGTCTCCCAGGGCAGTGTGTACTGCTTTGGTGAATTTACCAGAGCCCAAGGTGTAGCCTTGACCTTGCAGGCTTAGAGATCAGATTTCCACGACACACAAAGCACAGAGCCATTTCTCAATAGCCTGTGCCCCTCACCTTCTTCTCCCCACTCACTTGACTCCAGTCTTGGGCCTTTCTTGTCACTTCCTCACAGGCCTTGTATGCCCCTGCCTCAGGGCCTTGGTGTGTGCTGCTCTCCAGGTGTTCACATGCCTCCCTTTCCCGCTGCCTTCCTGTCTCTGCTTAAACATCCCACGTGAGGGCAGTCTTCCCTGGCCATGCTCTGTAATAACACATCCTCTCCTCCCTTCACATAGTGTAGGATTGCCAAATACAGCAAATAAAAATACAAGATGCCTAGTTAACTGTGAATGTCAGATAAATAACAAGAATATTTTTAGTATAAGTATATCCCCCCTGCAATATCTAGAAAATAAAGAGTATTCCTTATTGATCTGACCGTCAGCAGTAACTGGTGTCCTGCCCGTTACATCGCAAGCCTACCTGCATGCCTGGACTCCATGAGGCCAGATGTGATGGCAGCTCGCACTAAAGAGGCGACAGTGGACACGCAAGAGAGGGGAAGGAATTGACACGAGAATCGCCAGGATGTGATAATGGACTGAATGTAGGGAGGTGGGAGGGGCTGGTTCAGCTGAGCAGAGGTGTAGTTTACTGAAACGATCCCACTAGGGGAAAAAAAGGAGATTGGACAAGGAGTAAATTAATCTGTGGTGAGAGAGGAGGAGTTAGAAACCTTACATCTGAGGAGCCATTAGGACATTGAAACAGCGACGTCACTGAACAGGCAGTTAGAAAGGTGGGTGTGGAACTCAAAGAGAGGTCCAGTGTCTTGGGAGTAAATTTGGGAGTGACTGACAGAGCAATCACATTGAAAGCTACGGGGACAGATGAGATTACACAGAGAGTGAGACGAGAGGAGAGGAGGGGCCAGGGCCATTTCCTGAGAAACTGCAACCATCCTGGCCTTCGTCCATTGTTCCTACTTCTTCATATCCTCGGGAGCACACATACCATATTATGGAATTATCATTACCTGTAAAATCACAATTAAAATCTGTCTAGTTTCATAGATGTTCTATTTACCACTCTTCTTTTCTAACCTGCATTAAGGAAAATTGTCTCCACCTTTAGTGACAAACTCACGACACGGCATTTGCCTCAAGATTACAGGTGGGGAGACGAAGAGCAGCAGATTACCACGACACAAAGCTGGCTTGTCTTCTTTCCATAAGCGGGTCAAAACAAGAGCCCTATGGTGTTTTGCATTTGTTCTTTTTGTTTGTGTGTGTGTGAGGAAGATCAGCCCTGAGCTAACATCTGTTGCCGCTCCTCCTCTTTGTGCTGAGGAAGACTGGCCCTGGGCTAACATCCGTGCCCATCTTCCTCCACTTTATACGGGACACCCCCACAGCATGGCTTAACAAGCAGTTCATCAGTGCGCGCCTGGGATCAGAACCCCAGCACTTAGCCCCTATACCACCAGGCCGGCCCCTGTATTTGTTTTTAAACACTAAAACAGACTTCTTACTGAACAGAGGGGAGCATGCCTGCTCATTTCATTGTTCCTAGATGCCCTCAGACCCCCCGTATACGGCGTATTTGACAGGACCTCCGATAAAGGACTACAGAGCAACCAAGGCTGGGAGACAAGCATTGGTTAACAAAAGTAGGTAAATTACATTGGACCAGAAGATAATAAAACTAATATGGAAAAGTGACCAACCAAGAAAAAAAAGAGGACACAGCTATTTTAACAGAGAGGTCACAAAAGGTCACAGAACCTTCCCTGCTTATTTTTTATCCAAAGCTGATCCTCCAAAGGAGAATACCTGGTTAGAAGCAACACTCTTTGTTTAATAATTATGAAGCTTTCCTCCATTTTCAAAATGTAGGAGTTACACAAGACATTTGTCAGTGGTAGGATGTTTACATGGTACCATATGAAACATGGTACCTTAAAACATGGTTTTAAGGAATCCTTAAAAACATAAAATAAAACGCTCTATATGACAGCACGTTTTCCACTCTGAATTTCAGAGTGCAGTGTTCGTCAATTAGTAAAAGCCAGATTTCAGAATAATGGTTTTTCCTTGTAATTAATACAAAACTAGTTTAAGAGGGATTACATGTATAGTTTGGGGCCTAAATTTATGATCAATTTAATCTATACACTTAACTTGAAGTTTACCATAAGTCAAAGAAAAATGATGATTTAAACGGCGTTCTGTCATCTCTCTCTTTGTTTACTCTGGGTTTTTTTTGCTGCTTTTCCTTACTCTGGTTTTCTGATTTTTTTTTTATTACTTTTGATGATAATTCAGTACTTTTGTCTTATAACAGATTAAAGTAGAGGAAAAAGAACCTTTAATTATTCGATACATAAGCTTCTATCACAGAGGAAAATTAGGTTTCAGATTAAAGCAAGTTTTGAGATGACCCCTACATGACGTTTATTTTTTAATATAATTCTCTCCCCACCGTCTTTCGACAACCGAGCTGAAACAGCCACATTTAAATTGAAGTGCATCTGCAGTATGAAAATATGCAAATATGCCTTATCTCTTAATCACAACATAGTAGTAAAATTGATGAAAGAATATGAAATAACTGAATTCTTAATAGCCCCAAGATTTTAAAATTCAAGTTGTTATTGAATCTCTCCATATTACTCTTGAATTCTGCCCAACTGGGACAATATTCCAAGGAACCGTTAAACATACCATAGAGGTAAAGTAAAGCAATTAAAAGACTTGATTCATCCTTCATATATTTAGGTTTAACAGTAGACTGTTGACAGCTTCACAAACTCCAGAGTTGAAACCCTAGCCTCTCCCTCAGATTTGTTATATTTTATTTTTAGATGTAATCACTTCCCTCCGGTAAATGGTTAGTGACCACACGCACAGGTCTGCACATGAGGAAACTAAAAAGGGAACCTTGCGCAGAGAATCAGACACAAGTCGAGTCCCCTGTCCGGCCATGCCCAGAGAGTCATATTCTTCAACAATCCTTGTGACAGCACCATGTTGACATGTTCAATTAATGCAAACGATACTTGAAGTTAAGCAATTTCCATGGCATGTTCAGTGTGTGTTGCTTCATGAGCACCTTCTACCAAACGCCATGATAAAAATCAACTCTTAATTTTACTTTATTAATTTCCCTTAGTGCTTTATGTTATGTGACCCTTGTTAGAGTTCAGATTTTGAATTTTGAATTCACACTCTTAGGAAAATTTTTCAGAAGGATTAATTTGTTAAATTAGACCAGTACATATGCATTTCGGTAGTCCTGCGTACAACATAACCCGATTAAAGAGTTGAGATACCAAAGCCACAAGGCAAAACATCCAGGGGAATCCCAAGATGGGGAAGTTTCAATTATGCAAGATGATTAAGCTCCAGAGATCTGCTGCCCAGCACTGTGCCTAGAGTGAACAACACTGTGTTATACACTGCAGATCAGTGAGGAGGGCAGAGCACACGTTCAGTGTTCTCATCACAATAAATAAAAAAAAGAGCTACTAAAGGCAAAAAATAGCAAAAAAGCAAATAAAATAAAAGGAACCTGGTAGCATAAGATGCAAGACAATCAACTGAGAAAAAAAAGCAGAAAGAAAAAAAGCAATGCCCGTTAGTTATCCCAAACGCGAGTGTTTCTCCACGTGTGTCCCTCAGACATGCTGCCTCAGATTCCCCTGGGGAGCTTGCTACACATGTAAATTACCGACCCCCCCCCAGTCTGTCCTCATAATGGAATCTCTAGATGGGACTTGGGAATCAATCCCCAGATGATCCTTGCTCACACTAAAACTGGGAAAACTATTGACACAGATCCTTCAGATCATCATTATCATCAAGAACATTCATTAGGCACAGCATGTGCCTAAAAACTGTCTCACTCAAGCAACAATTCATTTTACCTTTCAGCCAAAAAAGTCCTATCTCCTTGGATTAAGTGGCAAATCTCATATCCTACTGTGTCCCTTCAAAGGAAGAGACGTGAAGAAATTCGGAGGAGCAGCAGCATTATCAGAATAAACTCCTGCCCTAGGTGCTTCTTTGTGCCATGAGTCACTCCCCACTTATTTCTCACTGAAGAAAGAAAGTGTTCGCCCCAAAGTATGACAGCTGCAGGATGTCATCTACACAGTGGTGGGATATTCAAACTTTCTGGTGGATTAGTTTAGGAAATGTACCTCCTGCCAAATTAGTAAAAAATCGTAAAGACTTACAAAACCCTCTGAGAGACTAAGATGTGTTATATTTTTATAAGAGATTGTTTTATTTTAGTGTACTTCAAACTCAAAAATCTCTACTAGAGTGTTTATACCTGGTTAGCAAACATTAGTAAAGACATATTCAAAAGAACAAGCACAATAAGACTCACGGTCTCAGAGTACACCGTCTTATGTGACCATCAGAAGATGTCACATGTGATCCTTTGCACAGAAGGAGAGTGGAAGTTCCTCTTTGCTCAGCAAATGGCTCCTTCAATGTGTCTAGTCCAACTCTGAATAACGAAGCACACCTAGACCAGTAACTTACACTAACCTATGTTCAAGAAAAGTCTTCCAAATCAGCCACATAATCATTTTTAAAAATCAGAGGTGGACATAAGTGTTTCAAATTGCCTTTAAGCCCTTTGGAAATATCGATGAGGTTGATAAATTTAACAACTGCAAACAAATATTATCTATTTAGTTCAAAAAGCGCTCTACCGACTGTTAATCTTTTGTTCGCCTCATCTGAGATACTACAAAACTGACATGTAATTAAGCTACATTTCCTTTTATGTCTCCTATTCTCCTTTTCACTTTGCCCTCATTAAGATTAGATATGTCCCTGGCTAATCCTAATTAGTGATGGGTTTCCGTACTTAAAATTTGAATAACTCGAATAATTCATAACGGGGAAAGGGAGAAACATACACACAGAGATGCACGCATATATTTACATTTGTAAATATCAGTGAGAGAAAGGAAAGGCTATTTCGACTAATATAATATGCACATGAAAAAATGAGGTGATTTTAGAAATGCTCAACGTGAAACGTGAAGGTCGCTGGGAGAAAACAGGGAATTATTGCTTATTTTGTACCAGTCAATTTCATCTACAGTCTCTTCAACCTTAACAAGACTTATTTTAAAGACTTTTCAAATAATTTAAAGAGTGTAAATAACATTTGGTGATGGGACAAAGAGGTGGCCTGGATACCTGGCTTGTCCCTGACTGTCACCGAGGCGGAAGTGGGGAGCAGGATCACCGCTGCCCAGAGCCAAAGTCGCCAAGAGCCGGTGTGCCTCATCGCGCCTCGAGACCATGCACCAGCGGCCGGAGATCTGCAACAAGACAAAACGTCTGAATTGAGCTTATCGTACACAGTTCTTCTCATCGTTATCTCCAGAAAATCCTCATCACCAAAGAGAAAACTATAGATTTTTACCTTATATATTATTATATAATTGGATATATGATTATATATTAATTGTACATAATATATAAATATATACTGTGTATTAATTTCATTATTTCATTAATGTGTATGAAAGAGCTCTGAAAATATTTTCGGATTCGTTCCTAGCTAATTATCAGTGTCCATACAGCCTCTTAATACTTAAATTTTCTCTTATTTTAAATGTTTTTTTAAAGCCACCACCACTTAAAATGATTTATATATATATATATATTTTTTTTTAACTCATGGTAAAATACACATAACATAAAATTTACCATCTTAACCATTTTTAAGTAAACAGTTCGTGGCATTAAGTACATTCACGTTGTGTAATCCTCACCACCATCAGTAACTCTTCTCATCTTGCAAAACTGAAACTCTGTACCCATTGAACAATAATACCACATTTCTCCCACCCTCAATCCCTGGCAACCACCATTCTACTTTGTCTCTATGAATTGATTACCCTAGGTACCTCATATAAGTGAAATCATACAGTATTTATCCTTTTGTGACTTTATTTCACTCAGCATAATGTTCTCAAGGTTCAGCCATGTTGTAGCATGTGTCAGAATTTCCTTCCTTTTTAAGGCTGAATAATATTCCACTATATGTTTATATCACATTTTGCTTGTCCATTCATCTATTGATGGACACTTGGGTTGCTCCTACCTTTTGGCTATTTTAAATAATGCTGCTGTGAACATGAATGTACAAATATCTGTTCAAATCCCTGTTCTCAATTCTTTTGGGTACATACCCAGAAATGGAATTGCTGGATCATATGATAATTCTATTTCTAATTTTCAAAGGAACTACCATATTATTTTCCATAGCAGCTGCACCATTTTACATTCCCACCAACAAATGCATAACAGTTCAAATTTCTCCACATCCTCATCAATATTATTATTGTTATTATTTTATAGAAGCCATCCTAATGGGTGTGACATGGTATTTCGTTGTGGTCTTGATTTGCGTTTCCCTAAGGATTAGGGGTGTTGAGCATCTTCTCATGTGCTTATGAGCCATTTGTATATTTTCTTTGGAGAAATGTCTATTTAAATCCTTCGCCATTTTTTAATCTGTTTTTTTTGTTGTTGTTGTTGTTGAGTTATATGAGTTTTTTATATATTCTGGATATTAACCCCATATCAGATATGTGATTTACAAATATTTTCTTCCTTGTTGGGGGTTGCCTTTTCACTCTATTGTGTCTTTTGCTGCACAAAAGTTTTTGATGTTTAGATAGCCCAATTTATCTATTATTTCTTTTGTTGCCTTTTCTTTTGGTGTCCTATACAATGATTTATGTTTTTTAAATATAATTTTATTATTCACAATTCTATTTTTTCTTCTGAATATTAGTCGTACATATTTTGGCTTAACTGATATCATTACATTTTCTATAAACTTAACTGTGTTGTTACTGGTTTGAATAATCACTGCTACTGGAGTGATTACTGCACACGTGAAAAGTAATCTTTCCTTCTATTTAAAGAGAAAAATGGATACATGCAATGCCTACCTCACCTGAGCCTACCCTATCATATTTAACATTAATGTGTTACCTCCCATAATTGTTTGTCTTTCTGAATGTAGGCTGCTACTCTATAGGTATTAAAATAAAAGATTTAGTAAACAGAATCCCTGTAATGGAAAACTTAAACTCGACTTTAATTTTTTATAGTGAAGTAACTAACATGGAAATAAATTGCAAGTAAAAATATAGTGGCTCCGTCAGTGTATTTGACGATTGTGGTATTATTAGAATAGCTTTCTAAGAGTTCTAAATATGCAAATATTGTTATATCATTTATTTGCCATTATTCAAACTCTACTCAAGAGTCAAATATAAAAGAAGCCATCATACCAATGCCTAAACGTTGTCAATAGACATTCTTTAGAGAAAAACTAAAGTCATAATCTTCGGTATTCTGGGTGCACCAAATACCCTAAGATCAGCATTTTAAAATTAATTCAAGATTTTAGATATTTCTGGATGAATAGCTAGAAGCAGCAAATGCAATATTAAAACCATATGTGTGGTTCTAAACATCAAACAGCTGGTTTTATGCCTTATTTCTTTTGAACTCTCTCACCTAGATATAGTCCTAATCCTCATATGACTTTGCAAACTTATCTTAGCTATTATTTCAAGTTGGTTGGTAAATGTTAAAGAAATTAATTCTATTTCAAATAAATGAACTCACAAATATTGATCCAACTTTCAGAAAGATCCTTGACTGTTTGCATTTTTAACCAAAGTGATTTTTATTAGTTGATAAATTAGCAGCGGAGTATAGTGGTTAACACAATGGGTTCATGTCTGGGCTCTGCCCCTTATGAACAAGTTATGTAACTTCACTAAGCCTTCATTTATTTACCTGAAAACTAGGAATGATACTAGCAGTAAATTAACACCTGGAAAGAGTATAGTAGAGGCCCTTGAACGCATACAGCAAGCGTTCAACAATAGAACCTGCTGTTACAGTTGTCTTCCCTACATATTCACAAATAATAATTAGTAAAAATTCACAGTGATATTTATCTCCTCAGCCTGAGGTTGATATTGATATTTGGGGAATAGAGAGGTGCCAAAGCATCCTGGAAATTTATGTTCGTTGAAGCTTTGGTCCCTATTACAGCAACAAAGAATCAGGGAGCTAGACGCCATGAGCACATGAATCCAATCTTGATGCTTCCTGTCTCCTTGAGCCGCTTAGAGCACGGTAGCACTTGCACCCTCATTTATCCAAAATGTTTGAAGAAGATGTTATGGTTAGTTGACTAAATGTTCTAGTTACTGAAGAACTGCCATTCCACTACTCCACTGAAATGTCTTGAGCTAAGTTCAGCAAGAAATTAAAAGAGGAATCCTTTTCTCTCCCCAATTCAACTCTCGGTGGCATTTCCAGTAGCTGAACACTCCCTCCTCTTGAAACCTTCACTTTCATTGGCCTTCCTGCCTTCACACTCCCTGGGATTTCCTTCCAAATCCTGTCTCATATCTTTTTTCTATCTGATTTCTTAATGGGATCTGTGGGCCCTCCTCTCCTATCTCTTTATAATGTCTCCCTCTGTGATCTCACCATTCTCTTGGCTTTAAATCATATCTGTCAGATGATGGATCTAAAATTTACATCTCCAGTCCAGTCCTCTTCTCTGAACTTTAGACTTTGTACTCAGCTGCCTACTCAATATCCGCTCTTAGATGTCACACAAACATCTATAACAATACAAATAAAATGCTTGATTCTCAACCACAGCTTGCTCCTCTCATGCTCTTCCCAGTCTCAATAAATAGTACCCGTTAAAATACTCAAACCAGAAATGTAACATCACATCGATTCTTCTGTCTTCCTTATCACCATCTCCCACAACCAAACCATCAACAAGTCACATCAGTGTTACCCTAAACACATCTCAAATCCATCTATTGCTCCCCATTCCTCTGCCACTAAGAAGGATATGAAAAATATTGGTCACACATGGTCTCATTTTCTGAAATAGAAGTTCTTTCATATACAGTATTTTATTTTAATACTTGTAATACCCTGAGAGACAGGCATGCCTGCTCCTAACATTAGCAGGGTATACGGCAAGAGATTCACATGGCACATGTTTAAATGTGTGAAAGTTAAAATCAAAGCTAATAAAACTGATAAGAAAGATATGTTTTCTCCTTTTATATTGGAAAATATACCTTCACAAAGATCTGAAAGCCCAGGTCAAGTCTAGAATTGAACACAGCAGGCTAAAAGGGATGAACTGGCCCCTGGCCTGGACCAAAGCTCGCCCCTCACTTCTTTCCATTCCTAGCTCCACCTGCACAACGAGGGTCCTCACCCACACGTATGGGAACAAGACAATGAATCTAAGCTCCGCCCACAGCACCTGCAAACACCCACTCCTTTAGCCTATGAGTGTTCACACAGCATCTTGGTCCACCCCTGGGATCATGGACTCAAGGAAGAGGCCTACCAGATCCTGCAGGAGGACTAAGGATCATTCTCTCAGGGAATTTCAGGATCCTGGGTACCCTAGAAGCTTGGGCTTTGGGTGGGCATGTCCCCTTACCTGGGACTCCTAACCCTGAGTGCAAGCACACATCTAGAGCAAGACCACATCGGAGCCTTCTCAAGCGTAGGGCCCAGAGCAGGCACCCTCTGGCTGGGGTCTAAAGATGGTACTGAAGACAGGTATCAGGTCCCTGTTCTACAGGCATAAAACATTAAAGCTCATAGAGAAGATCCAGAGCTGGGACTCAAGTCCAGGTCTGCTTGACTAAAAAGTCTTTGCTGTTACACCATGATGTTTACTATCACAATGTGGGACAGACCTATCCATTCCTATACACTTCCTTTTAAATTTTCAGTTATTCTCTATCAAGATTCTAGCCAGATGCCAGACAGTTCTTTCCCAGTGCTATAAAGTACCACAGTCATAACTGTGAGTGTGCCTGGCACCTGCAGTCTTGAGCAGACAACTCTGCTGGAGCCTATGAACCCTCTAAAATCATCCAGATGACCTGCCTATAACTGATTTCCCATTGCCACGACAACAAAGAGATAACGGCTGCCTGAAGGCCTGGCTCTGACCTCAACCTCTAACCTATTATTCTCACCATCCTTGACCAACTGGAATAGTTTCAGACACTAGTTGGTGTAAAGGAATAAAAAAAAGTCACTGTTTCTCAACTTCCTTAATCCAGCTCTTGAAATCCTATAAGGCAACTATCAAAACTAAGAGTATTTGAATTACGACATGAATTTTTAAAAATTCCTTATTAATCTATGTTTGTGTACAGAGAGCACAAAAAGGTCAGAAAGGAATATTGGAAAACCTAAATTTTTCATTCCATCAGTAGGACGAGGTTCCTACTATGTGCCTTTGGGGAGACAGCAGTCCCTGGGGTACAGCAGTGGGCCAAACAAGAGTCATCCCTGGTGGCGCTCTGGTCAGGGAGACTGGAAGTAAACAAACACAGGCATACATTATCCTTGAGAGACAGACACTAAGAAGGAAAGGAGAGCAGAAGCAGCAGCTAGAATGACGGAATGTGGGTTTGCAGATAGGATGCTCAGGGGCCTCTCAGCACAGGCTTTGAGTAAACCAAACCAAATCTGCCTATGGAACGTGAATAATTTTACTGTTACGCCACCCAACATTTTATAACACTCATTCTGCATCTTTAAAATTCGGTATCAGGTAAAGGGTCACAGCATTAGATCTAATACCGAAATAGAAAATAACACGAGAAAGACAAGTGAAAGAAGAAGGGAAACTAGAAAGGGAGTACTGATTTGCCTTATGAAGGCTGTTCAATGAGCAACACAGCATTTCAACTTTCAGAAAAGTAGGTGTGATTTGTTAAGGGACTGAAGAACTCATGTTTTCAGAGCATTCATTATAAAGAGAAATGCTGTGACGGGGTAGGGGGTTGATCTTTAAATCAAACCTTCCCGACTACCCTCCAGTATGCCTGTGCATAACTCCACCAAGAAAATCTGGCCATCCTGTTATGAAGCGACGCATCTTGTAAATAAGTAAAACAACAGGTGTTACACATCTGTTCTTTAACCAATCTTTAGAATCTATCTTTAGTGAAGCTATACTAGAGGCTAGAAACTGTTGGAGAAAACCAGTTGAAAAGTCATTCCCACAGAGCCAAAAATCCAAGCCAATAATGGGACAAATATCCCCAGAGTTTAGGACTAGATCTAGCATTATTTCATAATTTTATCATTGACTGTAGTAATGAAAACGAAATTAATTTGCAGAAGTCTTTTGCAGCTTAGGCAAGGTTTCTGCCCTCGTTATATTCTACAGAAACTTCTTGACCTTCATATTTTAATTATAGGCATCATCATTAACTTAGGAACCCAAGTTAGAAATTTCAACATCATCTTCAATTCATCCTTCGCCCCCCATATCAAATCTCTATCCGAGTCTAATCTACTCTTACAATGTCTTTTGAATCCATACCAACTCTCTTATCCCCACAAAAATTACCTTAGTCCACGGCCTTCCCATTTCTAATCTGGAAAAGTGCAATTGCCTCCTCACTAGACTACTTTCCTCCAGTCTCATTCCCTTAATTCCATCTCCCCACTGCTTTAGAATTCTGTTTCTAAAACGAAGATCTAATCACTTTTGTGTTCTGCTTTATTACAGTCTCCCAGTGGCTCTTCATCGCCCACTCCTAAGAGAGGCACTCAAGGTTCTTCTACAGTGGGGCCTCAACTCATCTGATCAGTCTTGTGTCCTGTCTTCTACCTCCTTCCAAACAAACTCTACTCCATCAAACTATCCACAATTCCCAAAAGCATGTGCCGGGTTTTTGCACATGCTGCTTCGGCTGCTGGAATGTCTTTCCAATTCTCTCTCCATCTGGTGAACACTTCCTCTGCCTTCCACATGCAGTTCAAATGCCATGTCCTCTACGACACCTGTGAGAACCAACAGAGTTCATTACTCATACTGACTGCCTTGGGATCCAACAGAGCTCAGAACCCACCTTTGCTTCAGCACGGTCTATACTGCGTTGTAGTAACTTGTGTGCATTTTCTCCTCTCCATATTGAACATCTTGGAGAAAAAAGACTGTATCTTATCATCTGGGTTTTGTTTAAACTTGGCATTTAGTAGGCACTCATTTGATCAATTTGTAGGATGAATATAGTCTAAGGCAATACACCTGGACTAAAATTAAACAAACGGAAGGCTAAGACTGTTAAGTAATACATCCAGATATGGACTTAACATTTATAGAAGGATTTGAATGAAGTATTACAGAGAAATATAGGAAAAATTCCTAAAAGAAGGCTTAGTGAACATAATTTCAGCTATTTAGTGAGACCAAAAAATAAAAAATACTATTGAAGTTATTCTCTTCCTACACAGGAAACATCTTCCCTGGTTCTTAATGTTTACACTCCTCTCAAACTGATCAACTCCATCACATTCTCAAAGTTCTATGTTATTTCTCCTGTCACTTCAACTCTAGTGCCCGCTTCCCAGGGGGTCTCTACCTTCAGGGTCCCGGGAGCATGCTGAGCCAATTCTCTCCATCCTCAACAATTTATCTTATTGGCTCACTTCTCTGAACTATAGTTGTCTCCAGCAACCCTTTTGATACTACTCTCAATTTCAACCATCACGACTGACCCACATTTTTTCAGATTTCAATTTGCTCTAGCTCTTTTTCTACAGATATATCTAGATCAATGATCCAATGCCACTTAAAATTTTAAATATATATGTGTATTTTTCCCTAATCTACCTACTTTTCCTGCTTTTTCCATTTGAAGATCTCTCTTAGCTTTCTGATCTAAGAATCCTACAATCTAATGATTGTCTTTGATCTCTCCCAAAGAGATCACAACCTCTGCATGGATAAGACAGGCCTATTGCTCCAGTCTTGTGTTTGCCATCTTCCCATCCATTTCCAAACTCAGCACACAACGTCCTCACCTGATTATCTCACCGTTGGCCTACAAAACAACCCCCTGAGAGCCCCGAGCCTCCTTGCCTCTCCTGGGCAGGTGCTATCTGCTCTCCTCATCTCAGGTTTCACCCCAGATTGGATTCTCATCTCAGCAGGCACATGACTGCTCACTCCCACCTCTAAGCCCTCACACACGCATTCCTTCTGGCTGGAATGCCCTCCGTCCTGCTCTCTTCTGCTAAGCCTCATCATTCTCTGCCTCTTTAAGATATATGTCCTCAATGTGGCCTGCCTTGAATAGTTCAGCTCCAGTCCCATTCGTTCTATTTTTTCCAGCATCCTTTCCATTATATATTAGCATCTCTCCAGCCCTGCTAGTCTGTAGTCCTGTTTATTTTTCATTCTTCACTTGAACTTGTATTTATAAGGCCAATTAGCCGTACAAGCATGGTTTCTATCTCCAGATCTTCTCCTGCCTCTGAAACCATCCACTCTGTGTACCCACTGGGCCTCTCTGCCTGCTGGAAAAATGAACTAAAATTGCAGCAGGAGCAATTAAGCTGGACGACCAGAAAGTAGATGGAAATTTTCCATATCTGGAGACTACCACAGGCTCCCATCTGTTTTAGATGGTCTCCTTGGATGACGAATCAGATACAGAGACAATGTCCCAATGGCGATGATAATCCCATTTGATTTTCTTTCACCTTTTTGCTCTTCCTCTGACCTGTCCACACCAGGTTCAGGCTCACTCCCTGTTCTGTTGCCACACCTTCTCCCTCCTTTCCCAGGAAGCCCCACTTGGATTCCTTACCAGTTTGAGAGATCAGGCTGGAACAAACGTCTTGGAAGCACCTGCCAGTTACACTCTCCATTTTCTATCCCCTAGGGAGAAAACGAATTTTCCACCCCTGGGAAGCATCCTCTTCTTTTCCACCCTGAAGAGATATTCCTACTCAAAGAACCCTGTCAGCTCTCCTCAGGAAAAGGCTTTTAGGTACATTTTGCACCATCTGAACACCTAAACATCTCACTCCTAGCAAAGACCTCTACTTGGAGAGGGTCCTACGGTTTTCTCCCCAGTCACCAGCAAGGAGATGCTGAGCCCACACACCCGTGCAGTTTTTAAAAATCTCTTAAGGAATGATAGTAGTGCTTGATTCGGGCAGAATGAAAAGCACCATTGCTCTCTCGCTTTCTTTTTTGTCGGGCTGGGGGTGGGGTGCTGCTAGAGTGGTTTCATTTCATTCCCTCCATTACCAGGCAGGCATAAATTCCTCTGAGCGCCCCGACCATCCTCCCATCCTGATTCTCCTCAGACTTCTCCAAGCAGAAGATGGGACCCAGTAGTCTTGCAACTGAGGGTGGAAGGAGGCAGCACCATTATTTCCTTAACCCTTCCATTTCCCACCCTCCAGCTGTGGCTCCTGATGCCTGTCTGCTGCAGTTCCTGGATGGTTCGATTAGAACTCCACGCATTTTCAGGGTTCCACTCTTTTTCACCCCCAGCCCACTGTCCCCCGAGGCAGGCCTGGGTTCCGGTCCCCTGTTCCTCTGCACCTTGTCACCAGTCGGTGCTTCCCTGCGCCTCTGGGGCCCCTGCAGTCTGGCCTGTGCACCAGCTCCTCTCCCACCCACCGCCCGCTCCCCCCGTCGGTAACCTC
This sequence comes from Diceros bicornis minor, assembly GCF_020826845.1. Taxonomy (NCBI): domain Eukaryota; kingdom Metazoa; phylum Chordata; class Mammalia; order Perissodactyla; family Rhinocerotidae; genus Diceros; species Diceros bicornis. Next base: position 2,718,467 of record NC_080753.1, read on the forward strand.
CACGGGGCAGGTCTCGGACGAGCTGCGTGCCCGGCGGCGGCGGCGCCCTGGTTCCGGGCCAGCAAACTTCTCCGGGACCCTGCAGCGCCGGGCTGCGCGCCGCCGCCGCCTCCTCCTCCTCCTCTTCCTCCGGGCCGCGGGGGCGCGGGCGCGCGGGCGGCGGGGACGGCGGGACCGCGGAGCCGCCTTCCTCCAGCGCCCGGACGATCCCGCCGGGAAGGCAGGGACCGCAGCGGGGACGGCGTGTCCGGGCGCGCGCGCTGCGCGGTGACCGAGGAGCCGGGCCGGGCGCTCCGGACGAGCCGGGCTGGGGACGGGAGCCCCGGGGTCCCCGCCGCGCCGCCGGGAAGCCACACTCGGGAGAAATACCCGCGTATCCGAATAGGTAACCGGGCGCGCGCCGCCCAGTTGACACTCCTGAATTGCCCCCTCGCTTCCAGGGGCCGCATCTCCAGACATAAACCAAAAATTAAGATCTAACGGCATGAATTTATGCTGAGTTTATTTTTGTGTGTGTGCATTTAACCCCGGGTTATGTTTCAGTTCTGCATTTGGTGTCTGTTCACCCCGCATCGCAGAGCTCATAGCTCTGCTTTACAGACACACAGAACCGCAGAAGCCCCCTAGAACTCAAGTCCAGAGCAGAAGCTGCATTAGGCGAACATATGCGCACCAACGACATTATACGGAGCATATCCAAGTGGCCATGGCGTGCCAAACATTTTGGTTCCGTCTGCAGCTACCTCTGGGGATGCGTAATTGCAGGTGTGCATTATTATCCACCAAAACCTCTTCCCACGTGTGGCACAGTTATCACATTTTCTTGAAAAGCAGACGCACGCAAACGACCAGGGACGTGAGCAGAGGACACGGCCCCAGCATGTGCGCGAGCGGTCAGGCGCAGGGGCCGGTCGCGGGGCCGCGCAGCTTACCTCCAGCGTGGTCTAGCCGCTCGGAGCGCGGGGGTCCCGGCAGGGCTGCCGCACCGCCGACGAGTGGCCCGAGAGCGCCCTGCGAGTGGGAAGGGGACGCATCTCTGCCCTTATTAGTCTCTCCCGGTGTGACCCTCCCACTCGGCGGGGACAGAGCGCTCCGCAAGACAGGACTCCGTCAACTCGTGCACCGGCTTTCCTTAATTACAGCAGTGTCGCCTTCGAGCTGGGAGAATGCCTCGCAGGGTTATGTTGTATTAGCAGCTTCGCGGATGGAAGGACGGTGAGATGCAGGTGCTTGGAGCCTCTCACTTCTGGTAATGAAAAAGTGTCTTCAAAGTGTTGTAGGTGGCATACAATCACAGGGAGATAATCGGCTTTTTAACAGTTGAGCTAAAAAAGGGTATCAGTTATGTTTCATTTTTCACTTCTATGTTGGGAGTTTATACAGTTAATCAAGAAAGCTTGCCCACCTCCTAATCATGCTCATGTGTACAGGTTTGCATGACGTGGTTTGTCCTGGAGTCCACAAAAGTATTTTGTGATTTTAAATATCATATCTTTCCATGGATTGGTGCTACAGATCCTCGGTTTTGAGCTCTTTGGGATCCCTTCGAACATGTGAATGTCACATTTTTATGCAGATCTCTGTTTAGGTATATATACGTGTATGTGTGTGTACAGAGGGCATATATATATATATATACATACATACACACACACATATATATTGTAGGTATATATACATATATGGTAAGTATATATGTATATTTGTAGGTGTATATACATATAGTGTGTGTGTGTGTGTGTGTGTATATATATATATATATATGTTTGAAAGAAAATAAAACCATTATAGAATTCAGAAAAGTAAGCCGGGCATTAGATAAATTGGTTTAATGTTTTCTAGTTCAGTATTGCCACAGTTGGGGAAATAGGATAAATTATATTAATGACTGATAATGGTGAAAATCATTAAGCTTAAAAGATACCTTAAACCATAGAAATATGCTTCACATATCAGGGCTCACAGATCAGGCAATAAATAAAATCAGGTTGGCAAAAAATAAAAATGTTAAGAAACGTTTTAGGCTATCGCTGGTGTCCACTTCATTGAAGGGAAACTCTTCATGAGTCAACTGGTCTTCTCCACCTGTCTTTCTTCGTAATCAAAACACCTGTAGTTTCAGAGTCTTGCATCCATCGTGATCCAAACCACGTTTTTATGTGAGGATGTAAAACCTCCAGACGTGTTTCCTTCGCGTGTGGTTTTCCCCACGACCTCCGGGCTGACTGTGGGGAGAGGCCAGCAGGGAGGCTACACGGGAGGCTGCTTCGTGCCCGTTTGAACAACAGGACTCACAAACCTTCACCAGACTTGGGTGGTCATTCTCTATTTTTTTTTTTTTACAATATTACCCCTGTTTGAATCTTTTTTTCTCTCTAAGTAATTGTACTTTACCTTTTAATTGCTAGTGACTTGAAATAAGAGCATCCAGGCTTTATTTCTCTGACAGACTACTAAATTCACCTTATTTACATTTAACTGGTACTATTTAAAGCAATACTCTAAAACTACCAAACAGGAAACCCGAAATTTTGCCTCTAATTTGTGTTTTAATATGAGTGACTCAACTTCATTTTAGCATTATTTTTGTAAACATTTTAATAATTTTTTAATCTTTAAGATGTTTTTGAAATAGCCAAACACTGCTATATTTTTGTTTCTATCTGAAATTGCTCCTTTTCCTACTCACAACATTGAACTAAACAAAAGTTTGGAAGAATGTGAGAAATGAATAAATAAAATTTGAAATTATTATTATTATCTGTGGCTTAATCTGTTCCTGGAGACACCAACATCTGCAGATCAATAAATATTCCTGTGTTTTTCTTTCAAGAAAGTGTTCAAATCTGGGCTGGTTTCATGATCACCAACTATTATATCCCTGGGTTTTGGTCCTTTATCGAATTCTTTTCATTGAATTTCAAAGTGACTTCAAGTAGAAGGAGCCCCTAACCACGTGCCTTTTATTTATCTAACCCAAGTACAGTTATAAATGGTGAGCCTTCCCCTTGCTTCTGAAGCCACGGCTGGTGAACGAACGTCTGAAAATACGAGGGGCATCTGACAGGACTTTGAATTCCAGCAAACAGCTTGTGGGGCTCAACGCCCCATTTAGCTTTGTGCATGTGTGACTTAAAAAAATTAAAAAGATTTCAAAAATAAACTGTTCTCAACATTTATGCCCCATGGAAGACACGCTTAACTGTTTTTATGCCATATGAGGGATAAATTCCATTTAATGCATTAAAAAAAAAAGTTTCATATGTGTAATGCCCGCTTACAAAATTTAAACGATTTAAAGGAACATTGAAACATATTTTGATAATAAATTTAAAGAATGTGTTTTTTCTAAGCCTCAGTTCTCAATCTCTTCTAACGTGGCTATTTCTTTTTCCTTTTCTTCTTTGTTCTGTACTTCTGTACTCCCAGCTTTTTCCCTTTTGTGATTTCTTTCACTTTTCTCCCCTTCATAGTTTCCATTTTCCAAGAAGAAAGAATTTCAGCATTGCCCCCAGCTAACTTCTTAGTTACCAAACCATAAGAGTGTTCATTCTTTATTGAATTTGCAGGGCACAGACGTACAGGACTCCCATACATGCCCGGGAAGCACTTCAGGGCGTCGCCAGTGCATGAACAGATGTACTGTTAGCTATGATGACCGGCTCTGACTTGTCGTCCCTCGCATGCACCTCCCCTTCTATTCCTTGTTAGGCCAGGACTGCATAGGATATTAGTCTTAAGGGGAAAAGAAAGTAGTCGTATTAGGTCTAAATTTTTAGTAATTGTCGAAGTAAATTAGGGCATTTTCAAATTGATATGCTATTTTTACCATTGTTTCTGAAAATAATTCTCCTCCCAGAGAAAATAATATTCCACTTGCGGTTGTTCCATGTACTTCCATTCCTGGAAGACACTCTAGCTCCTGCCACCGACTTGGCTTAGAAGCGAGAGGAGGAGGGGACCAGCGATGGGACTGTCACTGACCCTCTCCCAGACTCCCTTCCGAGGGATCGGTGACTCTGAAAGGAAACGAGGTCAAGATGAACGCCGGACTGGGGAAAATGTTTATTAATCACACCCAGGTCTCAAAAATCACTTAAAAAAAAGGAGAAAGGTAAATATCCCAACAGGAAAATAGGCAAAAATGTGAAGAGCCAGTTCACAAAGGAAGTGCAGATGGTCAGTAAACACATGAAAAAATATTCAATTGAATTAATATTCAAAGAAATGCACATTTATAAAGAAACGGTTTTTCCCCTACCCATTCTGCCAGGATTAATATTAGTGATTATACACAACGTTGGCATAAATGAGGAGCAATCCTAACACCTCTGGAAGGAGCACAAAATAGTTCAGTCTTTCTAAAGGGCAAATTAGCCAAGTGTATTGAAAGCTTTAAAAAATGCACGTAGTCTACTTCAACTCCTCTAGAACAGCAACTGTGGTTATTTCTGAGTTAGGATTATGAGAGATGTTGATTTCTTCCTTTTGCTTATCTGTAAAAGAAAAGGTTTCTACAACGAACATGTCTTTGTTGTAATAAAAACATAACAAACATGAACAAGTGTGGTCTTATATGTCTCCCACAAATTAATGAAGCCGTGGTGTTAAGAGAGCCAAGAAATTTGCCCTGCAAGTACTCTTTTCAATCATTTGCAGCAGGAATCCTCCAGGTAAAAATTAGTCTGTAACTTAAAACATTTAAACTTAGTCTGGTGATTTCACCAGGAAGCGGATGTTAATTAAACTGCTCATTCATTCAACACGTATTTTTGCATGCCTCTTAAGGGAGCACTGCAGAGTCTACAAAGATAGGCTGAACGTGGGCCCCACCTCCTGGAGTTTAACATTTGGTCAGAAAGAGAGGACGTGCGTGCATAAGTAATGATAAGACGAAGTGAAAATACGCAGTAGCTATAAAATACTGGAGGAGTTCAAAGGAGACAGAAGCTGTTCGTGTGGAAGTGTCAGGGTCAGAAAATTTCAGTGAACAAAATACATTTTTTGTCAGTCTAACTAAATGTTCTTACAAATCATAGAATCACAGTACTGGCAGGGGCATTGTAACTAAAGAATGATTTGTGAAATGATGAGTTTACTGTTTCCGTAGTAAATACATGTTGAAAGAATCCACAGAGAACAAGCCCACTTCTCTCCTTATTCAGACGAGGAACATGAAGTTGCTTGTTTCCTGCTGAACTAAATCCTTTCCTGGAATGCAAGGCCCTGAGCTGTGTACTTCAGGCTGCTCCTCGCTTCAGTTCCCTTAAATGTGTGTTATCCCACAACCAGGTTAATTCCTGTAACACAGAATGACCACATCCCATGCTTTCTCCACACTCTCTTTCGTGTTGCTGCCTCCAATTGAAGCTCAAAGTGGTTATTAAATTCTGCCAGGATTTCAAGTCTTCCTTCAGGTGTCATCTGTCACACGATTCCTTCCCTGGCCTCCTCCCACCAGACACACCCTCCCCCCTGCACAGCAGAGCACCATTTGCACTTCTTCAGTGACAATCTACATTCCTCTACCTGTTTCACGGACATTTCTGTGTTTGGCCCTCTGACTTGACTGTACACTGCTTGAGGACTAGAACTGTGTCTTCTCATTTTTAATAATACCCAGAGCACCTAATACAATATGTTATTTTTTCTTAATATAATTCAAATATTTGTTGAAATGAGCCCTGTAGAGGTTAAGTGACTGAGGACATACAATTTTCTAATGACAAAGTACAGACTGAATCCGAGTTTGCAAGGAAAAATGGTGGGCTCACTTTGGTGTTACATCTGAGGGAATTAAATGACTATGCTGCTAACATAAGAACCACAGAATAACTTGTTCCCACCTCTGAAATACTCCCAGAGCAGGGACTGAGGACAGCGACACGTCAAGATGAGACCGGCATCAGCTGAAAATGTCCTCATCATAGGTCCTCTTCATCCTTTCCCACACCTAAGGCAAATTTCCATTATTGAAAATTAGAACACAACTCTGTTTAATCTCCTATTATTCTTCGGACGTGAAAAATGACTTCTAATTAAACTTGTTCTAACTCCTGTGTGTTTTTAAATAACCAATCCTATGTAAAAAAATTTAGAAATAATCATTCAGTGTTGGCACATCATAAATGATTAGTTAGCTAGTACATTATGTCATGTTTATGTCTATAAAATTGTGATTATTTTCACTCTAATCTCTTTTTGGAACATTTATTTTCAACTTAGAACTCGTTTAGCTTAGTCTATGATTTTCCTGGAATCATTAAAAAAAATCACCATGTGATAGGCACAGCACTAAGTGCTTTACATATTTTATCTTTTTAAAATCCTTCAACAACCGTACTGTCCCATTTGCACAGCTTAGGACCAAGGCTGTCACCCGCCCTGACAGAGCTGGGATTTGCACCCCCGTCTGTCTCCGTCCTTTGTAGAGGATCTCATCCACTCGCTATTGTCTTCAACCACTTTTTCAACTAACGTCTGCAAAACGTGTTTGCAACCCTACCTCCCCCAACAGACGGGCTAACTGGTGCTCCAGGCAAAGCAGAGGCCTCGGAGTTACACGGCAACAAAAGTAATTTCCCTCACAAGATAATGTGAAAGAAAAATATGAAATAAGCCTGTAAGTCTCTGTTTAAGACAGGAATCAGTTTTAACTAAGAGAAAACCGTGCACTAAATTAGTTGGACTTAAAAATTATTTTATTTATTCAGATGCTGTGCTGCAACTTGCTTGAGTCTGTGCTGACTTGAAAGAAAAGAATCCAAGACGGCAAATGAGACGAGGTGCTGGGCTCAGGTGACTCTCCTACGAAGGCGAGTTAAGATGAATTCGACCAGACTGTTCTCTCTCAGAGGTGACAGATTTGCCTGTTTCTCTGATATTCAGGGACATTCTTGCTGTCAAATTATTTTGCCATAAGCCCATTTTCACCCATCTTAAATGTAAACTTCTATGTTTATAAAACCCCTTTCAAGTAATTATGAGAAGTCATAAAACATAGCTAGTGAAGGAAATGATGATAGTTCATAAATCTGTACTTATTTTTAAGCACTTTGGATGTTAACCAAAAACTCCAGAATATTTCTTCTTTTCCTATATAGGGCAGTTATTTTTCATAAAAATCTCACAATAACTTTTAGTATTTTGCTAGCCATATTATAATCCACAATCTTTTATCTAAAGACATGCTTGCACTGGCTGCCAGACAGACACTCTCAAGCTAATCCTATCCCTAACTGCAGCCACTGCTCAACTGGTTCTGCTGTGGTGCTATCACTCAGTTTGGTCCCAGCCTTGAGGACCAAGGTGCCATCTTGGCTACCATCAGCCAGGTGCCATCTGAAGCAGAGGAAGGATCTGTTTTCTCCGTCAAGGTCAGTCTGATGGTGGTGGTTTCTGCTAGAAATACAGTCTCATAGCACTAATGGTGTTCTCAGGCAGGGGTCAGCTTCTTTCCTCCATGTGTCATTAGCTATTGCTGCATAATATCCTATCCCAAAACTCAGTAGCTGAAAACAGTAACCATTTATTTCTGCTCAGTAGTCTGCTGATGGAAGCTCATCTGGGCTGGACTGGGTTTGGCTGATCTTGGCTGGATTCTCTCGTGTGTCTGCCGTCAGCTGGCAGGTCAAAAGAAGGCTGGCTGGTAGGATGGTGGCTCAGTTGGGACAAGTCATGTCTCCCCCACACGATCTCTCCTCCTCCAACAGGCTAGCCTGATCCAGGAGATCACAGGGCTTCAAGACAGAGTGGAAGCCCACAAGGCCTCTAGAGCTTAGTGGTCACTTGTGGTCACTTCTACCACATTCTATTGGCCAAAGCAAGTCACAAGCCCAGGTCAGAGTCAAAGTTCCATCCCTTGATGGGAGAAGCTTCAGAGGCACATTCGAAGAGCACAGATTTAAGAGGGTGAAGAAGCGGGGCCACTGGTAATCTTCCATGGTCAGGAGGAGGCACAAAGGGCATCTTCATTCAGCCTCCACCCGTGGTATGTCCCAGAGCCTCTTCTGGATACCTGTTGCCTCTAGAACTGCCATGAAGCAACTGCCAGTGCAACCGCAGGTCCTGTCCCTCGGCTAATCCCAGCCATCTTACTTGGGATGATGGAAACTGAAGAGGTCCTTCAGTTCTCTCTCTCCAGAGGTGTAGAGAACTGGGGTGTGTGCCTGCCTCCCCTCTCCTCCTGAGAAGCCCTAGACTGGAGTTTCCACATGCCGGCTTGTGCAGGGGAATCTGGCAGGCTTCCTGCCTTCAGAAATCTGAAGGGGAGAAGTGAGTCTTGTCATTGGTCTTCAGACAGTCTCACCACACCTCGGGGCAGATGGATCCAGCACCCCAATGGGTGAGGAGGGTCTCAGGTAACTCTTCAATTCTCTCTCTTCCAGAAGAGCCCCTCTTGATTTTGCAGACCCCATTGCTTTGCTGGTACCAAAGGTGCAAGTGAACCCTCTTCAGACCATGAGGGGCCTGGGAAGCTAAGGTACCAGAACCTTTCTCCTTCTACACCTGGCCGTTGGGAATTTGGCATCTTTTTTTTTTAACTGTTTGCTCTCTCTATAATAATGTGGAAGTGATGTGATAAAAACTTACTAGCAGAGGGTGCGAGAGGGAACTTTAGATGAGACAGCCATAGGCCTCTCTAAGGTGGTGGATTTTAGAGACCTGATGCCAAGAAGGAGCCAGCTCTGCAGGATCAGAGGAAGGGAGAAACCAATGGAGAGGCTTCAGGGTGGCAGAGCCCGGCCTATTCAGTGAGCATGGAAAGGCCTTCATGACTGCAGGGGTGAGCAAAGAGGGTGTGGTAAGAGATGATAGAGCCCGGGACAGAGCCCCAGTAAAACGTTTGTATTTTATACTCTAAAGGTAGGATAGTACTGGAGGGTTTGAGCAGGGGAATACGAACTGATTTTTGTTTTAAAGAGATCTCTCTGGCTTCTCTGTGGAGAACAGGTTTCCAGCAAGGCAAGAGTGGAGAGAGAGGCCAGATCTGAGGCTGTTGTCTCCAGGCGAGCGGTGACAGTGGCCACGGTGAGGACAGTGATTGTAGATGGAAAGAAGTTAACAAATGCAAGACACGTTTTAGGGGACTTGACAAGACTGCCACAGGGCCGGAGGATGGGGCAAGGGAAACTGAAGCACGGAACAAGCCTACATTTCAAGGACACAAGAGACCTTAGAAATCGTTTGGACCAAGCATGTTTCTATGCTCATATAATCAATGAAAATTGAATTAAAAGTTGCTTTGTGTTCAAATGCTCATCCTTTAGGGAAAAGAAAGAACTTCCTCTATGAATGATAGACAAGCCCATGTGTTGCATTTTGTGTTAGAGTGCCAAAGATGGGTATAAGCCCTCCTCCATCACATTGTGGGGGAGCGGGGGAGACAAGGGGTGACCACGAATCACATGAGCTTCTCCAAGATTAAACAGACCAAAGCAGCAAGTTCTGCAAATGAAACCAGACTCTTCCCACGGAAGGTACGATATTAACAGCTCTTCTTGGTCCTTGGACCTGAGCTGGAGTTGCTGTGGCCCTGGGTGACTCCTGTCCCACCATCTTGGGTAAACTGAGGAAAGGAGAAAAGGAGACAGTGGGGAAAGAAGGGAGTTCCAGAGAGAGAATGTAAGTAAGGACTTCTCTGCTTTTCATGAATCATAATTATACTTATGGACACAGCAACACTTACAGACACACAGAAAGGAAAGGGAAAATTAAATACTACATTTTAGAGTGTTTTATGGACTTGGTGAAATAAATCAAACCTAAAAGTTCTGTGTTGGTTTAGTGTTTAGGTTTCCTTTAGACTTAAGCTCCTTGCATAAGACTTGGCAAAACACTATTTTAATAATCCAGTGATTTAAATCTTGAATCTGGTTTTCTTTTTTTTAGTTATGTAAAGACCACATACACTTACATAATTCCCTGAGAAAGCAGGGAAGTTAATTGAGTGAGTGGTGGAGGCCTGTGTCGCTGCTCAATGCAGCACCTTCAGCCATCAGAGTTCTGGGTCTGCATAAAGGACAGGGACCCCTACAATGGCAGGCTGCAATCAGTGGAAAAAGATAGTGGGACTCAATTTCCTAACGTTTCTTCCTTTATTTATTAATCCTTCAATATTTTGGATGCAGTGGGTTTATTTTGGGAAAAGAGAAGGAGATGACTGTTATAAAAAGCTGATATTCAGGTAATATTTTTTTCATATTAGGGTCCCACTAGTGTTCATATGAACAAGACTGAATTTAAAATGGAAAGTTATTCATATTTTAAAATCATATATATATACACACATGGAAATATAATTTTGAAATTATTTACAAACAGCAAGAGGTATTCTTAAATGATCAAAAGTAAATCAATTCTTAGGCCTTTCTGTGTCTTGCCTCTGAATCTCTCCAAGGGTGTGGTCTGCAGAGAGAAGACTCTGGGATGGCACTTGCCTCTGAGACAAAGAACCTTTTCACTTGACTGGATACAAGGGGGTGTAAATAGGGGGACCAGATCATTCTTTTCCAAGCAGCACACTGTCAAGCGAAAGGAGGCTCTGGGATGTTATAACAGGACAGCGGGTGTAAACGCCGTGTGATGGCTCTGGACTTAAAGCACAACAGAGGGGGGCTGGCCTCATGGCTTAGCGGTTAAGTGTGAGCGCTCCGCTACTGGCGGCCGGGGTTCGGATCCCGGCCCCTACGGAAGTACCGCTTGTCCGCCATGCTGAGGTTGCGTCCCACATACAGCAACTAGAAGGATGTGCAACTATGACGTACAACTATCTACTGGGGCTTTGGGGGGAAAAAAAAAGGAGGAGGATTGGCAATAGATGTTAGCTCAGAGCCGGTCTTCCTTAGCAAAAAGGGGAGGATTAACATGGATGTCAGCTCAGGGCTGATCTTCCTCACAAAAAAAAAAATAAATAAAAAGTAGGTAAAAAAAGAAAAAGCACAACAGAGGGGAGGGGCCTGGTGTAATGATCTTTCTATTCAGGATTTAGGTCCAGGAATCAGATTGGGACCCAAAGAACTATGGATCAATGAAAGCCCCTGATCAGTTCTCCTGTATTGTAAGCTTTCGCACGAGTATTGTTAATTTGCCACCTTGTCTCCAGGGCCTACGACTCTCTTGCTGCCTGGGCCGAGGTACCGTGTGCCTTACAGTCTTAAAATAACTCTGATGCTTGCAGCAGCCACTGTGCTTCTCCAGGCGCCTTTAGGAGAGCCTGACTTGTGCACTGAGCAAACTGAGTCTCCTGCTCTCACATCTGTCTGTCGCGTATTTCAGAGACTGTTATGGTTCCTAGTTCTGCTGTCCGACTTCCTCACGGTGTACACTGGCACCTATACGAGTGACTTAACTGGTGCCACGGGGAGCTTTTTAAAAAGAAAGTAAAAACCCCAATCCTATATTATGTTATTATATGCTGTGTAAAAATAACGGACTTTTAAAATGAATGTATATGTGTGTGAGTGTGTGTGTGTGTGTGTGAGTTCTTCAGAGAAGGTTGAATACATTATTGGGCTTAAGGAATCCTTGTAAAAATGGATTGTGTACTATAAAAAAATCGTATGGCTTGGACAAGAGAGATCAAACGCGATCTAACACTGAGGAGAACACACGCCCAATGGACTTCTTATAAAAAAGGGACATTTATAAGTTGCAGCTGGCTCTGGTTAATACCTTGGTAATTTACAAGGTCGGAACATTTGGTTTGTATTTTACTTGGAGATGCAAGAGAAAATAGAATCTTTCTTCACCAAATAATCAAGAGGTTCTAATGACATAGAGCTTTATATACAGTAGGATATATATATAATATACATGTAGATAAACAAACACACATGTATATATATATATACCAATGCAACAAATGTTTACTGAGTTTCTTGCACTGTTTTTACTTCTTGAGAAACAACCGTTAACAGGACAGACAAGATTCCATGTTCCTTATGTGAATTGTGATGGAAAAGTTAATTGAGATGGAGATAGCTTCAAATATTTTCATCAATGCTTCTGGCTTAACTAGTTGCAGATATGGATAAGAATTCTTCTAGGTGACAGGAATGTATAGCAATTTCTTAATGTGCCAAAGCGATGATCTAATTGGAAGATTGAATTTAATTTCTGTGAATAATTCTCTCCAAAAGGCTTAGAAGAGTTGAAAACCTCCTGAAAATGCTTCCTTATTAAGCATTCAACACTCATTTATTCAACAAATATTTATTGAGTGCTACCATGTGCCAGGCACTGTTGTAGTCATTGAGCCAAAGTGAGCAAATGAATTTTCTTCCTTCAGAGAGCTTACATCCCAAGCAAGAGACGGATAGTAACTGAAGAATAAGCAAATAATATATGGTATGTCAGATGGTGGCATGTGCAATGGAGGAAAACAAAGCAAGGAAGGAGATGGTGCCGGGGTGGATGCTGAGGTAAGGCAGGGCATGGGCTACTCTTCTATAAAGAGTGTCAGAGGCTCACTGGAAGGGAAGCATTTGACCAGAAATGTGAAAGAAGTGAGAGAGAGAATTATGGAGACACCTGGGGGGAAGAATATTTCAGGCAGAAGGAAAAGTTAGTGCCAAAGTCCCAAGTTAGGCATGTGCTCGATGTATCCAAGGAACACCACAAATGCCGTCTTCAAGCTATGTGTGTGAAGTAAGGCTTCTGAAATAACTTCACTTTCCTGATTTTTTTAAATTTATTTTTTGGCAAATGATAAAACAACCACTAGCTTAAGTGTCATTCAAAGGAGAATTTATAAAAAATAAATCAAGAACATTTATTCCAATTGTGGAAATCCTTATATGTTTAGTTACTAGACAAGGGAACGATTTTCTGGCCGATCTGCTCCATGAAGGAGAAATATATTCTCTTTCTCCCTGCGTACGTGTGTAACTATGTATACATAATACGTGTATTTGTATTTTTCAAAAATCTATTCCTAACATGTGAAGAGCTCAACCCTGTCTCAAATCATATAAAATCTTTAAAACTTCTCTACTCACTGACAGGTGGGTTATGGATTGGGGGGGAAGATATTGGATATTTTCTTACAAGGTTAAGGAAAACCACCAAAGAAGAGGAAAAAATATACAACCTCAGAAGCAAAGACTATTTGTCTTATATATGTTAATATATATCTGTATCTACCTATCCATATTTATCTATCTAGGTTTATAGATTTTTAAGATTATTTATTTATTTATTTTTTCCCCCCAAAGCCCCAGTGGATAGTTGTATGTCATAGCTGCACATCCTTCTAGTTGCTCTATGTGGGACATGGCCTCAGCCTGGCCGGAGAAGTGGTGTGTCGGTGCGCGCCCGGGATCCGAACCAGGGCTGCCAGCAGCGGAGCGCGCACACTTAACCGCTAAGCCACGAGGCCGGCCCTATAGATTTTTAATTGTACATAAAAAGACATTTTTCTGCGCTTCAGTTTAAAACCTCAGGAATCATAGAGAAATTATTGAAAGCTTTGGAGTCAGACAGACTTCAGTTTGAACATCACCTCTGCCATTTCAGGCAAGGAACCAATCTCACTGTAAATGCCCATCTCACAGAGAAACTACAAGTATTACCTGATATAATGTATATAGAACATTCAGAACAGTCTTTAATATATAATAAGTGATGAATAAAGCAGAATGATTATTATTTCTTTACTGCCCCCTCCTTATTCTTTCAGTTCCTATGTTCAGCCAATCACCATTTCCTATTAATCCTTCGACAGAAAAGCAAGGAGGTCTTTCTTTATCTGTATTTCTAATACGATTAACTAAAATCATTCATTTATTCATTCAACCAGCACTTATTGGGCACACTCCCTGCTCCAGGCACTGTACTAGGAGGTGAAGAGAGCAGTGAAAAAGACAGAGAATTGCTGTTAAGCCTTCAGTCTAAATAGTGCTGCCTTGAATGCTAAATTTAGATAAAATATCCCCTCAGTATCTAGTACAGTGCCAAACATTGAAGATATTTCAAAATAGCCATAGACGTTGTCTTGTAGAATTACAAAAGAACCTAGAGATTATCCTGTATAAACCCCTCACTTTTAAATAAAAGTTTGTGGCTAAGCATAGCTCAACATTGTAAAGTGATGTTTCAAGTAGTATGAACAAAGTAATTTTGTTTATCACAATAACAGATCTCTTTATTTGGTAAATGAGAAATAGTGACATAAGGACTTTATATTGTCCAATGCTAGAAAGGTCATTAGAATCAGAGATGGGACTAGAAGATACTGGAGTTAACAGAGGGGCTGGCCCTGTGGTGTAGCGGTTAAGTGCGCCTGCTCCACTGGAGTTAACAGACATGAACTTTAAAATAGCTATGAATAACGTGTTCAAGAAATTAGATGAAATGATGGATAATTTTTAACAGAAACAATTATATGAAAAGTAATCAAGTGGAAATTCTAGAAGTAAAGAAAGAACACAATAATGGAAATTAACTCAATAGATGGGTTTAATAGTAAATTAGATACAGTAGAAGAGAAGATTGGTGAAACTGGAAGAAAAGTCAGTAGAAATAACCAGATGCAAGTATGAAGACCAATGAACAGAAAATAGCCAGAAAGTCATCTGGACAAAATGAGAGATCTAAGATACCAGTAATTAGAGTCCCTGAAGGAGAGGATATAGAGAATAGGTCGACAGTATATTTGAAGAGATGATGGCCAATATTTTTCCAAGACTGATGAAAGACATAAAGCTACATATTCAAGAAATGCTATAAAACAAAACAGGATAAATGCAAAGAAAACCATATCTATGAACATCATACTAAAGCTGCAGAAAATTAAAAGCATTTGGAGAAAAAAAGAGAGATAATTTCAAAGGAGCAACATAAGATTTACAGCTTACTTCTCAAAAGAAATAATGCAAGACAGAGGCAACGGAATAAAATCTTTAAAGTATTGAAAAGAAATAAGTGCTGATCTAAAATGCCAGACCCAAAAATTATACTTTAAACCAAAGAGAAAATAAAAGCATATTCACAACAAAAGTGAGATATTTCATCACCAACACATCCTAACAGAAAACACTAAAGAAAGTTTTTCAGACAAAAGGAAAATAACCCTAGATGGCAGCACAAAAATTCTGGAAAGAGGGAAGATCAATGGAAAAGATAAACATGTGGATAAAGCTAAATAGATTTTGACTAACAAAACCAAATGTAAAGTATTTTTGAGTTTAAAATATATGTATAATTATATATATATATATATCACAAAAGAGGGAGGGAGGTAAATAAAATGTTCAAAGTTCATTGAATTGTTTGGGAGGTAGTAAAAGGACTAGATTTTATGAGACCCTAATCAGTTAAGTATTCTCTAGGATAGCCAATGAAAAAATAGCAAAAGAATACATAATAAATGGAATAACAAATGAGAAATAAAATTTATAAATAAAGAAGACAAGAAAAGAATAAAGGATATAAGGATTAGAAATAATCAAATAGAACTCTCATTTCTCATAGATAACATAATTAAATGGTAGAAAATTCAAAATAATTTTTATATACTACTAGAATTAATAAGTGAATTCAGCAATGTTGCTCATCAGTATATAAACATTATTTGTATTTCTATACTGGCAACATGGAATTACAAAATGAAATTTTCTTTTTTAAAAAACTATTTACAATAGCAATAAAAACATAAAATACAAAGGAACAACTTTAATAAGGTTGTGCGACTTCTATACAGACAACTATAAAACATTATAGAGGTCATTTTAAATATCTAAATATATGGAGGTATATACCATGTTTATGATCTGGTAAATTTGCTATAGTAAAGATACACCAGTTTCCCACAAATTAGTCTATTTCAATGTTATCCCAATCAAAATCTCAGAGGTTATTTTTAAGTGTATATCCGTCAACAAGCAGATTCCAAAATGTATTTAGAAATGCAAAGAACCAAAGCAATCTTGAAAAAGATAGTGAAAGTTGGACTTATACTTCCAAATATCAAGATTTATTGTAAAACTACAGTAATTAAGACTACGAGGTATGGATGCAAAGATAGACAAACAGGCCAGAATAGGGGATCTAGAGACAAACCCATGCATATGTGATTTATGCCAAAAGCAGCATGCAGGGTGCTGGAGAAAGGAGAGAATGAATGCATGTTTTCAGTAAATGAGGAGGAGACGACATCTACCTGACACCCTATGTTTTAAAAAAAATTCAATTCCAACTGGATTATTGATCTAAATGTAAACATAAAAATAAACTTTTGGAAGATAAATATAGCAAAATATACTTATTACCCGATGACAAGCAAACCCAAAAAGTGCACTAATCAAAAAACGAGTGAACTTGGCTTTATATTTAATGTAACTTTTCTTTTTTTTATTTTCTCTCCCTAATTAGATTCTGTATATTTTTTACTACATCATGATTTGCACAAAATACGTGATAAAAGTTTTGTTGAGTGCTGATTATTTAATCTTTTGCTTTTGTTCAATGATCTTTTCTTTTTTCTATAACTTTTCCATAACTCATGAAATATTTTAAGCATGTTAACAAACTTCTTAAATGCATTATTTATATTCTTGTTTACAAACTCACCCTCCAGATAGTAATGTTCTATTTCCATGTAATCTTTGTAACAATATTTTGAAAGAAATCTAAAACTAAATGTCTATGCTCATTATTTATAAACCATAGATTACAGAATTTTAGGGTTTGAAAGACTTGAGTGAAAGGACTGCATTGGCTGATGTCTTTAGTGAAGAAAACTAGTGTCCAGAGATGGTCAATTCTGTCCCCAAAGTCACTAACATGGTTAATTTCACAGCCAAGACAGAAGCCAGGGTTCTTCACACCCAGAATGGTGCTTTCCTTCTTCATCATTTTAGCCACTAATAAAAATTCTTAACTACGTTGTCGGTATTCGGAGAAGAGAAAAATAATGTCTGATATTCCCACCATCTGACAAATTTCTTTTAAATGTACATTTGTTATTGGCTATAATAATAACATACATAAAATATTAAAGTAGCTTATTTTCTTTAAGCCTGAAAGCAAACATTTTGTTCTGGTTCTAATAACCTGCATTTATAATGCCTGCATAGTATTGCAGCAATCAGGTGTACTTAATCATTCTCCTACTTTGGAATGTTTAGGTAGCTTCCTCTTTTTCACTACTAAAACCCATGATGAACATATTTGTGAATCCAGATTTTTCCACACTTGAGGTTACTTCCTTAAGTTGTGTTCCCCGAATTTCTACCTTCTTATGACTTTTGATATATACTGATAAATTACTTTTTTAAAAGTTTACAATGGTACCAGCAATATCAAACATGCTATTTCAATAGTGAGGAAGGGTCCTTTTTTATTTATATAAATCACTTCTGTGACGTATCTTTAATTACTGAAAATAAAACAAACATTTTCAATATTTCTTTTTGTTTTTCCTCTTTTGTAAATTTCCTGTTCATATCCTTTTCCTATATAAACATATATTTTAGTGGTTTTTTGCCCTATGTATTATCTATCTATTGATTGATCAATTTATCTTCTATCAGTAGACTGTTAATCTTGTATCTGTTATATTTGCTAAAAATTTTTTCTGCTTTCTTCTTTAGCCTCTACTACTATTTCCATTACAAGATGATCTAGTTTTAAAAAATATAATCTTTGCTAAATCTACCTAGGAGAATAGACAACTAATCACTCTTATGCTTAGTAAATTTTTCTTCTTTTTCTTATTTTAGACAATAATCCAAAGGTGTTTTTGAGTATTTTTTTCATTATGAAGATATTATTCTTCAGTTGTGTCATAGTAGAGTTTATGATGTCCAAATTCACCTTTACATGATTTTAAGATCACAGAGATCCCAGGTAGATGTCTATGGGTAAATTAACTGGCCCCTCGTTAGTGGCCAAGAGTATGAATTTACATTCAAAGCTAATTTATTTGTATGTGCACCAAGATTGCAAATTTACATATACTACAATTTGGATGTTCATGTAATGTGACTTCTTCATTTCTCTATAACTGGTCTAATCTTCGTAACCCCATCCACTCGCTCACTAGGAAGTGTGGTTGAAACACTACATTTAGCCATATCTGACTCAAATATTAGTTGCTCCAATTATCTGGACAGACTACTTGAGGGTAATCCTAAAGTAACCCTGCAACAATGCCTCATTCTCCTTCCTCTATTTCTCTTCCAGATGTGTGATGTATTTGGATGCACGGGAGACAACTGTAAATCACATCATGGCATCAGGGAAGAGAGGGCATGCTGGCCTTACACTGGTCCTTGGATATGTACTGACTGACCAACCACTAAAGTTGGATTGTCACTGATTGATTGTGATAGTAAAAAAAATTTTAAAAAGCTGGTACAACACGAGCACTAAGAGTACAGACACTGGCTATAAACAACCGGTACAGTCATACTACGCATGCTGGATGAATCACAGCTCTGCACCTGCTGCTGGTGTCTGGTGTTAACAAATCCCTTGTCTATCCCATCTCAGCTTTACCAGGATCCACTGACTCCTTCCAGACAACTAGGTCTCCCCAATCTGGCATGGCAGATCCCTGTCCTCCCTTTGACTCCCCAGTTCTCTGCACAAACCCCTGGACAAAGCGGGCAGGCTTCCCACTGCACCATAACCTCTTGCTTGCAGAGAAGGCATCTCCCCTCCCCAGTCTCTTTGCCTGGAACTATTAATGTTCCGAACTTCATCTTCGGAGAGAAAACCAGCTTTCCAATAAGGAAAAAATATCAGGAATTAGCTTTTAAAGTATATTATATTTGTATCATATGCCATGACAAAATAGGAAAAAGGGTGTCATAGGAATACTAGAATAATAGGGCTAAATGCATGCTTTAAAATAATGAATTAAGGTACTTATCCTTGCTTCCTTCATGTCAATCTGAGGCAACAGAGACAATTCCTTGTAAGCTTGCTTCCAAAGGCTCTATCTGTCCTTCATTCTGATATCATAAAAATCAAGATGAATCTACATTCTTAATGCTAGTCATTTAAAACTCAAATCAAGTATCATATGTGGAAAAGATAATGAGTCAGTAGAAGTCATCTAGCAGTAAGTAGGCTAAAATGACCTGCATTTGAGAGTAAGGTAGACATTTATTATTTTTTACTATTTGACATCTTTCTTCTGGTAACATCAGATGGGTTTCCTTTTAGAAACCAGCTCTCCTTCACTTCCAGCCTATGTAGCTTGACCAGAGCTGACAGAAGCTCTCTGGTCGAGGAGCGGGCATGCAAACTAGTCTGTACAAAGAGTGTATTCCACTTCTTTACTTCAAGGAGGTATGCATGATCCAAGTCATCCAATGATACTTAGTGTTGGGATTTTATAGAAACTATTCAGAAGAGAACCCGTTTTTCACTGGAAGGGCTAGCAGTAAACCCACCATTTCTGGAGACCACCTTAGGTAGATGACTTGCTTGAAGAGCACAACCAACACAAAGCAAACGAGAGCTGGGAAATGACAGAAAAATCTCCTGCATGTGAATTTAGTCATCCACAAAGCAGAACCCAACCCTGGAGTTTTCCAAGATGTTAGTCAATGAATTTCCTTTTTTTGTTTTAGGCAATTTGAACTTAAATTTACATCACTTGCAAATTAAAAACTGCTGAATAATATAGGCTATAATGTTTATACCATATACCACGCCATTGGCAAGAGTTTATCTGCCTCCCTTATAGTTTATTTAAATTCTTTCCAGAAGGTTAAATTTAGATTTATGAAGAAGGATTTTATGTGTCATTGATCCATATAAGAGAAATAGAGTTTCTGTTTATTATATCTCAAGAGATATTATTGTAATTGGGGTAAGAATAGTGCCTTGCAGATTGTGTATATATAACAACTTAAAAACAAACAAACCAAACAAAAAAATGCAAGCAATAATAATTTCACCAGAAACTGCATATGAACCCCTCCCACTCATCTCATTTCAAGGGCCAAAAGGCAATAATTTTTTGCAACTTCAAACATAAATGCAAGTCTAGGGATAGAAATTCCAAGATTAGCATAATAATCACCTACAATGTTTTAAATATGGCGGTTAAATGTGAATTACATTTAAAATATATGATGACAGGCTGGTAGATGACTTGAAAGTCTTTAGTAACATTTGGTTACAAATTATTTAAAAATTTTATTCTAGAGCATTTTTATATATTCCTAGAAGATTATGGTCCAATTTATTAACTTTTAACAGCAACAACAGCATTTAGACATTACAAAAATTGCCTTTGTCTAGATTAGGTTTTCTATAAATTCTGCAAAAGTAAAGATTTTTCATTTTCAATAATTGAACCATAAAGACATGTGGGGCATCCAGATCATAGACATAACTACCAGCAAAATGTTAGGTTTCTGGAGCACCTCAGAAATAATTATATTTATCTTAAAAATATACCAGACTTTCTACTTTTGGGGGTTTTTTTGGGGGAAAAAAATCTAGTTGTATCATTACCAAAACTTTTTCAACAGGCTCCATGCTTTCACCATGTAATTATAACATGTGCATTATGTGTCAAACCACGTACACTCTGTTTTAAAAATTAGACATGCTAGACCTGTTTCAAAGTCTGCTTTGTGCATCAGAATTCTGAGTAGTCTCATCAGGAACAAAAATAGAAAGTTTCCACAGCTCCTTATGGCTATTTATATTTTTGAAGATAACAAAAGATATCAAAATTTTAATAAGATGGAGACCAAGTATGCTATCATCCAAATTTTAATACGAGAAAGCTAGCCAGCATTATGAAAATAAACCAAGTTTGAAACTCAGCCTTTTATTATTTCAAGAAGTATATATATGTAGATATACTTGGACTAAACACTGAGTGTCTGAACTCATTAAGAAAGCAACACACTGCTTCCTTTCTACTCCATGTAATCCAGTTGGAATGTGTGATACAACAGCCTCGTAACTTTCCTTAACAAAAATTGACTGTCAGAGTTGGAACTTTCTTTTCGTGAATAATTGATATAAACAACCCTTAGTGACTTATAAGTTATATTCTACTGAAGCAGCAAAATTAATACTACCTCAATATTTAAGCTTTCTTTCAAAGGAAAAAACATTTAGACAATATAATAAAATATAGCATTTTTATTTTTATGGGTTTTTTTGTGTGTGTTAAACATTTTGCTGAAACTTTTAATAAAAATAAATCCATCTGATTGGTTTTTATTCAAGCCAAAATGTTAAATGAAACAAAACATTTCAAGTAAAACTTGTTTCTTCGCCCACACTTTTAGCATAAGTGTAAAGTGAAAATCTCTATCTGCCTGTCTGAAGTGTTGTTGACAGGACTTGTTTTAGTCTGCTGAAATTTTTCTGATGTGCTCCAAGCCTCTTTGACTTACAGGAACTATCTGGCAATGCATAAGGAGCACAGATCTGGGAATCCTCCACACCAACACGACCACCTCTCTACCTATGTACCCACCAGGCATTGTGTTTAATCTCTTCTGTAACATTATCTCATCCTTTTCAGTTTGTTGTACAAGAACCACTTTGAGAGAAAACCATCATTTTTTTATTTTTCATTCCCAATATTTTGTATTCCCTAGTCATTCGAATGTTTGTTAGAAGAGTGAATAGGAATGTAGGAAGGTGAACAGAAAACTGAAGAGTCCAGGTTTACCCTCCGGGCTCTGTTACTTACATGTCCACGACACTGGGTAAACCATCTAAGCTCTCCAGGTCTCAGCTTCCTAAACTGTAAGGGGATAGAGTTGGACTAGATGTATCTGAGCTGTTCCAGACCTAAAGTCCTAAGGATCCCTGAGAGGGTTGCAGCCAAACAGACCCCTTTGGGGCAAACAATCCTAAGGCATAGGCCCTATCCTAATGTTTCATAGCTGTCTGGATATAAAACTCCCTGAACTTAAAATCTCTTTTCTATCCTGTTTAAAATCCATTAATATCCTCTACAATATCTTTTATCCACATCTATGTGAATGCCAGTAATAAATAAATTTGATACGATTGTAAACTCCGGGAAGGCAGATTCCATTCAGGTTTCCGCGTCCCTGGTATCTCCCTTAGTGATTGCAGATAATGTGGATTCAACACCTGCCTATTGAGTAAGTGGCTAAAGAATGCTGATCTTTAAATTTTTTTCTTACCTATTTCATAATGTTTTTACTTCTTTCCTTTTTCCTTTTTCAAGTGATATTGCCAATTCCAACTATACAAGGGTCCTGCATTCTGAGTCTATATCTCTATTTGTAATAAAAAAAATTTTTAATTTAAATGCAGATAATTATTGACTCATGAGCCTTGCAAATAATCATCATCTACTTTCCTAAATCAAGCCTACTAACCTAGGGTGAATAATTATATTTGGTACTGAATTCATGCCTTAGCATAACTAAGCCTACACACATCTGTTGCTCACAGATGAAAATATAGAAAATGATTAAAAATAAGAGTAAGGAAATCAAGAAAAACCAATCTGAGAAGAAATTAAAGCAAAAGAATTTAGACAACATTGGCAATTTTCTTTTAAGATGGAAAGGCATAAAAAGACATGTATAATGAAAAGAAAAAGATACTATGGAAAAAATTTGACTCTGAGAAAGAATATGAAAAAACATTTCACAGGTTTAACCCTAGAAAGCCAGGCAAATATTTCTATTGGAAACGGCTGCCTTAGCCCATTTTTTTTTCCATATTTCTTTGCATGTATCAAAGCAATAAAAGGAAGTGAAAATGTTTGGACTAATTAGTGGACAATGATTTGCAATGCCTCTAAACACTGGTCCTTAGTTAGAAAGGAAAAAACATATTAGGATGTCTCATTAATGGAATTACTGACTGAGAAAAAAGTGAGCTAGAAGGCTAAGATAAATATGAACTTTCAGGGTACATGGAGAAGTTTAAAGCACACAACCTCAAAGTCAAGAGTGTGGAAGGATAATAATGCTTTGGACATAAGAAAACCCGAAATAGGAGAGGAGGTATTTCTTGAATTGTAGATTGAAATGTAAGTAATTCAGAGCCTGGCTGGTGTTAGAGCCATCGAGAGGGAGAGTAGAAGGAACCCCACATATTAATGACAGATTGATGTGGCAGCCTGCTTATATTAGGGAAATAGATACAAACAGAGAATAAATCAGAAAGAAGTCATCCTAGTAAAAATAGGTGGCAATGCAATAGAGAGTTTTAGAACGCAAATGTCACCAAATGCTCTTGTGGAAAGACCTTAGATCTGATGGGAATTTAGAGGACCTGGTTGTGAGAGTCTCAACCCAAAACCAAAATTGCTGAGTGACCACAGGCCAGCTATTTGTTGTCTAGGGTCATTCAGTAATGTACATTTCAGGTTGCATTTACTCAGTTCTGAGCCACACAGCCAGGAGAGGGAGGGATGAGAGAGGGGACACATGGATGGGGATGAGTGAGGTCTGACTTTGCCCCCAGGGAGCTTAGATTCTAAAGGAACAGACAAAGGTGGCAAGGGCTTTCTGGTTCAGAGTAGAAAGATATGGGTGTTAACCAGCACACCATGAGTCTTGAGTAAAGAAACAACTAATTCACCCTTTGGGGAGCAGAAGAGAAATGCTTTAAACTGGCTTAAAAATAAGGGATAAGCAAGGGCTGAGAAGTAACAAAGTGCAAGGTTGTCCCAGAGGCTGGTGAGCAGATCCATGTCAATGGAAGCGCAGGGAGTGGAGCAGGTGAGTCGGGAAAGTTGTCAGAGCTCAGGCCTGACAACAAAGGCCACGCTCTATTCTTCCAGCAACTGATAGCAGATA
Organism: Diceros bicornis minor; assembly: GCF_020826845.1. NCBI lineage: Eukaryota > Metazoa > Chordata > Mammalia > Perissodactyla > Rhinocerotidae > Diceros > Diceros bicornis. The sequence goes on from NC_080753.1 coordinate 2,742,235, forward strand.
CAAAATTTTTTGCAACTTGTGTAATCTGATCTAACCATTAATCTCTATAACATTTTTCAAAATTGACTATTTCAACAGCTAAATGTGCATTTCTAGCTATTTCAAAGGCCATTTAAATAATTGTTATGCTATTTGAAAACTGAAAGGTAATAAAGCACATTGTTTAAGGACAAACTCTAGAGTCAGACTGACTTGGGTTCCCATCCTGTGCCTGCCACTTACTAGCTGTATGACTTGGGCGTGTTACCTAATCTTCTGTGTCTCCATTTCTTCACCTAATCTTCTGTGTCTCCATTTCTTCACCTGTAAAATACATGTGCATGGCATATAGCAATCAGTCCATAAGGGTAGGCTGTATGAAAGGAAAGACAACGACCATCACAATGATTATGAGAGAGAGAAGGAATAACGAAGGTTATGTGCAAGTAAAAAAACTGTTGGAAATAATTAACAAATTTAGTAAAATTGCAGGATATAAAATCAACATTACGGGGCGGCCCCATGGCTTGGCGGTTAAATGCGTGCGCTCCGCTACTGGCGGCCTGGGTACGGATCCTGGGCGCGCACAGACGCACCGCTTCTCCGGCCATGCTGAGGCCGTGTCCCACATACAGCAACTAGAAGGATGTGCAACTATGACGTACAACTATCTACTGGGGGGCTTTGGGGGGGGGGGGGAAGGAGGAGGATTGGCAATAGATAGCTCAGAGCCGGTCTTCCTCAGCAAAAAGAGGAGGATTAGTATGGATGTTAGCTCAGGGCTGATCTTCCTCACACACACACAAAAAAATCAACATTACATTTCTATGCACTAACAATGAAAGATCTGAAAAGAAATAAAGAAAACTATCTCATTCACAATAGCAAAAAAACAATAAAATACTTAGGAATAAATTTAACCAAGGAAGTGAAAGATCTGTACAAAGAAAACTATAAGACTGATGAAAGAAGTTGAAGACAACACAAATGGAAAGATGTCCTGTGTTCATGAATTGGAAGAATTAATATTGTTAAAAGGTTCATCTACCCAAAGCCACCTGTAGATTCAATGCAATCCCTATCAAAATTCCAAAGACATTTTTCACGGAAATAGAACAAACCATCCTAAAATTTATATGGAACCACAAAAGACCCTGAATAACCAAAGCAATCCTGAGAAAGAAGAACAAAGCTGGAGGCACCACATTTCCTGATTTCAAACTGTGCTACAAAGGTATAGTAATTAAAACAATATGATACTGGCATAAAAACAGACACATAGACCAATGGAAGAGAATAGAGAGACCAGAAAAGAACCCCTACATTTACAGTCAACTAATATTTGACAAGGGAGTCACAAATATTCGATGAGGGAAAGGATAGTCCCCCTCAAAAAAAGACACTGGAAAAACTGGATAACCACATGCAGAAAAATGAAATTGGACCCCTGTTTTATACCATTCACAAAAATGAACTTGAAATGGATTAAAGACTTAAACATAAGATCTGATACCATAAAACTCATAAAAGAAAACAGGGAAGAAGCTCTTTGACATTGGTCTTGGCAATGATTTTTTAGATATGGCACCAAAAGCACCAAAAGCAAAAATCAATAAGTGGGACTACATTGAACTGACAAGCTTCTGCACAGCAAAAGAAATAATCAACAACATGAAAAGCAATCTATGGAATGGGAGAAAATATTTGCAAATCATACCCAATAAGGGGTTAATATCCAATATATATAAAGAACTCATACAACTCAATAACAAAAAAACAAACAATCCTATTAAAAAATGGGCAGAGTAAGTGAATAGACATTTTTCCAAAAAAGACTTCCAAATGGCCAACAGGTACATGAAAAGATGGTCAGGATCACTAATCATCAGAGAAAAGCAAATCAAAAGCACAATGACATATCCTTAATTTTTGTTTTTAACACAGTGATTTTTAAAAATCCACGTTTCCAACAAGAAAAGAAAAGCAAAAAATCAGAAACTTAATTATATATCATTCAATTACTAATATAAATTTGGATGGAGAGCAAGGATGTGAATAAATAGCCCTATTTGCATGCATGAGAGCAGTGGTTCTTGAAGTGTGTGGTCCCCAAAGCAGCAACAACAGCATCACCTGGGCCTTGTTAGAAGTGCATATTCCCCTGCCCCACCGCTGACTTATGAATCAGAAACTCTGGGAGTGGGTCCAGCACTAGGTGGTTTAACCAGCTCTGTGGGCGATTCGGATACACACTAACATCTGAAAACCACCACACTAGAGTTAAAGTTTTGCTCCAACTTGTAAGAAGTCTCTGTATAGGCACTCAGGGGGAGGAATCCCTTCCCCTTCATTGCGAAAGTTATGCAGCCCCCTGTAATGGGGTGGGCAGAACTTGGTGAGTAGAGAACCATCCTCGTGCACCCGTGAGGAGATACCACGCCAGTCAGGTAGTTACGGCAAACATATTTACACATGACCTTCCCCAGGAGACAGGGCAATTTTTCGAAAGTGCATGGATGTTCTTTTTAAATTCTTAGCTAAATTCATTATAGTACCAAAGAGAACTTGAAATTTGTTCTGGAAATGAGAAAAATTTTAATGTAAAATAAATGCATAAAGAAAATTAAAAAAACAAAAATGAATATTGAATGACCATGATGGAAAAAAACCCCTAAAAGTCAGCAAAAGCAGCCAACTTTAAAAATCTCTCTTGCCTCTTAATTCTTAAAAACACAAGTGGAATTCACTGGCTGGAAGATACTGCAGTGGATCGTTTTGTGAGAATGAAGAAATGATAGCACATTTGTACAGCTAAGAATAGACTCGCAATTACAGCGCCTACGATAAAATTCCACAGACTATAAATCTTTATCCTTTAGGGTGGACTGCTGGGATTAGGAAGAAAGTCTACTATGATTTATATTTTCATTAGCTCTGAGATTTCTAAGGGTCTTTTCTTTTCGCTCCTTCTTCCCACTTTGCCCAAATTCACTATGGCATTTGGAGAATACGTTCCGTAGTGGAAATACACCACACAAGCATAATCTAGTAACAAATATTCCTCATCAATACATATCAAAATACAGCTTCTTGTGAAAAAAATTTTGAGTCCAAATCCTAGGTATTTCAGAGCACATAGCAGCAGGAAGTGGGGAAGAAAATGCAGTCAGCTGTGAATGTGGATTGAGTGTTCCATCAGCATGGTAGACCCAGGGGGCTCTACTGAGAGGCACCACGTCCACAAAACACAATAGGCAGGTAGCGTCTGTGTGGGCAGGCTCTGCACAGACAAGGGCAGCACAGCAGTATTCCATGAACTCAATGAGAAAGAGAGAGGCTTTTCTGAGATCCTTTATTAAGAGCCCACAAGCTCCATCCACAGAGAAAATAAGTGCTGAAGAGAGACAGTGATCTGGATAGACGGCGCAATAAAAGTTTAATTTTTAAAAGTTGTTTCAGCCTTGTATTATCTCCTTTGGTTGTTTATATTGATCACATTCACTGGATAATCATCCCATTTTCCAGGCAGCTTTGAGTTATAAATGGACAAAATCTGTTTACCCAGGGCAAAAATAAATGAGTTTTCCACTGTGCGACTGACCTAGGAATTCAGAATGGGAGTTGATCAGAACTAAATGTCCTAAAAACTTGATGTAAAAGTATTGTCGAAGTTGCGGTGACGCATGAGTGGAGACGATGCCAAAAACATCTAACGAGAGATTTTCATCGAAAAAGAAAAATGAGTCTCTTGGTGAAGTTTTAAGATTTGTGGAATCCACATGGAAAGATGTTTTTTTGGAAGTTTCACTACAACCCTCTTAAATTTCCTAGCAGGCAACTGCGAAAGCCAGACTTGAGAAGATGATAATTTAAAAACAATGACAGGAGCAGAGTTAGAGTCGATTCACAACAACACGGAACAGACCCGTGACCCACGGTTACTTGCATTTCCTGCCCTTGACCTGTTGATCTCGATTACTTCACCACCTAAAGGAAATTCCGGGGAGGAAGACGGTAAGGAAGGGAGAGCTGCCGTCAGCACGGACTCTGACTCCGACTGCGGACGACACAGTCTCACACTCACGTCTTACCCGGCTGGAACGTGCCTCAGCAACACAATACTCGCGCACTTCATCTCTGACCCCAAGCCTCTCCTCAGCCATCCTGCTCAACTCTGACTCCTCACAGATTACCAAGACCCATGACACGTTTCATCCCATTAAACCCCTACACGTCCTCTGTGAGGTGCCAATGTGGGTATCCAATCTCCCGTGTCCCACAGAGAGTCAGCAGGGCAGAGCTCAGCCCGAGTCTGCAGGCCGGCTCTGCCACTTGGTGGCTGTGGGAGTTCGAGAAGTCACTTACCTCTTTGTGCCTTGGTTTACTCATCTGTAAAATAGGGACAAATCAGTACCTCCCTCGAAGGGCTGTTGTGAGGGTTAATACAGGTAAAGTGCTTAGAGCCGTGCCTGAAACACAACAGAAGCTAAAGGAACAGCAGCTATTTGCACTCAGTTTAGAGGCAGACCCAATCCTGAATCCCAGTTCCATAGGACGTAGTAGCTCTGTGCCCTTCACCTATGTGATCCCTGGTTTCTTCACGGGTAATTTGGCGTTTATAAAAAGAAATCTCACAGAGGTCGTGAGGATTTAATGGGTTAAAACAGTCACGGCTCTTGAATCTATAAGGACCACACATTGACCAGCACGGCTGAGAAGTTTTGGTGTCAGAAGCCAAACGTACGTCTGTGATGCTAACCTACCCAGATCACGCTCACTGACTCTGAGTCTGAGAGTGCCTTCCAGATGGGTCTGGTAATAAGTGAAGGTAAAATTGGTCCTAATCTGTCAGGCTAGCAAAGCTGCACCTACCGTGGAAAATGAAAATATTAAAAATTGCACCTCGGGCAGAAGTTACACATTGACAATAGGTTTTTATTTCAGTTTGAGCATCATTCCCAGTTATGTGATAATACTGTAACCAAATGTTGAGAAAAGCTAATGAAATACTACAAAATGTCAGCTGTAAAATTAATTTTGGTGGGACAAATTGGAGAAGTAGGAAAGAGAGGCTGATTGGGAGCAAGGCCACCCTAATAAATAGCCATCAGAAAAGGTCTCACTGCGCATGACCAAGGTCACATAGAGGTCAGCTGCTAAGGTTCTGAATTATCGGGAATCGGAAAGTGAATAATGTTCAGAAATCAGTGGAGAAACTGGAGACTTCCAGCTATGCAACATAAGCAACAACGGATTACACTTCTGCGACAAACACTTTCTTCAAGTCTCCAAACACACGGCCATGGTGACAAGACAGGCAGAAGGGAGTGAAAGTTGAGGAGGGAAGGAACATAGCTTTCCACCCGGTGAAGGGGCAATTGTAAGGGTCTCTGTGCAGATACGGGTTCCTTGTAAACCAGGCTGGAAACGAAAGTCTCATCCTGAGGCCAATGGCACTTCTTCCACATGGTACGTGATTTCCCCAGGTTTGCGTCCAGACAAACGCGCCCACGACTGGGTGTGGCAGTACCCGGGCACGTCCTTGTGCCACGGTCTTTTTGGTCAGAGGTCTTGACTCAGTGCTCAGGCCTATCTTGCACACAGTCGTCAGTAAATAAATATGTAATGAGTAAATCTTTATACATGTCCTACCCAGTAATTTATTAAGAACATAAAGGAAGAGATCGTGACTTCTATTTCTTTATATTCTTTATAGTATATATGGCATAAGAAACATAATTGTAGAGAATCATTAAAATTTAATTTGAAGAGTTTTATTTGTATTCTTGAGAAATTACTTTATGCTCATAACACATATTGTTGATGCTCATTGACTAGCAGAATTGTGAAGCATGATAGTTTCTATAAGAAATAAAGCAAACAGCAAAGATATGTGAGTTGACCATTTTCATGAGCTCAAGTTTTAATCTTAAAACAGAAATTTATTATTTAAATTTATTATCAAATTTATTAACAATAAATTTATTATTATATTCTTATCTGGCATTTGAGTTTGGAAATTTCACTTTCTATTCATAATGCAACAGAGTTGGCTATTATATTAAATGAGATAGTACATAGGATTGTATATCATACAGTATTAACCTGGAATTTTGGTGTGCTCACTGTAGACAGACACTAGGAAAGAGACAATGGCCCGTTTTCTTGGATGCCTTAACCAGAGTTGTAGAGAACCTCATCGGTTGTGGACTTAGACGGAGTTGCAGCCACATCCTCAATCAGCCCCTTACTGACCTTGGGGCGTCATTCACCTGAGTGCCAGATCCTCATGTGTGAGAGAGATCATTCATTCACACCTCCCCTGACTGCTTCAAAAAATAAACGAGGAAGCGTACTTCAAGTGCTTACATCAGCGCCTGGCACATAGAATACACTTATCTGCGAGCTTCTCCTAGTCCTCTTCCTTCCTATTCTTCCTTCTGCTCTTCTATCAACAGGTCCTCAGAGTGGGGGACGGGGGCAATGGGGTTATTCAGGGAAGGGTGCCCAAACTACTGTGCCGATGGAAGGAACAGCAACAACCAGGTCCCAGTCCCGCCTCTTCTACCTCCCCCCCCCCCAGTGGATTCAGTCCTCCTGCCCATACTCTCTCACCTTTTTGGGTGAGGTGGCTAGTCTCGACAGGGCGAAGACTGGAGTGTAAATTCTAGCTAAGAGTTTGACTAGCTGTGTAACATTGCATATTTCCCTTAAATATTACTCTAAGACTTAATTTCTTGATCTAACACTACTGTGTCTGATAATTTTACAGGTGGTGAATATGGGCTAAGAAGGGGGGTAAGGAGTAACTAAGGCAATAAACAGAGAGAAAGCACACCCCCTACTCCCTGAAAGGGTCTCTGAAAGACAAAGAGGAGAGGGGTCAAATCTGACACTTGTCCCTCATGAAGCCCTGAATTCCAACTGCACTACCCCTCTGGAAGCTGCTGGAAGCACTGACAACCGCAGAGCGCCATCTAGTTCTGGCCTCTAGAACTGCAGCTGAGTCTTCCGATTCCCTAAGGCACACACAGTAAATCCTCTGGGGGTGGAGACAGAGAAACTTGCCTTTTAGTGTTTTGAACTTTTTAATGATTAAAATTCTAAATTACAGCCATTGAATACTTATTCCCTCAGAAAAAGAACCATGCTTTGCAACAGCTGCAGTTCATTTGACATATTAGAGTTTCTTACGAAAAATTAGTGATCCATAGGTAAATATGAGATATAGAACAGAGCACAATATCAAAGATTTATGTATATTTAAGACAATGTTAGCGCTTCCGTTATGAACTTCCTTTTTTCCAGAGCTTATGGATCAGCTGCATAAACTTACAGTAAGTGTAATCTTGGTGTATAATGGACTCAAGAATATTTTAGAAACAATCAAATTTTTAAGAAGTATTTTATAAAAAGAACAAGATTTCACTTAACCCAACAGTTTTAATTTCAAAAGCATATTTTAATCTTGAATGAAAAATTAAGTTATGGTTCTCTGAAAATATTTTAAAACAGAGAACGCTCTTGCTATCTTCATTTTCCCTTGGTTTAGATTACATTATACCTTTCAGCTAATAATATATACTACCATTTGGGTCAACCCAAATGCTCCTCCAGTGGGTTTATCGTGCATATGTAACTAGTTAGAAACAATCAAAAGAAATGGAATGAAATTTTTACAAGAAGGATTTTTTAAAGAATGAGAATACAGATTGATATAGTTAATACGAATTCCATTTATAGAAAGATACTCTGTGCTTGGCAACTCACCATGATATTCACGTTACATTTCTACATAGGCTTTTAAAATATTCATTAGCTACAACAAGGATAATCACCTGTAGTCTGACAAAAATCTTTCAAAAGACTGACATAGAAAAAAAATTATGACAAGTCATCAATGCTTGAAAATCATAATATTTTGAATTTATATAGCATTGTGGTATCTAAAACACTATTTAATAAGTCGCTCATTTTAAGAGGAAGGATCATCTCTGACAGAACAACATGCTTTACGTGAGAGACCTCTGTAACCTTTATCTTTCCTATTCTTCAGTTATTCTATCTATAATTAATTAAACTTCTGGGACACTATTTTTTGTTATTGTAGTTAAAAATGTGTTTGTTACTTCAGGAAAATATGTAACAACCTGATGCCAGGATTCGGTGGATACTGGGAGAAGTGACTTCTCAGACGTTGAGCCACAGTCAGGTAAAGCCGAACCTGATGAGAGGCTAGACAACCCACCTCAGTGCAGTGCCCTCTCCAGGAGGGCACCTGAGGAGCTGGTGCACACCTCCTGACCCAGCCTCCACGGCTCTGAAGAGGGTTCAACAGGTTGGTCAGTTAATCCTAAATAATCCCCTTTACGCAGGTGCCAACCCTTCAAGATCATATCATCCTGTCAGTTTCCATAGAAACCATACATCCAATCTTCTAAATACCACTTAGGCTCTAATCCAAAGTAAGTATTATTGAGTCAGTTTGGGGTAAAAAGTACACACATCAGACAATCAGGAAGCAAATTCAGGGGGAGCAATAGAGAAGAAAATGGCCAAATTGCTGGCTTTCTATATAAGACAAAACTCTCTCAGTTTTAGTGAGGGACAAAATGTGGAATGATCACGCTTGTCAAAATTAAATTAGAATGCTTTGAACATCTGAAAGAAATTGGCAGATGTAGCAATGTTTTTATTTTCAAATTGGTTTTTGAGGGGCCGGCCCGGTGGTGTAGTGGGTAAGTTCGAGCGCTCTGCTTTAGCGGCCTGGGGTTCATGGGTTCAGATCCAGGGTGTGGACATACACTGCTCATCAAGCCATGCTGTGGCGGCGTCCCATATACAAAATAGAGGAAGATTGACAACAGACGTTAGCTCAGGGATACTCTTCCTCACTAAAAAAAATAAAAATAAAGGCAAATTGGTTTTTGATACACAAAGCAAATATTTGAAATATCAAGGACTATAACTGTTTTTAACCAATTTACAAATACAAACATATATCTTTCTTTGCAAAGAATTATCCAATATATTATTTTTGAAAATATAATTTAATTTATAAATATTCTTTTCTCCAAAATAAAATTGCTCTCATCTTATGTTCTTCTACAATTCAAGAACTGTCTTTGAATATATGACTGCCTAAAGATTATTATTTTAAATTTTTATTCATATAGATAGAAATTTCAAAAATAATACATGAACTATACTGTAGTACACCTGTGTAATGAGTGCTCCAAAAGAGTATATTTTTCAGAATCAGTAAAAATGCAAATATTAAAGAAAAATGTCTCCCAGAAGAGATTTGGAAAGAAATTCCAATCTTTGTGGAGGGCTGCAGCAGTTGGTAATAAGACAATAAGGCTGCATCAGTAGAGAACCTAACACACAAACACGTGGAACTTTGATCAGTTATCCAGAATTGTTTCTCTTGGGATCACGGTGAAGGACCTTACAACATCTGACCACAAGGAGTCTTAAAACAAGTATCATGTTTTGGGAACTTCTTCCTCTTGCTTTGTATTTTGTAAGTTGGATCATGTCCCTGTTATTGCTGGAAGGAATTTTTCTCTAAATCCTTAATTTCTCCCGGAACAGCAACTTTGTATCAGTAAAAATGTCATTTTCCAATGATATCTTGAAACTAAAGGTGTTCCACAATAAATACGTGAATTTTATAATGATATCACCCTTCAAGTCTTGAATTATGTGGAATCTTGTCATTTAGTGTTGGTTTGCTACCAGAGGTGACAAGACGGCAGGAAGAGGAAGAGAGGAAACAGGAAGGAAGCATTGGCTGCAGGACAGAGTTGGAAGAGGTGCGGTGACCAGCCTGAGCTGCCAGTCCCGGCTGCCAGAGCGGGTGGGCGCTGGCACAGCAGGGTGAGCTGTCATCTCACAGCTTCTGAGGAGTACGACAGCTCCGTAGTGGTGATATCAGTTTCCCACTGGTTTCTGTTTGTTCCCATCACCTAGAACAGGCAGCCCAGCACAGAGCTGTAGCGTTTGATCAAATATTTTCCCTATTATATTTATGTTTGCCATGAAAATAAATTCAATGGAACATGAAAAATAAACCCAAAACACTGAGGTTAATGGAAAAAGTCAAATGTATCAAGTGAAATTTAATTCTACCTGGGTTTGTCTTCCCCTGTATCTATTGGAATGTTCAGTGGTCCAGAATTTAGACTGACCTAACAGTGACAAAGAGATTGATCAAATTCTCCTATCTTCTCTATGATATTTTTGATTCATTCCTCTATTATTTTAAAACTAGAGTCCACATTTTCTCATTTTGTTCTGTTATAAATTTATACAACAGATGGAGTTTTCTGTTAATTATTGGATAAGATATAAATCATTCCAAATTAATATATGTACTAATTAAAGGATGTAGAACAATTATAGTTTCTTTTGTCTGCCACAGCATACGCTGAAGATAGTGTAGTGGACATTTTTATTCTTTTTGGCTGTCCAAAAATGAATTCTTTTTCCATGTTTGGGGAATTCCCACCATGTGAGGCTGAACCCTCCTCCCACTATAAAGGCTGAAAATATGAGATACTGTCTTTCCCACCTAAGTGCACAATGCGGGTGGCAGTGGTGTTTTCACCAGCCTATTTCTGTGGTGTGATTTAGTCACTTGTTGTATAGCCTTGAAGAACTTGGGTGAGTTACCCAGTATCTGTTTAACAAAACCATTTTCTGCTTAAATCAAGAAGAGTTAGTTTCATTTGCTGAATGATAGAGCGAATGAAGAGGTATGGTTGCAGACCACAATCCATCATGGGAAAGGAAGGCCTGGATGGAGTTGAGAGCAATGAAAACCCAGCTCATCTTAACTGATAGAACTTCAGGAACTCACAGCATCAAATTATTTACTAGGTTACCTGAGATGAAATACCCATTGAAGACAAGGCTTTGAGGAATGAAGTGGCCACTCCCTTGGAGCAGTATGAATGGGCTGAGGAATTAAAGGACTATCGGGAGGGATGGTTATCCCTAACAGCACCATAAAATTTATGCATAAAGAGAACGACAAGGTCAAAGCAGATGGCCAAGGATGGCTATGCTCCACATTTATGGAGCAAATTTATGCATTTGCCTGACGTTGTTCCCTGGCCATACATGTCCCTCAAGGAAGTTCACAGCGGGTTGGTGCCTGATAGAGCACTAATGTCAACTAAAGTCAACTCCTTTCACAAAATGTTCAACTTGAATTTTGCACTATTTTCCCCCATTTTGGAAAGAGTCAAACAAATACCATTAAAGGATAATTAAATCCAACATAGGTGAGGAAGTAAGAAAACATCTCACTCTTAAATGTGTTCAAATATCTGGGTCCAGATAAGTGAATTGTGTCATTAGTTAGGCAGGTTGAGGCATAAGGCAGGTTTCAGTCCTTGAAAATGCAGCGTGGGTGGAGAAGTTAGGAACGAGTGAGTAGAAAGCTGAACACAAGTATGCAGGGTCTGAAGACTGGAGGAAGCCAACCTGACTGCAAAGATTAGCCCCAATGAGAGGAGATGTGTTCAAAGCAGGCTCGAGCAAGACTCAAGCAAGCATTGACACCAAACAATTTAACCTCAAATGCAAGGTTTACTAGCAAAGGAATCTAGTTAGTCATCCAATTCAGAAGTTAGCAGAATCCCCACCTCTTGACATTCCCTAGGGAAGGAGGACTTACAGTAATTAGCTGAGTCAATGAAGCCTCAACCACTGGCTTGGGTTCAAGTTGATGTCTCCAGAGGCTGTATTAATTAAGGTAACATGAGAACTAAGGATTAATAGGAAGGTGGGAACCCAGCATGATAATCTCGACCTAGACAGAAGCTGAGCAGGGAATACAGGATTTAATACTCCCACAGGTAACTGACAGCACAGCGGTCTCCGTCTGAGCAGCACAGGAGCTAAGGCAGTGCAGCTGGATTCTTGATACAGGAAACAAGGCTATTTCCAAAATTCCCTGCCTCAACTGTAAAAACTGACTCTTCAAGACGTAGATTGATACTGATTTTTAAAATTGTGTGGCATCAAGATGACTGAAGAAGACAAAACAAGACAAGGATTGAAAAACTACCTTAAGAGATAAATGGTGGAGATTTCGTCATCATATTTTAGAAATCACAGGAAATGGGAGCACCGCAGAAGAACAGAGATGAGTAAACATAGCTTTGATTTTCAAAAAAGAAAAATAGGTAAATCGTTTAAACATTTTAAAAAGTAGATTAAAAAACAGAGGTATCAAGATAATGAAAAGATGAGCCATGGATTGGGAGAATATATTTGTAAAAGACCCATCTGATAAAGGTCTGTTATTCAAAATACACAAAGAACTCTTAAAACTCAGCAATAAGAAAACAAACAACCCAATTAAAAAATGGGCCAAAATCCTTAACAGACTCCTTACCAAAGAAGATAGACAGATGGCAAGTAAGCATATGAAAAGATGCTTCACATCCTATGTCATCAGGGAAATGCAAATTAAAATAACCATGAGATACCCTTACACGCCTATTAGAATGGCTGCAATCCAGAACATGACAACACCAAATGCAGGTGAGGATGTGGGGCAACAGGTACTCTCATTCATTGATGCTGGGAATGCAAAATGGTACAGCCACTTTGGAAGACAGTTTGGCAGTTTCTTAGAAAACTAAACATACTCTTACCATGTGATCCAGCAATTGTGTCCCTTGGTATTTACCCAAAGGAATTGAAAACTTTTGTCCACACAAACACCTGCTTTGCTCATAATTGCCAAAACGTGGAAGCAATCAAGATGTCCTTCAGAAGGTGAATGGATAAGCTGTGATACATCTAGACAATGGAATACTATTCAGCACTAAAAAGAAATGAGCTATCAAGCCATGAAAAGACAAGGAGGAAACTTAAGTGAATATTACTAAGGGAAAGAAGCCAATCTGAAAAGGCTACCTACTGTATGATTCCAACTATCTGACATTCTGGAAAAGGCAAACCTACGAAGACAGCAAAAAGATGAGGAGTTGAGGAGGGGAAGGAATGAACAGGTGGAGCACAGAGGATTTTTAGGGCAGTGGAAATACTCTGTATGATACCATAATTATGTGTACATGTCATTATACATTTGTCCAAACCCACAGAATGTACAACACCAAGGGTGAACTCTAGCATGAACTAAGGACTTTGAGTGATAATGATGTGTCAATAGAGGTACATCAATTGTAACAAATGTATCACTCTGGTGGGGATGTTGATAATGAGGCAGGCTATGCATGTGTGGGGACAGGGGGTATATGGGAAATCTGTGTACCTTCCCTTCAATTTTGCTGTAAACCTAAAACCGCTCCAAAAAAAAAAAGTCTTAAATATCATTTCTAGACTGGTCGTAAATAAAGTAAAAACCAAATGTGTAGTGTACCTTGAATTGAGCCAAAGCATTTGATTCAAACCTTTCTTGATAGTCCCAGGGAAAAGATGATGAAATGTAATTTGAGTAATAGTATAGATATTAACAGTGTAAATTCTTTGGAAAGATGTTACACATTGGATATGAAGTTAAAACATTTTTTTCTGACTATAAAATGTCCTCAAATATTAAGGATATTAATAATCTATTTTTTGATAGAAATATAACCTAGGCCTGGAAGTCTAAAACAGAGTTAATGCAATGAATTTAAAAGTGTATATAATCATCAAATAACTTCATATTTTCCCATTTCTTCATAATTTTCACATCTTCCAGTTACTTCTGTTAAGTGGGCTTTGATGGGGAGAATCAGATGAAACTGAGATTTTTATCTTGCCTTGGCCCAAATTTCCTGGCACCCTGCTTTCTCTTTGTTAGATGTGTTATAATGGATAATGCTTTTTCCAACATTCTGAAATTTCTCCTCTGAAAACAGGACCCCCTGGAGGACAGTCTGCTTTCTCTTTTCACGGGTTCTGATAAGCATGAACTTTGATGGCACTGTCTCTGTTTGTGGACGGTTCTTGTGACCCCCTTGCTCCTCTTGCTTTGACACGTGGACATTCATCCTGAGCAGTACACGAGGAATGCAGCGTCTGGGGTACGTAGGGCATTCTGAAACTTCTGCTGGGCTAATGACAGTTCCCGCAGACAAGCAGAAGTCACAGATACTGAATGGAGCTCCAAAAGCTCCCCACTTGTCTTTCTGATAAGAGCTAACTCTTTTATCAGGGAATGTGGGTATATGGGAAATCTGTGTACCTCTGGTTGGAGCCCCAACCGGAATGGAGCTGGAGAAGACATTTCCTCACAGTCAGGGGTTTTGCTCATTTTGGTTCGGGTCTGAGGTTATGCCTGCTGGTGGGCATCGTGAGGCCGTTCAGTCTCACAAGTCTCTGTGAGACACGCTGATCTGTGCTTTCTGCAACCCTAGCTCCCAGGATAGACACAACTTTAAAAGTGCAACTCTCCTCTTAGGTTTCCATTTTTCTATTTGCCCCATCTGACTATTTTTCTGCTTGTTAATTTGTTACTCTTGCTTCCAATCGCCTAAAAGGTGGGCCTTCCCAGAGGAACTGCCTTTGTCTCCTTTCTCCTACTGCCCAACCCTCTGATTTGATGACCTTGTCTCATCTCACATCTCCTACCATCTCCTCTATGAGAATGAGTCCCAGCTCCCATCTCTAGTCCTGTCCCCTTTCCTAATCTCCACATTGTGCAGTTTGAATTGCCTCGTAGTTTGACAGAGCATCCAACATAACATTTTCAAAAATTATTCTTTACTCCCATACTCTTAATTCTCAGAAATAAAAAAGAAAGAAATCTTGCTTCTCCAATTTTTTAAAAAAAATATTAAGTCACATCACTAATACTCTATTCCCATTCATTAAACATGAAAGCCCAGGTCTTTGCCTTACTCCCTTGTCATAGACTGTGTTGCCTCCTATAATCTATTTTACTTTCAAAATAATGCATATGTCTGCCCCCCTTGTTCATTCTAAAGCTGCTCTCTAGTTCAGGCCCATTTTGCTTAGGCTATTGCAATAGTTTCCACTGGATCCTCCACCTCCATGGTTGGCTATATACTGTTGCAACATTGGTTCTTAAAGGGGAAGGATAATCATGTCACTTTCCTACTTATTACCCCGAATGTCTCCCCACAGTTTACCAAATTCAATATAAAATCCTTTCTGACATCTTGACACCACCCCCTCCTCCTACCTTTTGACTTATCTTCCACCATCCGTACCAGAGATGCGTGAGGGTGGTCTCTGCATCACTTGCATCGGAATTCCTGGGTGATTGTTAAAATTCGTATCTCTGGGCCCTGTCTAACTGCTGAAGCAAAATCCCTAGAAGTAGAGGGTTGGAATTTTCAGGTTTAACAGGCTTTCTGTTCTCCTGAAACTTCACACTGAGGGGACTCATCACATGGACCTGTACAACAGCATGGGGACTAAAACTCTGAGAGAACCCAAATTTTTTGGCCAGAGGAGCCAGGGGTGTCTGGGAGCTGGAGAATGTGGGACAGATTCCAGAGAGTAGAGAGCTAAACTGACATCATTTGCAGGCTCACTCCCAAACTGAGCTGCACAGACCACAGCCAAAGAGCAAAGGCTTTGAGAACTGAGTTATGAGATAAACCACCATCCGTGTCCCAGACTAACCTCGGAGTGGCTCACACATGGGCCGACACAAAGAGCACATCCCAAACTCTGCAACTGAGTAAACATTGTTCACAACCTTGGCAGCTTCCTGGGTGAAATCTGAAACCTGAGCCCTTATGTGGAGGGCGAGGAGAGACTGAAGAAAGAGGCAGACCAGCCCACAGGAGTAGGTGGCAGGTGTAATAAGCAAGGAAAGTTACTTACGAGGCTTGTCTTGGGCACTGCAAGACAAGCAGATCTCCACGCACCCACCAGCAAAATCTCAAAGTCTATATAGAGGCCTTAATAGGGTTCAGTCACGTATTCAGTCCAGATAGTCTCAACACCTTACTCTCTCAAGGCTGCCTCCTTGAAACAGCTCCTACTGTGGGAACAGGGGGCAGAAGGTACATTCCGTGGACAGTGGAGCAGGGAGGAGCCTCCGATTGCCTGGGTCCAGCTGGAGGGTCAACTGGCCATCATGTCCTCTCAATGACCTCCTCCAACAATAGAGAAGATGAGTCAGAACTTTGATCACCCGTGAAAACAAACAAAAAATCGACATTCTCCAGAGAATTTTAATAGGATTCCGAGTTTCACAACATCATGTTCAAAATGTCCAGGATAAAATGCAAAATTACATGACATATCAAAAATACAATGAATTTTCAAGGGAAAAGACAATCCACAGATGGAAACTCCAAGGTGATCCAAATGTAGACTAGATTACAGTAGCAATTATAACCATCTTCACTGAGGTAAAGGTGAACACTCTTGAGACTAATGGAAAGCTAGAAGTTAGAAGAGATAATTTTGTGAGTGTCCCCTGTGTTTTAGAAAGATACATATTTTGTGATTGTTGGTTGTCATGTTCTGCATATGTCCACCAGGTCAAGTGTGTTAACTATATTCTTTAAAACTTCTGTATCCTTATGAATTTTTTTGCCTGCATTTTATAACAGTTTCTTAGAGAGATTCGATGATTTTAGATACTGCTTATATTTCCTTGTGATTCTGCCAATTTTTGACTTATAAATTTTAAACTCTATTATTAAGTGTATGCAAATTTAATATTTGATATCCTGTCTAGAAATTGAACATTTATCATTATGAAGTTACTCTCTTTATCCTTAGTAAATATTTTGGAATTAGAATCTATCTTTTATATTAATATAGAATATTAATTATATTAAATATATTATATATTAGTATATGATATATTATGCATATTAAATATAGAACTAGCTCTTTTTCATTTAGAATCTGCCTGTTGAAAGTTTTTTTCTCCATTTTTCACTTTAAACCTATCTGTATCTTTACTTTTTATGTATATGTCTGTTGTAACGACCATATAACTAGAATTTTTAAAACATTTGTCTTCTCCTGAAGCATTTGGCCCATGTACACTTAATGTAAATACTGGTACAGTTGAGCTTTAATCTTCCATCTTATTTTCTGCTTTTTTTTTGTGGCCTGGTCCATGTTTCTTTTCTCTTCTTCTTTTGAATTGATTGTTTTTAGCATTTTATTTTTTTCATTACTAGTCTGAAAATTATATACTCTGTTTTTTCTTTTCAAGATTACCCTAGAAATTACAAAATGTATTACTTCTCAAAGTCTAACGTTAATACTTTTATTCTCTTTGCAAATAATGCCAAGATCTTACAACACTTTAACTACATGTATCTGATATTTTACCCTTCCTCTAACATACCTGATAATGTTATTTACAGGTTCACATAGTCATATGTATTACTTCAATAGACAATTTGTATTTTTTTAAAACTATTTTATAATTATGAAATATATCAGACATAGATAAGTATGTGTAATATCTAAGTACATTTAGAGACTGATAATTAAATGAACACACAAACATCACTGAGCCTCCGAAATAAAGCTTTGAAAGTCTGTTGAAGATTCTTGGACACGGGCCCTCACAACAGCCTCCTTTTTCCATAACAGAGGAAACCACCATTTTTATGTTTATCATGGCTTTGCTTTCTTGGTAGCTTCACCACATTTGTGTCCCTAAGCAATATATTGCATAATTTTGCCCATTTCAAAGTGTTATATTAGTAGAAGTAGACTGTATGTACTCTGTGGTAACTTGCTTTTTTGCTCAACATAAATTTAGATTATTTTCATCACTAAATATATTATTTCATCGTATAAATGCTCTACAATTTATCATGTGAGGGGATAAGCTTTTGGGCTGTTTCCATCATTTTTGTTATTATTAAAAAATACTGCTAACACATTCTTAAATGTGCCTTCTGGTGAACATGTGGGATTTATCCCAGGTACAAATCTAAAAGTTAAAATGCTGGCTCATGTGATATGTGCATGTTCAACTTTGCATAATAATGCCATATTATTTCCCAAGATGATCTTATTTCCCAAGACACTTCAAAAACAGTGTTCACTGCTTTACATCCTTGCCAATATTTCATATTTTTAGCCTTTAAAATTTTTCCTATTGGGTAGGTGTGAATAGTTTCTCAGTTGTTGGTTTAATTTATATTTCCCTGATTACTAAAGAGTGTGGAAGACAAACAAACAAACACATAGATAAGGAGAATAGATTAGTGTTTACCAGAGGAGAAGGGAGTGGTGGGGGAGGTGAAAGGGGTAAAGGGGCACATCTGTATGATGACGGATAAAAACTAGACTATTGGTGAACATGATGCAGTCTACACAGAAACTGAAAAATAGTGATTAAAATTACACAATGTTATAAGCCAATATGACCTCAATAAAATAATTTTTAAAAAATATGAGAACTCTGAAAGAAAAAAAAAAAAAAAACAACGACCCACAAAAAATGTTAAAGGTTTTTTCATAACGGAATTCTACAAAATCTTTGAAATCAATAATTGAGTGATACTTATGTTATTTCAGAATCTAAAAAAAATAGAGAAAACTTACAAATTATTTTTACGAAGCAGGTATAAAATTAACAAATAGCCTTAAAACATACACACGATAACCAGTTAGATATGTAATGTGAAAGAAAACCCTATTTACAATCAAAACAAAAAAATAAAACTATTTAGAAGTAAGCTCAACAAGAAATATGTAAAACCTTATATGAGTAAAACTTTAAACACTCCTAAAATATATAAAAGTAGACTTGAACTTGAACACATAGAAACATGATATGTCTATATCATTGCCAATGAGTTTTATTTTCTGAAGTCAATTTTAAGTCATAAATTTTAAAATTTATATAGAAAACAAAACATGCAAGAATATTGAATGATCCTGCAAAAGGAGGTGAACAGGGCTGTACTAGTTTGCCAGAACTGCTGTAACAAAATACCACAAACTGGGCGGCTTACATAGTAGAGATTTATTGTCTCACACCTCTGGAGCCTGGAAGTCCGAACCCAAGGTGTCAGCAGGGTTGGTTCTTCCTGAGGGCTGTGAGGGAAGGATCTGTTCCCGGCCTCTCTCCTTGGCTTGTAGATGGCTGTCTTCTCCCTATGTCTCCTCACATCATCTTCCCTCTATGCATGCCTTTGTGGCCAAATTTCTCATTACTAAGGACACCAGTCATATTGGATTAGGACCCTCAATAATGACTTCATTTTAACTTGATACCTCTATAAAGATCCTGTCTCCAAATAAGGTCACATTTTAAAGTCCCAGGGATTAGGACTTCAACATATGAATTTTAGGGAGACACAATTCAATGCATAACAAGTGGAAACTACTGCCACTGCTACCACTGTATGTTATTAAAATATACCACAAAGTCAGTGGGATACTCATGAGAACAGACAGACCTACGTAACAGAATAGTAAGTACAGAAATAGACCGAAGAGCGTAAGAAAATTTAGTATTTGACAAAAGGTGGCATCTCAAATCACAAAGAAAGTAATCATCTTTTT
Organism: Diceros bicornis minor; assembly: GCF_020826845.1. Taxonomy (NCBI): domain Eukaryota; kingdom Metazoa; phylum Chordata; class Mammalia; order Perissodactyla; family Rhinocerotidae; genus Diceros; species Diceros bicornis. The sequence goes on from NC_080753.1 coordinate 2,761,705, forward strand.
AATAAATGACACTGACATTGGAACAACTGATAGTCATTTGGAAAAAGATAAAATTGGACTTATATCTCACACTATATACTAGAATAAACTACAAAAGGATCTGAGATATAAATGAAAAAACCAAAACCATACACATACTAGAAGAAAACATGGGTGAATTCTTTTATAACCAGGGTGTGGAGAAAGTCTTTCTAATTCTGACTTTCAAAAAAAAAAATGACTGATTAATTAAATTACATAAAATTTTGTAAAATTTACTTGGCAAAAAAGCACAATAAACAAGGTCAAAAGAGGAATAATAGACCAGGAGAAAATTATTTCACATATATTATAATTTGGCTAATTTCCTAAATATATAAAGAGCTTTTAAAAATCAATGGGTATTAACGAAACTTATTGTGATAATCATCTCACAATGTATACATATATCAAATCATGTCATACACCTAAAACTAGTACAATGTTATATGTTAACTATATCTCAAAAAAAAAAAAAACAAACTATGGGGAAAAATGTCCAAAACCGATAGAAAATGAGTACCATAAAACAAAAACAAAAACAAAAAACTCCAAATAGATCTCAGAAAAAAAAATTACAATGGCTCTAAACATAAAAGAAGGCTCCATCTCAGTCATACTAAGAGAAATGCTAATGAAAATTATACTGATGTATTTCTTACATATCAGATTGGCAAACATTGAAAAGCTTGACTACTCATTCTGTTAATGAAGCACTCATTCATTGCTGGTGGGAGTGCAAAATAGTACATTCCCTCTGGAGGGGAATTTGTTATTATTTAAGGAAAATGATTATGGATTTATTTTTTGACCTAAAAAGTCCCACTTTTGGAATTTGTTGTGAAGATTAATTAACTCTTACAAATATATAATAACATATATACAAGGTTATGCATCATAGCATTATTGGTGAATGAATGAATAGTATTGCCATTAACTTGTTGAGCAGAAGGAGCAGATTTCTGAGAGAAGATGGTAAGTTCAGATTCAAATATGTAATCTTGAGATGCTCCAAATAGAATGAATATCCCCAGTAAATGTCTAGAAGGCCAAGGAAACTCTTGAGGAGATTGGCATCAGCTGCCACAGTGTTTGGTGCCCTGCACCGAACTTCAGAGTGTAACAAATATGGCTACTATTTCACTTCTGCCTTCCAAATCTTATGTAAAATGTCTTCTGTGGCCGACACTAATCTGGAACTATAAAGGTTAGGGTATTCTAAGAAATGTAATTCCAGTCTAACAGTACAAGACCACAGATGGTAAACTGAGCCTTGGAAGGTTTTAGTTATTTACGCAAGGGCCTGCTGCAAGTGGGCTGCATACTATTTGATTCTAAAGCTGATGTTCTTTCTGGTACGTTACACTCAAATTTTTACCCAGGACTGGCTATCCATGGGTGGGGAAAAAAAGATCTATAAATGGAGGCTCCTTCTTTGTGTGCAACCATGCATACACGTAGTAGAATGCATATATCACTGGTAGTTCCGTGCCACTGTGTAGATAGACACTTAGCAAAATAGACGAGATATATGATTGGCAATGCTGCCATGAGAATGCTGGAGAGCCAGCTGCTACTCTGACAGCAGAGAAACCTGGTGCCATCTTTGCTCTTTGTTCCTGGAGCCACCATTGAGATATGAGGGTGAGGCATTGTCTTAGTCCATTCGGGCTGCTATAACAAAATACCACAGATTGTTATAAACAATAAACGTTTATTTCTCAAAGTTCTGGAGGCTGGATGTCCAAGATTAGGGTGCCAGCATGGTCAGGTGAGGACCTTCTTCTGGGTCGAAGACTTCTCATTGCACCCTCACGTGGTGGAAGGGGCTAGGGGGCTCAATGGGGTCTCTTTCATACGAGCACTTATCCCATTCTTGAGGGCTCCACCTTTGTGATCTAATCACCTCCCAAAGCCACCACCTCCTAATACTATCACATTGGGCATTAGGATTCCAACACATGCATTTTGGGGGGACACATACCTTCAGATCATAGCAGGCATATAGTGGAATGATCCCCAAATGTTGTTGGCACAGGGAAGCTATTCATGGAGCTACCTACTTGTTCTTTAGTGTTTGGATGGGCAGGATTCCCAGGTGACGACAACATCTTTTATCTGTTAATCTGCTTTGATGTGGAGGGCCTTGTAACTGCTTTGGAAATGAATACTTTTGCAAGGCAGACGAACGGACAGACAAAATGCTGCTACAGGCTATAGTCAGGGTCAGCTTCACGGGAATGCGATCACATGGGGCCCCACACTCAGAAGGACCACGTGCATGGTTTAATGCTCTACCGCCATGTCTTGGAATTCTTATATAATTGTATTTTTAACTTGTTTGAATTTTGGAAGTGAAGTCCAATGGGGAAACAGAGCATATGCGTGAGCAGAGGAGGTAAATGAAGGAAATGAAAAAGCTTTATACTTTAGTACCTTTATATTTTAGTACTTTTTTTCCTGCTTTTAGTACAAGAAGTCCCTCATTTTCCTTTTTCTCTGGGTCCTGCAAATTCTGCAGCCAGCCCAGAGTGTAGGGGTAATACGAAACTAGCCCCCTCCAAAACGAATGAAACAGATATTTGAAGAATGTGTTAAACTACTATCAACAGTTAGGAGTCAATAGTAGAAAGGCTATGCCGTCATGAAGTAGTGAGTGCTTTCCACTGAGCAAAACTGGGTTTGTTCACAGGACTGAGCTACAGAAGATTAACACCTCTGTGACACATCAATAAGGAAAACCTGGATGTTTGATGTGGAGCACTGACCTTTGGAGGCAAACATCACTTGTGCCATGCCCAGAGGTGGAACAATGGGATCGATGGACATGGCTCAGAATAAGACGCAATGATGGAAATCCCTTGGAGTTGGAACTTGCGGCCTCCCGACCTGTCCTTTATGGCCCTGGATAAAGCAGGGAGGACAGACAACTGTGCCTGGAAGAGAGCATATGGCACAGGGAATAAAACATTGGCAGCCGGGGTGCCCCCAGAAAAGGCAAAGCAAGCAGACGGGCATGTGATGGAAGGAGGTGGGGCAGCGGGAACCTGCGGCCAGGCTGCGGCTGGCCCCGGCCCAGGATGTGTGGGAGTCACAAGCTGGGGAGCATCTCACAAGCAAGAGAGAGAATATCCCCTTTTACAAATAGGTTCAGAAAAAAAAGAGTGAAAGCAGAAGAGACTGTGGGGGACGAAAAGACCAGATGTGTTCACAGAGAGGCAAAAACTGAACAAAGAAATATATCTAAATAAACTGCTCCACAAAATTGGGGTACAATAGAGTCGTGTTTCTTCTATTGTTAAAATGAGTTATTAAATCTCCAATGTATCTTTTAGCAAGAAGTTTGGTTTCACCCTCCGGAGGCCTTCCCCATCCACTCCACGCACCCATCACCCCATAACCCCAGGGGCATGCTCATTCTGAGAGGGTCCAACACTGATACTACTCACCACGGGAGCCAGGCTGAGAGCGAGGGCAGCACACCATGCCACCGCTCGCTCCTGTCATGCAGTGCTGCCCTCGGAGGCTGGCTGGATGTGCTCCAGAGTCTTGTCCAGTGCCTCAGGGATGCTCTTGCTGGTTCAGGGCTGTGCACAAGGTCACCACGGTGCCCCACATTGGGAGCCAAGGTGGCCTCTCCTTTTAATTAACTTTCCCTTGATCAGCCCTTAGTCTCCAAAGCCTAACACTGTGGCAGGGTCAGGAGGCACCTAGTCAACATAAATCCTCACGTGAAGTTTGGGGACCAACGGATGCAATGTTATTTCAGGGACCAAATTTTCCCAGGATGGTTTCACTTCAAGGGTTCCTTCCTCTTCCTTGGACCCTGAGACCTAAAGGAAATCACTATGGCGATCCACACAGGTGAGTTTTCCCACGTCACATCCCCGAGACCAGAGTTTGCGGAGTGATTTACTTTCCTTCCAGAAAGCCTTGGATTCTCCACCCAGGTAATCAGCTCTTGCATGCCAGGACCTTTGAGGGGGACAGCATTGATCAGATGGTAACAGGTTCCAGTGCACCTTTCCTGTGCCCATTGCTAGGGAGTCTGCTGTCCCTGCTGTCGTCTAAGGGAGGGAGGTTCTCAGTGATTCTTCACAGAACAGATATCTGCTCAAGCGTGACTTTCTGTCTTGCCTTTCTGAGGTCACCAAAGCAGCATCAGCTTCTCTTATTAAAATATGGGGGTGTGTTTACGTGTGTATGTCTAATGTATCTGCCATACCAGGCAACGTATTTTGCACAAATGAAATGTACAATACATAGAGGTGATTAAAGACTAATTTATGTATTTGTAGTTTTTTGGAGGGGCTGTTTCATTCATTCGTTTGCTAAGAATTTGTGGATAACTTCCTATGTCCTAACACTGAAGATAGATAACAAACACAGCCCCAGGCGTAGAGACTCAAGTGGAGGAATTGATAAGTAAATAGACCATTTTAATACACATAGGAAGTGTAGATGGTAGCTAATGAGTACATGGTTGTGCAATTATAAAAAAGTTGTATTAATTAGGCCTTCTTTGTTGTTGCAAAGACAGAAGTTCCCTCAGAATGTCTTGAGTCATGTGGAGTTTATTAAAAGGCTCCATGTGGAAATAAGAAAAAGACAAATCTGGATCACGTGTTCTGGCCTACTGGGAATACAGGAAATGCCCCCAAACCAGGCCTCACAGGAAGAACTGGAATCTTCTTTGCTAGGGCTGGGTTTCACGGACTTAAGGTCCATGAAATATATGAAGGTCATAGAAGACCTTGTAGGTCCTGAGTGACAAAGAAGGTCACTGAGGATCCAATCAATACCATCATCAATTCCTCTGCTACACACACTTTGATCCTTTACCTTATCTGCCACTGCTCGTTAAATTTTCACTTATCCTCTGATTTATAGATTGTTTCTGCCTTCTCCTGGTTTTTGATAATGCACTGCTTCTGCCTTGTAACTTGTATTGCAGTTGATGGCTACTGCCTTCTTTCTGTGTATCCTTTTCCTCTTCCCTGTTTGCTAACTGACCAATTCTCTCTCTTTTCCTGATTTCAAAACCCTCAGTTAACATTCAGTTTATCCCCATTGTCATTGTTGGGCAAAGTTATCCAGCCTGTCCCTGTTATTTCCGTCTGTCCAGTTTACAGACTGGCTGCCCTCCTCCTCCCCAGTATCATCACCTGGCCATGTAACCAGAATTGCACAGGGCATAACGTGGCCATGCATGTGTTCCAATACTGCCTGCAACAAAGGGTGAGGGGCAGTTCACCTTCAAAGGGCCTGTGTGCATAAGAAGCACATCAAGGCTGGGGTTCGCCCAAGACAAAGATCAATTTCAATATTTATAATAATTCATGAACTACTTGCACAACATTCAAGTTACCAATCACAGAATTCTGTTGGAAATATAGTAGTCGTAGAAGGAGTGTCAAGATGCCCTTAGAAGGTGATGCCTAGGGGCTGGCCCTGTGGCCTAGTGGTTAAGTGCACGCACTCCGCTGCTGGCGGCCCGGGGTTCTGATCCCAGGCACGCACCGACGCACCGCTTGTCAGGCCATGCTGTGGCGGCGTCCCATATAAAGTGGAGGAAGATGGGCACGGATGTTAGCGCAGGGCCAGTCTTCCTCAGAAAAAGAGGAGGATTGGCACGGATGTTAGCTCAGGGCTAATCTTCCTGACAAAAAAAAAAAAAAAAGTGATGCCTAAAAGCTTCGAGCCTTCTATCTTGCAGGTTCCAAGCTCTTGATTTGAAACCACAGATTTTTATGTGAGTCCTAGTGTCATAACTTTTGGTTAATCACAGGTACTCTCTTCTACTGTCTGTTTTTATGTGCATATTACATGTTTACAAATATGCAAATAATTGGGGAGCCTGTAAGATGTGTAAGCATAACTATTACAACAGGCTAAACTGATAGTCATAGTTTTAGTAGTAAATTTATAAGAAACATTTTTATAATTATCTTATTAGTAAAGCAAAATAACAATTATTGATTGAGAGTTCTCTAGGTCAATTTTTTTCATTTAGTGTTTGTATTTTCACAAAAAACTTACAAAATTAACAAGCATATATTGGATCGTCTAAATCCTGTGAAATACCTGAGAACTGAGTACTATCTTGCAGATTGTATTTCCTGTCCCAGTTGCACCACGGGAAGGTCAGATGACCCATCAAACTGAATGTATGAAAGTGGTTCATTGGATGGAATAGAAAAATGTGACAGTAGAATTGAACGACCCCATGACACATGATAATTCAGACTTACCAAATTCACAATAACCCCTTTGGTTAGTTAATGTTATATTCACATTGTGAACAGGTGATTTTAAGAATCCTATCTGTGTGCATCCTACTTTGTAATACTTCATTAGCAGAAAATATGCAATGATAAATTGTTCTATTCCCAATTCCAGCAATAATTGGATTACAAAATCATATAATGCACACGTCAATAGAGCTGATGCAATATTTGCAAGTGAATAAGAAAATTCGTACAATTATCAAGTGACTCCACTTCAATCTGGCACTCTAGGACTGCTCACTAGCAGAGATTTAGTTAAGCATAAAGTCTGATTGTACTTCATTAGCAAACAAAGACTTGAAGTTATTAATACCATTTTTTTACCACATACTTATGGAAACAGACATTTTCTAGATGTGTATTATTGAAATAAAAATTCAAAAACAGATTAATGTTATAACCAGACAAATCCTGCATCTTTCTATTAAACCGAGGACTGGTTGATTTTGTTTCAGCAAAACACCATCATGCATCACATTAAAATAATGTTATTAACATGTATTTTATCTCTTTTAAGTTTTGCTTAAATTTTATTTTTCTATTTGTTTTAAAGTTGTATAAGGTCTATAAGCTCAAAGCATTTATACATAGTTTTATATTTTTACTTATTTAAATAGCATCATGAAAATAATTTAAGTCAACATTGGAATTCCCCAAGATGTTTCCTCCTTTAAAGGAGATCCATCCACATATGATTCAAGTTTGAGGAACACTAGCTAATTGTGTAAAAGATGGAGAATTTTATTCACATTTAATTCTGAAGCAGAAACTTACTTCTCAAGAAAAGAGCAGTCAGAAGTGGGGGTGGAGATCATACCCAGATACTTAGGAGGAGTTTTGTGAGGTGGGAGCAGCATGCATAAACATCAATAGGGGAGAACAGAGGCGAGGGAGGGCACTGTTAAGGAGGGAGTGGTGCTTAGCAGGAAAATTCAGCCTGTCCGCTGTCAGCAGTTTTCTGTGGAACAAGCCAGAGAAAGAGAGAGAGAGGGAGAGAGAAAGAGAGAGAGAGAGACACTTGCAATGCAGATTCAAGAGACTGAAACTTTTAACTTTGGGGCAGAGGGTCCTCCATAAGAAAAAGAATACAAAATTATGAATACAAAGTTAGACTCAGAAGCAAATTTTCATTTAGAATGAGAAAAAAAATAGAAAATTTTAATAGCTGACAAATACTACAAACATCAAAAAATCCAAAAAAAGTCCAGATTTGATACTGGCTCCATATTTTCAAAATTTGTATCTCCTCCACCACCTCCAAACTTCTGGTGTTGGGCATTTGAGATTTTTTTCCTATCACGATGTCTCTGTTCTTGTTCTTTGTGTCACAGTGTCACTAAGTTGTGGGGTATTTACCAACACTGACAACCAATTCTCCTGACACCAACTGGGCGTCCAACAATTCAGTTCAATCCTGACACTATCTGCCTGGAGTTAGTGTCAGATCCCACAAATTAAAGGGCTCAGTCCCACAAGACCACCTCCACTTCAGACACCAATCTTAAGTACTGGGTCACCCATATTTCTGATTGACTGGCAATAAATCTGGTCTTCCTACAACTGCCTCAATAATTTGCTAGGTTCCATAATTTGCTAGAATGGCTCACAGAACTCAGAGAGGCACTTTTCTTATATTTACCAGTTTATTACAAAGGACACAACTCAGGAACAGCCAAATAGAAGAGATGCATAGGACAATGTATGGGGGAGGGGAGCCCATGGAACTTCCATGCCCGGTGTTCACCTGTCTGGAAGCTCATCAAACCATGTTCAGGAGTTTTTATAGAACTTAGTCTTCAACTCCAACCACCTCCCGTTCTCACAGGTGGTGAGTGGGACTGAAAGTTCCAGCCCTCTAATCACTGGGTCTTTCCCAGGGCCAGCCCCCTCCTGAGGCTATCTAGGGGCCCCGCCCCAAATTACCTCAGCATCAACTGAGGTGTGATCAAAAGGGGCTCATTATGAGTAACAAAAGACACTCCTATTACTTAGGAAATTCCAAGTGTTTTAGGAGCTTTGTGCCAGAATCAGGGGTAAAAACCAAATATATCTCTTATTATACCACAATTGGAATAGTGGGCGACAAGAGTATTCCTGGAAGCCATTCCTACACTTGGCTGCCTAGCAACAGCTTAACCATCGTGAGCATAACTACAAGCCACATAAATGCATTCCATGAAACCCAAGCCAAATGCAAGCCTAACCCTATTACCAGAGCTGGATCCTCGAGACGCCTGTGGTGATTCAAGACACTCATATGAGGGAAAGTGTTGATGGAGACATAATCTAAATGGAAAGAGACAGTGGAGTCAAAAGATTGAAGGGAAAATGCATTACTTTTGAAAAATTTTACAAAAACATAAGCTCATGTAAACATATTGCTAGGGCCTCTTTCAGGGACCATGGAAAACGCCTGTGCAAGTGGGTCACTGAAGTTTAAGCTTCACTAGCATCATTGTAAATCTGCCCCTGCAGACATGTGAGGGAAAATGAGAGTCAGGTCTAAGGAGGACACTTGAGAGAAGTTTAATTGCTCTAATTACCCTTGGGTGATTTCTCCAGAGCCTGAGTAAAGATTTCACTTGCTTCTAATTACATTTTTACCCCCGATTGGTAATTCTTTGAATTGAGTCCATGAGACTGGATTATGAGTAGCCCCCGAATCATACAGGTTATAAGATAACTAGATGATAGTAAATAGACCTTTGACTTGGGTAGATGGTAAAGACCGAATGTTTCAAAAAAGTTGTGAAAACTTGAATTTGCATATGTTTGTCAGAAAACAAATCTGGCCTGAGAAAAAATGAGTTGTAAACATCAGAAGTGGGACAATTCTTTATCTTCTACAAAGTTCCATATTCCCTTCAAAGTTCAGCATATTTTAGAATTGGTCAGATATTAATTGATATAATGGCTTAGCAAAGAAAAAGCAGTGTGGTTTTTTTGGTTGTTTAAAAGTTATGAAAAAAATTTCTTGAGCATTTTCTATCAAATTCATTACTAAAGCTACCTTCCATTTTAATATGAGAAAAGGCTTCACTGAATACAATGAGCAATCAAACCAGAAAGTGTACATGTGGACACATATTTATGCATTGATGAGAATAATTTTAAAAATCAAAATTTGGTATCTATTGGTTCTAGATTCTTTTTCTCTAAAGTCTCATATTTACAGAAATAGCATTGGTTTTTTTATTTGATACAATCCTTAATTTGTCTGCTTGCTAAAGGTGATCTATAATTGATGATAAAAATGAAATAGATATGGAATCAACATTACTGAAGACCTATAAGACCTATAGAAAGTTTTAACATTGTTCATTTTTTTCAGGGCTACACTTAACCAGTGGGAGTTATTTTTTAAAACATCAATTTATTCAAATTTTTGAAAAGAGAAGCATCCTCTTAACTGGAGAAGCTATATTTGAATATAGAGACGAAACATTACTTGAGTAGTTTAGTTATTCTGCAGAGAATTAGAATCTTTTTTAAACCATAGACATCATTGGTTGTTTTCATTAACTACAATACAAAATGAACAATGCATTTTAATTAAGACAAGGATATTGGGCCTTTTCTTATTTAGAAATATCAGTTTCTCATTAACTAGGCAAAAATTAGAAGAGTATTTTTGCCAATACTGCTAGACTGCATCATACAATCTGCAGAAAATGCCCTCTTTGTCTTTACCAGGAGTCACGTTGTCCCAGGCCTGACTCCCATTTGGACAAATCTTTCTGCTGCTGAATGTCTTCCATTTGCTCCTCCAGATCCATTCTCCACCATCTCCCCCTGCTCTGTGCCCCAGGAGGCTGACTATTATGCTTTGCCTCAAATAGATTCCCTTGCCCTTTGGCTTCCTGTTAAGTTCATCCAAAAGGAGGCATTGGCAGGAGATAAGAGGGTGGAAGGAGAGAGAGGCCAGGGTATTATTCCCAAGGCTCTCTCCCTAGGGGACTGTGGGTTGACAACGGCTGCTAGCCAGCCCTTTCTTAGCTTACAGGTCTTGCCAGATTCTAGTAAATTCTTGTCCTGTCCTTTCTGGAGTGGTAATGGCTTCCTGCTGTTGCCAACTCTAAGGTTAGTTTCCCTTTGTCTTGCTCACACCTTTGTAAACAGTCCAGTCATTAAATGTCTTGATCACCCTTTGGGTGTACTCTGTTTTCCGCCAGAATCCTGGCTGACTGACTCATCTCCCACTCCCCTGACTACCTCATCCCTTCAGAGTTCAAGTTGTCAAGAAGATGATCTGATAACCAAACTCAGATTGATGTGCTAACTGTGGCCCATGTCTTTACTATTCATCTTAGAAACAAGTCCAAGTTTGAGTCACTTCTCACAAAACCACCTTTGACCTCATCCCCTCCATTTAGTTATTTTCATTGTTCCATCCATCCTTGGTCAAGCTTCTCAAGAGCAGTTCATACTCAGGACCTCTGCTATCCACATTCTCCTTCATGCCTCAATCCCACCTTCTTCCAATCTAGTCTTCATCCTCACCACACCACTCAAGTCCTTCTAGAAGTCATTAGTGACCCCATATTGCCATACTCAGTGGGGACCTACTAGTCCTCTCACTGCATTTGACATTGATAACCACTCGTTACTTTCTAAAATTATCTTCTCTCTTTGCTTCTACATCATTTTCTGACCATGCCTTTCCTATTGTTTCCCCTTTAAAGTTTCACGTTCTGTAGGGCTGTCTGTTCAGCTGTTGTTTCCTCTCCACCTGCTTTCTCTGGGGATTTCATCTATCTCTGTTGCTTCAACTTCCCCTGAGTTCAGATGACTCTAGAAGTCCTATCTCCAGGGCCAGCCTCTCTGCTGGGTTTCATTGTCTCATTCTAGTTCAGGGGACACTAGAGCAACCCACGTCCCTCAGGCACCTCAATTCAAGATACCCAGTCAAAACCACCACCCTGTTCCCTTCAATCTAAGGTATCTTTGATCGTCAGTACACCATCATTTTATAAACTATTAAGAAAAAGAAATTCCAATTATCATGGTAAGATTGCATCAAATATGATGCATCCTAACTTCAGAGATATGAAAATATAAAGAAAATGTGCATCTGGGAATCTATGAAATACAGTAGATGTCTCTGTCCTTCCTCACGTGTTTCCTATCTTAATTAGTGGCAGCGTCATTCTCCACATCTCTCAATTCAGAATCCTAAAAAGAACATGTAATGATCAGTTTTATGCATCAGCTTGGCTAGACTAGAGTACCTAGCTGTTCAGTCAAGCACTAACCAGGTGTTGCTGTGAAGGTATTTGGTAGATGTGATTAACATCTGCAATCAGCTGACCAAGTAACGGAGATTATTTCAATAACGTGGATGGTTTTGACCCGGTCAGTTGAAAGGCCTTAAGAGCAGAGCGGAGGTTTCCCTGAGAAGAGGACATTCTGCCTGTGGCCGGTCAGTGTCGGTTCCTGCCCAAGCGTTTGCAGCCTGCTCTTCCTCACGGCTGCTCTATGGCCTTCAGACTTGCCTACCCAGCCCCCACAGTTGCATAAGCCAATTCCTTGCTATAAATCTCTCTCCCTCTCTTGATTCACCCTCCACTCTTAGACACTGCGCCTTGAAAACGAGTCTTTATGTTATCTCATAAACCCACCTTCTCCCTTCATGTTGACAGCCTCCGTTCAGCCTTCATCGTCTCTTGCTTTGACTCTAGCAACAGCATCTTGATGGAAATAAATCGCTGCTTCAAGTCTTCCCCATCTCCCACTCAGCCTTCAGATTATCCCAAGGGACTTTTCTCTCCCTTGCTTAGAACACTTCACCGGTTCTCATCGCCTACAAGATGAAGCCCAAGTGTCTGAGCGGGGAATATACATCCTTTCAGGAGCTGGTCTCTGAAGCGGCTAACTCCTCCCACGCTCACACTGATTGCTCAAGCAATGCTGAACACAGTCATCCCCATTCTCCTCGGGGGATGTGTTCCAAGATCCCAGTGGATGCCTGAAACTGTGGATAGTACCAACCCCTATATATACTATGTTTTTCCTATACATATATATTTGAGGTGTAACAGCAAAACTAGCATGAATTTCTTTTTATTTCTTCACAATTTCACAGATAGAAGATTTGTTCTTACTATAGATTTTAGCAACCTCAGCATACAATTTTTTTTCTTATTAAGTAGAGAACTTTCACCTTTTCACCTAAAGGAAGCACTTTACAGCTTCTCTTTGGGCATATCCGAATTGCCAGTATCACTACTCTTGTACTTTGGGTCCATTATTAAGTAAAATAAGGGTGACTTGAACACAAGCACTGCGGTACCACGATAGTCAATCTGATACCTGAGACGGCTACTAAGTGACTCATGGGTGGTCGCGTGTACAGCAAGGATCTGCTGGACAAAGGGATGAGTCACGTCTGAGCAGGACAGAGCGGAACTGCGAGAGATTTCATCACGCTACTCAGAACAGCACAAAATTAAAAACTTATGAATTGTTTATTTCTGGAATTTTCCATTTAATATTTTTGGAATGTGATTGATCACAGGTAACTGAAACCACGGAAACCGAAACCACGGGGATAAAAGGGGACTACTGTATGGTATCTCATGCTCTATACCTTTATACACACTATTCCCTTGACAAAATGTTTGTTCACTCTTCTAGTGTGTTTGATAAACTCTTTAAAAAAAGAAAAAGACAAGTATTTTCTCACAGTTTTGGAGGCCAGAAGGCTAGAAGTCCAAAACCAAGGCGGCAACAGGGCCACACTCTCTCCACAGGCTCTGGGGAGGATCTGTTCCAGCCCTGTCTCCCAGCTTCTGGTGGTTCTCGCAATCCTCGGTGCTCCCTGGCTTATAGACACATTCAACCTCTGCCTCTGTCTCCACGTGGTGTTGTCCCTGTGCGTCTGTGCTGATAAACTCTTTTTCATCCCTTAAAACTTAGCCCAGTGTTACCTCCTCCTGGTAGCATTTCCAAACCTCAATGAATATATTTCATATTTTTAATTATATTTTTTTTAAAGGATTTGGATATAATGGTTGAAATTCCTTACTTTGTATCGTTAAAAAACAATAGAAAAATTTATAGTATTATTTGGCAACAAATGAAAACATAAGGATAAATGTCTAGTCTATCAATTATCTAAAGACTTAAAGATCAGTTTTAAATCCTTTCACATTGTGCTACAGACAGGGCCATCTAGACCTCAACTACATTAGGTCCATAAATTCTAATAAGACCAATTGATTTTATGAAATTTTATGACCTATAAATCATTACCATGTGGGAATTTAACACTAAAAGTTACACTTTGATTTTAAATATACGCTGAGAAACTCTGTCCAGAAATGAAGCAAACAGAACCGCACTATGACAAAGAATAGATGTTGGAGTCAGGAGAGAAACCCGGTTAGGAAAAAAAGAGCAACATATGCTACAAATAAAAAAATGCATCCTTTGTTGAAATTATTGACTATGCTATGGATCATTTTTAAATATCATAAATTTAAAATCAGTTTTTATTATAATTTCTACTCATAAACTGACTTTGACATTACCTTACGTTTGAGTAGTATATGCAATTTTACTTTTTATACCTTAAAGTACATAAACATCAGGTTTAGGAATAGATACAATGAAAAACACTTGGAGGTATTAAATGATATTTTAACATGGCTAGACTATGAATAAATCACTTCTTTCATAGCCAGAAGAAAAGTCATCAGAAGAAAACTAATGTGTATCACCAGTTCTCATGGGAATATTTGTTCCATTAGGAGAAGTATATGAACAGCATCCATTAAGAGTTTATAACTGCAGAAATACGGAAATGTGAATTTCAAAATCCACAATATGATACTGTGTGCAGTCTAATTTTAGGATGACAAATTGGAAAGTTTCCTCTGTGTCCACAAATAAAAAACACCCAGATATTAACATTTCAGTGTTATTTTCTTCTCGGCAGTTTTCTACAAAATGAAATAGATGAACTACATTTTTGAATATACGTTATACCGTGGGGCTCAAAAAAAGCTATTTTGATTTTTTTTAAATTTTTATTTATTTATTTTTCCCCCAAAGCCCCAGTAGATAGTTGTATGTCATAGTTGCACATCCTTCTAGTTGCTGTATGTGGGACGCAGCCTCAGCATGGCCAGAGAAGTGGTGCGTCGGTGCGCGCCCGGGATCCGAAACTGGGCCGCCAGCAGCAGAGCGCATGCACTTCACCGCTAAGCCACGGGGCCGGCCCACGATTTTGATTTTAAATGAAAAAATGTAGACCACGAACAATTAATTTTTCATGGATTGGCTCTTGTGCAAAAACCTCTGGCTCCCTACTGGGTTATATACAAATGAGCAAAGGTTCTAGCAGAACCAAATGGGCCTCAACCATACGTGTCAATTACTTCATAAACACACGTTAAGACCTTTCACAAAGAAAAGAGGAAACTTGTTAGTGCTGTGATGACCAAGTCTGCTGGATGACGGTGGAAGGATTAGGGAGGGAAAGGTGTGCTCAGACTTCCTCAGGCCCATAGTCATTGTTAAATCCTTTGACAGAGATTAAGTGTAGGCCGTCCATGGAGCACACAGAGCTAAATTCTAAATCAATACACAATGGATCAGGAAAGACATGGGAAAAGTCACTAGGATCTGAGGCCAGCAATGCTTACCTATATCCTGATGAAAGTATTAAAACAGCTAAAGAAAGAATTTGTCAGTCAGAAGGAGGATTAGCAGTTAGCAATAGAAGCACAGACAAAACGACAGAAAGAGAAATTTTGAGGCTTTTCAAGCATCTTATGTGAACAGCCTAATATTTTAAATTTTCAACAAGCTAAGAAAATAAGAAAAAATTGATGTATAAAAATCAGCTATTTTTAAAAAACATGTTACCATCCAGTGGTGTAATACACACAGTGAATTTGGATGCATAACTAGACTTCACTATGGTCTAAACGTAATTTCAGGGTGCAAGCCACATCAACTAGTACAGTTCCCATTATGTGGTCAGTTTGGCTCAGTTTTCCAGGACTGAATTCGGAAGTCATTTCCACAGGGCTCTTTCAGATTGCTGACCCCTCCACTTAGGACCCTTGTGCCTTCCTGAATCCTCACCCCTCCACTCTCCAGTTAGGCCAAACTGGGCCTCTATGTCCTGCTTCCTTTCTTCATCCTCTTCACCTCCTTTGTGTCTCATTGACATAAATTTTTTTTCCAGCCTGTTTTTCTTTCCTCTTAATTAATTAAAACTTTCAGTTTTCTTTTTGCTCTTTCTACCAATTCCTATGTAAGATTATTTTTTAAAAATTTTACCTCCCAGCTTGATTATGTCACTATGACTATGTCACTTAATCATACTCCTACCTTTGGCTTTCCAAAAGCACCTCATAAAGGGATGAGAAACCATTCTCATGCCTCCTATTTCCCAAATCCGCCCGGAATCTCCCAGCCCAGCCAGGGGAACCTCTTGAGTCCCATGGGGTTAGGAGTGAGAGGTTAGGTGTGATTGCCCTTGCTTCGTGAACTCTTGTTGAGAGTTTTGGCATCTATGTTCATAGTAGTTTTCTTTTTTCCTTCTATCTTTGTCTGGTTTTGGTGTCAAGGTGACCTTTCTGTAGGTCATCTCTGCCTGGCCCACTTGGCGCTGCTCCCCCAACCTCCTGCTGTCCACGTGGTCCTGGTCCAGGCCAAGAGCATTCTCAGGAAGGCTTCCTCCAGTGCAAGCTGTTGCATCTCTCTAGCCCTCCACACGAATAAGCTCATGGACAGAGTGGTTCAGGGGCAGAGTACCAAAGCCTTCAGTGCACGTGTAATGGGCTATGGGGGACGGGGAGGAGCTGGCCACATCCTTTCTTCACCCAGGTGCTCCTCAGCACAGCTCAGCGCCAGGCCGTCTGTGAGTCAACCACCCTCAGCACTTGCTGCAGGTCGCTGGGCCTCACCCAGAACTCAGCTCACACCCTCCAACCTTATGGGTGACTCTCTTCTGTGTCCTCCTCCCACTGGCTTTAGGGGAGGACTATTCAAAAGCTGAGGGACAGAGGAGTGAGAGGAGGATAGTTGCTCTTTGCTTTCCTCCAAAAGCCTCCAGCCCTCTCAGTACAGTCAAGGGAGGCTAGGTTTTGATAGAAGGTTTTCTGCAATGTCTCCTCTTACTAAACCCCTTGGGAGTGATGGGCTATCTATGGTTGTTTCTTTGAACTTAAAACAGAACAGAGTCCACAGAAATCCCGGTACCTTCCCATGATGGTTGGGTGGGGGAAGGGCAAGGGCATTCTACGGTAACTCCAGGTGTCTCAGTCCCTTTGCGCTGCTATAACAAAAATACCATAAACTGGGTGGCTTTTAAACAGCAGAGATTTATTTCTCACAGTTCTGAAGGCTAGGAAGTCCGAGATCAGTGTGCCAACAGACTTGGTGTCCAGTTAGGGCCTGCCTCCTGGTTTACAGACGGCTGTCTTCTCACTGTAACTCCACATGGCAGAAGGGGCTAGGGAGTGCTCTGGGGTCTTTCCCATAAGGGCACTAATCATTTACGAAGGCTCCACTCTCACGACCTGAGCACCTCCCAAAGGCCCACCTCCAAATATCATCACCCTGGAGTTTAGCATTTAATATATGAATTTTGGTGGGAACACAAATATTCAGTCTATGGTATCAGGGGAGCAGGAAAGGACTATCTATTGGTTTTCTACATCCTCATGGAACACGTTAGAATGTGCACACAAAGAATCTTGAACTTCTTAAGGGCAAGTATCTCGGGTGAGGAGGACTGTCAATTTATTAGGTTCTTTTTAGTTTCTAAATTATTCATGTTTGGAAATTCTATAAATAAGCATGTATTCCTTTTGTAATCATAAACAACCAAAAAAGATTATTATTATTTTTAAAGAACTCTCTTCTGTAATCAGAAACTTCTTAGATTTAAGAGCATCATTCAGGGGCTGGCCCAGTGGTGTAGCAGTTAAATTCATGCACTCTGCTTCGGCGGCCTGGGTTTCGCCGGTTCGGATCCTGGGCACGGACATACTCACTGCTCATCAAGCCATGCTGAGGCAGCGTCCCACACAGAAGAACTAGAAGGACCTACAACTAGCACATACAACTACATACTGGGGTTTTGGGGAGAAAAAAGAAAAAGAGGAGGATTGGCATCAGATGTTAGCTTAGGACCAATCTTCCTCAAAAAAGACACACACACATCATTCAGGAGAATGTGTTCAGTGCTTGCTGGTCTGGTCTGTATGTTAAATGAACAGTACATCATGACCAGGGGGAGGAATGGAGAGATGGGCTGATACACACATCTCTCCCTGCCCAGATGCCTCACCTTCTCTCCCAATTTTCCTGATCTAAACTACTACTGAAGCCAGGTGCCTGAGGGTTACTGTAAATATTCAGTAAGAACACGACTACCCTTCAACCTTGTTCCCAACACAGACACAGATGACAAGAAGTTAATCTTGTTAATTTGCTGCTTTCTTGTTTAACCTGAGGGGTGAATCAAGGGTCACAAGGATTTATGAGATTGTTTTGCAGAAGAAAAAGAATGCCTTTAAGGAAGTTATGCTCACCAGATAACCAGCCCCCATCTGCTGCTGACCTCCAGAAGTCTGATTGCACAAGGGCTTATCGGAGTGAAAGAAACACGGATTTCCCCTTTGTTTCTCCAAAACTCCTCCTCCCAAGCCCCTTAGCTCTATGAAGACCCCTGCTTTCCTCTTTTGTTTTAAGGCAGATTTGAGAGAACCTATCCTCCCGCCTTCTCGTTTTGGCCAATTTTAATAAAGCTTTCTCCATCTCCAAGTACCAGTGTCTCAGTGATTGGCTTATTATGCATCAGGCACACAAATTTGAGATTAAGGGTTTGGTATCACTACTATCCTTGTAATTAGTCACTCTTGTCAGCAACACAGGTTTATAAGGCTTTTCCAACCTAAGCAATTGACCAGTACTACCCTAATACTTAGGTGTTCAGAGTCAGCAAATCGGTGAACCCAGCTTATTAAGTGGGCTTAATTCAACGGAGGGTACATCAGATATTAAAAAGGTTCAGTCCGGTCTCAGTAAAAGCTCAAATTTCACATAAAATTTAAAGTGGTGGGGAAGATCATGGTCTTTAATTCTTTGTCTCCCTCCTAACCATGAATTCCCCTTTATATGCAGAATTAAAAAGGGATGTAAGAGGAATTTATTCTACAACTTTTGGACTCCCTCAGCCAAATAAAATATTAATAAATGGATTGGAGTGGAAGAAGAGAAATTGAAGAGGTTTCTTTCATGAGAATTGCTACTGGTCCATGAACCCCAACCTCCAACCCCAAGGAGTGGTGTGTGTGTGGGGAATGTTGGGGTGGGATGTTACCATCTAACCCCTAGCCTAGTAAGGGAGCCCTCAAGGAACCCACTTGGAGAATGTGAAATATGTTTCCTACAACTGAGAGATACAGAGGGCTGGTGCCCAACTCAGGCCTGCAAGAAGCGAGAAGGACAGCAGACCAGGCAGTGCAGGCTGACTTCCTCAGGGAAGGGCTGATTGCATGGATGGTAGAAGTAGGAGGTTGCAGTTACACTGGGACTGCCCTGTGCTCTCAAAGGTTGCTGGTGCAAAGATGTGCATGATCATTTCCTATAGAGGGGATTTGGGTTGTGTGGGGAAAAGGGTAAAAACTGGCTTTGGGTGGTTTAGATCTCTCCTGCAAGCCACGTGGGTCTCTAGCAGAGGATTAGGAGACCTGAGCAGGAAGAGGCAGAAGTAGGTGACCCCAGTACGCCCTGCAGCTGGTGAAGGAATTCCAAGTGGCCACCCGGAATAGAGATGTCTCTATTGGCTTCAGGAAACTATAGGAGGGAGGTCTCCAGAGGGTGGACGCCCCACGGGAGAACGAGTGACGGTCCAACACGCAGGTCCAGAGAGCACGAGGCCAGCTCACGATGGCACCAGCGCCCGCTCACACGTCTGCCGTTCTCGTCTTCCCTCCTCCTGCTGTCCCGGCAGGGAGACCCTCCGCTCCTCTCCTCCCGCAGGACCGCAGCCTGAAAGGGCCCTAGGCGGGGCTCTCTCATCTCCAGATAACAAACTGGAAAGGGGTGCTGGGAGTCATCCGCACAGTTGTGTTTTGATTACATCACAAGTTACGTTGTTCAATTCAGCGACGGGTTATGGAGCCCCCTCGGGCGGCCCCGGGAAGCCACCCCGGAACCACTTCCCGCGCCTCCGCAGGGCCCAGGGCAGAACCTGTGGTTCACTTGTGACCATCAGCGGAACCCGCGACCTCAGCAGGACGCTCTCAGCGCAAACGCCGGCAGGGTATACGGTCGCCGTGGGAACTCACGGGCAGCGCACACCTGAACAGAAAGGCCGCACCACCACGCGACACGGCGGGGACGGGCGGCCAGCGCCCGCAGACCCGGCAGTCACGGGGCAGCTCGCCCCAGCGCCCGCCCGCCACCCTGTCCGGCCTCCGGGACGAACCACGCACGGGGGCGGGGGAAACCCCCGAGGCCGCTCGGACGCCCAGAACCGGCCCAGCGCTCGCGGCGCTACAGTGCCGAGTCACGACCCCAGAGCCCGCCGCACCCTCGCCCGGAGCGCCGCGCCGAGGCGGCGGCGCGGACGTCACCACGCCCCGCCCCGGGGCACTGACGTCACCACGCTCCGGCCCGCCCCCCGGCGCGCTGACGCCACCACGCCCCCTCCCCGCTCGGCGCAGGACGCTCGGGGCGGGGTCTCCGTGGCGACCGCTCGCTCCGCCCCTCCGCCCCCTTAACCTTTAGGGTGCGCGGCGCCCCGCCTCTCCCCTGCCGGGTCCGCGGACAGGAGCGAAGATGGCGGCGGTCGGCGCGGCCTCAGCGGACCTGGTGATCGGCTGGTGCATCTTCGGCCTCCTGCTCCTGGTAGGGGGCGCCGGGCACGGTTGGGGGCGGCCCTGAGACCCTCCGGCCCTGTCTGCCCCGCCCCCTCCTGGCCCGGACTGCGGGGGCCTCCCGCGGGGGGGCGGGGCGGTGGATGGGGGCGGGGGGAGGGGAGGGGGGATGGGCGGGGGGAGGGGAGGGGGATGGGCGGGGAGTGCGGGGGATGGGAGTGGGGGGGAGGAGGGGGAGAGGGAGGGAGGGGCGAGGCGGCGGGTGGTAGAAAGAGGGGCGGGGCGGCGCAGGGGAGGGGAGGGGAGTGCGGCAGGGGTGGGGAAGGGGAGGGGTGGGGAAGTGGCGATGGGGCGGGGAGGGGGAGGGGGAGGGGAGGGGAGGGGAGGGAGGGGAGGGGCGGTGGATGGGGGCGGGGCGCCGGGCTCCGCCACCCCTGCGGTCCTCCCCGCTGGCGTCCGGCAGAGTGTGTCCACACTGGCAGCTCCTGCGCTCCCGACCCGGGTGGGTCTGGACGGAGCCGACCGGGGCACCGGGCCTGGCCTGCGGTCGTGTCCCGTGGTGGGGGCCGCGCTGCTCGCTCCCGTCCTCCGCGCTGGCGTGTGGACCCGGGGGCTCTGCGCCAGGGCTTCTTCCCGTGCCCCCGCCCCCCAGGTTGTCGGGTTTCCAGCCTTGTCTCTTGTGCCACCTGCCCTGGTGACGTGCCGCTCGTCCCGACGTTCCTCTGGGGTCTCTGACGGGTGTAGACACCTGTCTGTATCTACCACCCGTCTGACCTCGGTGCCCTTTCTCCGCCCTCTTACTCCTGTTCATCCACTGACAAGATGTGGACCCTAATGACCCAAGCGGCCTAGTTTTTACTTCTCTACCCTACGTTAAAACCCTTGGGTTTCTTTTATTTGGGAGTCCAGTTTGTTTCTCTTCGTACTCCCCTCCCCCCTCCACTCTCTCTCCCCTCATTGTCCTCCTCCTGTCCAGTTGTTGCTTCATGTGCCACACTATTTTGCCGCTTTGCGGCACAGAAACGAACAAAAACCAAAATTAAACCAAAAACCTGTTGACTTCAGTTCTGGAAATCAGGAATGTTTGACTCCACTACGGTGTCTGCAACCTATGTAGTATGTTTTGCTAGTAAATGTTGCAGGAGAAACTCTACAAAAAACAAGTGTGAAAACTTAAAGGCTTACTCCCTTCACTGTTCCAGAAAATAATACTGCCTTTACACTGGAACATGCTTTACTCCGCTTGATGAAGGAAATGGAAACCCTATAGGTTGGTTGTGTTCTCCAAAGTCCATCCAGTCCTGTACTTGGAGAGTTCATTGGCTCTTCCAGACCATCGTATTCAGTTGGTTTTGAAGAAACAAACCAACATGTAACAGTATCCAAGTCTAGTTGAATTATTTTGGCAGTTATCAATTAATAAACATTTAATGTAGAGTAGTTGTGCTCTAAATGGTAGGAGACTGCAAACGAAACAAAATGTGGCCTTTAAGAGGGCTTGAAGATAGGTGGGAAAACAAAAGTTCTTGAAACGGGTATTTTAAGTACTGAAAACCAAAGTATGATTTTATACATGAAATAGGACTTTAGAGAATAGAAAACAATATTGGAAGAAAGGGGAATTGAGGTAGACTTTGGATAGATGAAGAAGGGAAGGCATTCAAGTTGGTGATGTTACAGCAGGAATAAAGTGAGAAGGGAATTAAGGAATTTGAAACTGGACGTTGGAGTGGAAGAAAGTAACAGGGGCCATCGTTTAATCTTCTGCAAATCTCTTTAATTCCCGGTTTATTAGAAGAGAGCTGGATTCTTATGTCTGCTTCTGCATTCAGTCTCTTGAGATGTGTTATTTGGTTCAAGTGTGTGAAGAAAACCCAGTTTTAGTGATGCAGCTGGAAGCAGAGGAGTATTTTTGGGTAGTTGTGGGTGCTGTTCTTTAACGCTACACCAAAGCTCATAGGTAATTGTGGGTGCTGTTCTTCAATGCTACACCAAAACTCAGTAAGCAGAAGCTCTTACGAGTTAGTTGCGATATGGAATCTGAAACCCTGTCAATGAACTTTTTGTGGTGTTACATTAAAATCCGTTGGTCCATGTTGCCCTTGGAATGGGTCTTTTCTCCGTGCATGGTTTTGTAACATGATGCATTGGTCGTTTAGAAAATACTGGTTCACTGAATTATGCAGATCTTCCAAATATGGATACATTTCGTTACATAATATCAAAATATCACATTTGTTAATATGACCATTGATTTTTGTCAGCAGAAGTGTATCTCAGAAGTTAAGTATTGAGAAACTGTCAAGCTCACGGTTGTGGATGCAAGTTTTCCAAAATTCTAATTTTCATTTGAAAGCTTGAGTTTTATCATTGGCAACAAATAGCATCAGTTGTTTTTCTTGAAGCAATAGGTTCCATTTGTTCATTTCAACAAAATCTGCCAAATGTCCAAGTCTGAATAACCATAGTTAGTTGCTTGTGCTTTCAAATAAAAATGATATTCTTTGAAAAGAGTGCCTGGTTTGGCTTTCTGCTCTTTGCTGTTGAGGTGCGTTTCCTGGAGGCAGCCGGCACACCTGGGTGTGCCAGAGAGGACCTTGAATGCATACTTCATGTTTCCCCCCCACGGAGTATTAGAAAGACTCAAGGGTTAAAGTTTAATCAAGTTAGTTTTTACTGCTTCATCAAGCACAGTCTTAAGTTAAATTGTCCTTTTGCTTTTCCTTCTGTGAGAGGGTGGTGGTGAAGAATACAGTAACTGCTGGCACGGTCTGGTGCCTTTGTCTCGGTTCGTGCTTCGTTTGCCAGCAGTTTTACCTACCATGGTTTATGCACCATGAGTGCAAATATCGACATAGTGAAAAATGACTAAGGTGACATTTTAGTAGTATTATGAGAATTGTTTTCAATTTGCAAATCCCCAGAAAGGGTTCTGGGACTGCCAGGGGTCTGGGGACTTTGTACTTTGAGAGCTGCTGCCAACCATCTGCTGAAGAATCTGAACCCTAAGATTGACTAGTTTTGTGATCTTGCGCAAACAGAATGGGCTTCAGTTTTTCTGCCACATATGGGTTGGTTAGATTTGATTCCTCCAAGCTTATAATCTACTATCCGTGTTTACTCTATCAAATCTAAACCCTTCTAGCATTTTCCGTTACTATACAAGACAGAATCTCCATTTCTGTAAAGCGAGTTGACTCTTGTTACTCAAAGTGAGGGCATCACCCGGGAACTTGTTAGAAATGGGAAATGTAAGACCCCAGCCTTATTGAGTCAGAACCTGCAGTTTAACAAGATTCCAGGCAGTATGTGTGCCCCTTAGTTTACCAAACATTCTTCTGTTCTCATTCCTGCTTCTACCCCAGTGCTTCTCAACCTTGACTGCTCGTTGAAACCACCTAGGGACTTTTTAAAAACCCTAATGTCCAGACCATTTAAATCAGAAGCTCTTGGGAGGATAGGGACTGCTCTAAACCTTCCCTTGATACTTGTTAGCAAAATTGTATATTAGTTTCTTTTATGAAATGCTGTAAAAAGTTATTTTATATGTCGTTTAATAATAATTGCTGCTATTTGTTAAGCAGTTACTATGGTCCCACACTGTGCTAAAAAAAAGAAACCCTTTACATCTCATTTAATCCTTATAACCTGCTATGAAAGAAATATTCTTGTTCCTATTTCATGGATAAGGAAATTTGGTTTATTTTATAATATAGTAACTACTGATAGATTTAACCCATGTAAACAAAAAGCTGTTTGGGGTTCTCAGTTTTAAAACTGTAAAAGGGGGCCGGCCCTGTGGCGTATCGGTTAAGTGCACCCACTCCGCTGCTGGCAGCCCGAGTTTGGATTCTGGGCACTCACTGACGCACTGCTTGTCAAGCCATGCTGTGGCGGCGTCCCATATAAAGTGGAGGAAGATGGGCACAGATGTTAGCCCAGGGCCAGTCTTCCTCAGCAAAAAAAGAGGAGGATTGGCGTGGATGTTAGCTTAGGGCTGATCTTCCTCACACACACACAAAAAGAAAAACTGTAAAGGGTTCCTGAGACCAAAAAGTTGGGGGACATCTGGCCTAACTGTCTGTCTCGTGTTGGCAGGCTGCTTCCACTGCAGTAACACCTATCACTTTGAAGATTGTAAAAGTGCAGGTCTTTTTGAAATCCAACAAAAAGTTTATTGAACACTTTGTGTCACATACTGCTAAGGACAGAAAGATAAGGCTCAGCTTCCAATGACTTTAGAATAATTTGAGGAATGTTTTAAATATTTGAAATTCATTTAAAAACAAGTCCATGAAAATATTAATATAAATAACATTTTATGAAAAATAATTTCCCAAACAGAAAGAAATTAGTAAAGTTTTAAGCCGAAATTTGAACCTAGGTCTTTTTTTTTTTTCGCTCCAACATCCAGGTTTCAAAGTCTACATTCCCTCCTCACTTTATTTTTTCCTGCTGTTCTGAAGCCGACTGAAATGTTAGTAATATGAAGGAATTACATGCAACAACTTGGATGGATTTCAAATGCTTACGCTAAGTGAAAGAAGCCAGACTCAAGAGACGACGTACTGTATGAGTACATTATGATGTTCTAGAAAAAGCAGGAGCTGTAGGGGCACATAGCAGATAGTGGTTGTCAGGGGCTGGAGAGTGGAGACAGGGGTTAACTACAGAGGCAAGGGGGATTTTTCTGCCCTATGGAAGGTGATGGAACTGTTCTCACATTTTGCGGTAGGAGAATTTGGGAGCTGTGACACTCGTTAGATGCTGCTGTTAGTTCAATTCAGGCTCCTGAACTAGATCCCCAGAGTGGAAGTAACCATTGAATCTGCTGAAAGAGTGAAGAGACAACAGCGCTTTTGTCCCAGAGCTCTGTAGAGCTTACGTAAAACAGTGGTTTTCAAGTTTGGCTTGGATTGGATTGGCTGTTCAAGTGCTGATGCCTGGAGGCACCTCCCTTTGATTGGATTGGTTTGTGGGGAGGGCATAAGGGTATTTAAAAACTGCCAGGTGGTTCTAACACACAGCCAAGGTTGTGGAGCACTGATTTTCTGCAATCCCCTGTGATTGAGTAGAGCAGAGGTTCTCGGAATGTGGTCCCTGGACCAGCAGCAGCCTCACCTGGAAACTTATTACAAATGCAGATTTTCAGGCCCCACTCCAGACCTCATGAATCTGACAGGCTGGGGGTGGGGCCCAGCCTAAATCTGTGCTTTCACAGGTCCTCCTGGTGATTCCCATGCTGCCTACAGCTAGAAAATGGCGAGAGTAAGGTCCCAGCTCCCTGTTAGTCACTAGAAAGGCATTGGTGAACTGTTAAGAGTACCTGTTGATTCCAGACCCAATCTCAGTACCTCTGAGTGTACTTTTTCCCCACTGGAAAGTTTCTTGCAATGCACATGTATCCATTTTCACTGTTGACTTTTCTTTGTTTAATGCCCTTTAGAATTTGAATTATAGTATAATGTGCCAATTGCATGGTGATTACTGGCAGTTAATCTTTAGCTGAATGATACTCTTGAAACGTTGTAATGGGGCAAAAGTTAATTTCAATTCAAGTTATATTCTTTGATGCTTCAGTAGTAAGCATAGGATGGAACAACTTCTAGTTACATATCCGTTAGGTTGGAGGATTGATACGAAAAAAGTATTCAGCGCTGGTTATAAGTATGGTGTTGTGTGAAATGATTAATGGATGCACTGTGTTCAGTGAGGATATATGTAACTGAACACTGTTATCGAAAACTTTTACTTTTTACTTTTTTTGTGTTTCTTTGCACCTGTGTGAGGTTATACTGCATTCATGAAATAGGCTTTGAAAATTATAAATCTTGAACAATTTTATAAGGGGTAGTGGACCTTCCTTGGACATCTAAAAGAACCTTTATTTGACATAAAGTTTCCCGTTAGAAACTTTCAAACACATACTAAAATCAGTTTTAGAGAGTAAAAACAGTAACAAAACATTTCTTCTTATTCTATTTCAGGCTGTTTTGGCATTCTGCTGGATATATGTTCGTAAATACCAAAGTCAGAGGGAAAGTGAAGTTGTCTCCACCATAACAGCAATTTTTTCTCTGGCGATTGCTCTGATCACATCAGCACTTCTACCAGTGGATATATTTTTGGTTTCTTACATGAAAAATCAAAATGGTACATTTAAGGTAATTATTATCACTATGCGATTTTTTTGTTTCCGATTCTTGGCAATTGTGTGTGTGTAGCAGTCTGCATATATTGTGCTTTCCTGTTGTCTCTGGGAATAAATGAGAGTGGACCCGCGGCACGGAGGCTGAGGCTGTGACAGCTGACGGGGAGGACTGGAGACAGGCTGTTAATTGATGTGAGAACTGCTAATCCGAGAACCCTCCCGGTGTGAAGAATGCCTTCTGCAATCTGAAAATATATTAACTAATTGTAGTAAGTCTTATGTTTGTGCCTCTTATAGCTCCCCTGAAGTCTGTTTGACTGGATTTGACTAATGCAATAAATGAATAATTTGGAGGGGCTTTGTGAGTGGCAGATCAGGATCTTAATCTCTGTTTCATGTCGAGCACTTTGGGTCAGTATGGTACAGAGAAAAGACCACAGGCTGGGGATCATGAGACCTGGGTTCTAATCTCGACTCATAACTCTCTAGCATGGATCTTTGGCCAAATCAGTTAACTGTTCTGTGCTTCAAGGTCCTCATTTTTAGAATGTGGATGTTGGGCTGTAAGATTTCTGAGTTCCCTTTTAATTATGCAGAGTACTTTTGATTTTGTTACTCGCTTCTGTGAGGCAGGAACTGTGTCTTGCTTGTTGTTGTACCCTCATGTCTAATACACGGTGGGTACTTCAGTATTTGAGTGAAATAGGATTTCAATTATCTCAGTAATGCATGCTTCCAAAATAAGTTCCTGAATTGGCCTCCTGGGCTTAAATCACTAGACAATGTTTTCATGTATTGTGGTTGTTGTGAAAATGACAGTTACTCTCTGTAGGTCAGTCGTTCGTTCAGCCAGTCTTAGTGGGCACTTAGGATGTGCCACGTGCTGTGTGAAGACAGTGACTAATGTGTCGGGCGTTTGCCACGTGTCAGACCAGTCCTACATGGTTTGTGTGTATAGACAGACAGCCCTGTGAGGTAGATAACATCGTCCGTGTTTGTGTGTGCACGAAACTGAGGGCCAGAGAGGTGGTTTAGCCTGCCTCAGGTCACACAACTTCAGGGGCTGGGGCTGGGATTGGAGTCTGCGGTCGAGCTCTTTCCCTCACTGGGTGATACGTATGTGGTCTCAGTGGCGCTGTGTGGATACAGCGGTGGAGAGATATCTGATATAGACGTAGTGTTTCCCTTGTGTAATTATTGTTTGAAGAGGTTTTTTAGTTTTATTTTTTTATTTTATTTTATTTTTTTGCTGAGGAAGATTAGCCCTGAGCTAACATCTGTGCCAGTCTTCCTCTACTTTATACGTGGGACGCTGCTACAGCTTGGCTATAAGTCTGTGGCCGGGATCCTAACCCGAGAATCCGGGCTGCCGAAGCGGAACGTGCCAAACTTAACTGCTACACCATGGGGCTGGCCCTGGAGGTTCTTTAGTTTTGAATTTAGAATATTTGATATGTTTAGATTTTGTGGGGATATGTTTTTGTCTTGGAATTTCTAAAGTATTTTCATGAAATTTCTAAGTATTTTCATGAAATTATGGACTCTCTCTTAGATTAGGTAGTTGTTCTGGGACCATAGTTAAATTAGTCACTTTCTGGGTGCTAATTTTTTGTTTTTTTAATCTGAGATTCCATTATACTTATTTGAACAAGTCTCTTAGTTTACCCACCTACAGAAGTAAAAGTATCACCTGAAAAGGGTTAGGGCACTTGTTTTAGTAAGTGTCCCCTGAGAGAAGAAAATGCATGGCTCCAGTTAATGCACTTATTTTATGTTTGTTAACTCTAATGTAGCACCAATAATTAGCAGGGAAAAATTCTCTGTTAATGTTTTTTCCTCCACTTTTTGCAGACTTCTTTCTTTCATTATTAGGAGATTATTCAGTAATTGTATGTTCTCTTTTTTACTACTTGTCATTTACTTGTTGTCTCTATTTAGGTCTGTTTTTAGCCCCCTCAGAGCTTATGTAATGTGTCAGCTTTTGCCCTCAATGATTTGATACCTGTTTTCTTGATACCTTGAAACATTCTGTTTCTCTTTCTCTCTCTCTTTTTTGGGAGATGAGGGACTAGTGTCATAAGAGTTTTCATTTGAAGGTGGCCTATGCTAATGCTCAGAAGTAGAACTGAAAAGGCTTTTTAAAAAGTTTTTCCCAATAAACTGCAGAAAGTATTTTCTCCAGAAAGTTATTGATGAGGTCTCTCAAGGTGCTTAGTGAGGGACAAGTGCATGTATTTAAGCATTAGTTCTTCAGACTTCATGCCACAGTTGTAAATTTAGCCATTTTAGAGTAAAAATATGCCACAGTGGCTTTTGTCTATCCCACCTATGTTAGTTATGAGAAGTGTACAAGTTGGCATTGTTTTCCATGATGAATTATGTTGTATCCTAATTTTTACAATCTGCATTTCTTATTCCTAAATGAATATACATATTCTCTAACTTTCTCCGTTTCTATCTCAAATGTTTTGAAGCCTCTGAACTGATTATGGACTTGCTCACAAGGTCTGGTTATTTGGAAACTCCTGATGTCAGTGATGGCTAAAAACATTTGGCTTAGGAAGAGGGTGCCCAGGCTTCTCTGTGAGCAGGCAGCCAGGGGTACTTTCTCTGTCTTGTCTTAGTTGCTCCTTGCTTTCTCTGCCTTCTTATGGCAGGGGTATGTTGTAATAATGCCTGAAGTTGTTTCCACTGATTTTTGTTTTTCCTACACATGGCACTGTGAATAATTTTAGCCAGATAATTTGTTTGTAGGTTATTTGTGAAATAATTAACTTTTTAGATTAAAAAAAAGAAAAAAGACCTTAAAGAATAACTCTTAAGTGTTCTATTACAGTGTATTATATATTTGGCCCATAACTGTGGATAGTGAGATACACAGAGTGTACCAGTCAAAAAGAAATCAGAAACTGACAGTAACATGAATAAATATTTTTTATTGTATATAACATGTAAAATGTTAAAAAAATTAGTAGTTAAGCTATGGCATCAAAACATTTAGTGTTTTGGTAGCTAAAATGTTCATATCTTACTCCCCTCCCCCAATGATTAATCTCTTCATGGCCTCTGATTATAGTCATGCATCACTTAACAACAGGATACATTCTGAGAAATGTGTCGTTAGGCGATTTCGTCGTTGTGCGAACACCATAGAGTGTACTTACACAAACCTAGATGGTATAGCCTACTATACACCTAGGCTGTATGGTACTAATCTTATGGGACCACCGTTGTGTATTTGGTCTGTTGTTGACCGAAATGTTATGTGGTGCACGACTGTATTAGATGTCTGGGTTGAACTCTCTACTACTGCCTCATTCTTACTTTCAGATAGTGTATTCTTCATTGCACCTTAAATACATTTATTCACGTAATATTTATTAAACACATAATACGTACCTGACACATGTGGGTGCTGGAGATTAACGATTAAAACAAATGAGGCTACTCTTCTCATGGAGCTTACATTCTGTGAGACCAGATCAACAGTAGACAAACAAAACAAGCTAACTTCACGGTTAGACATTCTGTGAGGAAATACAACAGATTGATGTGAGAGTCTAGTGAAGTTGTGGGTAATTCAGATGAGAGGCCAAATTGCTGAAGTAGACTAGACTGCTGAGGTTACTTGAGATGAGACCTGAATGAGGAGGAGCCAGCCCGGCGAGAGCCAGAGGGAGAGCCTTTAGGGGGAGGGAGCCGCAGATTCCAGCCATTAGGCAGGGATGAGTTTGGCCTGTTTGGCTAAAGTGTGGCGTTGGGGCTTGTGCGTTGGTCCTAGCTGAGATCAAGAGGGAGGCGGGGGCCAGATTGTTTATGACTTTTAAATTATGTTACAAGAGCTGCATTTTGGACAAGTTACCTTCATAGGGCCTATCGTATATATTCAAGTAGAGGTGCCAAGTAGGGAGTCGAAGCTGCAGGGACAGCTTAGGGTTGGAGAGAAGTGTTTGGCAGTCGTCAGCGCCTGGATGGTATCAGCTGTGGGCCGACTAGTAGCTGCGGAGATTGAGTGGTGTGTGAAGGCTTGGCTTTGGACCACAGGTTGGAGTGCTCCATTGCGTAGAGGCCAGCTGAAGGGGAGAGGCTGCAGCCTGCGAGGTAAGAGGGAAGACAGAGGAGGGGGCTTATGGAAATCAGGAGAAGAATGTGTTTCAGGAACAGAGAATACTAGCTTTTTCGAGTGGTGTTGAGAGGCGTAGTGAGAGGGGTGGAGAGGTGACTGTTGGCTTTGCTCGGTGGTGACCAAAGAACAGGAAGAGTAACCTCAGTGGAGCGGTGGGGTGCTCAGGTTGGAGTGGGGTGACTGTAGTCAGGGAGGCGAGGACGTAGTGACAGGAAATGCTGACAGCTTTTCAGGTTTGTTCTCTAGGGTAGTAGGAGTAGGGTCAAGGAAGGTGTTTTGTGTGGTATCTCTTTGTTGTTTAATGGAAGTTACTAGAGTTTGTATGCTTTAGGATTCTGTAGAGAAATTTTTGAGAGGGGCGAGAGGATCTCTTTGCAGGTGCAGTGTCCTTGAGAAGGCAAAGGGGTTGGGGTCTCAGAGTGAAAGGACTGGCCGTAAATAGGGGTACGGGACCTTGGCAGAAGGAAGGCCTGGCATTTGGATACAGATGAAGGTAGGTTTTAGATTTGGTAGTAAGTTGAGTGAGCTCCTGTCTTTTCAGCTTCAAATTATTTTAGAGACCTCTAAGTCAGTGTTTCTCGACTATTGACATTTTGTGCTGGTTAATTCTTGGTTGTGGGAGGCTGTCCTGTGCACTGTGGATGTTTAGCAGGTCGTTGCCTCTACCCACCAGATGCCAGTAGAATGCTGGTCACTACCCCGTCCCCAGTGACCACTCTGGCCAGGTGTCCCCTGGGGAACAGATCACCCCCGAGTGAGAACCACTGGTCTGAGGTGAGGTTATCACGTAAAATGGAGGAGAATCATGTCTAGTTTTGGGTTAGGCTGAGCATTTCAATAAGTCGTCTTGAAGGGTGGGAGAGGGAATTTCACATACACGACCCACTTCATCTTTTTTCTGTGAAATGGATATCTTTTTCCTTTCTTCTGAAGTGTTCTTTAATAGTCTCTAATTTAGTATTAGTTCTTGATTGTCTCACATTCCTTTGAGTCTTAAATAACTCTGAAGTTCTTTTTGCTCTCTACTTTGGGAGGCAGTGGTCACTAGTTTATAAAATATATCAAGGGCATTTGTTCTCAGAATGTAGAAGGAAGGTTTCATAAAGTAAGCTCTTTTGACAGTACATCATATACCTTGGAGGCAAGACAGTATATAAAAGCCAAATACACTAATAGTGCTTGAGTGATGTTGTATATTTTACACATATTTTTAGGTTTAAAATAGTAACAGTAATACTCTTATTGCCTCAAGATTTGGTTAAACAAAAGAACCTTGCAGGGTAAAAGGTACTAAATTTCAATGAACCTTGGCTTTAAATTACCTTCATATTTTCTACTCTTACTTTTTTTTCTGAGGTTGGGGTCTTGTTCAGCATTAAAGTTTAACTTTTAAGTGATTCTTGATGGGCACATTAATATCTGGGGTCATCTCAGAAGTTGGTAGGGAGCTCGCATAGGGATAGATGTAATTATCCTCTGTTTCAAAAAATCTTCAAGTTTCAAAAATCTTTTTTAACTTCTGTTTTGAGGCATAAACGATCACTAGAAAAACACAGGAGTCAGGAGCTGAAGCTTCGATTGTGTACGTATTCATTTGGTCCTGGAGTCATTGATGGAAACGTTTCCAGTTGTCGCGGAGAAGTCTCCCTGGTGCTTTCCCGTTCCCAGGCGCTAGCACTCTTTACACTTGGTTGCCATTTTTCTGTTTATGTACGCTGTTTCTTTCATTACACTTTTTAGACAAAGATTGCGTGTGTTAAAACTAGTGTTTGCGGCTCGTTCCGTTTCTCCTTACTCAGAAGTACTTCCTGGATATCCATGTATACCAGCTTACCTAGATTTCATTGTTAATACATTTTACCGTTTCTCCCTGGGCACTGAGATTGTCTCCAGTTTTTATTGTTGTTATTGTTTTTTAATATTGTAAACAATGCTACACTGAGTATTGTTGTGTAAAGGGCTCTTGGGTGAAAAATCACTAAGCATGACTTAGTGCAGACCGGAATGTAGGGGGATGAGGGTCAGCCAGTGCAGGGGTTCTTACATACGTGGCATTCTGCAGAGCGGGGCCCTCCCCAAGAGCAGGAGCTTCAGCAGAGGTAGCTGCTCCTCCTCCTGTTCTCCCTTCTCGTAGGGCAGGAACCGGAATGGCCTCGAAGGTGGATAAATGCTGTGGACCCGAGTGCCGAGTAGTGTGAGCTTAGATGCAAGCCCTTCAGGGGTGCTAGGACGTGGCGGTTGCTGAGCACCTAGAGACTTTGGGTCCCTTGGTCCCATGAGTCGTTGAGACTGGGTGCATCTCCTCCTACTGTGGGAAGGGGAGGCCCCGTGTGGGCTAGCTTGTTGCCAGGCAGCCTGGTAAGAGCTCTTGAGGACATTCCTTGGACAGGCCTCCTTGTCTTTGAAACCTACCTGTGTACTGATACCTGTCCTGATTTGTGTGAATCTTTTTAGGATAGATTCCAACAAAGAATGTCTGGGTCATCGAGTACCTTTCTTTCTATTACTGTGTAGGAGATGGCTTTTCCTTCATATTTGTCGCTGCTGGATATTATTAATGTTTTAAATTTTGCCACTTAGGTGAGTGAAAAGTTACTATAATAATAGATTTTCATGTTTTATTAATAAAGTCTTGTAATTGGCTAAATTCCTCAAATTCCTCATTGTTTGTCTTTTTCAAAAAATTTCTTAGCTCTTGCCTATATGTTTTTCAGATGACTATTAGAATCATCATATGAAAATACTCTACCTGGGGCTGGCCCCGTGGCTTAGCGGTTAAGTGCGCGCGCTCCGCTACTGGCGGCCCGGGTTCGGATCCCGGGTGCGCACCGACGCACCGCTTCTCCGGCCATGCTGAGGCCGCGTCCCACATACAGCAACTACAAGGATGTGCAACTATGACATACAACTATCTACTGGGGCTTTGGGGAGAAAAAAAGGAGGAGGATTGGCAATAGATGTTAGCTCAGAGCCAGTCTTCCTCAGCAAAAAGAGGAGGATTAGCACGGATGTTAGCTCAGGGCTGATCTTCCTCACACACACACACACACACAAAAAAAAAAAGAAAATACTCTACCTTCTAGTATTTTGGGATTTTGATTGGCAATATACATAATTTTTATAGATTAATATGGAGGGATTTGGTATTTACAGTCATTTCATGTATGAACATGGGACTTTCCATTTATTTAGATCTTTTTTATATTCTGTAATTTAATTTTCTTTATATAGTTAACATAAATTTTTAATTTAGCCTATTAATTTTTTTTATAGTTTTTATTGCTATTGGAAAAATATTGTTCTTATTGTGCATCATGTGTCAGGGTTTTGCATTTGTAGTGCTAAATTTGGATTTTCTACATTTTTTTTTCTTTTAGGCATTTGTTAGTAAGAAATTCGTAGATGTTCGTTGCTAGAGGTGTTTGTAGGTGAAAAAGAAAGAAAAACCGTAATTATTTTAGGAGAATTAAATGTTGATACCCTTCCTTAAGAGCCGTTTTAGTGGGCTATTAATACTGACTTGAGCTCTTAAAGTGTTTATAGAAAAAAACTGACCTGATTAGCCTTGCTTCTTGATAGCAGTGACTGGTCACCAAGACTCTCCAGGTTTAATCTTTCATATGCATAAAATTTAGGATATTTGACAAAAAGACTTGTTGTTATACCTCAGTTCTGATTCATTAGCATACAAGTTTTTTTTATTTGAAAAGATTAATTTTAATTATATTTTCTAAGTTAAATTACTATGTTTAAATTACTAATTTAAAGAATATTTGTGTAGGATGAATGCAAAGGAGTTTCGATTGACTATTCTTTTAGGTATTTAAAAAAATATGTTATGCTCAATTATCTTCTTTCTAAAATGCAAATCATATTGTCACTCTCTGTATAAAAATTCATCACTGTTTTCCATTGCCCTTAGGACAAAGTCCCTCAAACCTTTGTCCTTCCCCTCCCTCGCTCACCTGCTCTCTCGTCTTTCTAAAAGCTCTAGTGAATCTATATGTAGCTCCTTGTGGTTTTTTAAACTCTCCTGTATGTTCCTTTCTCTCGTCCCTCCTTCCTACTAATTTTTCTCCTTTTCCCTAAGAACAACCTCTCTTCTCTCTCAGTTTAGAGTTGTTTGGGGAAGCCGTCCCTGATCTTCAGGCTGAGTTGGGCGCCTCCTGCTAATGTGTTTCCCCGGAAATACAGTCATCCCCCGTATCCATGGGGGTACATTCCTGGACCCCCAGTGGATGCCTGAAACCATGGATAGTACTGAACCCTTTACATAGCTTTTATGTTTTTTCCTACACATACATACCTATGATAAAGTTTAGTTTATAACTTAGGCACAATAAGAGAGGAACAACTAATAATAAAATAGAACAATTATAACAATATACTGTAATAAAATTATGTGAATGTGGTCTTTCTCCTTTAGTGCAAGCCTGTTCCTGGATCTGTGTAACCTCACTTGCAGTAAATGGTGTGCTGTCACTTGTTTCATGGGGTCCCTTGCTGAAGTCTTCGTATAGGCTCAATGTTTTCTGGTGCAACACGTTGCTGTCAATGGGAACACGTTTCCTATTTCTGTCTTCCACTGACACGTCGAATGTCTTTTCCATCCTAATTAAGCATTTATCATGCAGTGTGCCCCTAACTTTTGCAGTTTGAGGCGCAACAGCAAAACCAGCATGAATTTCTTTTTCATTCTTCACAATTTCACAGATAAAAGATTCATTCTTACCGTAGATCTTAGCAACCTCAGCATATGATTTTTTTCTTATTAAGTGGAGAACGTTCACCTTTTCACCAAAAGGAAGCACTTTACAGCTTCTCTTTGGCATATCTGAATTGTCAGCATCACTGCTCTTGTGCTTTGGGGCCGTTATTAGGTAAAATAAGGGTGACTTGAACACAAGCACTGCGATACTGCAACAGTCAATCTGATAACTGAGACGGCTTTAGGTGATCGCAGGTGGTACGTGTACAGCGTGGATCTGCTGGACAAAGGAACGAGTCACTTTCCGAGTGGGACTGAGATTTCATCATGCTACTCAAAATGGTGTGCAGTTTATTTATTTCTGGCATTTTCCATCTAATGTTTTTGGACCGTGGGTAACTGCAACTGCAGAAAGTGAAACTGAGGATAGGGAGGAACTACTCTATGTTGTCACTTTATCTCAGTGTTTATCTGTGGAAATTTGTTTACTTATCTATCTCACTTCTTGAAGGCACAGACCGTAACTGTATGAGTTGATACATTTATAAGTGATATTTAGTTATATGAAAACTTAATCATAATTGTTAAGCAAATGGATGTTTCATTAATATTTCCGTTGTTTTTTATCCCAGGACTGGGCTAATGCTAATGTCAGCAGACAGATCGAGGACACTGTGTTGTATGCTTACTATAGTAAGTATCTTTCCGTTTCTTTTCCTCTGTGGGCTGCTACCAAAATGTAGGATAAAGCTGTGCATACACTTTCAATTTTAATATCACATTGGAGATTACTGTTTTAGCACCAGGAATAAGTAATACAGCGTTTACTCTCATAGTCCCAAAACTTCTTTTACCTACTTTGCTTCATTTAGATTCACTTGTAAGTATTTCTTTGTGGAAGTTGTCAGGTTGCTTTAAATTTCAGGTCTCTTCCTTTGTTACCATTACGAATCTCCCACTTGCACTCTTGATTTTAAAACTCCCAGTTTTCTAGAAATTTTTTCTAAATATTGACACTAATAGAGTGTACTCTCTGGAGAGTTTGTAGCATCAACTTTATTGTACTGTACAGAGTCAGTTTCATTCAGGGGTTATAGTTGACTGATGATCCCTCCCTCCTTTGCTCTTTCTTGCGTTCCTAATATTGGATTATAAAAGCTTTGTAATAACTACTTAAGTGTTGCCCCAGATTTTCTCTTGAATAAACCTAAGACTTGTGCTTTAAGTGCTGAGTTAGGAAAAAGATGTCAGTTTTTTCCAGCAATAAATCAAGATGTTGAATAAGATTTCAATGAGACACTAAATTGGAAACTGAGAAAACATCTACTGAAGTTTCTATTGATGGGATTTTCAGAGGTTTCATTGGATTTTTATTTCATTGTTTTGGCTCTAACCTTTGCCTTTTCTCCTGGTCTAAAATCTGCAGGACCCATGAAATTCTGTCCCTTTGGGGTAGATTTTAGAATTGTATT
Organism: Diceros bicornis minor; assembly: GCF_020826845.1. Lineage (NCBI taxonomy): Eukaryota > Metazoa > Chordata > Mammalia > Perissodactyla > Rhinocerotidae > Diceros > Diceros bicornis. Next base: position 2,798,308 of record NC_080753.1, read on the forward strand.
TTTGTATTTTAATATAGAATTTATTATTTCTGATGAATACATTAAATATATATTATAAAATATAAATTTGGCCTATTAAGTTAAAAATGTTGAAATGGTGCTATGTTGTCTTTTCAATACAAATTTATTGGAAGGATATAAATCAGTTCTTCAAAAACAACTTTGGGGGAAGAGGCCTGTCTCCTATTTGACACCAAAGTGTGTTTATGCTGTAGAACATGTGACAAGATAAGCCAACTTGTATCTTGGTGCAGTCCAGGTCCATGAGCCATATCTTATCATTGAACCTATAGGCTACTGGAATAATCCATTATAACCAAGGTTACAAAGACATCTAAACTGGAACGTTAATTCATGCAGCCCTTCCTGTTGGTGTCATGGAGGGAATTAAGCCTATAAGAAATGGTTTTAGTATTTTTAGGATAGTGTGTCCCTAGTATCATTTCAATGCATGGGAGATACGGCATTTAATCATTACAAACAATGGATGTCTTAGGGATTAGGGTTGGATTATTTGTTGGATAGGTTGTAGTGAGAAATATAACTACCTTGGGATGGGGTAGTTGAGACACTGATCTAGGGAAGAAATTTTCATGGAAAGCCAAATTATGAATAGAAGATTTCTTGATGACCGTGGAATCAAAGCAAGAAAATTTAATTTGATAATATTAGTGGTGGTGGTCATAAAGTTAGTCATATCCATCTTAGCTGTGGCTCATAGGCCATTGACTTGGACTCAGATGGTGAGCTGCAGCTGGGAGCCTGAAAGGATTGCATAGCTTCTAAGAGAGTGACTGTCCTCAAGCCCGGCTGTTTGTCCAGAAATGCGAGATATTGTCTACCTGCCTATTGGATGTCTTCTACTGGATCCTGAGGACTACACAGACTCCAGATAATCCAAAACACTATTTTTATCCATTTCCTCTGACATTCTATAGTTCATCTAATCTCTCCTAACATATCAACACATTTTCATTGTCTAACATTGCCAGGAACTGTGCAAGACTTTCACATTCAACATTTTATTTAATTTTCATGAATGTCAATTTTTGGAGGTATTTTTTACATTTTACAGATGAAGAAATTGATATTTAAAGATCACCTTATTAGTGAGTGGCATAGCTGAAGTGGGTCTTACTTCCTAAGCTGGTGCTCCTTACCATTCAGTGAGCTGCCTTTCAATGTATGGTTCTGGGCATGTTACCTGTGGGAGTGCTTCGTAGCACTGAACCCCCAGAGTAGCTTCAAACATCATCTGGGGACCTTTTAAATAGTATGGATGCTAGATCATGTCCAGAGAGATTCTGATTTACTTTGGTGTTCCATTAGTATCACTATTGTTCTTATCAGAAAAGTATTTATTTATTGGAAAGATGTAAGGCTCAAGGTGGTAGATTCAGGTTTATTCTTTCAAGTAGAAATGATGTTCTTTGAAAAAAGTGACTAGTGTAGCTCACAACTGAAATAGCACAAGGGCTTCTCACAAGTGTACTTTGTGTGTCCTTCCTCTGACACGGAGTATTAAAAAGGTGTGTGCTCAAGGGTGGACACCTAATAGGATTATTACGGCTGCAGAAGGGACTTTCCTCCTTTTGAATGTTTTTATTGATTTCTTCATCTGTGTCTTCAAACTTCTTTGATATTTTCTTTTAAAAAACTGCTCTTATCTGACTTTTTTGTTTTCAGTTCTGTTTTAATCTCATGTTTGGGCATATTATGCAAGCTTTTCTCTCTTATGTGTGTGTTTAGCCTTTTATCTGAGTTCTATTTTTATGTTTCAAATTTGACTTTATCTTTAAATTCTTACCTTTTATTTATTGTAATTTATTGTGAATGTTTACTTTATTCTAATGTTTTTCTAAATTCCTGAAATTTTTAGTTTTAATTCTTTCACCATCTACTTTTCTTTAATTTCTTTTAAGTAAATTTACATTTTACTTAACATTTTTTCCTAACCTCTTGTTTTGATTTTGCATGCCTACAGGGGTGGTGGAAATGGGGAGAGCCTAAACCATAGGCGGGAATTATTCAAGGCTGGGTGTTCAGCTCTTCTGTAGTTGTCCAGTCACTTCCTTCCAGAGACTCTCCTCTTGACACTGGTTCTCGGGCTGTCGTTTTTGTGTAGACATAAATTGACTCATATAGTATGTATTGTTTTCTCTTTTGCTTTGTTAGGGCTCAGCATTGTTTTTGAGACTGATCTGCATTGTTCCAGGTAACAGTGCCTTGTTGATTCTCATTGCTGTAAAATATTCCATTGTATTAACATACCATAGTTTGTTTATCCATTTTTATATTCATGATCAGTTGGGTTGTTTAGTTTTTGGCTACTTCAAATACTGCTGCTATGAAGATCTTGCATATGTATATTAAAAAAACGTTTACTGCATCGTTTTCCATTGTATGAATATTCTTATTCTAACAATCCCAGATTATTGGGTATTTAATAAGTTCTCTTTTGCAATTAAGCACTTCTGTAGTGAAGACAGGAGAAGTGTGTGCATATTTAGATAAGTTATGGAACCAAGGAAGGATAGGAATAAGGCTTTCAAACTCCTGTTTCTATGCCACACCTTTTATAGCACCTAAGAGAGTTTTTAGGAACTTTCTCCTCACTCCCCATTGGTTAATTGCTGAGAAATTATACCTGGAGTCTTTACTATGTATTATGAACTTAGGGTTTCCAACCTCCTATCGTCTAATATGAGAAGAGTACCATGGGACCTTGAAGACATTTAACTTCCCTATGACCTTCACTTGTGAAATGGGGATAAAGTAGGACTTACTTTGTAGTATTAGGAGTATGGGACATGTGGTTAGTGCTAAATAGTTGTTATCTGCTGCTGTTTTAATTCAAATCCCCTAAGAAAGCAAGAGAAAGAAACCTTCTCAGTGCAATGATATTGGAAAATTAGTATTGAAAGAACTCACCTAGCATCTCATCAAATTTGCATCTTCTTGACAGTTTATTGTTTTGAAAACATCTCTAATATATTTCATTGCTTTTCCAGACAACCTAGAAAGACTGGGACTAATTTTGGGAATTTGTTTTTTGATTCATGTCTGCAAAGTTGTTTTTGGTGAGATAACAGTAGTGTCCTATCTTCTGTTTTCCCACCTCCTATTTAGAAGAATGCATTCTTATTCACAGGGGGAGTTTTCTAAGTGGTCTCTGGTTAGGTTTGCTCGAGATTGTCTAGATAATCTAATGATTCCTTGAGACTTAGTGGCCTAAGAATTTGTTTCCCAGTGGAAATGTTGAGAAAACAAGTGCTTGCTTGGACTTAACAGCTGGTGTGCATTGTACATTCTGTCTCTGAACAAACTGCTGATTTGTCCCATCGTCTCATAAACCTTCCTGAACACTCCAGGAGGGAGAGAGAGACATGTGCTCTTGATTCTCCTTCCTGCGCTCCTGGCTGTGCCTTTTGAGTGCCTTCGCTGGTTCTTTCTCTTCTTCCTGAGCTCTTAATGTTTGTGTGTCTCAGGGTTCAGTCCTTGGACCTGTTCTCTATCTCAGTAAATCCTTTGGTGATCTTAGACTCCTGGTTTAATCCTGAATACCATCTAGATACCAAACTCCCAGATTCAAATCTGCGTGCAGACCTCTCTTGAGCTTCATATTCCTGTGTCCAGTTGTCAACATGACAGTTTCCACCAAGAAGTTAAAGACATCTCAACTTCAGCATTTCTAAAACAACTGACCCTCAATCTGTTATACTCTATAATTTCCTTGTTTCAGTGAGTAGCAAGTAGAAGGATAGAGTTGCTCAATCCAGAAACCTTGGAGTCATCCTTGACTCTTCATTTTTTCACATTTTGTATCAAACATGGCAGAAAATTCTATTGTGTTTGATTTTTCAAAATTTATCCAGAATCTGACCACCTCTCACTGCTGTCTTAGTCAGTTTGAGCTGCTATAACAAAAATACCATAGACTGGCTAGCTTAAATGGCAGACATTTATTCTCTCAGTTCTGAAGGCTGGGAAGTCTAAGAGCAAGGTGCTGACAGATGTGGTGTCTGGTGAGGACCTGCCTCCTGGCTGGGGGATGGCCTTTTTGCTTTATCCTCACGTGGCAGAGAGCAGAGAGAGGGACAGCAAGCCGTCTCGAGTCTCTTCTTATAAGCACTGATCCCCTTCACGAGGGCTCCACTCTCATGCCCTGATTACTTCCCCAACAAGAACATTGGGGATTAGATTTCAACATATGAATTTTGAGGAGACACAGACATCCAGTCTGTAATGTTCTGTAGATGAGAAAGGATAATATGTACTTACATGTTGTTGAGATTGAATGATCTAGGGGTGTGATTTTATACATGGCCAAGTAAGAAGGTTGGTGGATCCTCTCCCCAAAAAGCAAGACAAAGTTGATAAAAGAACAGCTTCACTGCTTTGGAAATCAACCAAAAGTGTACAACAGTCTGAGAAATGTTTATACTTAAAAACTGGTAAGGACAGTGGTAGTCTGTAGTATTTTAGATTAGGTCTGTTACTTCACCCCAAATGCCCGCCCCCCCCAACTATGTTTTGAACTGAATGAAAATAAAAATGCAATGTATCAAAATTTATGAGATGCAGCCAAAGCAGTGCTTAGAGGATAATTTGCAGCTTTAAATTCCTCTATTAGAAAAGAAGTCTCATGTTAAAACTTCCACCTTAGGAAACTAGAAAAAGAAAGGCAAACTGAACTCTAAGCAAGCAGAAGAAAGAAAATAAAGGTTAGAACAGAAATCAGTGAAATGGAAAACAGAAAAACAATAGAGAAAAATCCAATGAAAAGTAGATTCTTTGAAAAATAATCAATAAAACTGGTAAATCTTTAGCTTGATTGAAAGGGAGAGGGGAGAGAGGGAGAGAGAGGGGTGGGGGAGAGAGGGTAGGGTCTTAGAGGAGAGGGGAGGCGGGGGAGGAGGGAGAGAGAGGAAAGATACAAATTATCAAAATAAGGAATGAAAGGGGGCGTTACCAACCTTGCAGAAATTAAAAGGAATATTATGAAGAACTTGATACTAACAAATTAGACAGATGAAGTGGACAAATTCCTAGCAAGACATAAATTACCAAAACTGACTCAAGAAATAGTCCTATAGCAAGTAAAGAAGTTGAATTTGTTGTTTAAAATATTCCCACAAAGAAAACCCCACACCCAGATTTCTTCATTGGTGAATTCTATCATTTATTTAAACAAATTATACCAATCCTTTATAAACTCTTTTAGAAAGTAGAGGAGGGAGCACTTCCCAACTCATTCTTGAGGCCATTATTACCCTGATGCCAAAATCAGACAAAGGTGTCCCAAGAAAAGGAGTCTATAGACTAATATCCCTCATGAATGTAGACACAAAAGTCCTAACAAAGTTTTAGGAAACTAAATCCAGCATCACATATTATAAACCATGACAAAGTGGGATTCATCCCAAGAATGCAAAGTTGGTTTAATATCCCCAAATCAATTCATGTAACATACCATATTAGTAGAATAAAGGACAAAAACCAGATGGTCATCTCAATAGATACGAAAAAAACATCTGTTTAACAAAATCCAACATCCCATTGCTGATGGAAACTCTCAGCTAACTAGTCACAGAAGGGAACTTGCTCAACCTGGCCAATGCAATAGATCCAAATAAACAAAGGCATCCAAAGTGGAGAGGAAGAATTAAGACTCTTATTTTCTCAGCTGATGTGAGATTCTATAGGTAGAAAATCTCAAGGAATTATATAAAGACAACTAGGACCAATGAACAAGTGTAGCAGAGTCACAGGTTGCAAGATCAATATGAAAACTAGAATCAGACAATTCAAATGAAATGAAGAAAGCAGTTCTATTCACAAAGCATCAAAAGGGAAGAAAACCCCTGAGAATTACATTTAACAAAAGAAGTGTAAGACTCATATATTCATGCATCGCTTAACGTGGTGATATGTTCTGAGAAATGCATTTGTTAGGTGATTTTGTCCTTGTGTGAACATCACAGGATGTACTTACACAAACCCAGATGTTATAGCCTACTACACACCTAGGCTATGTGGTAAAAATCTTGTGGGACCACTGTCGTAACGTGGTATGTCGTTGGCTGAAATGTCACTGTGTGGCACGTGGACTGTACACTGAAAACTACAAAAAATTGTTGATAGAAATTAAAGAAGATTTAAGTAAATAAAGAGACGTTCCATGTTAATGGATTGGAAGACATAATATTGCAAGGATGGCAGGGCACTTTTCCCTCAAATTGACCCATAGTTTTTTTTTTTTTTTAAGAAATTGACGAGCTGATCCTAAAATTTACGTGGAAATGCAAAGGATCTAGAGTAGCCAAAAACAATTTTGAAAAAGAATTAACATTAGAGAATTACACTATAGGATTTCAAAACTTACTGTAAAACAATAAAAAGGACAGTGTGATTTTGCAGATGGATAGGTTTATAGAGCCATAGAATTCAGAGACCAGAAATAGACCCTCATGTTCATAGTCAATGGATTTTCAACAGCTGTGGCAATTCAGTTTTGTTCAATTCGTTTAAAAAATTGTTGGGTAAGTTGGATAACCACATGCAACAACAGCAGCAACAGCATTGAGCCTTCTCTCACATCGCATACAAAAATTAACTAAGAAGGCAATCATAGACCTAACTACGAATGTATAAAACTTTTAGAAGAAATCAAAGGACGTATCTTCATGACGTTGGGTTAGACAAAGAGTTCTTAGATATGACACCAGAAGCATTATTGGTAAGAGAAACCTTGATAAATTCTATTTCATAAAAATGAAAAACTTTGTCCTTCAAAAGACACAATTTAAAAAATGAAGATAAGTCACAGACAAGGAGAAATATTTACAAATCATTTATAAAGAGCTTGTATTCAGAATCTATAAACAATTCTTACCAATCATTAATTATACAAATAACTTAATTAAAAATGAGTAAAATATTTGAATAGATAGAGAATAGATGAGAGAGAGAGAATCTGGTCTCTTCCTTTTATTCTAAGGACCCTAATTACATTATTGGGATCCCAGTCTTGTAACTTCATTTAAACCCAGTCACCTCCCAAAGGCCCCACCTCCAAATACCATCACATTGGAGGTTAGGGCTTCAATGTATGAGTTTTAGGGGAACGAACATTTGGCCCATAACGGTCTGTAATAAAAGCCCCAGACAATATCCCAGTATTGACAGAGAGAAACTGGAATGTTCACATGCTGCTGTTGGGAATGTAAGGCAGTGCGGTTGCTTTGGAAAGCAGTTTTCAACTTTCTTTAAAAGTTAAGCTTACTGTATGGTCCAGCAATTACTCAACAGAAATGAATACAGTGTGTACACAAAGATATGTATGCAAATGTCATAGCGGCTTTTTGGGTAATAGCACAAAACTGGAAAGAAGCCAAATACCCAACACCTGGCGAATGTGTAAAAAGACGGTGTTGTGTCCGTACAGTGGAGTACACATTCAGCAGTCTGAGTCAGGGATCAACAGGTTATGGCGTGTCCACGGGCCCAGTCTCAGTTCAGCTACACCAGTGTGTTGACTTGTCTATGGCGACTTTCCTGCTGTGACAGCAGAGTTGAGTAGCTATGACAGAGATGTTCAGGCTGCAAAGCTGAAAATATTATCTGACCTTTTACAGAAAAAATTTCCCAGTCCCTGTGCTTAGTGAAAGAAGCCAGATGGAAAAGAGTGTATCTCGTATAATTCCATTGTGTGAAATGTCCAGAAAAAGCAAATCTCTAGAGACAGAAGCCGGTCACTGGTTGCCTCAGCTGGGAATTGGGGTGGGGGTTAATTACAGCTGGCACGAGGCAGCCGTTTGGGGGAATGGAAATATTCTAAAACTGGATTATGTGATAGTGACCCAGCTGTATAAATTTACTAAAAAAAAATCATTGAATCATAAACTTAGAATTTGGGCATTTTGTGACATGTAAATTTTATTACAGAGTTGTTGGGAAGAAATACCGAGTGAACAATAAATGTAAGTCAGGTGTATAACACCATGCTGGGTGTGACAGGCAGGCAGTAAAGGCTAGTTGCTATTATAGTGACTTAACATTTTAGGACACTCGCGTTTTTGTAGTTTCTTTTTATTTTCTGCAATTGGAATCTTACCCTAATTTACAGATGAGAAAAAATGAGGCTGAAAAATTATGAGGTGCTAAGGTTTATAAATCGGAATGTGGTTCTTTGTGTGTCACACAGCATCGCCTCCAGTAGTCGGTTTGTAATGCTGATTTGCTTTACGTCTTTTCTACTTACTGTTGTTTCAGCTGATGTTTCTGTGTAGCTTTGGCGTCAATGCTGTAGTCATCACTAATTGCTACATAGTTATTGTGTTACACCATAAATTGCTTAGCTTTTTTCTGACCACTAGCAATTTCTTGTTATAAAAATGGCATTGCAGCGTAAACTTTGGAATAAATACCATAGAGAGAGGAAATAAACCACCAAAAGGATCGTTAAGGGAAATGACTGTTCTTCAGACTGATCTTCTAGGTTAAACTCTATAAAAGATTTTATTCTGCAAGTTGTGCAGTCATGTGTTGCTTAACAACGGGGATGTGTTCTGAGAAATGCGTCGTTCGGCGATTTTGTCGTTCTGCACACATCAGAGTGTGCTTAGACACACCTAGGTAGTATAGCCTACCACACACCTAGTCTGTACGGTGCACAGGGACCACTGTCGTGTCTGTGGCCTGTCGTTGACTGAAAGAAACATCATCATGTGGCGCGTGACAGTATGCTGTCAGATCATGCACCAGAGCGTTTGAATCACTTTGCTGTGCTGTCAACAGTGGTGCTCTTTATCTATTGTTGTGTAAGAAATTACCCCAGGGTTTAGCAGTTTAAAACAACAAACATAGCTCACAGTCTCTGTGGGTCAGGAATCTCCAGTTTAGGTTTTCTGCTCACAAGGCTGCTATGGTGTGTGCTGGGACTGCAGTCATCTCAAGGCTTCACTGAGGGGCAAGCTGGCTCCCAAGCTCCGTCACATGGGTGTAGATGGGCCTCAGGTCTTAGCTTTCTCTTGTCAGCAACATCAGCTCCTTGCCACGTGGACCTTTCCATGGGACAATTCACAACATGGCAGGTGAGCCGGATGGAAGCCAGAGTCTTTGAGGAACTAATCTGGGAAGTGACATCCCACCACTTGTGTTGTATTGTTTTCATCGGCAGTGAATCACTAGTCCAGCCCACACCCAGGGAAGGGGATTGCACGAGGGCGTGAATACTGGAGGCGTGGGGATCATCAGGAGCCATTTTAGAGGCTGCCCACCGCAGCAGGATTGCAAATATTGACAGCTGTGACGTTTACTCAACACACAGTACTTTTGTACTTGCAAAGTATTATGAAGTGTGCTAGGTATGAGGTTGAAGTCCCTGTGCCCTTCCCTGATGCCATCTCTTCCCCTTTCCCTAGATGTAACCACCATGCTAAATGTAGTCTTCCTTTTCTTATAGTCTTACCATGCTGTATCCTTATTTAACTTTACATTTTTTTGAACTTTATATGAAATTATTTCTTGTTTTCATTCAGCCATATGTTTCTGAGATTCATACATGTTATTGCATGAAATGTAGTTTATTTGCGTCATGTGTGGTTATACCACGTGTTAATCAGTGTGGACATTTGGATGTTTTGCTATTAAAAATTGTGAGATGAACACGTGTGTACACGTTTCCTGTTGCGTATGTGCAAAATACATACATAGAGTTGATGGATCATAAGTTATGTGCATCTTCAACATTCTTCTTAATGACAAACTATTTTTCTAGGTGTTTGTACCAGTTTAACTTCCCTTAGAGGAATATAAGCCTGCTAGTTGCTCTATATCCCAAACTTGAATGTTTCCAGGTGTTTTTAGTTTTTCCCGTCTGGCGAGTGTGAAATGATAGTTCACTAATCTGCATTTCATTTACTTGGAAATGAAGTTGCATGTCTTTTTCAATTTATCGGCTTTTTCAGTTTTCTGCTTGAAGTGCCTTTTTCAGTTGGGTCGTTTGTGCTTTGTTTTACTTGTTTAAGAATTTTTTAATGTATGCTGTGTAGTTCATACAGTGATTCTAAATGTTAGACCTTTTCCTGCTAGAGTTATGCCTCATGAGAGTAGAGACTTCTGAGTTCTGATTTAGCCATGTTCATGACCCTCAGAGTGGGGCCTGGAACTTACACAGGAGATGTTTGTTGAATTGAATACATTTTATCAGGGGAGATAATCATGTGAGGTGTTTTTGTTTTAAATTCTTTCAAGTGGATAGATTATTCTCAAACCAACTTTGCATTCCTAGGATAAACCCAGTTTGGTCATGATGGCGGCTTTTTTGGTTTGTTTTTATATCTTTTGCTGCATTTGATTTGCTGCTGTCTTGTTTAGGATTCTTTTAAAAATCGATTCAGAGGTGAGATTGGTCTGTAATTTTCTTTTGTTATTTTTGCCAGGTGTGAGTATTAAGACTCTGCTAGCTTCATAAAATGAATTAAGAAGTGCTGTCTCTGTATTTTAGAGAATGCTGTGGGTCAGTGAGCATTGTATGGTTCTCTTTCTCCCGTAATCTGTGTACATGTTACTGATAACTAAGGGATAGAAGTGAACATGGCGGTTTGTACAATGATTTCTAATGAACTACTCACAACACTTTTTCTTCTTACCTTGCCGCTGAGCTCTGCTGGTTTAGAATTCTTCGTGTAGCCATATGGTAGTACTTCCAGCAAGGATGGAACAATAGTGTCATTGAATTAGGAGGTGTGATTTCCACTTGGCCGGTTTGTCTCCTTATTCCATTGAATGCACAGCAGTAATAGTTACCATATCCCCTGGAGTGGTTGCTGCTGACTGCTAGGGGAGAAGTAGGGTTGCGGCTACACAGTGAAGGCAAGGAGGAGTATATCTTGAACCCAGGGGATTCTGGGCACCTCATGATGCTACAGTGTTCAGTGGCAAAAGTTAACTGAGATCTATTGTATTCACCCTCACAGGCAGGACCGCCAAGGGCTCAGAATAGCTCGGGAGAGAATGTTTGGGTTCCTCCATTTCTCATACCAAGTTTTGTTTCAGGAATTACACTTGGCTGCTATTAACAGGTTGGAAATACATGCTTTAAATAGTATGGTGGTTTTTCAGTCTCACTTAAAATAAGTCTGGAAATAGGCCGTCCAGGGCTGGTATGGCAGCATCATGGCATCGTGAGGGTCCTAAGCTCATTTCTTCTCTGTTCTCCATCCTTGGTACATGATTTCCAACTTGTTGTCACCACAGAGTCCAAAATCATGGCTAGAGTTTAAGCTATTGTGTGTCCTTTTTAGGCAGAAAGGAGGAGGAAGAAGGGAAGGCCAGCCGGAAGGAAAATGGGTATTGGATGTGCAACTAGCAGTCCTGACCCCAGAGCTGTTCAGCTGGGTAAATGGGATAATTTCAGAAGGCTTTTCGAGTTCCCAGAATATCTTTGTACTTTGACCTTCTAAAACAAAAGGTTTTGTCATGATTAATTATACCATCACAGTATTGACTGTTATTCTTTTTCTTAGTGTTTTCATTGGTAGTTGGGAGGAATAAAGAATGTCTAAAAATTCAAAAGCCTGATTTATTCAAGTTATTTTTCATGTGAGTTATAATTTAAGGGTACTCAGTTTTTAACATGTAGGTTCTTTGGCTTTGTGTCCGTTAAAAACCCTAAGAATTATCGTGCAGTTCTGTCCCTGGCCTTTGAAGTGTCGATGGCTCTCTGTTCTCTTGCTTTTGCTAGTTCTTGATAAGTTGTTTTAAAAAAAGAGTTTGTTTTATGAGTTTAATTTTTGCCAATTTCTGTGTATACGAGGTTTTAAAAGTTTTCCTTAATATTTTTTCTTTGATGTTAGTGGGACTATTAAACCGAATAGTTGATCTTTTACTTGCTAGTAGCACTCTTTTAACAAAAACATTTACAAGTAAAAGCATGATTTATAAAGATGTCAGGATATGAGAGTGCCGTCGCTGTTGGAGTGGATAATTCTCCTTTGAAAATAGCTGTCAGTTTGAAGTAGAACTTTCAAAGAAGCTGTTTCATCATAGTGGTAGCAACTTTTTCTTTTTTTCATATACAGATATATAAGCCCAACTTGACATTAAAACCAATCCAAAACACGTAAAAATGTTAACTTAATTCCAACTTTACAGTTTAACATTATGGGCTAAAGGAAGAAGTCTTTACGAAGGACACTGAGCAGGAACAGTCAGGTGACCAGCAGGTAGCTGAGAGCGTGGTGTCAGGGACACGAAGGCTCAGAGCAGCTGTTCTCCACCTGTCCCAAGTCACAGGCTGCCGAGGGGTGCTGTAGCGTCTCTCCAAAGTTGTGTCTGTCCCCTGCCTCCTTCCTCCAGATGTTGATTCCTAGAAGCTGTCTTTTTGTAGACATTCCTACCTGACATATGATGGTTCTGCTTGCCATACACCCTCCCGTCTCTTTACAGTCAGTAGCTGCCCCAACCATTTATTTCATTCCTGTCATAATAGATTGGCTTTGCTGGTTCTAGAACTTCCTTAACTTCAATCATAGAAAATGTACTCTCTTGTCTGGGCTTGTTTTATTCAGCATAAGGTCTGTGAGATTCATCCTTGTCTCATGTATGTGTAGTTCATTCTCTTTTATTGCTGTATAGTCGTCTTTTCTGTGACTCAGTTTGCTTATCCGTTTGCTTGTTGATGGACGTTTGTATCATTTCCAGTTTTTGATCACAGTGAACGATGTTGCTGTGAACATTCTTGTTGTGAAAATGTTAATGCAGCCAACCTGATACGTCTTAGCTCTCACACATCTTCAGGAGGGCCTGCTGGTGTGGCTGACCCTCGACCAACTCCTGGGAACCTAGCCCTGAATGTTCCTATGTCACCAACGGATAAGGTGCTTTAGTACAGCTGCATATGGAACCACACAGTACCAGTGTGTATGGAGTGTGCGTGGTGAGCACTTCTTTCCTTCTTGGTGTCTGTTACAGCTGGTCACTCAGGCAGATGTGCCTGTGTTACTAGTCCCCGTGACAGCCCTGGACTCAGCACGCCCGCGGGCTTCCCTGGGCAGAAGCACTTTGCAGGTGTTGCTGCGCTTCACTGCCAGAGGGACAGAAGTGTCGGGTCACATGGTGGGTGTCTGTTCACCTTGGGGAGAAACTGCTGAACTGTTTCCTGCAGTGTTGTGCCATTTTACACTCCCTCCAGCAAAGTACAGAGTGTCAGTTGATTACATTCTTGACAACACTTGGTACTGTCAGTTTGATTTTAGCCATTCTAGTGGACCAGTCTCCAGTACCTCATTGTGGTTTAGTTTGCATCTTCCTGTTGAGATGACCAGGACCACCTTTGTAAATGTGCTGTTGGCCATTTTGTATATCTTCTATGGTAAAGTCTCTGTCTTTCATCCATTTTAAAAAATGGGCTCTTTGTGTTTTATTGAGTTATAGGAATTAATTTTATACCTTTTTATGCTAATTGATGTGATGGTAACGTATGCAGTTACAAGATCATTGATCACACAAGTTCAGGAATACCAGGAATGTTTATGAAATAGTCCTTAGGCTCTTTGGCTTTCTAAAGGCCAAGCCACCAAGTAGTGGACACAAGCGACGTGCTGAGGCGGAGGCCAAACCTTGCTGCGTCTGTCAGTTTGTGAAGGTTTTTGGCATATGGCTGTCAGCCTACTAAAGGCTGTTGTGCTAATTCAAGGCTTTTCCTGTTCTGTCCACATTATTTGATTATTTTAATCTAATATTGATATGGTATTAGGGTGATTTCTAGTCCTATCCCTTTTATGTTTGTTTTTTTAAAGCTGTTAGAATACTAATTTTGGTTACTGTTTTGAATATATGTTTATTTCCATTGGTTCTTAGATTTGTGTTAGAAACGTTCATGCTAACTACTCTCTGGTTTGCAGTAGAAACACCGATAGTCATTACCTTGAAGATTTACTGTCATTATTAGTTTCTCCTAATATTAAAAGACTGCGTAAATCTCACTAAATGTCTGTAGTGCCAAAATTCAGTATGCTGACAGTCATTTTGTGATTGCTCAGAATAAATTACCTCTGACCTTTCTATTGGTTTTTTAGGGCCCTGTTTCCTCTGAGTTTTTTAGCTATGTTGCATTTAGTGGGGGCTATTTTATAAGTAGCCTCTAGATAAATGAGATAATGCCAACAAGTATTAAGATCATGTTTAAAAATTCCATAACTCATATAATCATTCCTTCCAACAGAATAAGTAATTGGAGTTTTATTATCCATTACTAACAAATGCTTTCTTTTACAAAGGAGTATAATAATTATCATCCTGTGATTGCTTTATATAATTATATATTTATATATATTATTTTCCGTGAACTTATGTATATGCAAATAAATGTAAATACACAGAAGGTTTTAAAAGTAAGTTTCTTAGGTAACTTTGTTAAGTCTCGAAAAGTTGCTTATGCTATTTTTATTGTTAAACATATTGTATCTTTTGCTGTCCAAATTTTAAGTTCTATGCTGAATTAAAAGAAATATTTTGGTTAACTACTGGTTGAAAGTATCTCAAATCTAACATTATTTTGAAGTAGATAAATAATTACTACTGGTTAACTTTGAATCTAATTTTACTGTTTTATTATTCTTACCTTTTCTCTATCTTGATTTGTATAAGATCAGTTTCATAACACTCCATATTTTAAATTTAGATTGGGAAAATTATTTGTATCAAAAGGACAGTATCAATTATAGCTGTTTCTTAACTTGAGTGGCAAATGTTGTGTCAACTGTGCTCAATTTTAAGTTGGAAAGAATACAAAAGTTGAAGTTCATTTAAATGAGATGATTCACAGGCACTTCTTAGCACTGTGGTGACTGCGTAGTAAGAGCCCAGATGTTAGCTACCACAATTGTTATTGACACAGTTGTTATCATTATTATTGCTAAAGATTGCCCCAAAGTTAACTTGAATTATGATTTGTTATCTAATAGTGCTATTGATTTCTTGGGACAGGAGTCAGAAAAGTCTGATTTTGTTATTGCATGTACATATAGAGTTATGGGTATAGGGATCAGATGGGAGGTTGAATTTGGTATGTGAATATATATTTATGTGTATATATGCACACACGTACACACACATATAAAACAATTACGTTCATATGTATTTAGTAGAACTCAGTTTATTATTCCTTTCCACAGCCTTATATTCTGTTATATTATTCTGTGTGTTCTTCTGGATCCCTTTTGTCTACTTCTATTATGAAGAAAAGGATGATGATGATACTGGTAAATGCACTGTAAGTATCTTTATTTTAGAGGTCTCAATTTAGGGGAGGAAAAGATTTATTTTCTCCTTTTTCAAAGAATGACATGACTCTGTTTGAATTTGTTCTAAAGCAGTGTTGTCAAATAGAAATATAATGTGAGCCACGTGAAATTTTAAATTTTCTAGTAGCCACATTAAAATAAGTAAAAAGGAACAGTTTAAATTATTTTTAATGATACGTTGTGTTTAATGTAGAGTCAAAACACATTATTAATGAGATATTTCTTTTTCACACTAAGTCTTTGAAATTTAGAGTGTATTCTACGCTTACAGCACATCCCTCTTGGAACTAGCCACATTTCAAGTGCTCAGTTGCCACATGTGACTTGTGACTACTGTTGTAGACAGGGACGGGCAGACTTCTTTCTGTAAGAGGCCAGGTATTAAATATTTGAGGCTTTGCAGGCCATCTAGTCTCTGTCTTTCCTACTCAGCTCTGCTGCTGTGGTGTGAAAGCAGCCAGAGACAGCACATAATGAGCGTGATGTGATCCAGGAAAATAGGAGGTGGGCTACGTGTGCCCCTGTTCTGGGGCATAAAGAAGGAACACTTGCTAACTAACCCGGGATAACACTGATAGAAAAACCTGATAAATATAGCACACATAGTCCAAAACTGCAGACCACTATCACGGAAGTATTGATATAAAAATCCTAACTGAAATATTGGCAAATAGAATTCTGGGGTATCTCAAAAATACATTAATATAGTATAACTGAGGTGGGCCTATCTCTAGATTGCATAGGTGGTTTAGAATCACATCTATTAATATATAGTAATTTAATAGGTCAAAGGAGAAATTCTATTTGAAAGCTATTTGCCAAAATTGAACTTTTTTTTCTTATTTAAGGAGAAAAAAGGCAGCATAAAAGGAATGTCTTTTTATTGATTTACAGGAATTTGTTTTATATCTTATGTTTTGTATTTAAATACAAAAGCAGATATCCGTACTTAAAAGTCAGCATTATGCTTAATCATGCTTAAAACCTTAAAGCATTTATTTGCATTAAGATCAGGAGCAAGTACATCAACAATATTTTAAATGCTTCCCAGACTGGTAATCAGTATAATTTGTTAGAGAGAAAACTAAGATGTTTAAATACTTAAGAAGAAAGTCAAAATTATTATTTGCAGATACCATGTGACTATATTTGAAAACCCAAGGTATGTAAGGTAAGGTGGCTGGTTACAAATTTCAGTGTTAAAGAAAATGCGATGCTTGCTCTCTCTTCACTTCTGTGGTGCATCTGCCCCCACCCTTTGGTTGATCTTAAGACCCTCCTTGCCTTTGCTTTAAGTTTTTTCCAGAAGACTGTCTTAACTCCTTTTTGAACAAGAATTTATCATATGAATAGTAATGAATTTAAATTTTAAAAGGTGATTTTTAGAGACTTCATTAGGTTGAGAGGACAGCTGATGTTTTTTCTCACTGATGTAACTTTTTCTTTGAGATTAGCTTTCCTATCCCTATTTAGAATGTTTGGCTTTGTGGTGTTCTTTGCCTGTGGGTTACGTTCCAGCACCAAGCAAAGCACCGACTGCAAAGACTTGAGTTCCGTTCAAGTCCTTGTTTCATTGCGTACTACGTCTGTGACTCAGGGCAGGTGATGTAACCTCTCTGGGCCTCAGCTTCCTCATCTCTGAAGTAGGGATGGGAACACCTGTCTCAGGGGTGTCGTGAGAGTTAAATACGTTAACACGTGAAGTTCTTAGAACAGCCCTGGCATGATATACGCTTTATATATTTTTATATGTGTGCTTTATATGCCATGTAATGTTTATATATTTTATATAAATGTATATGTTTTATGTATATAAATACGTATACATACATATATGCATACACATATATATGTGTATTAAATGTTTATTGCAGTTATTGTAATGACCTGTTTAGGTGAATTGGGATAGGGACATCGT
This sequence comes from Diceros bicornis minor, assembly GCF_020826845.1. NCBI lineage: Eukaryota > Metazoa > Chordata > Mammalia > Perissodactyla > Rhinocerotidae > Diceros > Diceros bicornis. The sequence continues at coordinate 2,815,537 of NC_080753.1, forward strand.
AGATTCTGATTGGTCCCTGTTTGGGGGAATATTTTATTAAATATTCTGATAATTTTACTAAAGATGCCCACTAGAGAATTAATTATGCTTTAGGTGTACTGCTTTTCACAAAGTCTAACCATTGAAAAGATTTTAAAATCTAGTGTAGTTTGCAAAGATACGAAAGATGTGGCATATACAATTTTTCTTTAAATTTAGAGGTTTTTTTTTTCAGCCAGGGAAACTTTACACAGTTGAATATAAATGTACGTTGGATATGAAAGTACTGTTACACTGTAGCAAGAGTATTTTATATTTTAAAGGGCTTACTGAATGGTGTCCTTTTTTTCCCTTGGCATCTAGCAAGTTAAAACGGCCCTCAAATATACTGTGGGGTTTGCTGTGATCTGTGCACTTCTTCTTTTAGTCGGGTAAGTCTTGATTTTTCCCTCTGACAATGGAAATAGTATTATTTTAATAATAATAATAATAACAACAACAACAAAGACTCATTCAGAAAAATTTAAGAAAGAAAGAACAAAATCTAAAAAAAAAAGAACAGACCACTCTATATCACCACTAAGCAATAACCACAGTTAACCTTTTTGTCTGTGTTGCTCTGTCTAGACATGTGTTCAGATATATGCAGAGTGCCCCTCCCCACTACATGTACCCTCAATGTTGTAATTTTACACAAATGTGATTATATTTTACATAATTTGAAGGGGAGGACGGCTATCCTCTACCCACTCTGGGTCCTTTCTGGCTGGGCTACAAATTAAATTGACATGAGACCAAATAGCAGGAGAAAATCAAACAAAGTTTAATAACATGTATACATGGGAGAAACCAGGGAAACTGAGTTTCTTGACAAATGGCGGAGGTTTTTCACCTTAAATAGCATATTCAGGTAGACAAAGGAGGATGTTGGGGGTGAGGGGGGAGACAGCTATGGGAGATTAACAGAAATCACAGTCAACAAGAGTATGCAGATTTAAGAGTTTCTAGAGATAAAGTCATCCCCCTTCTTCCTGGTACAGAGAGGGAGATAGCTTTACAAATGGAGATTTCTCTTATAAGTGTAAATATTTGATAAACAGAACTTTGATAAGAATGGGCTTAGCAAGAACCCTCCCAGTCTAGCCATACCCAGAGTTAAATTTGTTTAGGCATCTAGTGGAGTAGGTCAAATGTCCGTCAGAGAAAATAATCAAGGTAAAGAGACATATTTTGAGGTGGCCAATTTTGATCTCCCACAAATTCTTGGGAATCTACTTGTTCACATATTGTGGGCATCTCTTTAGGATAGTAAATGTAGATCCATCAGTTTAGTCTGTATTGCATTCCCTTCTTAGGAGATAACAGTTTATTTGGTTTTCTAGTGATAACTGCTTGGACGTTTACGATGTTTTTAGTTTTTCCTTTTTTATAAACAACACTTAGTTGAAAATCCTTGGTCTGTGCGTCTTTTCAGATTTGACACATCAGTCCTTATATCTTTGAATTAATCTTTGTCAATGAATTCCTTAATTCTTCTTTCTTAAGTTTTTATACTAATATTAATAAAATTTTGCACATTTTTTTATACATTAAAATGTTTCTCTTTGGAGAACATTTGTCCTTCTTAACGGAAGACATTTATCCTTGTTAAAATATGCCTTGATTCTTTTGTTTTCTATGTTATGTTTTTATGTTTTTTATGTTATGTGGAGTGCTAGTAAGTTTTTTAAAGTTTCTGTTTATAATTTGGTCTCAGAAATTTCATTTATTGAATATAATTTGTGATGGGAATAAAATTGGTCAGTAACTTTTTGTAGTTCTAGGAATTCTTAGGTTGTGTATATTCTGTAGTCAAAGCATATTTCCAATTCTGTTTGCCTGCCTTGATGTGTCATGAAAAAGAGTCATTGTTGAAAGGGCATTTTTTAGTGGTTTTGCTATTTATGTTAGCTATTGAATATATTTTTTTAAAGTCTTTTTTTTTTGGCCTTTTAAAGAAAACCAAATCTAGTTATGAGAATTTGTTTTGTTAATGTAGAGGTCCCTTTTCTGTAAACCTGAGTTATCTAGAACAGAGATCAGCGAACTTTTCTTAAAGGGTGGATAGGATTCTAGGTTAGAGGTCCGTATGGCTTCTGTGGCAGCTACTCAGCTCTCCTCCTGTAGCTCTCAGGTAGTCACAGACAGTACGTAAACAAAAGGACAAGACTGAGTCCCAGTAAAGCTTTATTTACAAACACAGGCAGTCAGCAGCTTGCCGACTCCTGTTGTAGAACGTGATGAGAACCATCAGGAAAACCAGAGAGTGTCAGGATGTTTGTCCTAGACAAAAGGGATCCTGAAGTTCATTCTAAAATTTACTGGTTCTTTTCATTGGAAGTCACCTGCAGTCCTCGTTTAGAGAGTTTACATTTGCACAATTTTAATAAGCTTTAACTGATCCTCTAGATGATATTTGTTTATTTAGAAGCAGTGTATTAGAAGTGAAGCAAGCAGTGCCTTCAAATACACTGATAACAGGAAGTGACAGTTTGACCAGCCATTTTGAACAATATGACATTCACTTATTTTCCAAGTATTTATTGTGTAGCTGTTATGTTCCAGATACTGTACATGGTGCTGGTGAAACATCAGTTAAGAGAAAAGACAACTCATTCTCCTCTTGGAGCCTACCTTCAGGAGGGGGAGGGGGCAGAGAAAGAAAATACACAAAAAAGTAGGTTGTGTTGGGGGCGTGACCTTTTAGGGCAGGCACTGCTGAGAAGATGTTAGGTAGGAAGACATTTGAAGGAAGTGAGGGAGCCATGAATAGATGTGGGGAAAGAGCATTCCAGTCAGAGGAAAGAGCGTGTGAGAAGCCCTGAGGCAGCAAATTGTCTGGCATGTTCGAGACAAAGTGAGGAAAGGAGTGTGGCCAGAGTGGAGTGAACGAAGGCCGGAGGAGCTGGAGATGTGGTCAGGGGTTAGTGGGGCAGCATAGGCCCTTGTAAGGACTTGGGCATTGGTGCTGAGGCAGATGGGAAGCTGTCTGAGGGGATTTTGTCATGGAGCAACATGATCTAACATTTTACAAGGATGTCTGGATGGTGTTTTCAGATTTGGCTTTATGATGGTAAGGGTGGAAACGCGAGATCTGTTAAGGAGCTATTGCAGTAACCGGGGCGAGACGTGATGGTGGCAGCAGTGATTTGATTCTGCCTATCTTTTAGAGAGAGAGCCAGCAGGATTTCCGGATAAGTCAGATATGTGGGGTATGAGAGAGAGAGGAATTGAAGATGTCCCTGCAGTTAGCCAACCTGCCAGTCTGAGGAACACTCTCTCACTTTTTTTTTTTTTTTTTTTAATTTTACTTGTTTCTTTTTTTTTTTATTGATGTTTTAATGGTTTCTAACATTGTGAAATTTTGGGTTGTACATTTTTGTTTGTCCATCACCCCATATATGACTCGCTTCACCCCTTGTGCCCACCCCCCACCCCCACTTCCCGGGTAACCACAGTCCAGTTTTCTCTGTCCATGTGTTGGTTTATATTCCACATATGAGTGAGATCATACAGTGTTTGTCTTTCTCTTTCTGGCTTATTTCACTTAACATAATACGCTCCAGGCCCATCCATGTTGTTGCAAATGGGACGATTTTGTCTTTTTTTATGGCTGAGTAGTATTCCATTGTATATATATACCACATTTTCTTAATCCAATCGTCAGTCGAGGGACACTTAGATTGCTTCCACTTCTTGGCTATGGTGAATAATGCTGCAATGAACATAGGGGTGCATAAGCCTCTTTGGATTGTTGATTTCAGGTGCGTTGGATAGATTCCCAGTAGTGGGATGGCTGGATCATAGGGCATCTCTATTTTTAATTCTTTGAGGAATCTCCATACCGTTTTCCATAGAGGCTGCACCAATTTGCATTCCCACCAGCTGTGTATGAGGGTTCCTGTTTCTCCACATCCTCTCCAACATTTGTTGTTTTTTGTCTTGGTGATTATAGCCATTCTAATGGGCGTGAGGTGGTATCTTAGTGTTGTTTTGATTTGCATTTCCCTGATGATTAGTGATGTTGAGCGTCTTTTCATGTGCCTATTGGCCATCTGTATATCTTCCTTGGAGAAGTGTCTGTTCATTTCCTCTGCCCATTTTTTGATCGGGTTGTTTGTTTTTTTGTTGTTCAATTGTGTGAGTTCTTTATATATTATGGAGATCAACCCCTTGTCAGATGTATGTTTTGCAAATATTCTCTCCCAGCTGGTTGGTTGGTTGTTCATCTTGATTCTGGTTTCATTTGTCTTATAAAAGCTCTTTAGTCTGATAAAGTCCCACTTGTTTATTTTTTCTTTAGTTTCCCTAGTCTGGGTAGGCATGTCATCCGAAAAGATTCCTTTAAACCCAATGTCAAATAGTGTGTTGCCTATATTTTCTTCTATGAGTTTTATAGTTTCAGGTCTCACCTTCAGGTCTTTGATCCATTTTGAGTTAATTTTTGTGAATGGCGATATCACATGGTCCACTTTCATTCTTTTGCATGTGGCTGTCCAGTTTTCCCAACACCATTTATTGAAGAGACTTTCCTTTCTCCATTGCATGTTCTTAGCACCTTTGTCGAAAATTAGCTGTCCGTATATGTGTGGTTTTATTTCTGGGCTTTCAATTCTGTTCCATTGATCTGTGTGTCTGTTTTTGTACCAGTACCATGCTGTTTTGATTACTATTGCTTTGTAGTATGTTTTGAAGTCAGGAATTGTGATGCCTCCTGCTTTGTTCTTTTTCTTTAGGATTTCTTTAGCTATTCGGGGTCTTTTGTTGCCCCATATAAATTTTAGTATTCTTTTTTCTATTTCTGTGAAGAATGTCATTGGGATTCTGATTGGGATTGCATTGAATCTGTAGATTGCTTTAGGTAATATAGACATTTTAACTATGTTTATTCTTCCAATCCACGTGCATGGGATATCTTTCCATTTCTTTATGTCATCGTGGATTTCCCTCAATAATGTCTTGTAGTTCTCATTGTATAGGTCCTTCACCTCCTTGGTAAGATTTATTCCTAGGTATTTTATTCTTTTTGATGCAATTGTAAATGGTATTATCTTTTTGAGCTCTCTTTCTGTTAGTTCATTATTAGCATATAGAAATGCAACTGATTTTTGTAGATTGATTTTGTACCCTGCAACTTTGCTGTAGTTGTTGATTGTTTCTAACAGTTTTCCAACAGATTCTTTAGGGTTTTCTATATATACAATCATGTCATCTGCAAATAGTGAGAGTTTCACTTCTTCGTTACCTATTTGGATTCCTTTTATTCCTTTTTCTTGCCTAATTGCTCTGGCCAAAACCTCCAGTACTATGTTGAACAGGAGTGGTGAGAGTGGGCAGCCCTGCCTCGTTCCTGTTCTCAGAGGAATGGCTTTCAGTCTTTCCCCGTTGAGTATGATGTTAGCTGTGGGTTTGTCATATATGGCCTTTATTATGTTGAGGTACTTTCCTTCTATTCCCATTTTATTGAGAGTTTTTATCATAAATGGATGTTGTATCTTGTCAAATGCCTTCTCTGCGTCTATTGAGATGATCATGTGGTTTTTATTCTTTGTTTTGTTGATGTGATGTATCACGTTGATTGATTTGCGGATGTTGAACCATCCCTGCGTCTCTGGTATAAATCCCACTTGATCATGGTGTATGATCTTTTTAATATATTGTTGTATTCGGTTTGCCAATATTTTGTTGAGGATTTTTGCATCAATGTTCATCAGCGATATTGGCCTGTAATTTTCTTTCTTTGTATTGTCTTTGTCTGGTTTTGGTATCAGGGTGATGTTGGCCTCATAGAATGATTTAGGAAGTGTTCCATCTTCCTCTATTTTTTGGAATAGTTTGAGGAGGATGGGTATTAAATCTTCTTTGAATGTTTGGTAAAATTCACTGGAGAAGCCATCTGGTCCTGGACTTTTATTTTTTGGGAGGTTTTTGATTACTATTTCAATCTCTTTACTTGTGATTGGTCTATTCAGATTCTCCATTTCTTCTTGGTTCAATTTTGGGAGGTTGTATAAGTCTAAGAATTTATCCATTTCTTCTAGATTGTCCAATTTGTTGGCATATAATTTCTCATAGTATTCTCTTATAATCCTCTGTATTTCCATGGTATCCGTTGTAATTTCTCCTCTTTCATTTCTAATTTTATTTACTTGAGCCTTTTCTCTTTTTTTCTTAGTTAGCCTGGCTAAGGGTTTGTCTATTTTGTTTATCTTCTCGAAGAACCAACTCTTTGTTTCATTAATCCTTTCTACTGTTTTTTTGGTCTCAATATCATTTATTTCTGCTCTGATTTTTATTATTTCTCTCCTTCTGCTGGCTTTGGGCTTTGTTTGTTCTTCTTTTTCTAGTTCTGTTAGGTGTAATTTAAGGTTGCCTATTAGGGCTTTTTCTTGTTTGTTAAGGTGGGCTTGTATCGCTATGAGTTTCCCTCTCAGGACCGCTTTTGCTACATCCCATATGGTTTGATATGGCATGTTATCATTTTCGTTTGTTTCCAGATAGTTTTTGATTTCTCCTTCAATTTCATCAATGATCCATTGGTTGTTCAGTAGCATGTTGTTTAATCTCCACATTTTTGTCACTTTCCCAGTTTTTTTTTCCTGGTTCATTTCCAGTTTCATAGCCTTATGGTCTGAAAAGATGCTTGTTATGATTTCAATCTTCTTAACTTTATTGAGGCTTGCTTTGTTTCCCAACATATGGTCTATCCTAGAGAATGTTCCATGCGCGCTTGAGAAGAATGTGTAGTCAGCTGTTTTTGGGTGGAGTGCTCTGTATATGTCTACTAGGTCCATCTCGTCCAGTTTTTCATTTAAGTCTAATATTTCTTTATTAACTTTTTGTCTGGATGATCTATCCATTGCTGTAAGTGGGGTGTTAAGATCCCCTACTATTATTGTGTTGTTGTTGATTTCTCCTTTTAGGTTTGTTAATAGTTTTATGTACATTGGTGCTCCTATGTTGGGTGCATATATATTTATAAGTGATATGTCTTCTTGATGGAGTGTCCCTTTTATCATTATATATTTCCCTTCTTTGTCTTTCTTAACCTGTTTTATCTTGAAGTCTACTTTGTCTGATATGAGTATGGCAACACCTGCTTTCTTTTGTTTGCCATTAGCTTGGAGTATTGTCTTCCATCCTTTCACTCTGAGCCTGTGCTTGTCTTTAGTGCTAAGATGTGTTTCCTGAAGGCAGCATATTGTTGGGTCTTGCTTTTTAATCCATCCTGCCACTCTGTATCTTTTGATTGGAGAGTTCAATCCATTTACATTTAGGGTAATTATTGAAATATGAGGGCTGAATGTTGCTGTTTTGTCACTTATTTTCTGGTTCTTTTGCATTTCCTTTGTTTCTTGTCCCATTTGTTTTGGACTGCCAATTCAGTTTGGTTGTTCTGTCTTATGATTCTTCTAGTTTTGTCTTTGTTTATCATATGTGGTTTTAATTTGATTATTTGTTTAGTGGTTACCTTGAGGTTTGGGCAAAAAATCTTCTGTATGAGATAGTCCATTATCTGATAGCCTCCTGTTTCCTTATACTAAGTCAATTCAGTCACTTTCCTCTTCCCCTTCTAAGTTGCTCTTGTTATACCTTATTCTATCTTGTGTTGTGGCTGTGTGTTTACAGTGATGAGGTTAAATTTATTTTTGGTGAATTTCTTCCTTTGATCTTTGAGTTTAGTATTTAAGTGGTTGCTAACCTATTCCGGTAAAGATCTACTATTTCTCTGATTTTGTCTACCTACTTTTCTCCTTACTCCAAGCTTTGTGTTCCCTTTCTCTTCTTGTTTTCAGGCCTGAGGGCCTTCTTGAGTATTTCTTGTAGTGGGGGTCTCATGGCCATGAACTCCCTTAGCTTTTGTTTATCTGGGAGAGTTACTATTTCTCCATCATATTTGAAGGATATTTTTGCTGGATAGAGTATTCTTGGCTGAAAGTTTTTGTCTTTTAGTATTTTGAATATATCATTCCAGTCTCTTCTAGCCTGAAAAGTTTCTGTTGAGAAATCCGCTGAGAGCCTGATGGGAGTTCCTTTGTACGTTATTTTTTGTTTTTGTCTAGCTGCCCTTAATATTGTTTCTTTGTCGTTGACCCTGGCTAGCCTTACCACTAGGTGTCGTGGTGAAGGCCTTTGTCTGTTAATATATATAGGCGTCCTGTTGGCTTCGCTTACTGGTATTTCCTGCTCCTTCCCCAGATTTGGGAAATTTTCAGCTATTATTTCCTTGAATAGGCTCTCTGTTCCTCTTTCCCTCTCCTCTCCCTCAGGAATACCTATAATTCTTATGTTACATTTTCTAATAGAGTCCGATATTTCTCGGAGTCTTTCTTCATTTCTTTTTTGTCTTAGTTCTCTCTCTTCTTCCATCTGGAGTATATCTGTATTCCTATCCTCTAAAGTACTAATTCTTTCCTCCATATTGTCAGCTCTGTTCTTTAAAGATTCCAGATTCTCCTTTATCTCCTCCATTGTGTTCTTCATCTCCATCAGCACTGATAGGTTTTTCTTTATGATTTCAATCTCTTTTGTGAAGAAACTCCTAATCTCATTTAATTGTTTGTCTGTGTTGTCTCGTATTTCGTTGAGTGTTTTTATGATAGCTATTTTGAAATCTCTGTCATTTAGTTTATGGATTTCTGTGTCTTCGGGGTTGATTTCTGGGTGCTTGTCATTTTGTTTCTGGTCTGGTGATTTCATATATTTTTGCATTGTGGTTCCTGTGTTGGTTTTGATTTTCCTCATCCTGGAAGTCTCTGGTTGCAATTTCCACCTGCCGCCACTGTCTGGTGGTAAAGGGCTGTGTAGTCTAAGCCCCCTGCGCTCTGCCCCAGTTTTTCTGCTGCGATCCGCAGTTTTGTTTTGTTTTGTTTTGTTTTTTTTCCCCACTGCGATCCACGGGTCCAGTCCAGTTTGTTCAGGTCTGCCTCGGATCGCTAGATCTGGTCGAGCTGCAGACTCCGGGTTGCGGGGAGGGGGGAGCTCTCTCTTTTGCCCTCTGGGTCCCTGACGTGGGAGGCTTCTCATTTGCCCCTCTTTATCCGCTCTCTGGGTTGCTCAGATGTTGATGGTAGCCCTGTGGCTCCTCTGAGCCCTCTGTGCGGGAGTTTCCCACTGGCTGAGAGAGCCCGAAGAGCTACAGTTTCCCGCCGAGGGCCGCCCCTCCCCCCTCTCTGGGAGCCGCACGGACTGGATCGCTGATCTGATGGGGAGGGAGCGGAGTTCTCCTTACCTCTCCCCACTTCCTCTGGGGGCCCAGCACCTTCCGCTCTCAGATGTGCGGCAGTGTGGATCCCTCTGCTCTAGCTTTTCACTGTCTGGGATTCCGTTGTTGGTCTGTGGCTGTTGCTTTTATTGTATCTTGTGGGGGAAGAATTCACGGGAAAGCTCACTCCGCCATGATGCTGACGTCACTCCAACACTCTCTCACTTTTGACACTAGCTGCAACTTTGGGTTCCTAAAACCACCCTCAGGTTTGATAATTCTCCAGGAGGTCTCACAGAACTCACTGAAAGCAGTGATATTCATGGTTACCATTTATTAGGTAAAGAATACAGGTTAAAATCAACCAGAAGAAGAGATGGAGAGGCCAGAGTCTGGGAGGATTCCGGATACGAAGCTTCTGTTGTCCTCAGGACATGTTACCCTTGTGGTATCGAGTTCTGGCACTATGCGCAGAGTTGCCAACCAGGGAGGCTCAGACGAGCCTTAGTGCTCCGAGTTTTTGTTCGGACTCTATTATGTATGTGTGTCTGATTGATTGATGGCCCTTGTGGTTATCTCAGCCTCCAGGTCAGCTGATGCCACGGGACCCAAAGCCCCCACCCCAAGTCACATGGTTGGTCTTCCTGGCTCACCTCTTAAGATCTGGTATGGCAGACCCCTGGCTTAAACAAAGGTACCCCTGTCAGGTATGACACAGATTACCTCCCAGAACCATGGCCTAAATTCCTTACTACACAGGAAGGGTGAAGTTGTCATCTACCTAGACAGGAAAATCTGAAGAGGAGCAGGTTTGGTGGGGGAATATCAGAAGCTCCGTTTGGTTCATGGTAAGTTTTCTAGGCATTCAGGAAGAGATACTGAGTAAGCCGCTAGATCAACCATAACAAAACTCAAATTTTCATCTCTGCTCTTCCAGTGGAAATATCTAGCTCCAATGAGAAAATGAGTTTATCCTTTGTAAAATGTGAGAGATAAGCCAAATGATTGCTAAACGTTACTCCTTGTGCCTCCTCCCGCCTTTCTCAGTACTGGGATCCTTTAGAAGTGGAATTGATCATGTTGCCTATCAGGTGGATAAGAGGTGAGAAGTGTCCGCAGAGGTGGAAGGCTTTGATTAAATTTGAAGGATATTTCCTCCATTGTTGTTAGAGGAATAAAAATGAAAAGAGGTGCAGGTAGGTCCGTAGGTTTGGTTTGCAAATGACAGAGTTCCTCTCCGATTAGCCTCTCTTGTCTCATAGATATTTGAGGTGCAGTCTGCAGCTGAGGGTACTAATATAGGGGAGAGTACAGACTCCTGTACTTCACAAGCCTACACTTTGTCAATAAAAGCCGAGTAGTGTTTTGGTTATCCAGGATAGTGTTCTTCTCATTACCATATGTAAAAATTTGAATGAGGTATGCATTCAGATTAAGTGATTGACTGAATTTCCTAAAATTCTCTTGAAGAGCGTACTCTTAGTCTTTGTTAAGTGATATATTTTTTTTCTGGTAAAATAGTAGATAATTTTATGGCAAAAATGTGGTCTAAGTTTAACTAATTCATGCAGCTAACATATTTGAAGTACTTGTGTGTTGGGTTGTGTGCGAGGTCTTGGGGATAAAGATGAAGGGTCATGGCCTCCTTCTTCCAGGTTCACAAAGGGGAGAGATGCAAACAAATCCCTTGAGTTATAGTGTTTAAGTGCTTTAGTAAGAGGTAGATGTCAGGTGTGGATGGTCAAATAGCAAGTTCCTACTCTTGCAGTAGGAATTCAGCCTTGCAGAATCAGGGAAGACCTAAGGGGAAGTAATATTTGAATTGAAATTTGAAGGGATGGAAATTGGTTAGCAGACTAGATAAAGAGAAAAGATGAATAGCATGTATAGTGTATTAGTCTGCTCAGACTGCCATAAACAACAGACATTTATTTTCTCACAGTTCTAGAGGCATGATCAAGGTGCTGGCAAGTTGGGTTTCTGGTAAGAGCTCTCTTCCTGGCTCACAGACAGCCGCCTTCTCACTGTGTCCTCACGTGATCTTTCCTCTGTGCTCTCGGTGGAGAGAGAGTGCTCTCTGGTGTCTCTTCCTCTTCTTATAAGGACATTCCATCAGACTAGCGTCCCACCCTTATGACCTCATTTAACCTTAATTACCTCCCTATAGGTCCTGTATCCAAATACCATCACATTGTGGTTTAGAGCTTCAACATATGAATTTTGTGGGGACAAATACAGACCATAGCATTCTGTTCTCTGGCTCCCCAAAATTGATTTGTCACATGCAAAGTCACATTCATCCCATCCCAACAGCCCTGAAAGTCTTAATCCAGCATCAGTTCTGAGTCCAAAGTCTCATCTAAATATCGTCTAGATCAGGTATGGGTGAGACTTGAGTATGGTTGGTCCTGAGTCAGAATTCCTCTCCAGCAGTGAACCTGTGAAGCCAGACAAGTTATGCGCTTCCAAGATACAATGTTGGGACAGGCAGAGGATAGGCATTTCCATTCTAGAAGGGAGAAATTGGGGATAAAAAAGGGATGATGGGTCTCAAGCAAGTCCAAAGCCTAGCAAGGCAAATTTCATTAGATCTTAAGGCTGGAGAATAATCATCTTTGGTTGGGTGCTCTGCCCTTCAGGCCTGCCCAGAGGTAGGTAATAGGGTCACCATCATGGCCTTAGGCAATGACCCCACCCCTGCCCCCTTGGTTCTGGGTGTAGGTCCTGCCCCCTCTGCTCCTTGCAGCAACTGCCAGGCAGCTAAAACTGAGGAGAGGACCCCATCCTCTGAAATTAAGGAGCAAGCAAGCAGCCCTGCCCCCTGCGCCTGTGGTGAGAGTGGCAGCCCTGATGATAACTGAATTGCCTTTGAGGCCATGCTTACTTTTTCTTGAAGAGTAAAGCATGTTCTCAGCTAAGTAACTCTATCTTCCCATCCGGTAGAATCCCAGATATATCATGGTCTTCCTTTATTTTGTCCCACCTCTGTTAGTTTTAGTTCAAATTGGCAGTGTCTCTTCTAGTACCATCTCATATCTACTCCTCACTTCTGCTGAGATAGCTGATGAAATCCGTGGTTTCCGCCCTTACTAATCTTATCAAATGGTTGTTCAGCCACACTCTTAGAACATGCTTTCTCATTCTTTGCAATATGAATGAACTGGTTCCATTTTGCTTAACAATTCTTTCAACTTATCTCTCTTCTCTCATATTTTACTTATAAACAGTAAGGAGAAACCAACCTGCTTCTTCAACACTTTGCTTAGGATTCTCCGCGGCTAAATATCCAATTTCATCTCTTGAAGTTCTGCTTTCCACAAAACACTGCAAAACAGTTCAGCCAAGTTCTTTGTCGCTTTATAATAAGAATCTCCTTTCTTCCCACTTCCGATAACGTGTTCCTCAGTTCCATCTGAGATCTCACCAGATTGACCTTTAGTGTCCATATTTCTACCAATATTCTATTAATGATGGTATATGTATTCTCTCAGATGACAGAGGCTTTCTTTGTAACTCTCCTCTTTTCTTTCTGAGCCCTTACGAGAATTGCCTTTAACATCCATATTTTTATCAATAGTTCCTTCAAAGCAATCTGGGCTTTATGGCATGCACCTCAGAAGTCTTCTGGCCTCTGCTCATCACTGAATTCTAAAGCCTCATCCATATTTTTAGGTATTTGTTACAGTAGCAACCCACTTTGTGGTACCAAATCTGTATGATTCTACTTGGGCTGCCATAACAAAATACCACAGCCTGGGTAGCTTAAGCCGTGGATACTTATTTTCTCATAGTTTTGGAGGCTAGAAGTCCATGATCAAGGTGTCAGTAAGTTTGGTTTCTGGTGAGGGCTCTCTTCTTGGCTTGTAGCTGGCCGCCTTCTCCCTGTGTCCTCACAGGGCATTTTCTCTGTGCTAGCAGGGAGAGAGAGCGAGTGATCTCTGGTGTCTCTTCCTCTTCCTATAAGGACGCCAATCCCATCAGATTAGGGCCTCACCCTAGGGCTTCATTTAACCTTAATTACCTCCCCTAAGGCCCTATACCCAAATACCATCACATTGGGGCTTAGGGCATCAACATATGAATTTTGAGGGGGGACACAATTGAGTCCATAACGTATGGTAACTGAGAGGCTGAAATTAGCATGGAATATGTGAAGAATGACATAAGAAGTATGATGTGAATTTAAACCCTCGCCGCCTTGGTATAAGAAAAAAGTATGATGCCATGTTTCAAGTGTTTGTGTGGGTGAGTGACAGGCCATGACGTGAGCCAGGAAAGTAGATTCTGGGTCTTAGGTATAATGTTTAAGTAATTTTGAGTTTTATCCTGCTGAGTAATTGAAAGACAGTGAAGATGTGTATATATTTGTGTGTGTGAACACATGAAGGTAAATATGTGTGAATTTGTTTTAAGAGTTACAGAGCTGGGAAGGCTGCATTGAAAGAGGCATTTGGGAGTTGGGTTGGAGAAGTGCATTGTAAATGGTAACCAGGAAGACCAGTTAGGGAACCACTGTACTAGTTCAGGTAAGGGATGAGGGCCTGAACCAGAGTAGTGACAAAGAGAGCAGAGAGGGAGAAAGAGATAAGCTGTTTGGAAGATAAAGATGACTTGGTGATTGCGTGTTGGAAAATCTTATTTTTAATCCTGCCGAATTCACCATTTCAATTTCATATCTACTGAAATTTGTTAGCCTTTCCTTTGTCTCTTCCTGAAGAGAGAATCTGTGTTAAGGTAATTCAGTGAATCAGACTGGGTGTAAAATTTTTTTACAAAGCAGTTTTTCAGTTTTATTATTTTCAAGAGTATAAGGGAAATTTATGATCTTACTTAGTATTGTATGTCTTTGAAAGCTGAGATTCTCTGTATTCATTTTTTTGAGAGGAACTGAGATTAAGAAAACATCTGTACCTTTCTACTACCCGAATCTCATTATACTCTTACTCTTGGTTACTTTAGTATCATCACCATTTAGTGAATGTTTGATAATCTGATTAGCTGCTGCCTCCTCATCAGAACTGAGGTATCTGTGTTCCACTCTCACCTGACTTCAGTTTCCTTTGCATCTGTCAGGAGGTATCCCTTCTCTTTCTAGAGCTTCGTCTGCAGGGCTGATACCGGGGCAGGGAACATTGGTTTGCTCCTTCTGGTTGTTAGAAGGCTGAAGTGCTTCCATATCAGACAGCTGCTGCTCTGCCTTGCGGAGTCTTCTTACAGCCGTGCCGCCCACGCCTCTCTGCCCCCTGGCCTGCAGGCCCGTTGAGAGGGTACAGCCTGGTTCAGCAGGGTCTTCCAGAAGAAAGGCCAGCGTCTGTGCTGAGTGGTTAGTGCCTGTGCCTCACTGGTTGTTCAGTGTTTTGAACAGTATTGCTCAGGATCTAGACGTATTTAGTTGTCACTCTTTTGAATTCTGTGGAGAGTGTATGTGAACGTGTCTTATGTCTGTTCCTTAGCTGATACGATCCTGGTGGCAGGGTGGCTGAGGAAGCTGCTCTGGGTCTGTGCTCTTGTTGCCCCTCTAGCTCCTGCCTAAGATAACAGTCAGGTGCTAACACGTTGACTCCGCTGGGTCTCTTCAAAGTCAGTGTTATTCCGAAGTCATTCTGACAGTAGTTTGGGCCATTTAACCTTTCTTTAAAAAATTCTTTTTGGTCATATAACGTTTCCTCTGGTGTGATTCTTTGTTAAATATCTGAACTGCTGAAGAGCCCTGCTCAGGAGTTTGAACATGAAAATGTCATCAAGAGCAAGAGCTAATTAATTTTCTTCTACACTGGACAGAACCTTTGATTACCTAAAGGTGACATAGGTACTGAATGTTCTAGCTATGAATGCTATTTTTATTTTTTTTAATTTATATATATATTTTTTTTGTCAGGAAGATTAGCCCTAAGCTAACATCCGATGCCAGTCCTCCTCCTCTTTTACTGAGGAAGATTGGCCCTGGGCTAACATCTGTGCCCATCTTCCTCTACTTTATATGGGACGCCGCCACAGCATGGCTTGACAAGCGATGCGTTGGTGCGCCCCCGGGATCCGAACCTTCGAACCCTGGGCCGCTGAAGCACAGTGCGAGTACTTAACCGCTACACGACTGGGCCGGCCCCATGGATGCTGTTTTTAGATATTTGTAATACATGTTTCCATTTTAGTAGTCCTATAGGTGATATTTTGTATAAGTTTTCCCCATACTCACAGAATTGGTTATTCCCAACAAGTTCAAAATATACTTTTCAAAATATAACTATTTATACCTAGAAAAAAACTCTGTTCAAGTAAAATAGAGGGATATTATATAGGTAGTTTTTTCTTGTTTGGTTTATATTTTTGTTCAAATGCTAATAAGTTAATGTCATTATAGAAGTATAGTATGCAAGAGTTATTTTTTAATTTTTGATTCCATCTTATAGCTTTTATTTAATTGTTTTTGATTTTACAGCCGGGGCAACAACAAGTGAACCTTTTACATTTGTTGCTCTGTCTCTGTGACTAATCACTTTTCTCTCTAAAAGCGGTGAGGAGTGTCTCTAAGGTTAAGAAGAACATGGTGAACTGATGTCACTGAAAATAGTTAGAAATTTAAAAACCTCCTGACAGGCTCTGATCAGTCATCTTTTTATAAGAATAAAAAGTATCAGTAGTACCAAGGAGTAAAGGTTTTTAAAATAAAAGAAAAATTAGAACAATTACTTTGTTTTACATGCATCCATTATCAGAGCAGGTACCTTAATATATCGTTGAACTCATTAAGTATTTCCTCTTTACAAAAGAGGGTGGGTCTTACTGCTTTGCTTACACTTAAAATTAGGTTGGAAAGGAGAAAGCATTCGAGTTAACTTCTTATACTCCTGTTGGAGCCTCCACATTACATTCGAAGGGGTCCCCAGCCTGTGACCTGAGTCTCTTGATTGTCTTCTTGTTTCTGAGCTAGATAACAAAGTGACTGTCTACCTTTTTCCTCCCTCCCTCCCAGTCTAAGTTCCTAGAGCAAGTCCTAGGAAGCTAGCTCTCTCTGTTATTTCCATGCTACCCCTTCAGCTGCGGATTGAAAAATAAATAAAATCTACTTTCCTTATGTGTATTTGGTAGAATCTTGAAAGATGTAGAAAAATACTAAAAAGAAAGTAAAAATCACCCCTAATCCCACAGTCGGATATTTACTCTTTATTCTGGAATACTTCCTTTTTCTTTTTTTGTGTGTGTATAAATATATTGAAATCATTACATATTATTTATATTCTGTTCTCCTGGTTTAGCACAGAGATTCTTAACCATTTTTGTGCCATGGACCTTTTTAACCCTCTTTAGCCTATGGTTCCTTCTCAAAATATTTTTAAATGCAAAAAATAAAATACATAGGATTACTAATGAAACTAATTATATTGAATGCAGTAGTAAAACTAATAAAACAAAGTTCGATATAGTAAACACATAGGTAAGAAACTTCTCACACCCCTCTGCACATGGTGCAGATTTGATTTGTTAATTCTTTGGTGGGGAAGTTGATCTTTGTTTAAAAGAATTACTAAAAATTGAGTTTCAGACCATTTCCTCTTATTCAGCCTTTTATCTTTAAAACCATATAAACAGAGTTATTTTCTCCTTTGTAGTGCTTTTGTTCCATTGAATGTTCCCAATAAAAAAAATTCTACAGAGTGGGAAAAAGTGAAGTTCCTGTTTGAAGAACTTGGAAGTAGTCGTAAGTATTTTTTTAAAAAACCATCCATAATAATTCATATTTCATGACCCTTAGGACTTCTTTGGGAAGTAGTCTCTTTTTACATTGTTAAGAATTTAACTGTACAATTCTTTTAACTTATGGTTAAAAGTGTGCTAGACAATTTAGGAGCTTTGTGTTCTAGCCATGTAGCTATTAGGTAGGTGGTCTCCTGACTTCTTCATAACATTACTATGTTGAAAAGAAATATGATCTTCAAAGTACTTTAGCCACAAAGGTTTTATAATTTCTCTGTGGTCTTTAATTCACTTAGGATAATATAGAATAATATGTTAAAGAAATGTGCCAGATATATTGGATTTTATTTTTAATTTTTAAGTAAGAGAACCCTGTATTGCTGTTTGATCATAATTAAGTAATCTTTCATGTAGAATATAAATTAGAGAGGTTTCAGTGAATGAAAATCTTATAAATTTACCTTACCAAAACATTTTGGAATTGCCTTTGTAGAAGTTTTCCTTAGCTTCATCAACATGGCCTCAGTTTTTAGAGGGAAGAAAAAATAGGCGGGTTTAGGAGGTTATATTAGGAAAGCTGCTTCCCATTGAAAAATACAGTTGGCATTAGAAACTGATATCAAATGAGAAGGTGTAGCTTATTACTCAGAATTTCATGTGCATTTGAACATAGTGACTTTATTTTTAAAGAAATCTAGAATACTTACTTTATAAATATTATGCTGAAAATTTTTATTGCTTTTGTATTTATTCTTTTTAATCGGTGCTGTACATTCTTTGATCAGCACTTCTTTCTCTTTGCCCAGATACAGTATTAAATGATGATTCAATTAAGTCTTGGAGTCTTTGCTGTACAACTCTTAATTTTCTTGCTTTCCACTTAAGATTTCATCTCGTAAATTGTGGTCCATTAATATCTTGCTGATACCAGCAAGAATAAAGATGGCAGGCTTGGCATCTACTAGTACTGAATTGTCAGGATTTATGCACCTGATCCTATTGCTGAGAAATAAATTGCTTCTTTTCTTGCAGTTAACTCCTTCAGGTCTCTTGAGTAACTACTCTTCTGCCCTAACCATTATTCTATAAGTTATGCTAGTCTTTGAGTATTAGTGTAACTTGAATCAGTGATTATATAGGTAGCGTTATTCTGGTTTCTATAATCTCATTCTCTTTAGTCCTAACATTTTTTTTTAACCTTCAAATCTCAAACACTGTATCCTACAGTACATTTTGATTATCACAGTTAGTAATATTAACTTTTTTTTCTTTTGGTGAGGAAGATTTGCCCTGAGCTAACATCTATGCCATTCTTTCCTCTCTTTTGTATGTGGGTCACGACCACATCATGGCTTGATGAGTGGTATAGGTCCGTACCTGGGATCCAAACTCGTAAACCCGGGCTGCCGAGCTGGAGCTGGCTGAACTTACCTGCTAGCTATGCCACTGGGCCAGCCCTGTAATACTAAGTTTTTTGATTGGCCAAATACGTTAGCATAATACTCCATTTTTTTAGTTCTATGATGCATGTTTTTTCAAATTTTTTTTTTTTTTTTGTGAGGAAGGTCAGCCCTGAGCTCTAACATCGATGCCAGTCCTCCTCTTTTTGCCGAGGAAGACTGGCCCTGAGCTAACATCCGTGCCCATCTTCCTCCACTTTATGTGGGACGCCGCCACAGCATGGCCTGACAAGCGGTGCATCGGTGTGTGCCCAGGATCCGAACCCAGGCCACCAGCAGTGGAGCACACACGCTTAACCGCTGTGCCACGGGGCCGGCACCCTTTTTCATATTTTTATATCTCTGATTTTGGGATGTATTTTACATGTGATAGTACCTTGAAATTGCAATCAGCCAAATGCCAGGCCTCTCCTAGTTGGTATGAACACCTTCTGTTGATACTTCTAGTAATCAAGAAAGTAACAGCATCAGTGTCTTTGATTTGATAAAATACAGTATTATAGTTTTAAAAAGTAAGGCTTAAAAATTTGCCTTCCATCATGTGTGAATTTGTTAATAATGTGCTCTCTTCAAGTGTTTTATATATAAAACTGTGAGGTGGGTTTAAGACGAGAGGTCATTCTAATTTTATTTTTTATTTATGAAAAGATTAATATTGATACATTAAATTAATCAAAAATTGTCTTTTGTTCTACAGGACCTGCATTTAAACTAGATCAATACAAGTCCAATAGAACCTGTATTAAAACTAGAAAAATTAGTGTTACTCCCGTGTAGGCATATTCAAACTGGCATTGTATTTCATTGTGTGATCTGGTATATTTATTTCCAAGTGTCCCCCCTGCCCCTCACTCACTGGCCTTCCTTTAAATAATCACCTAAATCTAACTGGTTAACGTAGTATCCCTGTTTTGGTGTTATGTTTAAATCTGTTCTCTGTTGTTTGCTTTCTTTTCCCTGCCACTTGGGCAAGTTAGCGCCTTTCAAGTTAAAGAGTGAAATAAACGCTTTAAGATTTTAGTTGTAGAGAAAGTTTAGTTTTGAGAAAGGCTACGAAATATTTTTGCCACTTTTTGAGCATCTAATATTTTGCTCATTTCTTTTTATGTTCAATAATTAGGCAGTAATTTTCCTCTTTAATTTTAAGAGGTAAAGGGAAGAAAATCTTAGTCTGAAAGATCTTTTACAAATCGGTTTGTGAAGAGCCCTTTACAAGAGTCCTTCTCCACTTGGAGTTAGCACTTGAAGGACGAGGTAGTACATACATATTGGGTTTATTCCTTCAGAATATAGTAGGAACACAATTTTTATGTTCATTTGTTGAATATAAACATTTGAGTAGTATAAATGTACTTTTTTAACAATGTTTTTCTTCCTTTGCAGACGGTTTAGCTGCCTTGTCATTTTCCATTAGTTCTCTGACCTTGATCGGAATGTTGGCAGCTATAACTTATACAGTGAGTATAATGGAGACAATTGAGTTAAATTAAAGAATCACTTTATGAAGCAATTTTTTTTACCTTAGTCATGTATTCAATTTAATTCTATTATCCTCTTGATTATGTTAGTGCTTTTTTGTTAATTTTTCCTAGTTTTCTTTACTTAGGAGGATAAATTTTTAACTACTTAGTCACAATCATTTTATATGTATTTGTGAAATTTAATATTCAAAAGGAAATTTTATAACTTGTGAACCTTGAAGGTAGTGACATCCTGTGCAGTAGTAGATTCAGTAATTCATAAGCATGTTAGAACTCTGAGCCCTAGATCAATATCTGTTACAGATTCAGTAGATTTATCCTACTTGGGGATACAGCGCTTTTATTTTTTTGAGGAAGATTGGCTCTGAGCCAACATCTGTTGCCCATTTTCCTCCTTTTTTCTCCCCAAAGCCCCAGTAGATAGTTGTATGTCATAGTTGTACATCCTTCTAATTGCTCCATGTGGGACGCTGCCTCAGCACAGCTTATGAGTGGTGAGTAGGTCTGCACCCAGGATCTGAAGTGGCGGACCCTGGGCCACCGAAGTGGAGTATGTGAACTTAATTGCTATGCCACTGGGCAGTCCCTACAGGGCTTTTAAAATCAGATATTTTACATAACTTGATATTTCTCTAGTATATATATACATATTGTATATATATACAATCTTATACTCTTGGAGACTTTGATTTTTTTTCAGTCTTTCTGGGAATGGTAAGGTATGGATTATAATAGCCTGACAAATTTGTGTACAGACTGCTCTTTGAGTTTTTTGCCTAAATTATAGAGGAAAAACCAGTAATAAATGCTTCTTACCTTCCTTCCGAAAGAGAGTTGTTCAGGAAGCTTTAAATTATCTAAAACTTTTTCAAATTAGTAGAGTTTATGTTTAGAACATTCTTGATTCTTGCAAAGATGGAAAATACTGGTTATAAAGAAAACATTTTTGGATATTGTTCCAGTATGTCTTCCTGTAGACATAAAATAAATGGGCTATTAGTGTGATAGCAGAATCTAGTTTTGATACATAGTCATTCAAGTGTCATAGTGTATAATAAAAGAAGTCTAAAATACATGCATTTTAATATCTGTCAGGTGCTTATTTGGGTACCCAGTTTTATTATTCATTGCCATTTTTGTTTTTTTTTGTGTATTACTAGACAAGGAATTTGCCATCTGATATCAGTGAGTAATTATTCTTCCATCTCATAGAATATATGTACAGCATGTGAGTTATTTGTCTTTCAAGAAGCAATCACAAGTTAATAACAAATTAGGGGTTAGACCTGGACTCTATTTGCTATTCGGTGACTGATGTGTTATGCTGATCTTGGGTTTGTCTTTTAACCTTACTGGGTCAATGTCTTCCCCATTAAATAGGAATAAAAAATGCCTCTTAGGGATTTTTGAAGGTCAGATGATACTGTTTGTAAAATTGCTTTGAATGCTGTAGGGAAATCAGTATATAGTAGTAGATGAAAGATTGGTCAGGAGAAACAAATGGAAAAAGAGGAAGCCAGCGTGTGAGGTCAGTGTCAGGAACTCCGGAGGGTCTGAGATTTTACCCTGCTGCGTCCTGCTGTGGTTTCATGGCTGTCGGCCAAATGTGCAAGACTTCTGGTCAAAGACAAAGAACTTATATTACTTATAGCAATAGCAGTAGCCATAGGATCAACATTTTCCTGTGGTTATTTGCTGGGTCCCCATTCTCACGGGGCAACTTGCGGAGCACCGGATGAGACTTGCACATACCAGAGGAACGTTGAGTTTAGGGAGGCTGAATCTTTTCTAATGGACAGTAAACCTGCCTGCTCTTTGCTCCAGAGGAAGATGCTCTCTTTTTCTTCCAAGGCTATTTGCTGTACAAACATCCTTGAAAAGATGGTATAGAAAAAAGGGCAGTTAGTGTCTGGCCTGCAAGGTGTGCAGAAATGGGAGACCCATGGGAATTGTCTCCCCGAGGTCAAGCAGTAGATGCTATGAAGAAAAATAAGGCAGTGTAAGGGAGATAGTCGTGGAGGCTAATTGTAATGTAAAGGTCAGAGGTGGCTTCTCTGACATTTGAACAGAGAGCCGAGTGAAGTGAGAGAGCCAGCCATGAGGAAGAGTGAGTGCTGAAGTCCTGATGAAGCACATCTGTGCTGTGATCAGATAATAGAAAGGTGGCAAAGCCAGGGTGGTGGGTGCTCAGTTGACAAGAAGAATGACCCAAGTTTAGATGAGAAAGCCAGAGGCCATGTTGTGTAGAGCCTTGTAGACCATGGTTAGGATTTTGAATTTTATTCTGATTGACATTAAAAGCCATTGGAAGGTTTTAAATGGAAAAGTAATAGGATCAGACTAACATTTTTATGGTATTACTCCGATGGCTCTGAATTGAATAAGCTGTGGGGGTGATGAGTGAGAAAAATGTGTGAAATTATTAAAATTCTTTGAAACAGAGCTTCCCTGTAGGAACAATATTATTGTAAAGATAAATATTTCAAACTAATGTAATATTTTATATTCAAATTGAAACTGTGAAAATTATCATTTAAGCAATCAATTAAACCAAATACAATAATCATACTGACCTAGTTAAGATATCTCAAGAATAACTTTACTTTTCTAGAATGCGGGGGGCTGGGCTGAAAGATGTTGATTAAACAAATCAGAGGACCTTATGATGGGGCTGAGGCTGGGAACCTGAAAGACGTGGAAGAGATGCTGAATAGGAAGGGAGGGGCCACTTAAGGCCTAAGACCAAGGGAGAGGGTCCAGTGTAACAGCATACCAGGATCAAACTGCCTAGGAGTTATATATTTCCTTTAAGTAGCATGAACAATAAAATTATGATCCTTGGTGGAGAGGCTTAAATGTGGATCTCGCTTGTCCACTGGCCCTTGAGCTACTTTATCATCTGAATTGACTCATCTCAAGAGTAGGGATAACATTTAATAAGGTTATGAGGATTTAATTAAACAGTTCACCAAGTCTTGGAATCTGTTGGCCGCTCAATAAATAGTCAGCAGTAACTCAAATTGTTGGATATTGTATTCATTTCGTATGGTTCGAACTATAGTTCCCACCTCTTTCCTCTTGCAGTTAAAGGAAACCAGATGCTGACAGCAGTTGTCTCATGATCAGGGAGAATGAGGATTATGAAAAGATAAGTAAGTCAAAGAGGCATTCACAGTTGGATGGTGGTTACTTGGGGGTGTGCGGATGGACAGATAAACATCATTTAAATAGCACTACGTGATATGCTCAAAACTCAGTGGGAGAATGTTTTGCTACCAAACCTCAGTCTGGCGACTTTTACTACCTAGTGTATAGAGAAAGGAAGAAGGGTAGGGTAGAGGAGACCCCGTTTAAGGGGGCAGCATGGTGTGCATAGCTGAGCACTCTCATGAGTGTGAGTCTCTATGTAAAGTCCAGTATCTGAACCTTAGCTTCCCCATCTGTGGAAATGGGCCAATAATACCTACTCAAAATTTATTACAAACTAGTTGAAAATCAATTGTTTATTTTAGATAGGTAGTTAATAGTACTGATTATCATGTTTGCCTGCAGGTGCAAAGTTTTCTTGTAACTGAATATGGAAAAGCTTGAGAATTGGTCTTTTCATGGTGGAGCATGGAAGAGGGTATAGTCTGTATTCAGGGGAAGTAAGAGAGGTTTAATTTTAATTAAAGTATCCAAAGTGGAAAGTTAATACTTAATACTTTGACCCTGAGGACAAAGAATTAATTATTAAAGGTAAAATCATGTCTGTTATAGAATCGCTAACTGTTAGTATTGAGACTAGAGAAGTTTTTGTAATGTGTGTGTCGGTCGAAGGTGAATTTCTTAGATAAGCATTATTGTTTAGTTTAGAAACTAGCTAATTCTTTAAATTTTACCAAGATTATACCCACTGTACCACGTCTTAAGGAATAGCCAAATAATTGGGCGCTCAATTTTAGGTGAAGAAGGTCAAACAGCATATTAGTTGCCTGTTGTTTTCAGCTTTAACTGCAAGGGCATCTGCTGCTTTTTAAATCAAAACAAACAAAACCCCTAGGCACAAATATTGATGTAGATATTTTAATTTTTTGGTGCCATCAAGTGGGGAAATGTTGAATAATGATATTTTCGTACAGAATGTGTATCGTATGGACCACAGAAGTGCCTATAGAAGCTGTGACTGCTGAGCTCTATCATATACCCTTGTCAGTGAGAAACCGAACGTGTCCTCCAGGATGCTTATGGATGTTCTATATAGTTATGCTAATCTGTGTGCATTTAGTATAAAATATGAACTAATGGATTAAAGAAAATTAAAGTGATAAATTAAGAATTGAAAAATAGAAATAGAGCAGTGGTTCTCAATAATCTTTGAAGACAGAGATCCCCTTTAAAAGTCAAATTGCTCAGCCTTCCATGTGATAATATGTTCCATTGAGTCTGTGACACTGGTTGTAAGATGCACCTTTATTTTATGTACCACTGTAAGGAAAGATCCCTGCCCATGCTTTCTTATCATTTATAATTTTGGTTTTATATTCAGTGAGAGAAATTTTTTAGACTTACATAAATACTTAAAAAAAATCATATCACTCTTTGCCCACAAAACAAGGAAAATATAAGTGAAATAAACTGGAAAGGTCTTCCCAAACTTCGCATTTGGAGTGTGAGTCTTCTGAATCACTTTGGAACTGGTTGGTCGCGTCCAGGTTTTCTTTCGTGCTGTCAGGAGAACTGATGATACGGCTCTCTTGAGCGCTCCACTCTGGTCCCTGGGATTTTCTTTGAAGCTGCTAAAAATTTAAGTTCTAGTTGTTTTGTTTTTGTTTCTTGTCTTGCCATGTGAAAGGCAATGCTTTTGATTTACCTAAGTAACAAAATGCACAATGGCTTCCACTGTGGCTGTTTTCCTTTCTGAAGCTCAGAAAGCATCTCCTGTTGCTTCACAAGAAAATGTAGAGTTACGCTCGTTGTTCCAGTGGGTGTTTGCTGCACTGTTTGCTGCTTTGTTCTCTTTCTCCTTTCACATTAACTTTTTGTTTCAATGTCAAATCATAGTACTATCTTATAAGACATTTTAAGTGGCAATTAAATTCAGTAGTTGTACCAAGAATGCATGTAATTCAACAGAAGAAGCAACTATAATGTGACCAGCTGTGATCAGATTTGTGAATGTGCAGATAATGACAACTCGTCATGACTTCTGCCTACTACATGTTTATAAGATGTTAAATGTGAGAAAATATGTATGTCTCTTAGAACCAAAGAGTATTTAAAAGGGAAATCTTTATTGAGTATGTGTTAAATGAAGTCTTTTATTAGTCATACATGTCCTTGAATAATAGGTGTTACAAATATATGCAAGACATTTATTCAGTTTACAGGCAGTGCTTGGTGTTGACCCTCTGCAGTAATCCAAGGCTCGCAGATTGAAAACCATCGTCTTAGATAGAGGAGAGAGATGTAGGAAAGAGGTGTTCTAAACTGGGCAGTGTAAGAAGATATTAGAAATGTTTATAGTTTGTATATATTCTTTCAAAACATTTTGAGTTTTAAAATACAGATGGTGATTTATTCTTGGAAGTTGAAGCAAATAAAGTTGGAGGCAATTACGGCTGGCCTAGAAGCATTTTAAATGATCCAGTCTCTTCAACCTTGTTGATTGTCTGGTAACTCACTAGAGGGCAGTAGCAAGCAATGAAAGTTTTGTGTTTCTGGAAAGGATAGTCTCTTCATACATTTTTTTTTTTCAAAGAAGTCTGAGGTTAAATTCAAAGGATTGTTGTTTAACGATCTTAAAGTTGTAATGATTAAATGTTTTGTGTAATGTGGTATGCCAAGCTTATCATAATCTAAATATTATAGTTAAATTTACTGATAATCATTGAAACTTAAACATACAATCCAAAAACAAGGTAACAGCTAGATAACCAAGACAGTGCCTACTTTCTTTTACTTGCTCTCTTCAAACAATTAAACATTCACAGGTAGGTGTTGTATTCTGGTCCCACTTACCAGAAGGTGTTACCAAGGACACATTTTTATTTTCTAAAATCTTTTACATTAAGCTATTTAGGAATTCAGTTCAACTCTTCTAATAAATATATAAATTCCATGTAAGAAGATAAGTTCATGTGAATAAAGAGCTCTCTTTTTAAAAGATTTTTGATTAAATATTATCTTCTTAGAGAAACTATTTTATTAATTTAATAAATGTTTATTCTTGGAATAAAGGTAGGAGAAAAAAGAATTGAGACCTAGTCCTTACATACCCAGTAGTCTACTGCAGTTGTTACTATTATAGCTGAGGAATCTTTATTTTTTTTAATTTTTTATTTTTTCTAGTGAGGAAGATTAGCCCTAACATCTAACATCTGTGCCAGTCTTCCTCTATTTTGTATGTGGGATGCCGCCAGGCATGGTTTGATGAGCAGTGTGTAGGTCTGCGCCCAGGATCTGAACCTGCAAAGCCCAGGCTGCCGAAGCAGAGCACACAAACTTAACCACTATGCCACTGGGCCGGCCCCAGGCACCTTTATCTTGAAGAGTTTTCTGAGTGATTCTGATTAGCCAAGTTCTGCAGATCTAGCCATAAATGTGCAGACCAGTAATGTTAATGTACGGTGTTATGTGCTGTAATTGAGTAATAAGCAAGGCACATTTACAAGCCAAGGAAGATTTCTCAGACATGGTGTAATTAAGCTGAGACCCGAAGGGCACTGAAATTTGCTAATGAAGTAGGGTGAGAAGGCAGGCATTCTAGATGAGGGTGTGCATGTCCTCAAGTATGGATGCTAGACAAAGCCCAAAGTAGTGTAAAACTGGAGTGTTTTAAGAACAGTGAACAATTCAGAGGCATGAGATGAGTTTGTGGGGTTCAGGTCATGAAAGGCTTGTATGCCAGAATTAGATAATTGGAGCCTATTCACAAGACCAGCAGTTCTACTTCTTGTTGAAAAAAATAGCAAAATAACATTTTCAAACAATCTTACATGAAATTCTGATATATAAAAAAAATAGATGAACGAAGTAGAATTGCTCTGGTTAGAGTAGCAGCAGCCCCTGGTCACTACCTGCCTTCT
Organism: Diceros bicornis minor; assembly: GCF_020826845.1. NCBI lineage: Eukaryota > Metazoa > Chordata > Mammalia > Perissodactyla > Rhinocerotidae > Diceros > Diceros bicornis. The sequence continues at coordinate 2,842,463 of NC_080753.1, forward strand.
TCTCTCCTGTAGCGGCCCTACAGACACCTACCCCGAATCCTAGCAACTCCTCCCTGAGCACTTTGAAAACTACCCTTGTTAGTCCTGGAGAATCTTAAAGGAAGTTAAATAGAGGAACGACATACTCTGACTTGGGTGTCAGAGAGAGATCGCTTTGGAGCAGTGTAGAAGATGAATTTTAGAAAGTGAGACCAGGGGCCGGCCCCGTGGCTTGGCAGTTAGGTGCGCGCGCTCCATTACTGGCGGCCCGGGTTCGGATCTTGGGCGCGCACCGACGCACTGCTTCTCTGGCCTTGCTGAGGCCATGTCACACATACAGCAACTAGAAGGATGTGCAACTATGACATACAACTATCTACTGGGGCTTTGGGGGAAAAAAAAGGAGGAGGATTGGCAATAGATGTTAGCTCAGAGCCGGTCTTCCTCAGCAAAAAAAACGGGAGGATTAGCATGGATGTTAGCTCAGGGCTGATCTTCCTCACAAAAAAAAAAAAAAAAAGTGAGACCAGCAAGACCTGTTTGGAGAGTGTAGATGACCTTGCGTTTGACAGTAGACTCTAAATAAGGGCCACGTTGTGTATATTGATTAGAGCGACAGATTCCTGGGGAAATGGTACTGAGTACTGAGGTTAGTATATTTAGGGACTCAGATCCGTCCAATACAGAATAAGAAGCGTTGGGGTAAAGTAAGTCTTGTTTGGCAGTGTTAGGAGGACGGGGAAATATCCTTGGGCATAAACTGGGTTTAGCAAAATATTTTTGCCTTGGCATTTGGTTGTAAAAAGCACCACGGTCCTGACCTGTGTTTAAATGACGAGTGAGTGTGGAGATTTGGTAAATAATCATCATGTAATACTACTCTTTCTTCATCAGAGGCTTACAGTGTTGTGTTACTTTTTTTCAATAATGTTTAAAAGATGTGGATCTACTACAACAACTAAATAGGTCAAAATGATAATGGGGTGGAGAATCCTGTAAGGAGAGGTTACACAGGAACTGTGGTACTTTGGCTCCCATAGGCTTTTTTCTTTACATTTTCAGTGTTTTGAGGATATAAAATTTAAGCTTAAAAATATAAATTTTAAATCTGATTATACTTTTTCCTTTTTATATTTTACCAAGATCATTACAAGTATAAATTTGGCAAGAATTGAGTTAAAAAATCACTCCACTCTGTTCAAATTACATTTTCTTCTAATACACACAGAACGTTCCCCCACCTCTCCCTTTTTTTGGATGATAGGAAAATCATGAAAACATTAACTTATGTTTTAGCAATATTTAAAATGCAAGATTTTAAATATTTCTCCATTAGCAAATATAAGGATTTGCATATTGGGTAATAATTTCAGCTGGTTAATTGTCTAAATACAACATGCTGTAAAATTGGTATAACCTGATAGAACTAGTTCGTTTATGGGATTTCCTTTTAATCATGTTCTGTGTTCATCTTCTTCCATAAAAAAAAAAAACCCTGATATATCAGAATTTATGCTTTGCTATTTGAATTGTGGTTTAGTCAGTATTTAATCAATGTCCAAAGGAGACTGAAAATATTAAAGTAGTTGAAATCGGCACTAGAGATATTGGAGGTCGTCTGGGAGTTGACAGCCAGGTGGTGGAGAGCATTAGAGAAAACACGCAGGACCACCTAGGCAGTTTTGGAGTTTGTGGTTAAGCCTGAGAAGTGGCATTTGTCACTTCTGCCTACGGTCGTTGTCCTGAACTCAGTGCGTGGCTCTGCCTGACTGCTGGGGAGACTGCTACGGTGTTCAGTGTGGTCGGTGGGGGAAAGGAAACGATGTGAGGAAATGATGTAAATACGTAGCGTTGTAGCAGCCTTGGAGCCTGTTGCTGCAGCCAGGAGGTAATCGTTGTCGATTTTGCTTCTAAGGGTTTAAGCTCAGTAATGATTTGAATAATGGTCACGTGACAATTGCCATTAAGTGTTTTTTAATGGTTACAATAAAAAGTCATCATTTAGGACTGGCTAATAGAGAATTGGGTAATATAAAATAATAATATGTTTATTCTTAGTGCTGTTGAATAGTTAAAAATTACTCGCAGGAAAATATTTAAAATACTTAGCAAAAAGATTGATTATAAATATTTAGAACTTGTAAATGAACTGTATGTTTATACAGATAATTGGTATGCTAATCAAATAATGTGGATATTAAAACACTTACATTTTACTAAGGATTTACTATATATATTTGGAGAAAATTGTTTTTTCTGTAGAAAATTTTGTAAATTGTTTTTACTAATTCACACTATCTGAACCTCTGATTAGCCTGAAGTTATAATTTATTTCTTTGATAAAGTAGTATTTTGCAGCTTGCCCTTTGAGGAATAGGTATTATCTCTTTGGGGAATAGTTAGTATTACTGATATGACTGTATGTAGATGTAGATATGAAATAAGCAGGAGAATTATGAGACAATGTAATTGTGATTCACTCCTGTATACTATGTTCTCCAGGGACTATACTCCTTCACAAATACTTACTCTTTTTGTACTTACTTTAAAGGATATTTTTACCTGAAAATTGTGTATAATATGTTTAAAACAGTATTACTAAAACACATTTTAATTTTGTTTCTTTTAGGCTTATGGCATGTCGGCATTACCTTTAAATCTGATCAAAGGTACCAGAAGTGCTGCTTATGAACGTTTGGAAAACACTGAGGACATCGAAGAAGTGGAGCAGCACATTCAAACGATTAAATCAAAGGTGAGGTGGTGTTTTGTTGTAATTGGGAAGCAGACAGTTACTTTGTCTTTGAGCTGTTTTCTGATGTGACTTAGGCATTGCTACACACATATTTTCGACATTGTTTGAATTTTTTGCAGCATATCATTCAAGAACCATGTCCATATTTTAAAAATTTGTCTTCTGTGAAGTGCAATACACTGTCAGTTTGATAATTTTTATCAATGTTCCAACAACTAAGAAACAAAAGTTCTCCTTACGTAAGATGAAGACCTTGCGAATTCCCAGGACTGCTTATTCCATGTGTAACATCGGGCTTTACTGTGTCACTCCTGTTCAAGTTCTGTGTACTAGTTGAATAAGCTAGAGATTACAAGTAACCACTAGTCAGTTATATGTACTTCTAAAAATACAAGAGATGTTTTTCTTCCTCCATCAGCTTCAAGTAACAGGTAAATCTTATTTATAGAACAGGAAAAAATGGAAAGTTTCCTAAATGATTCTACTAAACTAGCCTAATCCTGATGCAGAAACCAGATGATAATAGCATTCGAAAAAGAAAACCGTATATATACGGTCTTTCTTATGAAAATAGAGGCAAATATTTTAATATAAATAAAAATATTAGCAATTCAAAACATGTGCTGTACATAGTTGGTTTATCCTAGAAATGCAAGGATGATACATTGGAAATTATATTAGTAGTATATTGAGAAGAGTAATATAAGCATCTTAATAGATGCCAAAGAGTATTTGGTAAAAGTTAGTTTGTAGTTACAATTTTTAAAAAAAAGATCTTATTACCAAATTAGAAGAGAAGATACTCTTCAAGAAGCCCATAATGAAAATGATACTTAATGGTGAAAGAATAGAAACAGTGAAAGAATAGAAACAGTCTTGTTGAAGTCAGATGTAGGACAGTGGTGTCAGTGTCATTGTTACTCTGTAGCATATTCCTGGAGGTCCTAGTGATAAGAAAAAAATACTTGTAAACATTGGAGGGGAAGGAGAGAAAAAGGGAATTAACCTTTATTATTTGCAGATATCATCTAACAAGAAAATCTAAAAGAATCAACTGACTAACTGGTAGAACTAATAAGAGTTTATCAGGGTGCCTGGATACAAACATACAAAAATCATTAACCAGTTAGTTGGGGGATATAATAGAAAATGATCTCATTCACAGTAGCTGCAAATTATAAAATAATAATAAGTGTCAGAATCTTCTGGGTGGAAATCATAAAATTTACTGAAATACGTAATAGAAGACTGAAATAAATGCAGAACTCCATCAGTTCCTAATTGGGAAGATTCAGTATTGTAGAGATGACAGTTTTTCACAAGTTCAGGAGGAAATTCAGTGAAATCCATAAAAGACAAAAAATGAAATTTGTGTAAACCTCCTACCATAAACCAAAACAGGTCCTGAGTTCAAATCAAATATGAAATTCACAAAACATGAGGAGAAAGTGAAAGTAAAACGTTATCTTGGTGTGTAGAAGTCCTCCCTAAACAAGACACAAAACCCGAGTGCTCATTAAGAGACGGGTGAGCTTTACATTTTTATGTTTTAAAGTTTATGTACCAAAAAGGGGGCACCAGAAAGGAAGTTCAAGACTCAGCAGTGGTATGGAGGAGATAGTCAGCCATACAGGCGATCTGTAAAGAGCCTTTCAGGTCGGTAAGAGAAAAGGACAAGCAGTACCTAGAAATCACAGACTAAGGACTCAGACAGTTTCCTGAAGGAGCAAGTGAACTGATCAGTGAGAATGTGAAATGATGGGGCCGGCCCTGTGGCTTAGTGGTTAAGTTGCACCCTCCGCTACTGGTGGCCCGGGTTAGGATCCCGGGCACGCACCGACTCACCACTTGTCAGGCCATGCTGAGGCGGCGTCCCACATACAGCAACTAGAAGGATGTGCAACTATGACATACAACTATCTACTGGGGCTTTGGGGAAAAAAGGGAAAAAAAAGGAGGAGGATTGGCAATGGATGTTAGCTCAGGGCCGGTCTTCCTCAGCAAAAAGAAGAAGATTGGCATGGATGTTAGCTCAGAGCTGATCTTCCTCACAAAAAAAAAAAAACAAGTGAAATGATGCTTCAGCTCCTTAGCAGTAAGTAGGTTGACCAAGCATCCCAGTTTGCCTGGCACCTGAGGAGTTTTCCAGAACATGGGGGTTTCAGTGCTAAAACCAGGATGATTGGTCACCCTCATCATCAGAGATGTGCTAAATAGAATAACTCAGTATTTTTTTATCCTTTAGAAGTCTTAAATTTTTACTTTTGTCAGGTATTGATGAGAATTTGGGGATAGGCATACTGTTTGTGGGAATATAAAATATATGGCTTTTAAAAAAAGTTGAATGTTGTGACATATGCCTATACACACAAATGCATACCTTTTAGTAATTAAAGTTTAATCCAACATTTCATGTCTAGGAATCTATCCTACTGGACCGAGGTGAATAAGGCTGTTCATGCACATTGTTAATGGTCACTTTGGCCCCCCAAAAAACGATCTAAATCTTCAAAAATAAGATATTCATTAAATTCAGATACCGTGGTGTAATGTGTTGTGCGAAGATGAAGAGGGCGCGGTAGATTTACGTAGCTTGAAGAGTGTATCTTACAAAGTCAGACTGTCTCAGTTGAGATTCTGGCTCTGCTGATTATACGTGTAATATCCGTGCGCCTTACTTTCCTCATCTAATAAATGGATATAATACTATTACCCACCTCAAAATTATATTCTGAAGATTTAAGGAGAATAAATGTAAAAGAACAGATTAGTTTTAGGCACAAGAAATGTGCTCAAGAAATGTTAGCTATTATGTACAACAGAAAACCACACTATATTTGCATAAATGCATGCCTGTCAGTACATAGGAAGCGTGTGGAAGGATATTGATCTGCTTAACAGTGACAGCCACAGGACAGGGGAGTGGTCACTGGGGACAGTGTGAAGGGAAGCTTTCACAGTTTACTTTTTTTTTAAACAAAAGGCATATATTTATATATTTTATAATTGTGGTTTTTTTCCCCAAACGAGATAGTTGGTTGACTGCTGGGTGTCTGTCCTGGTGTTTGTTTCTCTGACCAGAGTTCTTCTTATATTGGTTTAGTCGGCTGGCAGAGCAGAAAGGGCACCGTCCTTCCCTCCACCGAAGTGCTCACCAGATAGGAGATGGCTGGTGGTTGTTGTCAGGGGACAGTAAATTTTTTTTTTTCTGAAATCGTGAAAGCCAGTGGTGAAATAAAATTACCTCATTGTCAGTATCCTTTTGATATTAGAATGGCGGCTTTGAGGAGAATTGTTATGGTTGAGATCTAAAGTACTGGACCCTCTCGTACGGCATTATTGCCTGAATGTGTCTTCTAGAAGGGTTGTTTGTTTTATTCCTCTGTCCTTCAGAAAATACTTTTCTGTAAGATTCCCTTTTTTGGCATACAATTTGATAATACCCAACGTACTTGACTTAAAGGAGTGAAGATAATTAAATATAGTCCAGTGTATGCGAAGTGTGGTCTCTGGACCAGTAACATCAGCATCTCATGGGAATAGAAACGCAAATGCTAGGCCCCACTCAAGACCTGCTAACTCATAATCTCTTGGGGTAGGGTCTAGGAATCTGTGTTTAACAAACTTTTCAGGTGATTGGTATGCATGATCAAGGTTGAGAAGCAGTAAGATAAGATATGGAAGAGGATGGCTGGTTCCAGAAGAGCGTGGCAGTGCCGTCAGGTACAGCGATCCTTGTACCCGTGTCAGTCTCTTGATTACAGGGTATTCGAGTATTGTCTCCATTGTAGCTGTGATTTCAGGTTGAGGCTGCACTACGATACGCTGCAGAGCAGTGTGTTGTATATCTGCTAAGAACCTATTTAAACCTTAATAGGGATAGTAACGTTCTAATATTGAATGTCTTTACATTTTAAAAATGTAGTCTTGTGTAAGTATTTTTCTTGTTCCTTCTCATAAAATGAACAAATTTACATTTCATCTTTTTTTCTATTTAGCAGTTGTTTTATTATTGTTGTTTATTACTGTTTCCGATTGGAGACACTTAGGGGCAGGGTAGTTCAAGTGAGAAAGTGTATCTGTGAGACGTGAGAAAGGTGTGCTCGTGGTTACAGTGAGCATCACATAAAAATAGAGGGAATGACCTCTCAGATAGGTGGGCCAAAGAAAACAGGACTCATTTGCACATGTACTTGGAGAACAAGGAAGTGCTGATTCTTAGCAATTGTTAGAAAAGCCTCTGCATACCGCATATTAGTATTGCATCTCTCGCTGGTATTTGGATCAGGGGCTGAGAAGCATCAGTTCAGATCACTGTAACACAATCACTTGACCAAAGAGAGAGAAGAGGTAGGACCAAATATATTAAGATAAGGGATAGAAGGAGAAGTTTGGAGGTGAGGGAGAGTAATTGAACAAAGTATATAAAGTAACCCATAAAAAGGATGTCTTAAAAAATATTGCTCTCTCTCCATATAATGTCAGCCTTGGTGCTTTAGCAGTTAAGATTTGGCTCTCACCGCCGCAGCTGGGGTTCATTTCCCATCAGGGAACCACACTACGCATCTGTCAGTTGTCACACTGTGGTGGCTGCGTGTTGCTGTGATGTTGAAAGCTCTGCCACTGGGATTTCAAATACCAGCAGGGTCACCCACGGTGGACAGGTTTCAGAGGAGCTTCTGGACTAAGACAGACTAGGAAGAAGGACCTGGGCATGCACTTTTGAAAAACTTGGCCGTGAAAACCCTATGAATAGCAGCGGAGCATTGTGTGATACAGCACCGGAAGGTGAGAAGGTGAGAGGACAGAGCAACAAGACCAGGCAGGGTTCCGCTCTGCGATACACAGGGCACTGGGAGTCAGAATCCACTGGACGGCACTAACAGCAACAACCACTGGACTTGACCGTATGTTTGGAAAATAGGGCTCAAGAGGAAGTTCAGTATTAAATAAACACATCCACGTGTTGATGCTGACCTTGGTTCAGAGATGTGTATTGTCATGTCGAAGTTGTCAGTTTTTTTCTATTTGTAAATTTGCCTGTGGATTCCAATCTAAAAAGTTTTTGTTGCCTGATCTTCTAAATCTGATGGGTGCTTTATTAGGACCTTAATGGTAAAAAAAAACTGTTTAATTTTGTTCTGTTATTTGCAGAGCAAAGATGGTCGACCTTTGCCAGCAAGGGATAAACGCGCCTTAAAACAGTTTGAAGAAAGGTTGCGAACACTTAGGAAGAGAGAGAGGCACTTGGAGTTCATTGAAAACAGCTGGTGGACGAAGTTTTGTGGCGCTCTGCGTCCCCTGAAGGTAAGTGGAGTTTTAAAAAATTATGCTGTCACTTTCTTTCAGTTTCTGTAGTACCTCTCAGAGAGGTTGAGTTCTGTTGTTGAGGCAGTGCAGCATGGTACTTAAGAGCATGAATTTTGGAGTTAAAATAATCTGGGTTTGAATCACAGCTCTGTCGTTTGGGCAAGATATGTGACCTCTCTGAGCTTCATTTACTCATGTGTAATGCAAGTATTATAAGAGTCGTTGGGAAATCTAAATTAAAATATAGGTAAGTAATATAGTATGGTGCTAGCATATTTTGCAAGTTTGTACTTTTCTATAAATAGGAGATCTGGGACCTGTATTAGAACTCAGGGGTCCTAACTGAAAGTAATAGAATTTGCTTTATTGTTAGATGATATGTTTCTGAAAGTATGTAAAAAGTATTATTTGAGACAGAAAATCATAACTTTCTCTTTTTTTTTTTTGGAAACCATCGTTTGCCAACCTTGAATACTTGGGACTAATTCAAGTGGTACCTAAACTTCAGTACCAAGGTTGAATTAAGGTCGTCGTCATATGACCCTGAGTCTAGAAAGTAGCTAGAACCGTTGGCCACAGACTTCCCTGTGTGCCCACTCCGTATCTGGCATTTCAAACACCAGAGCTTTGTATACAGAAGTATACAGCTGCAAAGTGTAATTCAGAAAGTGCACTGAGGGGCTGGCCCTGTGGTGTAGCGGTTAAGTGCGCGCGCTCCGCTGCTGGTGGCCCGGGTTTGGATCCTGGACACGCACCGACGCACCGCTTCTCCGGCCATGCTGAGGCCGCATCCCACGTACAGCAACTAGAAGGGTGTGCAACTATGACATACAACTATCTACTGGGGCTTTGGGGAAAAAATAAAAAGGAGGAGGATTGGCAATAGATGTTAGCTCAGAGCCGGTCTTCCTCAGCAAAAAGAGGAGGATTGGCACGGATGTTAGCTCAGGGCTGATCTTCCTCACACACACACACAAAAAAAGTGCACTGAATAGACTGGTTTGAGGAAAGTTAGGTAACATGAAGCTAAAAAGGGGCTTTTTGCTAAATTTAAAAGAAAAACAGGTGTTTTGGAGAATCCCGTGGAAGATCAGTCAGGTTGAATTCTGGTGCTGCTTTGTCTTCCTTTTCTAATTAGAAAGGAAATGAGGAAATGCACTGACTGCTCACCCCAAAAGCTCTTCTTTTGAAAGAGTTCTTCAGAAGTCTACCACAAGCAGTCAGCTCTGTGCGTCACTTGTTAACATTGTCTGTTAGCAGACGTTTTCTAGAGACTCACCCGGTCCTTCTTCCCAAGGAGTTTTGTCTTCATAGCCCCAGAGCTCGGAGGACACCCGCCCCAACCTTATCTCAATTCTCAGTTGTTGTAGCTTCTTCTCAGTATTTGTAGCCTTGTCTCTAACATGAGCTGCCTTCTTACATATGCACTGCCCGTTTCACTGAACGTGTGCTTAGAGGGATTTTTAAATCAACTTGATTAAGGGTATAGTTTGACTTTGCCAAATATAGATATGTAGCTGTAAGACATGCACATCACCCCAGAAAGCTGCTCTGTCTCTCCCAGCCCCCTTGAGTTCAGACCGCAGATAACCACCAATGACCTTTTGTCATTATAGTTGACTTCTATCTGTTTTGTAATTTCATATAAATGGAATCATCGAGTGTACAATCTGTTGTCTGTTTCTTTGGCTCAGCTCAATGTTGTTGAGATTCATCCATGTTGTTGCATTTTTTTTTCCAGTGGTTCTTCCTGTTTTACTGCTGAGTAGCATTCCGATGTGTGTCTGTATCACAATTTGTTTATCCACTCATGTGTTAGTAGAGATGTGAGTTGTTTTCAGTTTGAAACTATTATGACTAATGCTGATGGGAACCTTTGTGTACAAATCTTTGTGTGGATAGGTGTTTTCATTTTGTTTGTTTTTCTTGGGTAAATAGCTAGGAGTAGAATTGCTGGGTCTAATGTTTAGTATATGTTTAACTCTATGAGAAACTGCCAAAGTATTTTCCAAAGTAGTTGTACCATTTTGCATTCTCACAGCAGTACAAGATTTCCAGTTGCTTCATATCCTTGTCAACTCTTATGTTGTAACTGTTTGTAATAGTTATTCTAGTGGGTATGTAATAGTGTCTCATTATGGTTTTGATTTGCATTCCCTGATGACTAATGGTATTGAATATCTTTTCGTATTCTTATCGATCATTTGTATATATCTTCTCTAAAATGCTTGTTTAAATCTTTGGCCATTTTTAAAATTAGGTTTTTGTTTTTTGAGTGAGTTACAAGAATTCTTTATATATTTTGGATTGAGCACTTTGTCACATAGATGCATCCTGGGTGTTTTCTCCTGGTTGATGGCTTGCATTTATGTTTTCTTGCATTTATGTTTTATAGCAGACATTTTCTCTTATGTTTTCTTTTAGAAGTTTTATAGTTTTGGCTCTTATATTTAGATTTGTGGTCCATATTAAGGTAATTTTGTGGTATGGTATGACTGAAGGGTCAAGGGTTATTTTATTTTCCATATGGATATCTGTTTGTTTCAGCACCATTTTTTGTGAAGACTGTTCTTTGCTTGTTGAATTTCCTTAGCACTTTTGTCAAATCAATTGATCATACATATAGGTGGATCTATTTCTGGACTCTTCTGCTCCATTGATCTAATATGTCCTTATACTAAAACCTGATTACTGATGCTTTAAAATCAGTCACGAAATCAAGTAGTAGAAGTTCTTCAGTTTTGTTTGCCTTTTTCAAAGTTGTTTTGGCTATGCTAGATTCTTTGCATTTCCATATAAATTTTAGAATCAAGTCATAATTCCACAAGGGATTCCATGGGCATTTTTGTTGGGATTACTTTGAATCTATAGGTAAACTTGGAGAGAATTAATATCTTAATGTTGAATCTTCCAATCCATGAACAAGATATCTTCCCATTTATTTGTTATCTTAAATTTCCCTCAGCAGTGTTTTATAGTGTTAAGTGAAGAAGTCTTGCAAATATTTTGATAAATTTATCTATAAGTATTTCTTTTTTTTATACTAACACAAATGATTTTGTTTATTTTCAATTCTCAATTATTTGTTGCTAGTGTATAGAAATTTGGTTTTGTACATTGAGCTTATATCATGCAACCTGGCTAAATTACTAGTTCTAGTAGCTTTATTATAGATTTCTAAAGAATTTTTATGTACATGATCATCTCAGCTGCTAAAAGGTACAATTAGTTTACCATTTATTCCTTTTGCTGTATAAATGTGTCATTCCTGCGTATTGATCTAAATTGTTACCTATCTTTCCATTATCTGGTCCTAAGTTAGGAATAATAGGAATAATTAGTAATAGGCATGTCTGAAGGAAAAATCTGGGGATACAAAATTATTATTATGTAATTGAGGATTTAACATGAATGCAAAGGGATAAACACTGCTTTTTTTGCTCAAATTAAATATGAAAATCATTTATTATTCATCATTTCCATATTTGTCCACAGTTGATATAATTCAGAAATAGGAAGCCACATGCTGTTAGTGCTTCTTAAACATTAGCATCCAAGTAGTCCTGGGGGAAGAAGGTAGAGACAGGTCCACTCACCCCTCTGCACTGCTCAGTGTATGCTAAAGGTGATTTAAGACCTGCGAGAAGCTCCTGATAGAAAATTTCTTTGAAGTTAATGTTGTATCTCAAAATTTTGTGGTAGTATTGCATTTTACCCTGTGCTATAATCCATGTTTGTTTTATTATAAAATGTATTAAAATTTTGCAAATGCAAAAGTTCAAAGTTCTACACTTCTGCAGGTTTTTTTCGTGGGAGTAGATGCCGTGAGATGCCTCTTGATCTTGTGATTTCAGATGGCCGTGCACCCCTAGGATGTGCACCCTTGTTTCCAAAGCTTGAGGGTTCCGAGCGTGGACTTTGTGTCACATACATCCAGTGTGAAGTCCTTGCTCTGATCCTCACCAGCTGTCATTTCTTGTAAATTCACCTTTCCAAACCCTCAGTTTTCTCATCCTTAAAATGGAGTTACATACTTATCTTATTTTTATTACGGGAATTAAATGAAATAATGTGTGTAGTGCATTGCCTTTTGATGTAAACAGCTTAGAAAATTGCAGCTGCTATTGTTGTAGTTCTATAAATAGGATTTTTCAACTTCTTAAAAACTACCATGGAGCTCAAGGGAGAAAATTAGTTTTGTGTTGAAGACACTTATAAAAATAAGGATCTAATTAGAATAAGTTAATGGCTCCTGGAAACAACATTTATATATAGTACTGAACACATTTCTAAGCATACAATCTAATGTTCATTAAATACTTGATTAAACTCTTCCATAACAGAAGGGCATACTTTGAGCTTGTAAAACTAATTGGCCTGGTAACCTATAGATCCATTAGATTTTGGATGTATATACAACTCTTTTTACTATATATAGTATTTTTCTGTGTATACACCTCTTATTATATATGTACCTCATATTTACATAGAAAGTTATAAATTCATGTCCATAATTATATCACATATATTTTTTCAGACTTTTTTTGTTGTGGTAAAATATACATACAAAATTTACCATTTTAACTATTTGTAGGTGTACATTCATTGTCATTAAATACATTCACAGTGTTGTGCGACCATCACCACTATCCATTTCTGAAACTTTTTTGTCATCCCAAACAGAAACACTATCCGTTAACCAAGAACTCCCCATTCCTCTCCCCACCCCACATCCCCTAATGACCTCTATTCTGCTTTCTGTCTCTCTGAACTTGCCTATTCTAGAGACCTCATATAAGTGGAATTATATTACTATATTTGTCCTTTTGTGTCTGGTTTATTTCACTTTGCATAGTGTCTTCAAGGTTCATCCATATTGTAGTTGTATCAAAATTTCATTCCTTTTTAAGGCTGAATAATATTCTGTTGTATGTATATACCACATTTCGTTTATCCATCCATCTATTGGCGGAACTTTGGGTTGTTTCCAGCTTTTGGCTATTGTGAATAATGCTGCTGTGATAATTGGTCTACAAGTATCTGTTTTATTCCCTACTTTCAGTTCTTTTGAGTATATACCTAGTTATGGAATTGCTGGATCATATGGCAATTCTGTGTTTAACTTTTTGAGGAACCTACACACTTTTTCACAGCAGCTGCACCATTTTACATTCCCACCAGCAATACACAGGGTCCCAATTTCTCCACATCTTCCTCAATACTTCCTTCCGTTGTTTTGATCATAGCCAGCCTTATGGTTGTGAAGTGGTATCTCATTGTGGTTTTGATTTTGATTTCTCTAATGATTAGTGATGTTGAGCATCTTTTCATTTGATTATTGGTCATTTGTATATTTTCTTTGGACAAATGTTTATTCACGTCCTTTGCCCATTTTTAAATTATATTTTATTGTTGTTGAGTTGTAAGAGTTATTTTTAATATTCTACATATTAACCCCTTATTTGATATATGATTTGCAAATAATTTCTCTCATTTTCTGATTATCTTTTAACTCTGTTAATAGTGTTCTTTGATGCAGTTGAAGTCCAATTTATCTATTTTTTCTTTTGTTGCTGGTGCTTTTGGTGTCCTATCTAAAACTAATTGCCAAATTCAATGCCATGAAGATTTTCCCTGGTTTTCTTCTAAGAGTTTAGTACGTTCAACTCTTACGTTTAGGTCTTTGATCTCTTTTGAGTTAGTTTTTGTTTATGGTAATGGATAAAGGTCCAACTTCGTTCTTTTGCATGTGGATGTCCTGTTTCCAGCACCATTTGTTGAAAAGACTGTTCTTTCCCCATTGAATGGTCTTGGCACCCTTGTCAAAAATCATTTGACCATGTATGTAAAGGTTTATTTCTGGGGTCTGTTCCATTGGTTATGTGTCTGTCTTTATGCCAGTACCAAACTGTTTTTCTGTTTCTGCAAAAAACACCATTGCAATTTTGATACGGATTGCATTGACTCTGTAGATCATGTTGAGTAGTATTGTCATTTTACCAGAATTGTCTTCCTATCCATGAACATGAAATGTCTTTTCATTTATATGTATCTTTAAGTTCTTTCAGGAGTGTTTTGTAGTTTTTAGTATATGATTCATTTGCCTCCTTGTTTAAATTTATTCTTAAGTGTTTTATTCTTTTTGATGTTATATAAATGGACTTGTTTTCTTAATTTCCTTTTCAAATTGTTCATTGTTAGCAATATGCATACTTCAGAAAAAAAAAGTTTCTTTGAATCAGACCCGTAATGAAGAACTAGTAAAATTTGTATTTCTATTTGTCCCACTTCTCTCCAACCTCGCAACAAGCAAGCAAAACTAAACACAACTAAATTTCGTAAGGTAAGCGAGCAGTGAAATACAATTTTATACACACTGACCGTGCTTGGTTGTTTTGCAGGTCTGTGGGAATATTTTAATTGTTCTTTACTAGTATTTCAGTTATCCTGGAATCCTCTGACATTGAATGTGAGTTATGTTTAAAGACGTAGCAGATGCTTTCCTCAGACAGTAGTATTTAAAGCACTCATAGTTTTTCTGTATTTTAGGCCACACCATGTGAAAATGCCTAAAGGCAAAGGCTGGCACTTTCTAGCTTTAAAGAAGGTTTATAAATATTTTATTGGAAGTATAAGTGTGCATTTCGAATTTTTACTTGATCGTTCTTCGTTTGCGAGGTACGTTTTGGTGTAGGTGCTTCCTAATTTAGGCTAAAATTGATATGTTTTGGGGTGTTGATGTTGGTAGGTATTGGGGTTCCTGTACCTGTGGGGCTTGTGTAGATTGTCAGTGACTTTATGGTGTGGATGTTGAAGTTTATGAAGAGTAACCCACTTATCAGTGATCTAACCCGTCTTCACATCAGTGCAGCAGGGAAGGTTAGGTGCATAGGGACTCTTGGATTGGTGGGACTTGAAATCAGCGAGTGATCAACACTTAACCTTTTTTTTTCTGTGTTTGTGTTTAAGAACAACTTATTTAACATATCTTGTTGATTCATTAACATTGAACTTACCACCAGCAGCAGTATAACTCGTGCCTGAACAAAGCTTACTGAACACTTGTGTTCTCTCAGTAATTGCAGTCTGCTTGCTCTTAGGAGCACCAGGCAGCACTTCAGCACCATGCTTGCGGGCTATTTTAAACAGCAAAATCACTGACAAAAAGCACAAAAATATGAAGAATGTAGCAGGAAATAGACCCTGAGGAGGACACTTGTTTACAGGTAGAGAGCTGAGACTAGAGAGCAGACTATTGCCTTGTTCAGCTTCAGCTGGGAACTTGCACATCAGGTGACAGGTTTTTCACCACTCTACATACATCTGCAGATGACCTCAAAAGTGCCACAAGTATGGATTTTAAGGTTATAAATAAATTTTAGTGAGTAGGTGAATTTGCAACTACAGAATCTGCAAACAAGAATCAACTGTACCTATAAGTAAAAACAAAAAACCCCCCAAATTCAGCAAGTTTTCTCTGTAGCTCTTACTGCAAACTTTGTGTTAAACAAAGACAGTCTGGGACAAATTGCATGGGAGAGAGAAGAGGAGATTTGAGATGGGCTGTTAAGATTGATCTGAAATCACAAAAAAGTTAGGCGAAATAAGGCAGTCACTAAAAGACAAGTACTGTATGATTCCACTTATATGAGATACCCAGAGTAGTCAAAGTAGAATAGTGGTCACAGGGGTTGGGGGAAGGAGGAGTGGGGAGTTCTTGTTTAATGGGTACAGGGTTTCAGTTTTGCAGATAAAAAGAATTCTGAAGATTTGTTGCACAACAAAGTCAATATACTTAACACTACTAAACTGTATACTTAAAAATGATTAAGATGGTAACTTTTATGTTATGTATGTTTTACCACAATTTTAAAAACTAAAACAGAAATGCCCAAAAACCAGGAAAGGGTGAGGAGAGTTGAACTCAAGGGAAAAAATTGGAGGGAAACAGAGTTAATTTCAGAATGAAGCTAAAATTACAGGGTGTCCACAGGAGAAGAGACTCAAATCAAAATTTAATAAGAGACATTGAAGAAAGGAGGGAAAACAACCAAGAGAAAGAGAACGATGAAGCGACAATGACGAGAAAGAGAAAGAAGAGCTGCGTGTGTGATTGGTGTCCATGCAGAAGCAAACAGGACAAATGAGCAGAACTCACATGGAAAGCCATGATCCCCAAAAACCACCTAGAAACAGACAGACATGCATGTACGTATGGATATACCCACTTTTACCTAGGAAAATTGATGTACAATTTCCTAGTAAAACTGATTTCAAAATTAAAGAAAAATCCTCAAGATTTCCAAGTAAAAAAAAATCAACTGACTTATAAGGGCAACATAATTAGATTTATATCACACTTCTCCAGAGACGTACAAAGCAAGGCAGGAATGGGGGAACGTTAAAAAAAAAGTCTCAACGAAAAAGTATGAACCAAGGCATTTATATCTAGCTAAACTATCTTTTAGAAAAAATTTTTAGACATATAGGAACTCAGGGAATTATGTACACATGAACTCTTTTGAGAAATCCACTAGTCCTCTAGCTTCAACCAATCAAGAGGTGAGAGGGAAATATCAGCAAAAGGAATAAAGGTGAACATTTAATATTGTGGATTATGAAGAGAAGGTGTGGGATGATCTAGATATTAGACAAAGTAGAATTCAAGCCAAAAAACATTAAATCCAACTTTTTGTGATAGACGGAATGCCTACCTCCTTTCCCAATGGTGTCCATGCCCTGATCCCTGGAACCTGTGAATATGTTCCATGAAGTGGCAGAAGGGACTTTGCAGTTATAATTAAGGTTACAGACTTGAGAATATGCAGATTGTCCTGGGTTATCTGGGTGAGCCCAGTCTGATAACATGAACTCTTAAAAGCAGAGAACTTTTATGGCTAGAGTCAGATGTGAAGGGTAAGTCAGAGAGATTCGAGATATAAGAAAGACTTGACTTGCCATTACTGATTTGAAGATGGAAGGGGCCATGTAAAAAGAAGTGCAGGCAGCCTTAAGGAATTGAGAAATGAAGACTTCAGCCCTGTAACCTCAAGGAACTGAATTCTACCAACAGTCTGAATGAGCACGAAAGTGATTCTTTCCCAGAGGCTCCAGGAGGGAATACGGCCCTGCTGACACCGTGGCCTTCTGGCCTTGTGACACCTTAAGCAGAGAACCGGCAGAGCTGCGCTGTGCCCAGGCTTCTGACCCACAGCAACTAGGAGGTAATAAGTAGGTGTTGTTGTAAGCCACTAAATTTGTAGTAGTTTATCACAGCCGCAATAGAAAACTAATACAATTGTTAATATGAAAATTCAAAATTTACAATGAACGTATAACAATTATGAATATCTTTGTACCAAATAACATAGCAACCATCTTTATGAAGCAGGAACTATGGGAGATTCAAGGAGACATAGATTGAAACATGCTAACAGTAGGAGACAAACATAACACCATACTCAGGGTAAGACATTTCAAGTGGACAAAATTGAGTGACAACATGGAAGACCTAAATATATTCAGTAAGAAAGGTGTAGCATAACTTTTGAACTTTACATCCTGATAATAGAGAGTACAACTTCTCTCCAGGTGCTCATAGAACATTCACTAAAATTGATCATATGTCGTGAAGAAAGGATCAGTAAATTCCATAGAGTTGATATGTTACAAACAACTCTTCTCTGATTGTAATGCATTAAAACTAGAAATTATAACAAAATCAGTAAGCTAAGACACTTTTCACTTGGAAATTAATCTTATATTCAGCAACTCAAAGGTGAAAGGAAAGGAGAAATAAAAATATATTGCACAATTTCTAAAAATTAATGGTAATGGAAACATCATATTAGGGATACATGGGGATACATTTAAAACAGTGACCAGAGAAATTCATAGCCTTAAACACATTTATCAATAAAAATGAAAGGATAATAATCTACACATTAAATTCCAAGCTCAAAAGGCTAGCAAAGGAGCAAAGTGAACCAAAAGAAAGCAAAGGGAAAAAAATAAAGATAAAAGCAGAAAATAATGAGGTAAAGAGGAAAAACATCAATTAATTTCTGCTGTGTATGTTTTAATTAATAGACAAACCACTAACTACATCGAAAGGGCCCACGGCTGCTTGGACTAATGGCAGATCCTGAGTCTGGGACTGGGAAAGTATGTGACAAGGCTAGGTCTGCTTATGTCAGAGAGGAAGTGCTGAATCATAGCAGGGGTGTAATTAAAGGAACCAGCGAGAGGGGCTCCGCTGCCTAAATCTAGGACCATTTAGGTATCAAAATAATGGTAGTAGCAGATGATAACCCATTGAACACAATAAGAATCTGTGAATCTATATTGATATTAATAAGTAAATGGAGAAGGGAAAGCTCTTCCCTACAGTAGAATTCTAACAAATGTAGAATGAATGTCCGAATTAGAAAATCAGCATTTGGTAAATACCACAAATTATTTCTGATGATAGACATAAATGGGTACTAAAATTAGAAGAGTTTGGTGAGAACAGGATATTCAAATAATCTCAAAGTATCTCTCCATAACACTTACTAATTACGAGAGAGACAGTAGTAATTTTACAATGGGGAATCATGACTGAAACCATCTAAATTAACCGTGTGACCCAAGTTAAGCTCATCAGTGATGGGGCAAATAGGTATGATTGTGCCTCTGCCATTTCTGCCAGAAATACACGAACTGAATGTAAGTATGAGGAAATAGGCAGCCCAAATTGAAGGACAACCCAGATAACTACCTCGGCTCTTCAAAATGTAAAGATCAGGAAAGTAACAGCGATTTTGAGAACTGCTCCATACTGAAGGATACTGAAGAGGCATAAGCAGTGTGTGATCCTGGCTGCATTTTGGACCAGAAAAAAGAAATAGTTTTTTCTATAAATAACTTTAGTGGAATAAATGAAATTTGAATAACGTCTATAGATAATAGCATTGTATCAATATTAATTTCTTGATTTTGACAGTTGAACTGTGATTATGTGAAAGAGTATCATTGCTTTTAGGAAATGGGTAATAGAGTATTTTTCTGTAACTTAGTCTAAAAAGCAGTTTAGCTATATATATAGAGAGAGAATGATAAAACGAGGTAAAATGTTATTTGGAATCTGGGTGAAAGGTATACTAGAATTGTTTGTTCTGTTTTTGCAATTTTTCCATATATCTCAAATTGTCAAAATAAAAAGTTTTTAAAGTCTTAACTTTTACTAGATATCCCCCCACCCCCAAATTTTGGCCTTTTGCTTACCTATCCCCTTTCTTAATGTCAAGTTCTATAGAAGTCTCTTCCATCAGAATAATACTGAAGTAAGGAAATTGCTTCTGATGTAAAATAAGGAAAATTATAACCATGACCAGGAGCTGAGTGGTACTACACTGACAAATCACTGTGAGAATCTTTGCAACTTAGAATATGATAATTTGTAGCCAGAGCTGAATATTATTGATCTTCTAACTTTTAAAAAAAAAACTTTGTGTAGGATACTTGCAACCTGTAAAGAAGCATAATTCTGTTCACAGAGCGATGACTTACCTTATAAAGTTCTATCAGGATGAGATAATGAAAATCCTGTGTTGTCATGCTGTCACCTGTGAGGAAAGCCTGGAAGACTAATTGATTTGCTCCTTGGAGTTAGGGGCCTGGGAGCACGGCCACTCACTGTGTAATAGCGGACCCGGAATGTCCCGTGGCCCCTGGAGAGAGGAAAGCTCAGTTTGGGTTAAAATTCAAGTCCAGTTATCCGTTCCAAACTTCTCTTCTCAAACCTGGATGGACTTGGTATCTTTTTACCGTACTCATCTAATATTCTCAATGACTCTTCTAAGGCAAGGTTTCTCAAACTTGAGCGAAAGAAGTCCTTGGGAATGTTGTTAAAATGCAGACTCTCGTTTAGTCGCCCTGAGGTCCCAACAAGCTCCCAGGGGCCGCTGCTGCCGCTGCCCGACCACACTTGGATTAGCAGGATTCTAAGCAGCTTTTTTTAAAGAGTCAAGATACTTGTATTTCCTGTCCTTGTTGTTATTAAAAATTAGGAAAACTAGAAACTCCTCCTCACGCCACCCTTCAGTATGCCTGAAAAACACACATTGTTTTTTTTTTAAAAAACATTCTTCACATCAGCCATTGCTCTTGGCAAAAAAGGAAGCAATACAGGTATTTTATGTAAGGTAACATTAATAATATGATACAGTAGAAATTACTTTTTATTTTACATTTATAACTTTTATTTGAGTCTCCAGGTATGGTAACTTTACTTTCTACTTTTTTTGTTATACTTCTGGATACACAGAAGTTATTTTATGGATAGAGGAAGTTCACTTATGAAATCTGATAAGAGATGTGTTTTAAGAAAAACTGACCTTATATTATTTCTTGCTACATTGCTTGGAATTTTTGTTTCGCATTGTCAGACAACATTAAATTCTGGGATTAGAGGTTCATTTGCTAATAAGCATCTTAAAACACAAATGACTTTGAGAGAATGATATAAAGTTTATTTTTGCTATAATGATAGCTTATTCGTGCTGCTTTGTAACACCATGCAGGGTTCAGTTTAAATCAGATTTTCCCAATCTCAGCACAATTGACATTTAGGGCCCAATAATCGTTTGTTGTGGGAGGTGATGTCCTGTGCACTATAGGATGTTTAGCAGCATCCCTTGTCTCTACTTGCCTGATGCCCCCCGTATCATGGCCAAATGTCTGGAGACGTTGCCAGATGTCTTTTAGGGGGTAAAACATGCCCAGTTTAGAAGCACTGGGTTAAATGAAAAGAATACAAGGCTTTAAGCTTATATAAAAGGGAGAGGGAAGAGATTTTAGGGAATGGTATGCTATTAATTAAATAGAGGTACTTTAGTTTTCTTTTTAGGTAATGGAGAAGACAATTTTCTAGACAGCTGATCCATCATTGATTTAGATAACATCACATATAAAGTTAGTAGCACTGACAGTATTTTTACTTTGACAAAAGTAATGTCTTACTTGGTATTATCCATAGATTATATAACATACCACTTTTTTTTATTACAGTTTAATGAAAATTACATAATTTATATCTGGTTAACACACAGGAAACATTTGGTTTCTGTCCTTATTTATGTTTCTAAAACAAAATTTTTTTCTTGAGGTCAGTTATTCTCAACTTGGTCTATAAATTCAATGCAATTCCAATCAAAATCCCAGCAAGTCATTTTGTGGATATTGACACATTGGTTTTAAAACATCTATGGAAAGAAAAAAGAGACCCAAGATAGTTTACACAACACTGAAGAACAAAGTGGAAGGACTGACACCACTCAACTTCACTGTAGAGCTGCAGTAATTAAGGCAGCATGGTACTGGTGGAAGAATAGACACACAGATCAATGGAACAGAATAGAGAGCCCAGAAATAGACCCATATGAATATAGTCAACTGATCTTTGACAAAGGAGCGAAGACAGTTCATTAGAGAAGGGATAGTCTTTTCAACAAATGGTGCTGAAACAATTGAACATCTATATGCAAAGAACTGAATCTAGATGTACACCTTATACCTTTCACAAAAACTAACTCAAAATGGATCATAGACCTACTGTAAAAAAACAAAACTATAAAACTTCTAGAAGATAACATAGAAGAAAATCTAGGTGACCTTAGGTTTGGCAGTGAGTTTTTAAATACATCACCAAAGCATGACCCATGAAAGAAAATATGTGGTAACTTGGACTTTATTAAAATTAAAAACTTCTCTGTGAAAGGCACTGTTAAGATAGTGAAAAGACAAGCCACCGACTGGGAGAAAATATTTGCAGGATACACATCTGATAAAGTACTTGAATCCAAAATGTACAAGTAACTTAAAACTCAATAAGAAAGAAACAAGTGAATTAAAGAATGGAGTGAAGTTGTGAATAGACACACCCCACAAAAGGAGATATGCACATGGCAAGTAAGCATATAAAAAGATACTCAACATCATGTATCATTAGGGAATTGTGAATTAAAGCAATAATGAGATACCACTTCACACCTGTTAGAATGGTTAAACTCCACCCCCCCACCCCTCTCCCCTTGCAGAAAGGAAAAATTCTGACATTACCAAATGGTGGCAGAGATGCAGAGCAGTAGGAACTCATTCATTGCTGATGGGAATGCAAAATCACACTGCCATTTTGGAACACAGTTTGGTAGTTTCTTATAAAACGAAATATAGTCTTTTCATATGATCCAGCAAATATGGTCCTAGGTGTTTATCCATTTGAGTTGAAAAATGTCTGCACAAAAATCTACACATTCATATTTATATTTGCTTTATTCATAATTGCCAAAAATTGGAAGCAGCCAGGGTATCCTTCATGGCAAATGGATAAACAAATGGTGGTACATCCGTACAATGGAATATTATTCAGTGATAAAAAGAGATGAGTTATCAAACCACAAAGGGAAATTAAGGAACCTTAAATACGTATTGCTAACCAAAAAAACCAGTCTGAAAAGACTACCTACTGTATAATTTCAACTCCATGATATTCTGGAAAAGGCAAAACTGTAAAGACAATAACAAGACCAGTGGTTGTCAGGGGTTTGGAGTGAGGTAAGCTAAGATAAATAGGTGAAACACAGGAGATTTTAGGCCAGTGAAACTCTTCTGCATGATACTCTAATGGTGGATACGTGATATTATGCATTTGTCAAACCCCATAGGACTATACAACACAGAGTGAACCTTTACTGTAAACTGATTTTAGTTAATAATAATGTATCAGTGTTGTTTCATCTGTTGTAACAGATGTACCACACTAATGCTAGATGTTAATAGGAGAAACCATGTGGAGGAGAGAGGTATGTAAGAACTTTAGTACCATCACCTCAGTTTTTCTGTAAATTTAAAAATGTTCTAAAAAATGAAGTCTATTAAATTTTTAAGAACATTTTTTTCTTTGTTGCACCATTGTTTCTAATAAACACATAGTGAAAACAACCAGTGTCCATCAGTAGGAGACTGGCTTCATGAATTGTTACTTCCATACTAGGAAGTATTGTGCTCTGCAGCCATTAAAATGAATGGAAGCTCTGTGTATTTCTATAAGATGAAATCATTTCTTCAACAAATGTTTAAAATATTGTTCAGATGTGTTGTGTTTTAATGTTCAGGTTGTAGATATTATATATGGTGGATATTCTTTTACTAATATGGTGTATACATGCACACACAGCAGCATACACCATTTTGGAGAGGATTCATAAGAAACTCTCAATGGTAGTTACCACTGAGGACTGGAACTGGGGACTTAGGGGTTAGTATTGAGACTTATTTAACTTTTGCTTTTTTGTCAGGGGAAGGAAGATTTGCTCTGAGCTAACATCTGTTGCCAATCTTCCTCTTTTTGCTTGAGGAAGATTGTCCCTGAGCTAATGTCTGTGCCAGTCGTCTTCTATTTTGTATGTGGGCTGTTGCCATGGCATGGCTTGTTGAGCAGTGTGTAGGTCTGCACCCAGGATCCGAATCCGCGAACCCCTGGCTGCCAAAGGGAAGTGTGCAAACTTAACCACTACACCACCGGGCTGGTCCCCATGAGACTTATTTAACTTTTTAAAATTTTTAGCCAAGCTTTGTTCTTAATTTTAAATGTTAGTTGTTTTTAAAGATGTTCTTCTCTGTACCTCCATTTGGTAATGGACTTTTTCCCGTATTGAGGTCTGTCCCCAACTTCTCACATTTTCTGTCTCCCTTGAATCGCCATTGTTTTAGTCAAGCTAGGCTATTCCATATGTATGTTTTTCTATATTCTTTCTAACCTGAATTATTAATTTCCAACCAAACTGGTTCCTTTCTCTCTGGTTTTATATACACATGCATTTAACAGATTGTGTTCAGTATAGTAAAGCTCCAGAAATCCTCAGTGAAAATCCTTGGGTCAAATACTGCAAAATTCAGAATTTTTCATTTTTTAGAATAGATGTGTTTATTATATTTAATAACATCTCCTATAGGATCCAGAGCATCATCTCTCTTTCCATCTTTCAAGCACATTAATAATTCTGCAGTCAATATATGAATATTAACAGAAAGTGGTTAAATAAAGACTATAAAAAGCCCCATATTAGTTTAAGCCAGGTTTTATCAACAATTGAGTTAGAAAAAAATTCAAGTTCTAGAACGCTTTAGATTTCAGAATTGTGGATAAGTGGACCTATTTAACTAATTTTTTTTAATTGATATCTAATTCACATACCATTAAATTCACACTTTTAAAGTGTGAATTTCTTGGATATGTAGGTTGTTTTTCATCAAATTTGGAAAGGTTTTGGCCATTATTTCTTCAAATATTCTTTCTGCCCTGCTTGCTTTCTGGGATTCCCATTATGCTTGTGTTTTGTTATGCTTGGTGGTATCCCACATGTTTCGGCTTCTCTGTTCACTTTTCTTCATTATTTTTTCTTTCTGTTTCTCAGACTTCGTCATCTCAGTTGATTTATGGTCATGTGCCGCATAACAACATTTCAGTCATTGACAGACTGCATATACAATGGTGGTCCCATAAGATTAAATGGAACTGAAAAGTTCTCTTTACCCCATGATGTCGTAGCCATTGTGATGTCATAGCACAACGCATTACTCACATGTTTGTGGTGATGCTGGTGTAAACAAACCTACTGCACTGCCAGTCATATACAAGTATAGCACATACATACAGTACATAACACTTGATAATAAACCACTGTTTACTTGTTTATGTATTTATGATACTATTCTTTTTATCATTTTATTGCAGTAACATTGGTTTATAACATTATGTAAATTTCAAGTGTACATCATTATATTTTGATTTCTGTATAGATTACATCTGTCATTATTTTAAAATGTACTCTCTCTACTTATGAACAAAAGTTTACTGTAAAACAGTGTGCCGCGTTATGCCAGCAGCAGCTTCGTACATCTTGTGTTTACTGTGTGTCTTGATTGCATCGTTTTCTCTTGTGCTTGATTTAATCTCATGTTGTTTTGTTCATCATGGCCCCTAAGCATACAACATCTACTGCTAATGTTGCCAGTAGGAGGCCACATCAAGTGTCTTGGAAATGAAATTAAAAGGGATTAAGGACTATGAGGTGGAAAATCAGTGATGGTTAGGCATGTCCCATTCCACCATAGCTACAATCTTGAAGAACAAGAACAAAGTGACAGAAGCTATTAAAGGATCTACTTCATTGAAGGCAATGAGGCTAACAAAAATTCGAGAAGGGCCTATATCAGACATAGAGAAACTTCTAATGACCTGAATAGAAGACCAGACACAGAAGCGTATCCCTCTCAGCACCATGATGATCACAGCCCAAGCAAAAAGTTTGTTTGCAACATTGAAAGAAAAGTCTGGACCCAGCTGAATTTACTGCTAGCTCTGCGTGGTTTAAATGATTCAAGAATTGTTGTTCATTACATAATGTGAAAGTGAGTGATGAGTCTGTTGAGTGCTAATATGAAAGTAGCTGAAAAATTTTTGGAAGCTCTAGATAAGCTGATTGTGGAGGAAAATTACTTGCCAGAGCAAATATTCAATATGAATGAAACCTCCTGTTCTGGGAACGGATGTCTGAGAGGACTTTCATCCATAAGGAGCCAAGGTTTCAAGGCTTTTAAGGACAGGATAACAGTCTTGTTTGGGGGCAGTGTTGCAGTCTACAAATTGAAACCCTTTGTGATCTGGCACAGTGAGAACCCCAGGGCCTTGAAGCATATTTAATAAGGACACACTGCCAGTGTCTACAGGAGCAATAAGAAGTCAGGGGTGACCCAGCTCCTCTTCTAAGATGCCTCCTGAATTGCTTGGCTTGCAGAATAAAGGACTGTTTGGAAAATAACATACCTTTCAAGATTTTGCTTATTGTTGATAATGCTCCCAGACATCCTCCTTTTATTGGTGATCTTCATCCCAATATCAAAACATCCCTCCAAACACCGCCTCTTTGATTCAGCCAATTGATCAAGGAGTTATAGCAGCTTTTAAGACCAACTACTTGAGGAGGACCTTTGCCCAGGCTGTTGCTATAACTGAGGAAGACGCTGAGAAGACACTGATGCAGTTCTGGAAGGATTACAACATCTATGACTGCATAAGAACCTTGCTTAGGCTTGGGGTGATGTCAATGAAGTGTGTGAATGGCATCTGGAAGAAGACACTCAAGAGGTTCATCCATGACTTCAGAGGATTTGCCAAGGATGAGGAGGTTGCAAAAATCAACAAGGCTGTGGTTGAGATGACAAACAACTTTAACCTGGGTTTGGATGAGGGTGACATCGAGGAGCTCTTAGAGGTGGTTCCTGAGGAGCTAACTAATGAGGAGTTATTGGAACTGGAGGAGGAATGCATAGCTGAAGAAGAGGCAAGAGAAGAGGAAACTACAGGAGAAGGAAAAGAAGAACAACTCCAAGAAAATTCACGGTGAAGGGTTTAGCAGAAGCTTTTGCAGACCTCAACAAGCTCCTCAAAAAGTTTGAAAACATGGACCCCCAACACTTCTTTTCTTGTCATTATTCCCTAAACAGTACAGTATGACAACTATTTACATAGCACTTACATTATATTAGGTATTATAAGTAATGTAGAGATGATTTAAAGTATACGGGAGGGTGTGTGTGGGCTCCATGATATGCAGATGCTGCACCATTTTACATAAGGGACTTGAGCATCTACGGATTTTGGTATCCATGAGGGGTCCTGGAACCAAGCCCTCGTGGATACTAAGGGACAACTGTATATAGCATTTAGGTCAACCCATGATGGTCTTTGCTGATTTTGGTTTTGAAAGTTCTAATTTAAGTTCTTGTATTTAAATATATACAGTTTTCTTGGTCTTTAGAAAACATTTATCTTTTTAACATTTATGCTGTATTTTATTATGTTGCTGTGATTAAACAGTCTAACTCTGGGTCGTTTATCCCAACAGATTGGGAAAATAGTTAAGGATTTTTTTTCTTTTCTTTTTGCTTCCCCAAAATGGTGATCAAGGGAAGGGAAGCTTAACTTCTACTGCTGTTTCTGTGTCCTGTTGCTGTACTACTGGCTGGCCTCTGACAATTGTACTGCCTCATGCTATAAGCTGGTTCTTACTGACAGGCTCTTAGCAAGTAATATGTCTCACCTGTGGATCCTCAGTATAAGGATATTGTTCGCTTAGGCATCAAATATAGGTGCTCAAATCTAGTAGAAAAAGACTGTGTAAGCTCCTTTATTCCCTCTGCTAACGAACTTTTGTTACGTAAAGGAGTCACTTCAAACTTCTTTAGCAATGAAACCTTTTTCTCATAAGTGAATTCTTGTGGGAATTACCAGTGTGTAAAGTTGGATACATGTGGTCTTTGCAATTTCAAGTGATGACTACGGCCATTTTGATTGTCTCTTGCCAACTTCTCCTTCCCAGTGGGTCCAAAGGCACTCCCTCAGAGCTGAAGAGCTCTCTAGACCACAGGCCTAAAATTTATTCCAAAATTCACCTGTATATGCTGGGGTAGGGCGAAGTGTTGTTATTGTACTTCTTTTATCCTGTCAGAATTCTAAAATATACTTCAGCAGTCACGTGAAATAAGATGAAAAATCTCCCTAACACCCAGCATTTTGCCCGTGTGTTTCTGTCACTTCCAGTCGAAGGAGAAGCCAAAGACACTGAACTGTGCTTGATGGTAGCGTCTTCTCTTTGCTCTGGCTGTGTGGACTCTCTAGCCTCGCTGTCCCTGGAAGTCAGGGGAGACGCCAGGGAAAAAGGAGCCTAGGTTCATAAGCCTAGGTTCTTACGAACATAGACTTCACCCTTTCTTATTCTGAAATTTTGTTCCTTAGAGACCCAGTTCCAATCATTTTTTTGCTTGTTTTCTACCATCTGTAATATCAAGTTTATACAGTAGAAGGCAGCGTGTTCCGCCAGTTACCGTGCTTGACACTCTTCTCCACAGAAGTGCTGTTTCACGTGCCAGTCCTTCAGTGCTGCTGATGCTCTCGTTCAAGAGTATTGTCAGTTACACAGACGTCTCTGAGCTGTGATACAATGATATATACCATTCTGTCATTACTTCTGTGGGGGAATGTTCCAGGTTCCCTGTTTTTACAACAGGTTAATATAACCTGATGAGTTTCTCGGTTTTGTTTTTTATGTGTTAGTCTTGATGTACTTTTCAGTTAACTTTGAAGTTTATATTTGAGTGTAACTGAATATAAATCTTCTATTTGACCTAGTAAAGAGTCTAGCTTACTTACTAAAGAAAGCTTTTAAATGCTTTGTCTCTTTTGTTTGTTTTCTCAAATAGTCTCATAATGAAAATTTAGATGACAGATGCCTAGGATTATATACTAAATTAAAATGTACCTTGGATCATTTTAGTTAGATCACTGTCATATGCTAGCAACTCATATTGAGAATAATGGTTTTGTGCTTTTAATATAAACTTTTAGAACTATATTTTAATACATTTTTTTGCTTTTAGATCATTTGGGGAATATTTTTCATCTTAGTTGCATTGCTGTTTGTAATTTCTCTCTTCCTGTCAAAGTAAGTACAGTACACACATTTTCTAAAGCACTTATACAAATCCTGTGATGTTATACATTTTCCATGCTGAATTCCATTAGCGAGCCTGTTCATCTTAAGTAGCTATTTTACTTGAAGTGTTCTACAGCATTAACTCAAAGAATGACTAAAAAGATCCAATAATAGATAGTATTTCTTTTATTCTATATCAATTGAACAATATCTGTAAGATATTTAAAAGATATCAAATATCTTTTAATTTGTTATCCGTGATTTTCTCTGACTCAATTGAATTTGCATGCTTAAGTTATAAATTAACTGAAAATATTGTCATATAATATATAAATTCACTCTTTATAATTTTTTTTTTAGTTTGGATAAAGCTCTCCATTCAACTGGAATAGATTCTGGTTTCATAATTTTTGGAGCTAACCTGAGTAATCCACTGAATATGCTTTTGCCTTTACTGCAAACAGTGAGTAAAAAATCAGTCATTTTATATTCTAGCAAACATTCTCCCACTTTGTCAAATTATTATGTTGACAAACCTATTAATACTTGGTAATATATGCTTGTGTCCTCTGCTTATCTGGCTTTTTATTTATATATAACTCCTACATTGGTATGTCGCTTTAAGGATTATCATTATTGGTATATTGCTAAACTCTTATGTCATACGTAGTTTGATTTGGGATACATTACACAGGTGAACTTTTCCAAGCAATGCCTGTTTTAAATTTTTTTTTTTTTTTTGTGAGGAAGATCAGCCCTGAGCCAGCATCCAATGCCAGTCCTCCCCTTTTTTTGCTGAGGAAGATTGGCCCTGGGCTAACATCCGTGCCCACCTTCCTCTGCTTTATATGGGATGCCGCCACAGCATGGCTTGATGAGCGGTGTGTTGGTCCATGCCCGGGATCCGAACCTGTGAACCCCGGGGCTGCTGAAGCAGAGCGCGAGCTCTTAACGGTTGTGCCGCCGGGCCAGCCCCCTGTTTTTAATTTTTAATGAAGTCTTTTATTCCATATATAAATGTAATTTTTAGTTTAATTTGTTATAGGATCTTTCTTAGGATAATGGTACTAAGCAATTTGGTAATTGTTTTTTAATTGTTTTTTGGAGGATTCTTTTTTTGTTGTGTTATCATAGTAGCCTGATCTAAACGAGGATTAATATTTTAAACATTTGCCAAATGTAGATAATGAAGTTTCGGTTAATTTTATATGACTTCTAGAGTCCTTACTGTGTATTTGTGTATTAAATTTAATTTTATGTTTTTTTCAGGTTTTTCCTCTTGATTATATTCTTATAACAATTATTATTATGTACTTTATTTTTACTTCAATGGCGGGGATTCGAAATATTGGCATATGGTTCTTTTGGATTAGAGTGAGTATATATTACAATATTATTTTTATTTTCTTCATCATTTTGTGCATAATCTCCATTACTACAGATTATCTTAGATATGTAATATAGAAGTTGTAAATATCTTGATACTAAAAGTCATGGAAATAGTAGCTTTTTCGCTTCATGTTAACATAAACGTGCATTTTGTCTGGAGCGGTGGTTCTTACACAGGGTGATTTTACCGCCTGGATGCATTAGGCAGTCGGAAGAAGACATTTCCAGTTCTTACAGCTAGGGGCTGTGACTGGCACCTGGGGGTAGAGGCCGGGGGTTCTACTGAACATCCTGCAGTGTACATCCTCCTGCAGTAATGACTTATCCAGCTCAAATGTCAACAGTGCCACGGTTGAGAAACCCTGGTCTACAAGTTACATTATTTTCCTTAGTGTTTGGCTGCATGGAAACACATTGAAGCACAAATGAACACACTGTAGCTCAAAAGATGGTCCTTCCTACTACGAGTTAAAGAGTACTATATGCTTGGAGAAAGGGCTATTTTCTTCTTATATTCATTTTGAGATAAGAATTCTAAAATGAAGCTATGTCAGGTAGAAGCTGTTTCCAGCTGTGAGTAAAACAAAATCCAATTAAATAGTGGCTTGAACTAATGAAAGACTTCTTGCTATGGAAAATAAAAAAAATCTAGCATTGCTTCAGTAGCTCAAAAATGTCAAGTCTGATATCTTTGTAATCTTCTTGGCTTCTCCCTCATGATTGTAATATGGCTGCTGCAGCTCCATTTATCCTGTCTGTATTCCAGAAGTAAAGGTAGATAGGAGGAAGGGGTGACACCTGTAGCAGTAAAGCAAGACTTGCCCAGAAATCCCCAGCAGACTTCTGCTTTCCTTTTGATGTTTAATATTTTATCACTACTAGCCACTACTAGGTGTAAGGGAGGCTGGGAAATGTAAATTTTTAGGTGATCATATTGTCATCCCATCCAGAATTGGAGTTCTGTTATTCTGTATTGTACTACAATCTAGTAATAAAACAGGGAGGTGAGATCTTAGCTGCTGAAATAAAAGTATGCTCTGGCATTGAAATGGAGCCAAGTCACCCAGTTCCTTGTATTTGTTACCGTATATTTTAGTTTCCCTCCGTTAAATATGAACATATCTGTTGTCAGATCATCACTAGATAGCAGAGTATGTATGAGGATGTCGTGAATATTTATAAACATGACATGTCTGTTCTTGTGCAGTAATATTATATAAAACCACAAATATATTACTGATACTTATAGTTTAAACTAATTCTTCTAATCTTTAGATAGAATTAGAGGTAGTTCACAATTAGCTCTATGAACTTCTTTTTTTCTTTATTTCTTTTGGTGAGGAAGATTGGCTCTGAGCTAACACCTGTGCCCATCTTGCTCTATTTTGCATGTGGGACGCCACCACAACCACAACATGACTTGATGAGTGGTGCGTTGGTCTGCACCTGGGATTCGAACCTGTGAACCCCAGGGCCACCAAAGCGGAGCTCACGAACTTAACCACTATGCCACCGGGCCAGCCTCTGTGAACTTCTAACAGATGCTATTATATAATAAGTTCAGAAGATTTGTCTGGAAACAGGCCACGTAGATATTAATGTGTTCTCTAAGTCCTGAGTTTTTAATGGATCATTTATGGGATCCTTTGGATGTAGATGCTTTGCCATGATTTTAAAATAAACGTAAATCTAAACCTAAAAGCTTTGCAGGGAAAGAATTGTCTTTATCATTCTTATAATTATTTGAAATGATTATGAATTCTTAGTATTTGTTTTAGAGAAAGAAATGGTCTATTGCACTGTGTTCCTTACCCCAACACAGGAGCGGGACTTGAGTGCTTTACATGTCAAACACGTTGCTGAGATACTGTCGCTATCTTTTTCTTT
Source organism: Diceros bicornis minor (assembly GCF_020826845.1). Classification (NCBI taxonomy): domain Eukaryota; kingdom Metazoa; phylum Chordata; class Mammalia; order Perissodactyla; family Rhinocerotidae; genus Diceros; species Diceros bicornis. The sequence goes on from NC_080753.1 coordinate 2,874,320, forward strand.
CCAGTTGTATAAAATCAGAAGAGGTAGGACCCGGCCCCAGGCACTCCTCTTTCTCTGCATGATTCTTCTGCTGATTGTCCTTCACACTAGCTATATGATTTACAGTCTTGCTCCCCAGTATGTCATGTACGGAAGCCAAAATTACTTAATAGAGGTAAGTGCGAAATTTAAAACTGCATTATTTTGATATTTTAAAGATAGTGATATTTAAGAGCAAATTTTAATTTGTGAAGGCTGGCATAAGATATTAGCTCAGCAGATTAAATTTAATATTGCTAGTGCTGGTTTTTCATTCCATTTTTTAGCATATTTATATTTGTTTCATACAAGCTCTTTTTTAAAATAATACACTGAATTTCGTTATAATAGTTCCTTAAATGGATCCCATGGTGCTAAGCTGCTGAGCTTCATCTCAGCATTTTATTAAAACTCATACTATTTCCTCTAAAATAATATTTTAAGTAATTTTAACAATATGGCTACCCACAAGTTTTGGTGAGCAAAATGTATCTGTTCCTCAGTACTAATCCCACAGGAGAGGCTTTATAAATACTGAGTTTGTGGGTAACTGGGCTTCCTTTTAACGTGGTGGGTATCCTCTTATCTCTTACACAGGTTTCTTGATGTTGATCTTTCAAAAGTCAGCTCTGGTTCCTAGTTGTAATTGGACAGCTAGTTTGGATTTTTTGACAATTTAAAATATTTTGACCTTATCTGATTCAACCTTTGTTTAGTTTGTTTCCTTTTCCTAAAATACGTCTTGCTCTCCTTCCTAACAATGCAAGTGTAATCCAAGTTACAGGGCCTCCTGCAAGCCCTGCTTCAGTGGAGTCTTCGTGAGTGATCTAGTCTGCCAGGTCACTGCTTTTTATTCTGCATTTTCTCCATCTTTCTCCACTTTAACATGGAATTAGGAACAAAAAAATCTAATGAGCACATCAGACCCTGAGTCAACACCATCCATGGTATTGCTAAGTGTTGGAAGATTAGTTCATTGAAAAACATTAATGTGGGTGCAACAAAGATAAGGCACAAATCATAATGGAGGCACACAAAGGAGCGAGTTTGGGAAGCACAGTACCGAAAGATCACCCAAATCGTTTTTCTCACTTCTATACCTTTTTATTCTCTTCGTGCCTTGTCCTCTGCACCTGGTTCACTAGGTCAGCTTATTAAACATGCCTCTAGGAGTGAATGAAGTAAGATTATGCTTATGCATGGATGAAAGATAATTCTTTTCTTGTTCCACAGTGGAAAAATAAATAGCCTCTTTCTCTGGGAAGAAGCTCTATTGTTCAACACAGGACCTAAAGATAGTTGCAAAAAACCCCCAATGTTAAATTTACCATAAATCTTTTTCTTCTAATTACAATTTTGCATAAAATTTACCTTTTAGAATATTAGCTAGATATAGTTTAATAGAAAACAGAACATAAAGCTCAGAATGTGATTACTTTTGAACCAAAATATATTTATTAATATAATATTTACATTTTAGCTATATTTTTATCTTTCAGAGCAATATAACTTATGGTGGCCGTAACAGGAATTCAACCCTTTCTGTGCCAAAAAGATGTGATGCAGATGCCCCTGAAGGTAAAAGCAGCTCTTATCAACTGTCTTAGAATTTATAACTCTATAAGAAAAGAATTAGCCAGCCCTGGCGGTCTAGTGGTTAAGATTCTTTGCTCTCACTGCCGTGGCCTCAGGCTTGTTTCCCAGTCAGGGAACCACATCACCTGTCTGTCAGTTGTCACAGTGTGGTGGCTGTGTGTTGCTGTGATGCTGAAAGCTCTGCCACTGGGATTTCACATACCAGCAGGGCCACCCATGCTGGACAGGTTTCAGTGGAGCTTCCAGACTAGACAGAGTAGGAAGAAGGACCTGGCCACCTACTTCTGAAAAAGTTGGCCATGAAAGGCCTATGAATAGCAGCGGAGCACTGTCTGATAGAGCGCTGGGAGGTGAGAGGATGGCGCAGAAAGACCAGGAAGGGTTCTGCTCTGCTGTGCACAGGCTCAATAAGCAATGGAATCAACTTGAGGGCACTAACGAAAAAAAAAAGAATCGCCTTGCATTTTATTGTGTTAATTATTTGATGCATTTGTTTTAATATGTGGCAACAAAGGAACTTCTAGCAAAAAGAAATCGGTAAGTGTCTTTAATAGAATTTCTTGGTGATATAATGATTTCCATTGGGGAAAGGACCATTATAAGTTAGTTATGTATGAAGTAACAAAAGGTAGTTATTATTTATCACATTTACTAGTGTAATAAGACATCGCTCTTACATGACTTTGTTTTGCTTGAAAAACTCGAGCGAGCTTTGGTGGAACCTGCAGTTCCTAGGACTGAGCCCAGAAGTAGCTCTGGCCTGGGGCAGCTTTCATCTCTGCAAGTGCAGTCGCTTCAGTTGACAATAATGCTAGTGACAATAGCCGTTAGCTTCTGAGAACGTGCAGCTGTGTTCCACGCACTATGCCAAGTAAAACTCTGTGTTCCTGTGCTCTTAACCTTTGTTTATTTTTAAAGAATCATTTTTTTTTCTATTTTCTTGTACGTTAAGGTGCTTTTTTCCTTTAAATATTATAGTATTTTTTCCTGATTATGGATTCCAGATTCATTCTTTCAAAACTTGCAAAACTTTTTCTCCTCTTACCTTCAAAATACTTTTATTTCAGGGTAAAGTAATGTGTCAAATATCGTATATTTCTTCATAAATCATTGATGGGTACCATTGTGAAAAAGATAAATGGTGAGTTTTTTAGCAGGGTCAACTATAGAATGTGACAGAGTAAGAGGAATAGGCACAGCCCAGAGGAAGAGGTAGTTAACTCTGCCTGGAGGAGGTCATCGTGGAGGGTAGTCAGAAAGAAAGACTTCAGAAAAGGGATCCCAGAGCTGCGTTTCAAGGTTAAAGACGAATTTATCTGGTATGTGCATCAAGAGAAGGCTGTTCTAGGCAGAGGAACAAAATGCACAAATGATCTTAAACTATATGGTATGTGTGCAAGAGAATTTAAAACATTGCTGTTGTTTTGTTTTTTAAATTATGGGGGTAGGTGGCTGGCGAGAGGGAGGAAATGAGATTGCAGAATTAGGAGTCAGATCTAGAAGGTCTTGGAAAGTGACTAAAGAGCCAGTGAAGAGTTTTAAATAAGAAAGTAGAAGTAATGCTCTGATTTATTTTCAGTAATTTAATTATAGCAGTTATATAAAGAATGGATTTGAGAAATTGAGACCAGAGCATAGAAATCAGTTGGGAGGAGTTGTCAAGGGAAGCTGAACTAAACTGAGGTTGTGAGGGTGTGAAATGAAGAAAGAAACTGAGGGGGCACATTGAAAAAATTTCTTATTGCTTGGATCTAGAACAGTGGAGAGGGAGATAGAAGATTCTAGAATGGCCTTCTAGTTACTCAGTAGTTTGGTAAATTTTGGTATCACTGAGCTGACATAAAGATACATATTAAGATTAGAGAAATAATGAGTTGACTTGAGATGTCTCAGCGACATTCAGATGGAGATTTCCTAGGCAGTTGGATGTATGTGTAAGGATCTCAGAGAGGAGAGAGTGAGAAGAGCATGGACAGCGGATCCCGAGGAATGTCGTTGTGTAAGGGCAAGCAGGTACAGCAGGCACAGAAGAGGACTGAAGAGAAGCGAGAATAATGTTAACGATGGAGATAAAAGCCAACTGTCGGGGCTGGTGGCCCAGTGGTATAGTGGTTAAGTTTGTGCACTCCGCCTCGGCGGCCCGGGGTTTGCGGGTTCAGATCCCCGGTGCGGACCTACACACTGCTCATCAAGCCATGCTGTGGCGGCATCCCACGTGCAAAATAGAGGAAGATGGGCACAGGTGTTAGCTCAGAGCCGATCTTCCTCAGCAAAAAGAGGAAGATTGGCAATAGATGTTAGCTCAGGGCCCATCTTCTTTACTGAAAAAAGAAAAAAACACTAATTGCCTTGAATAAAAAGGAATATAGAGCAGTGACTGAGTTTACATTAGTCTTCATAGAAATTCATAATAGAGATTGAGAAAGATTGGATGCAAACTAGAGAAGCATGCGGGGTCAAGGAAATTTGTTTTGTTTTATAGGAGAGACTTGAGGGATGATAGGATGGAACTAATGGAGCAGGAGAGGTTGAAGAAAAATATCAGGAAGGATGACTGATGGGCCAGTATCATCCAGTTCTGGAGGAGGTGGTGTTAAGAACAGCAAAGACAGAATGCTTCAGATGGAATGAGGGGTGCCTCTTTCTCAAGATTGCAGGGAAGGAAGCAAGAGTGTGGGCTCAGAGAGTACTTTCTTCCTCAGGGTGGGCAGGAAGCTGCAGTTTCTCTATGGTTGTCTTAATTTGCTGTGAAGTATAGTAAGTCCAGGTCATCTGCTGAGAACTGAGTGGGCCGCGGGGCACAAAACTGAAGACAGTGGTGGACGTTTTTGATAGCCCACAAAGGTGGATAGAAGAGGGATCTGACCGAAGATAAGTGAGTGATAGATAAATGTGTCAGGGGACAGACGAAGTTATCAGTTGGTATTTTTGCTGAGCAAATCTGTGTGAAACAACTAGTGTGATCATTCTCCGTCAGTGCTGAGGTTGTGTGGGGAAGGTGGTTGAAGGATTGCAGTAGGACGGAAGCAAAGGCCAAGAGAGTGAGAGAGTCACGCGCTCAACCATGGAGTCTGGGATGCACAGGGAAATCAGAGACTGAAGCTGGGAGAGAAGAGTAAAATCGAGAGATGAGATGGGAAGACAGATATGGTAGGGATACCTTTTTTTGCCTGAAGAAATAATAGTAGAATGTTTCTAGTATAAATAAATATGACTGGATTTTCCAATTCTACTTTTGTAATGACTTTAATCCCAGATTTTTTACTTTGAAATGTACACGTACACACATCACAAATAGCGTTGATAGTTGAAATGCTTTGAGTTGTCATTTTTTAGCTAAGTGCAAATAGAGTAAAAAATTACTATTGAGTAAGAGGGCAGCGACCCTGAAGATCTAAAATAGACTGTTTCTTAAATTCTTATAGTAATATTGAAACTAGCAGAAAAACAAAAACAAATCAAGATTTCAAATTATGTTGCACTGGTAAGGGTGCTTTAAAATGCCCCTATATTGCTGACCTGAGTGAATTTGTATGTTACAGATCAGTGAGCTTTAGTCAAGTAGATACGCTTGACCATAATGTTTTTATGCATCACATTCAGTATTTTTCTTTTTCAGTCTATACAGTGGTTAAAATCACTCCGTTTGAACTGTTGCATATTTTTATTAAACATTTCAGTTGACTTACCTTTTGAAGTGTTATTTTGCAGTACAAAAACTTACTCTTTAGGTTTACAGATTTGATTTATTTTTTCCAACCTCTTTTTATTCTTTAGCTAATCTCTAAATGTTAAATTTTCCTGTGCGTACTTGGAAGAGGGTGGTAGAAATATAATCATTGAATTTGGGGTGGCAGCATAGATTTTTTAAGAGAATACTTTAAATAAAAATAACGATGCACAAAGATGAAGCAGCAGGTTAGAGCATGAGATTTGACATACGGGGTGGGGTGGGGTGGAATGTGTAGTGACGGCCTGGTATGGCAGTTTCCATTTAAATATGAGCTAGGAGATCTCAGCAATCAGAGAAAAAAATCAACATTATTATTTGTGACATTTTGGTGGGAACATTTGACTAGAGTAGATGATGCTGTAAGATAAATACCCCATAAGGCAGTTGATGGCCCCTTTGTTATGTGTCTGCTGCAAATAACAGAATTTTGGAGAATGATTTTAGATTTAGAAACAAAAATTATAGTTTATAGTGTTATACTTAAAATTATTTCTGAAAAAAAGATAATCTCTCTCTCTGGAAAGACATTAAAGCAATGATTTCTAAAAATACATATATTGATTTATTACTATTAAGTACATTTTAGGGACTTTTTTTCTTAAGTAATGTGTTCATATATGGGATGGTCTGGCATTTATTAAACATATAGAAAATATTACTGAAGTCCTGGTTTTAAATGTTTACAGTGTTTAAGATTCAAAAGAGAATCATTCATCTAAAAATAGTTTAGGTTCTTTGTGTTTAAAATAATCTCTTAAAGAATAGAATGATTTAGCAGATTTATAAGTTCTCTTAAAATGACAATATTACTTAATTTTTTCTGACAAGTAACACATAATTTATATGTTCAAAGTGAGTCAACTGGACAAATTAGAAATCAGGTTTTAAATTTTATATGCCATTGTGTAAAAGACCTTTACATTCCTCGTTTTATATTCTTTAATTGCTACTTAATCTAATAAACATTAATACACAATTTCTGTGTTAATGTGAATTAAATAGTTAAACACAGAATTATTAAAAGTAACATAAACATGCATAAATATTTGCGTCAAAATAGGAAGAGGAAAGATCAGTGTCCCTTAATGGGCAAACACAGTAGACATTGTGAGTACTGGGCTAGATTTGGGGAAGGAGAGAAAGTGTCAGAGAAAATACCTATACAGTCCCTACCTTCAAAAAACATACAGCCTAATGGATTTGGATATGAAACTAAATAATTGTAATGGAAGGAAAAGTAAATGGCAAGCTATATTGAAATTATAAACAAAAAGCTATGGGAAGGCAAAAGGGGATAATGATTTATTCTGCCCAGGGGGCAGTATAGCATTTCAGCTGGGCCCAGCAGCGTTAAGTTAAATCTAAATGAACAAACAAAAAACCAAGCAGAGAAGGAACCTGCATTAACAAGGCATGAAGATGTAAATATATTTGGCACATTATAGTGACAATAAATTGTGGCAGGAGCATTGACTATTTGGAGAATACAGTGAGGGATGAAGCAAGATAATGTTTCCAAATGGTCACTTTTAAAATTCCATGAACCTGAGTGTTATTTCTGCTGTCCTATTTAATTCTTTTATCTTTTCTGGAGGTAAACTTGTGTTGTCTTATTTGGACAGTAAAGTAACTGGAAATGGAATGATCTGTGTAAATCAAACTTGATTTTTATGGGTTATTCTGATTAAGTATATTTGTTAACATAATATATACAGATAGCCTTAAAAATAATCAGATGGGGGGCTGGCCCAGTGGCACAGTGATTAAGTTCTCATGCTGCTCTTCAGTGGCCTGGGGTTCGCAGGTTTGCATCCCGGGCGCAGACCTACGCACTGCCCATCAAGCCATGCTGTGGCGGCGTCCCACATAGAAAATAGAGGAAGATTGGCACAGATGTTAGCTCAGGGACAATCTTCCTGAAGCAAAAAGAGGAAGATTGGCAACACATGTTAGCTCAGGGTCAACAGATGTTAGCTCAGGGCCAGTCTTCCTCACCAAAAAAAGAAAAAACATAGTCAAGCGATCTATAGCTTTAGATTTTAGCTTTAGAATATAATTTTACTAGGACAAATGGTTAAGATGACTCAAGTTAGCAGATGATGCTAAAATAGAAACTGATGTGTTAAACTAAACTATGTGAATTACAAAAAACTGAGCAGAGCTATAATTATATATAGGAGTTAAAAGGGGGAAAGGTGAGCATTATTTGAAATAACTAAAGATAATGTTAAAGAAAAATTTAATAAAGTAAAATGTGTCTTGATATCTTACTTTAGAAAGTGGTCAAACACTAAGTTCTGGAGTAAACAAGCCCACCACCAAGAAATGACCCGAAATACATTCTCTATGAATAAAACTTGTTCAAGCTGTTTCACTTTTGCCAACAAACAAACAGGTTGGGTTGTTTTCACAGAACTTCAAGTACCTATCCTTCTGAAAACATTTATCGAAGATATGTCAATTATGGATAGAGAGTCTATTTTCCCCTCATTTTCAGTACGAGGTAGAGAGGAAATAAAGGCCATGAAGAGACACAGAAGTTGTAAATAATTTTAAAAATATAAACTAGAGTGTGAAAGCGAAAAAACAAGACCAGAAACTGGAGAAGCCCTTTCACTGGTTCAGTCCAGTTTTGCCGATGCAGGAATGCGGCCCCGTGAGATGGAGTTCAAGTTGCACAGACAGTAGGAGACCTGGGACTGGCCTGCAGATGTCTGGATTCCCAGTCTCTTGTTCTACATTTAACATTTTTGTGTTTTGTTTGCATCACCTGTCCTTTAAATTTTAAAAATAAAATGATATTGCTGCTTTTTTAATGTAATGGAGATAGTCATTAGAAGCCATGAGGGAAAAAAGGTCACAGATAGTATAAAGGAAAACTGGAGGTCTGAGAGCTAACCCTGGGTTATTGGAGGAAACATGAGAGTCTAGGAAATGAAGGATGCACCACAACTAGGGCAGTGTAGCATCCAGGGGAGTGTTGCATCCAGAGGTCCATAGTGGCACTCCTTCAGAGAGAGATACAGCAACTAGTAGTCTTAAACCTTTGAGAATGCAGTTTTAATAGGGTAGTATGGGCTGAAATAGTAGAGAATTAAGTGAAAAGGTTTAACAATGGAGAAAATTCCTTATCTTCTTGTGGTTTTGGTTTGAGATTTTTACCATGCTTTCTAAATAGCCTAAAAAAATCCCACGTGTTGAATGGCACAGGAACTAAAAGCATGTAGGTATTACTGAAAGTTGTATATAAATCTAATTTTTAATATGGGCTTTTACTAAAATGCATTCAGGAGCTTGCTATTTGGCTGATTCCTCTTGAGTCTTTTTTGTGGAGTGAAGGTATTCTTAATTCCATGTATCTATTTCCCTAATTCATGCATTAAGAGAGAACATCGAGTTCCATTTTGAATATTTTCGGTTGAGTCATTCATTAAACATCCAAGTGGAGACTTGAGTTGAAGTTGAGTTGGATGTGGAGTTCTGGAGAAGTTGATGCTGGATTAGTCAGTGCCAGGTGGGAAGTGAAGCGGTGAGGCTGGAGGAGAGACCACCAAAGGATGAGTTGAAATGGAGATGGGGTGCAAGGACTGTGCTCTGTGACTGTCCACTGTTAAGCAGTTAGAAGAGGAGCAGCCAGCACGGGAGAACTAGGAAGGAACAACCAGAGAGATGGGAGGAGAGTCAGGTAAGTGCAGTTGCCAGTAAGCCAGGGAGAGTGGTCAGCCACTTCAGGTGCTGGGCTTTGTCAAATGAAAAGGAGAGACTTGACTCAAACAGCTTATTACAGGAGGAATAACTCTGACCATGAGATCTGCAAGTGTTTCAGAGATCTGACAGAAAGGGGCTTTTCTAGGGAGGAGTGAGCAAGGCTGGAAGGAAACAGGTGCAGGGAGTGGGATGATCAGGGAATGTTTTTTCCTGAGGTCAGCCAACAGGGGTCCTTGAGAAAGGGCTGTGTGGTGGCTCAGGCTGAGGGTAGGTCACACTTCAGAGGCCTGGGGAAGGAGAGAAACTTAAGTAAAGTTTAGTCAAGTCACATCAACAAGCCTTTTGTTCTGGTTGACCTGTGTGGACAGATGGCTCAGCTAATCTTCCCTGAAGCAGAGAATGGGAATGTGGAGGGTCTGTGCTGGCCTTGTCACCGGTAAACGAGGGGGCATCTGTGCGTCTTGGCTGTGTCGTGTGGAAGGGAGTTCTTTGCAGTCAGCACACAAAGGGTAGGGATTTACTTAACATCATGTTGTCCGGGGTCACAGGGCTCTGGTCAAGTTCAGCGGCGTAGGATAAATCAAGTTAGACAAGGACTGAGAACTGATTCCTGGTGGGGTTAACTGGGTGAAGGCAGAAACCTAATTGGAGCAGGTTCCAGAGGGAATGGGGACTTGAATGGCTAAGAATTTGAAATGATCTTCATGGCAAAAACACCAAAAAAAAGGCTGAATAAAATTTCAAATTTCTTAAAAGTATCAAAGTGCTGATAAGATATTAAGACAAAAATCTAAGTCTGTTCTCAGTCAACAGCATCTGGAAACTTGAGAACCTGTTAGAAATGTAAATTAGTAGGCCCCACTGCAGGCCCACTGTCAGAAAGTCAGAGAGGTAGAACCCAGCAGTCTGCGCTTTCCTGAGCCCTCTGGTAATGGTAATTCAGATGCTGTTTTAGTCTGAGTGAAGGCCAGAGCTCCAGAGCAGAGAAGGAAGTAAGCAGAGTGCTTGGCTGTGTTCTGAGGGCCTTGACCACATTCAGGGGTCGAAGCTCCGGTTTTGACAGCCTTTTGAGGCGAAAGGAACAGCAAATAAAGTCTAGAGCAATACTGTCCAATGGAAATACAATGTAAATCAAATAGGATTTAAAATTTTTGGTAGTCATGTTAAAGAAACAGATGACTTTAATTTTATTAAATAGCATATTTAACCCAATGTATCGAAAATATTATTTCAACATGTAACTAATATAAAATTTTACTGAGATACATTGTATCCTTTCTCATACTAAGTCTTCAAAATTTGGTGTGTATTGTACACTTAAATAACATCTTAATTCAAACACTAAATTCTCGTCACCTGAATGAAACCATCTATTGGTTAAAGTGAAATATAGTTCTACCAAAGCAATAAAATTGTGTTTAATGAAAACATATTTTACATTGCTTCACTTTTTAATTAAAATTTAAATTAATTAAAATTAAATAAAATTAGAAATTCAATTCCTTAGTCTCAGTAGTCACATGTCAAGTACTTAATAGTCACATGTTACTAATGGCTGTTATTTTGGACAGTGCATGTCTAAAGCCCGCCCAAGTGGTGGCCTCTCATAGGAGATGCACGCTCTTATAAAGCTGAGTCCCTCCCTCCCCCAAGTATTGCACCATCATGTGAGAGTAAACCAGAAGTAAATTTATATTACTTCCAGAAAACTGAAAGCAAAGTTGGCCCTAGTGTTGTCGACAAAAAATAACGAATAACCACTCCATAGATGAGAGACATAAGGTGAGTTTATTTGAGCCAGAGTGAGGGTTATAACCCAGAACGGCCTTAGAAAGCGTTCCAGAGAAGCATGGTTTTAAGTATAGTCTTATAGCTTTTTAAAACAAAGAACATACATTAAACAGGATACACTTTCATCAAAATTTCAAAAGGTATTCAGTTGCAAATTAGCAAGTCAACGTGATCTTGATGTCAGGAAAGGGACTAATCTGGACTTTACCAATAGGGTTTAGGAGGGGTGGTATGCATTCTTATCTTAAGAGAGTGTATTCTTTAATGGTTAAGCAAATGTACAAAGTATGTTTGATAGGCCATAAGTCAGTCTTTTTAGTTCAAACCGAATCAGTTTTGAACCTGAATAGTTGCCCCATATACCTCAATATGTGAAAATCTCTTGTCAGTGTCAAGAAGAACAGGAAAGGAAGAATCACGTTCCTGAGAAATTATAACCACAGGCTAGCTCTTTGCAGAATTACAGTCCAAATACACATCACCAGAGTGAACTTGTTTCATGGTACTCTCAGACTGGCAGTGCTGTAGGCACAAGGCACAGGTAAATATAAATCCTCCCTCGAGGAATGTACCTTAATTCTAGGCAGCAAGGAATTCCCTCAGAGAGCACACGTGGAGACATCCGAGTCAAATATTCAAGCGCACAAGGAGACAAAGCACCATGCAAGAGAGCTAGAAGCAATAGCAGACAGCAGCCAGAGACTTGCAAAGACCAGATATTGGAATTACCAACACAGATTATAGAACAGCTAACTATGATAAAAGGAACAAGATCAGATCAAAATAGTGGCAAGGCACAACAAAGTATTAAAGAATGAATGAATGAAATCCCAGCAGATTTGTATGAACCAATTACAACATTTAGAAATGAGTGCACAGTAATTGAAATTAACCTCAATTTAGGGAACTACAGATTAAAACCACATTGAGGTCTATCCACAGGTTATTAGTTGTAGGAGGAACAGTAGTACTATGGTAACCACATCAGAGAAAGTGGGCAGTACCCGCGCCAGGTGAACAAAGTTACATCATTGCAGGCAGCGCATCGTGGACCTCAGGTGTGACACCTGAGAAGAAGGGAGAACCTGAATCAAATCATGAAGAAGTAGCAGAGAAACCCAGACTGACCGTTGACGGGGTATAAAGTATGCTTCAGAATTGTCAGTGCCATAAGATGAAGAGGCTGAAAACTGTTACAGATTGCAGAGATTAGGGACATGATAACCAAATGCAACACCTGATCCTGAATTGGATCCTGCACTACAGAATAAAAGTACTATAAGGAATATACTGGCATAAATGACACAGAGTTGGGATATGGACTGTAGAGTAAACTTTTAAAAATATAAAGTCAGTGTTAAAATTCCCGAATTTAATATCTGTACTCTGGTTATGTAAGAGAATATCTTTCTGTGTAAAAAGTGCTGAAATGGTAAGAGGTTAAGTTACATAATATATGGTTCAGAAAACTAAGTGTGTACATATTGCGAGAATGAGAAAAAGAAAAAAACCACCTGAGAATTACTGTTCACCACCAAATGGCCATGTTTTAAAAACTGACAGAACCAAGTATAGGCCAAGATATGGAACTACTAAAGATAGCCATTTCTAATTACCATTTTGGGGGAATCATACATTATATTATTTATATAATTATACATTATTTATATAGTACTTTTAAAGATTTAAACTTATATGTTATTTTTTTAATTCCATAAATTTAAATTTCTATCTCCAGTGGTTCAACATGATATATTTTGCCTTACAAAATGACAGAAAATACTTTGAACATAAAAGTTAGTGAATACAGGGGCCGGCCCAGTGGCACAAGCGGTTAAGTGCACGCGCTCTGCTGCGGTGGCCCGGGGTTCGCCGGTTCGGATCCCGGGCGCACACCGACGCACTGCTTGGCAAGCCATGCTGTGGCGGCGTCCCATATAAGGTGGAGGAACATGGGTACGGATGTTAGCCCAGGGCCAGTCTTCCTCAGCAAAAAAAGAGGAGGATTGGCAGATGTTAGCACAGGGCTGATCTCACAAAAAAAAAAAAGTTAGTGAATACAATGAAAGTTAGTGAATACAATGCTATCTGGTAATTCTCTAAGCAATTTATATTAAAAGGTATAACTTGTTATGAAAGTGAGTTAATCTTTCTTGTTTATTTTTAATTTTGAATCTGCTACAAGATAATTCATCTCCCAAATTTTCCTGTCACTTCTGATATAAATTTTGAGCTTCAGATAAACCTTGATTTAATTATAGACATATTCAATCATGTAAAATGAGTTGTTCTTTGCCTAGGTTTGTGGAATTTATTCCTTTTGAGGCTCTATGTGAAAGGGCAGTTTAAATCCACAAAGAACATATTAAAAACTCTTCAGAAATTAAACCTCTTCTCTGAAAGCACATAGTACTTTAAAACTTCCTGAAGAATTTTTTCATATTTTTAAATAAGCCACCATTTTTAATGCAGAGATGGTGTTCTGTATTTGGTGTTATAATCCAACTTTCTTAAAGAATTTAAGATTCTTCTATAAATTTCTCACCTATTTTTAATGATAGAGCAATATTTGCATTTTTGTAATGTGAAGCTTTTGCTTGGAAAGCTGTAAGTGGAAACAGGTGGGTTTTCTAATCAAAGTAGTTTTTTATGATAGTGTCAGCAACCCAGCCTTCTTTTCTCTAGATATTTTCCAAATTTACTCTAACTCCAGCATATTGTCCATTCCAGAGTACCTTATTTTAACAATTCATAATAGACTAAAGTCTAAACCATTCCCAAATGCTTATCAATAAATTTTAAAAGCTTTTTAATCCCATAAAATGTGGGGAACTGACACCAATATAATGTTGCTAATGTTCAGCAATTCTGGGCACAGACATATTTCTCTGTCCCTGTGTTAAATAATTGGTGGTCTGGTGGTTAAGATCTTGTGGTCTTCCCCACTGTGGCCCAGGTTCCTGTCCTGGTCAGGGAACCACACCACCCATCTCTTGGTTGTCATCTCTGGTGGCTGTGTGTTACTGTGATGCTGAAAGCTCTGCCACTGGGATTTCAAATACCAGCAAGGTCACCCATGGTGGAGGTTTCAGTGGAGCTTCCAGACTAAGATAGACTAAGAATAAGGATCTGGTCACCCACTTCCGAAAAAATTGTCCATGAAAACCCCGTGGATAGCAGCAGAGCATTGTCTGATAGAGCACCAGAAGGGGAGAGGATGGCGCTGAAAGACCAGGCAGGGTTCCCCTCTGCTGTCCACGGGGTCACTAGGAGTCGGAATCCACTCCATGGCACTAACAACAAATGTTAAATAATACTGAGAATGAACAAAAATAGTTTATCTGTGTGCTTCAGGAAATGACTTAATCCTAACTGTGAAGCAGCGAAAATAGCTTGCTTGTCAGGATTATTTGCTCAATGAGACTTGCGTCACGATTTCTTGGGTCATCGTGTCCACCAATCCAAAATGTGTATTATGAACTTCGCATGGTTCTAACCAGTGCCCCACCTTGCGAGACCTTGATTAAAGGGGTCCAGCCCACCCCAGCCCCCTAAACCTTGTAAATAGCCTCGGTCTTGCCCCTTGTTCTGTCTCGCTGTGGTTAGTCTAATCAACTTAGCTTTGCTCGATGATGAGGTTTTCTAGTGGTGCTTTGGAGAGTTGACAGTTGACAATAGATAAGCCTAGTCATGCTGAAAAATTTAAGGGGGATTTAATCAAGAAATTCAGAATCTTAAATTTCTATTCTTATTTTCTAACTGCCTGTTAGCTTAACTGTATGGAATGCGTGTCCTGCTGGCCCCTCAAACCTCAAGTCCAAGATTGAACTGCTTTCCTTCCCTCTTCCACTTATCTTCCCCACCTGTCAGCCTCCTGGCTTGGGATGGGAGGAGTCGTCCTTTTCCTTTTCTGTGCTCTGAACTCTTCACTCAGATGGAAACCTTGAAGTCATATTCGCATTTTGTGGCTCTTCCAAGAGCTGACCAGTTTCCAAGTCCCACCAAGGTTAGAGAAGAAGTAGCAAACAAAAAGGAACCACTGGACATTTCTCCATCCATGAGGACACTTGAAGTAACATTACATACAGTGTAAGGATGCAGTTTTATATGTTCTGACATAGAAGGATACACATCATATGCTGCTAGGTGGGAGAGTGTATATATTATCTCATTTTTAATGCTGTTGCACATAAAGGCTAAAAGTCTGGCTGTACCTCAGGAAGTGAAATTTGGAGTAAAGACAAGAAGTAAATATTCACTCTTGTTTTTTTTAATAATTAGCTTTTGTTCTATAATTGAAGAAAAAACACTGTTAAGCCTTTTAAAGGACGAAAACAGTGCGAGACAAGACAGGCAGATGCATGCCTCGTAGATACTGATTTTAGAGAAGATTTTTTTCCTTTCAGTTTGTTGAAAGTGGGAGTGGGGAGGGTAGTTACTGAGACTTTGAAAAAATTTAATTCTTAAATTCTTGATACCACCTTTTTCCCAGAATATGGAAAGTTTCTTTCTACTTGAACTTCCGAGGTTCCAGGAAATTGATTTAGAAGTCCAGGTAACTAAGCCGTACTGCTCGAGTGCTTACGTTATCACTAGCAATGGGTTCAGGTGATTTTTTTTACCCACCCACCCATACTTTGGCCTATAAGCAAAAAAAGTTGAAAAATGTGTTTTGCAGGAGAGTCTTAGTTCTGTTTAAACTCAGTGTTGTTAACAGTGTTACCACACTAGTTGACACTTGGTGTGTGATTTATACAGTTATAAATAAAATGTTCATTTTAAGAAAGGCCAGTTTTAACAGGCTGAAAAGGAAGGCGGTCAAGGGGTTTCCTTAGAAACGAAGGTTTACGGGCTGAAGTTGAAGAGGGACACCGACGCTGTGTGATGACAGTGTGTGTTCACGTCTCCTGTGGCGCTGTGTGCCCAGGTGGGTGGTCCACAAATGTAACTGACATGACAATGGGACCTGACACTTACTTTGTTGATTTAAAAGGCAGGTTTGAATATGGACTATCAGTTTAACGCCTCCTACCCCATGTTAAGTGAAGCCAGTTAATTTTAGCTGTCTGGAATTTTGTGACTAACAAGAGGATCCAGTTCAGGAGACTATATGTCATTCTTTTCCTCACTCAAGCACACAGGGCAGAGGTCTTTAAAAATAACTATATGGTCTTTTTGGTTTATAGTCTGCAAATTTGGGGGTGGGGATGGGAAAGTTAAGGATAGATTTAGTCTATAAGATGAGGATAAGTCAACTCTGTTAGAACTGTGATAATATTGACATCTTTTTTACTAACATAGAGACTCACCGTCCTGTTTGTCTTGAAATTCTAAGATAAATTTATAAATGGCTTAATTTTTTAATTAAAATTGTAATGTCTTAATTTCTCAATATGACCATTTAACTTTACTATCTGTTGTTCCTGTGCTTTTCATTTAATCAACGCTTATTGTCGTCTGCTATCTGCCAGCGCTATTCTGGTAGGTCCTAGTGATACAGCAGTGAACAAAACAGGCCAGTATTCCCGTCCCCACGAGCTGACTTAGTACAAGGAGAGAAACAAGTGTGTCAGGTAGAAAGTGTTAATGGAGAAAACAGAGTGCCAGAGGAGGTGGAGTGGTGCCCAGGAGGATGGTTTGGATTTGAGTAGAGTAGATGGAGATTCTTACCGAGAAGCTGACATTTGAGCAAGACAACTTCAAGAAGTGAGAAGCAAAGGCAGGTGCCTGGGAGAAGCTTCCTGCTAGAAGTAAGGGCAAGTGCAGAGGGGTGTGGGGAGGCTGGGGGAGCAGCAGGCCATCAAGGGCAGGGACTTCACCTTTGCTCTCAGATGGAAAGTGTCTGGAAGGTGGTGAGCAGGAGAGAGATGAGTGACTGAGGTTCTCGAGGGATCACTTTGACTGCTGTGTTGCATGTAGACCAGGGCTCAACAAACTTTTTCTGTAAAGGACCAGATAGTCAGTACTTTAGGCTCTGTGGGACACACAGTAGTCCCTCACACCGTTCAGCTCTGCCATTGCAGCACCAAAGCTGCCAGAGATGACACATTATGGGTGGCTGTGGCTGTGTTCTGGCAAAACAGAACAACCAGGGACGGGCTAGGTTCACTCTGGGTTATAGTTTGCCAACCCTGAGATGGAGCGTAATAAACCAAGAGCACAAGCAAGTTGACAGTTAGGGAGGCTTTTGCAGGAATCCAGGGGGGCTCGTGGTGGTGGTGGGAGTGGCGAGAAGTGGTCGGACCCTGGGTATATTTGGAGGCGAGCCAGGAGGCCTTGCTGAGGAGTCTAGTGTGGGTGTGAGAGAGAAAGCAGTCAGGGATGGTGCCCGTGTCCTTCAGAGTTTTAATTAGAATGTTGCTTAATATTTTATATTCCACTTTTGATCATATCTTGACAGTTGTCTTTAAAATCTCTTTGCGGCTATTAAGGTTATACTTTTTTTTCTTTGAGCCTGTTTGACTTTGTTTTGTTCTTAGTATTCCTTCATAAATTGAGAACTAATAGGATAACCTAGTAACTTCTCAGTCTCACCCATGGTCAGTGCCCATTTTCCTTAGCTTTCCCTTATGGCTGAGAGCATGTGTGGTGAGGTGTGAGGGTTAGGGCGTCACCCCAGGGTCAAGGAAGAAAGCAAGGAAAAGATGCTAGCCTGTTAGCTATCTGTGGGTAACTCTAAAGGAGACGTATCAATCCTGTGAAAATCATGTACAGGGCCATGCCTCATTTTGGTAATGTGCTTAGAAAGATGTGTAGACTGCATAGTTCTCGGGGAAGACAGTACAAACTATTAGATAAGGACTCTGGACCATACTTCCTGACTTCAGTATTTCTTACCCTACCACAATTCTGTTACCAATTTCAGCTCACTCCAATGAGACTCCCACCCACACTCGGAGGGCCAGGTAACACTTCTTCAGAGCGCAGTTATCTTCATTCTCTCTTTGTCCACACCTAATCAGTTGCTAAGGGATGCAGAGTCTGTTGCCATAATGACCCTCTCATCTCACCTGATTACAGCTCACGTGAATTGCTGTACCTTTTGATTGGTGCTCCATGCTCATCCACACACACAGTGCTGTTGGCTTAATTGTTCTGAAGCGGTGTCTATCAAACTTTTGCATGCATCAGAATCACTTGGAAGGCTTGTTAACATAGATTGCAAAATTTTTGATTCAGTGGATGTGAGGTGGGCCTCTAGAATTTTCTGATGGTTCTGGTCTGGGAATCACACGGTGGAAACCACTGTTCTAAAGTACTCTGATAATGCCGTTCCTCCAGTAGAAAGCTTACAGGCTCCCCCTCATCGTCTGATAAATTCCGTCTGAGTTTGAAGGACTACCACTATTTAACCCATCCTACAGGATTCTAGCTTCTTTCCTTACGCTCTATGAACGTAGCCATCTTTTCCACCTTTGCTTTTCAACTCTCTGTTCTTGACACGTAGCAGCCGATTTCTGCCCCACGGCTCCCATTTCCATCAGTCAGAGTCCTGACCGTCCTACCAGGTTGACTTCAAATGTGAACCTCTTTCTGAACCTTTAGACATGTGTGCAGTCTCTTTTTTCCCTTTGAATTCCTGTAGCTTATACAGTTCCTATGACATTGCCTTGCTCTGTCTTAATTTATAGTCATTTATGTATCTTATCTGTATGCTACTCTTTTATAGGAATGTAAACTTCCTGAGGTTAAGAAAATATATATAGTTTTCTGTCTCCCTCAAACATTTGTGGAATTGAATCAAGTTTTTTTCATATTCCTTTTTTTCTCTTTTTGAAAACTGTTATTAAAGTAACATAGGCTGTTATTGTACCTAGTATCTTGTAGCTTCTTGCTCACTTTATCTGTTGGATGAAACCCATTGTATTTACTTTCTTCTAAGCACCTGCTGACTTGCTTTTCGTATTTTAATCAATTGCTTTCTCCTGCTGCTCAGCTATAGTGTTAAAATTTCTGTTCACTAGACTTCTGATGAATTGTAAACCATATCTTCTTTTTTCTTGATTTCCTCCCCCAAGCCCCCAGTTTTGCTAGAGTTAAAGAAAAAGAAATGCTTTATGTGAAATATATATCTGAAAGGTCCTTGTATATCTGAAAAGTGTTTTGTCCTCACAGTTGATACAATTGATGGGTAGTTTGTGCTTAGAGTTCTACATAAGAAATTGTTTCTTTAGAACTTTAAAGGCATTGCATCATTTTGTCTTTCATTTTTAACTGGTGAGAGATCTAATGCCAATCTGTTTCTTTTTTTGAAGCTAACTTGATAGTTTTTTTCTTCATTTTCTCTTTGGGGAGCTCATGTTCACCAGTTGCTGGATTATCTTCACTTGATCATCTGTCTTATCTCATAGTTCATGTTTTCTGCCGCCCATTTTGCTCTAGATTCTTGGATATGTATTCAACTTGATCTTCAACTTATATCTGGAATTTTTTATTTCATATAACAAATTCTTACTTTCCTAGAGTACTTTATTGTTCTGATTGTTCCTTTTCAAGCATCCTTGTTTTATGGATGTAATGTCTTCAATATCTGATGATACTAAACATTTTTCTTAATGGTTTCCTTTAAGTAAAATTACAATTCTGTTTATCTTGGAATAATTCTGTTTATTTTGTTCTGTCCCCTCATGCTGATAGTTTTCTGTATATATCTGATGATCCATTCGTATTTATGTTAATTTGTATTTAAGTGTCAGGAACTAGGAATCCTCATCATTGGGAACTCTGTGACTAACATTTCTTGATCCTTAAGTTATATCTTAAAATAAATGGGAAGGAACCAGCTCTTTTCCTGGAGACCTTTTATTTGTTTATTTATATTTGCTGAGGAAGATTAGCCCTGAGCTAACATCTGTGCCAGTCATCTTCTATTTTTTGTATGTGTGTCGCCACCACAGCGTGGCTGACGAGTGGTATGGGTCCGTGCCAGGATCCAAACCCGAGAACCTGGGCCCCAAACCCGGAAACCTGGGCCGCCGAAGTGGAGTGTGCTGAACCTAACCACTAGGCCACAGGGCTGGCCCCTCACTGGATGTCTTTTAAATGTGGCTTCCCACCTTCCAGATTATGGTTGAAGTCTCTCGTCACCTGATGGCCTTCCTCCCATTCACTCTGCTGTTAAAAGGTTGCCCCTGGCTTTATTATTATACTATAACTTTAATGAGGTCCTGGGAAGGACAAGAAACGAATGACTATGCTCCGTCTGTCATCTTGAATCAGAAAGCTTGGTTTTCAACAGTTGAAATAGTTCTTCATAGTTAAGTACCATAGAAAGTATAACTATTGAAGAAAATAGGGGCTCATGGTTAGTGAATTCTCACCATCGAGAGAGAATCTGTATGGAAAACCAAATTTATAGTACCTGATTTCTGGGTAGGCGTGGAGTCAGAACGAGGGCCTCATTGATCGTATTGGCTGGAATTGTCCAGCTGAGAGAGCCTGATGGATGGTGTCCGTTGTCAAGTGAGGGTGCCATGCAGACCAGAAAATTAACTATTGATCAGAGCCTCATTTTTCTTGGATTTTGCTTGAGATCCAGAAAGTCTCTTGATGTCGAAGTTCTTTTTCTAGGTGACATTTTGATTGCGTGGATAGGAGTTCAACTAAAACAGTGTAGTGAGTTAATTTGGTGTGAGGTTCCTGAGATCTCTGGGGTCCACACCAAGAGCCAACCGAGGTAATTTTGTGAAACTTCTCAGCCGCTTTTTACAGATTCTTGCTTAATGTTGCTAATTCCTAAAACAGCAATCTTTTTTTAATCATGTGTAGATTTCTCTCTCTATTTAATTATCAGAAGGCCAGTCTATCCTATCATTCTCCACCACAAGAGGATATTATCTCAATGTCATTTATAAAGAACTAACACAAGTCAAATGACTCACTCCAGAATCTCACAGTATATAAGTGGCAACAGACTCAAGAACTAAATGTCAGTTTTCTCTCCCTCACTTTAATATTTTCTGCTACACCCTGTAAAATACTATTGTTTTATGAAAAATATAAAGTAATAAACAATTGTTTTGTATTTGACTATCCTTGGATAATTTAGACTAATAGATAGTAAATCTCATTAATTTAGGGTTCACTGATATGGTTTGTGATTGTTTCTAAGGTTATATGCTAATGCTTACTTTCATAACTCCTTTTTGTAAGTTTTATACAGCCAGTTAGTAATACAAATGAAATTAGTATTCTTTTTTAAAGGAGAAATACATTTTTAGGACCTCTGAAATACCTTAAACTTACTTAAATTTAAGCAGAGCTCAACACAAATTATACTGGATCTTAAAAATAGTCATTATAAAACTCATTCTTTAATGCCAAACATCTGACAGGTGTTATATTTATTAGCCTGATACGGTTTGTGTGTTCATAAACTATAATAAAACTACGTCCTTTAGAATTCCTGGGATTTTTGTTGTTCACCAGTTCTTTCTTTTGCTTTTACCCAGCTCCCCCAGTGAGATTTAACAAAACATTGATTTAACGGTATGCCATTTGTTAAATTTTAAGATAAATATACAACTTTGGTTTTTATTACATATTTTAATTTTTTTCTTCCCTCTCTTTTCGTATTTGCATGTATGTTGCTAGTTTCTCAAATCTTTTTATGTCTATATATTTATATGCTATAAATCCATTTGACAGTAAAACAATGATTAACTGGGATTTTACTTCTAAAAACCTCTCAGATCCAACCTTCCTCTGTCCAGACAGCTCACGTTTTCACTTGGATAGTCTCCTGACTTACTGAGCCTCTTTCTACTCAATCCCCTCTGCCAATCTATGCTTCACTCATGTTATTCCCTTTCTTAAAACCATTTGATAAATAAGTCCCCTAATCATATCACAATAAAGTCCAAGCTCCTTAGCCAATATATGATTAAGATTTATATGTTTATTATAAATATTCAATAATAGCAAGACCCTAATCAGAAACCAAAGTTAGCATAATTCTGGACAACCATGAGAAATGAAGTGGCATTCTAAATAGTCCAATCTTCTGCCAGTTTTTTATCACTAATCAAACAAAATATTTGCTCTAAAATTTATTCTCCATGGTGCATGAGTTTTCTTAAATGCCCTCTCTATATATGTATATGTAATATAAGGATTCGTTTTATAAATAAAGTACAAATATGGAGTGTAATTAATTTTAAGTTGATTTCAAGTGCAGATATAACATAATGATGACTATATTGAGGCTTAAATCAACTCTAAATGTTCTTTTTAAAAATATATTTAAAGTAGAAGGTGCTATTTATCTTAGTTAATAACCAAAGTTATTTTAGTGGCAGTCAACAAACGTTAGCAATGACATAACAAGTAGTCTAAAAGGAAACGAGAGATAATAATATAAAATGTATCAGGTATATTGATAAAGGCAGCTGTCACACAAAAACAAGAGTTTAATTGCGCTTTCTAATTTGATGTCAGTGAAAAGAGATGGAGGGGTGCTGGAAGCTTTGATGTCCTTCCGGTACTCCACGTCCCTTTCCAGGCTCTTGTAGTTTTGATCTTTTTGTGTGGCTACTTTGTCATCAGAAAAACAAATTTGTATCTGAGCCCCTGTTTTTAGTTTTTCGTTATTAACATGCACTCTTTAATTGGAACTTTTGTGTGTCCTTTTGAGGAACAACAGTCAGAAGTCTCCTGAACACTTCTGATTTTAGAATGCTTCTGACTTGGAATCTCTAAATGAAACATCCAGCAGTTATATTTACTCTGAAGGTCAAACCAAGTTCAAAATACTTATAATTTTTTTAGATACCTGTGGAAAGACGTCTGTAGGTCTCCTAGATCTCTGTGATTCAGATGAGCAGCTGGCAGGTGGCAGATGGTGAGGAGAGAAGCCCCCTCCGTTTGTTCAGTGCAGAGTCATCACTGAATATAAAATATATGCATGGGGTTATTAGCCAGAGTTCTTCTGTGGACATATGCCATTTTATATGAATATAATGGTACATACATATGATGATAGCTGTAAAGAGCTGTTACATACTCATTGTGTGTGTGGATTTGTGGTCTAGTGTTGTTTCTCAACAACAAAGCAGAACACTAACAATGATTTCACCTTTGTATCTTATTTTAGAAGGCTTGTGTCGAATCTGCAACCTTTGAAAATGGTAAAAATGTAAAATAATGTGATAGGAAAAATACTTAAGATATCTTCTTTGTGGTGGGCAAAAGAAGCAGTGAGTATATAAGCCAGTTCAAACACTGAGTGGATTATTAGACCTCTAGGGAAAAATGATTTGATTTTACTTGCTTCTGCCAGCTCAGCCTCTGTCTCATAATTCCTGTTCTGGCCCTGAAATTTCTAATTCAGTCAAGTTTCGACTCCCAAAATATCTTTAAGTATGAAAATAGGTAATAGAACTTTTAAGTTTAGAGTGTTAGCAATGTTGAGAAGGCTGAATGACTTTTTTCAAACAGGTTTATACTTGTACATACTTAAGCCATGGAAGATACCATCCTTAATAATTGTGAACAGGCATTTTTTGCGTAAGTCCCAGCCTGTCCCTGTCTTCATTTTTGAAACATTCAAATTGGTTATTTTTATTTAATGGTAAATTACTCTTTAGCAGGTATCCTGTTACTGAATTACACACATTTGAATTTCACAAAATCCATTTGTATCTGATTTAACTGTAGAGTCAGGAAAATAATGAACATGCACAGAGGGGTCATGATACTGCTGCCTGAGCAGGTACCTTCCTTCCTGCTCTCGGACATCTCCTTCTAAACTCGCAAGATCAGTTGTTTCTCTTGCAACCATTTGGGCAGCTCTTGAGAACTGTGTTCTTTATCATGGGATCACTTATACTTGAAAAAGGGAAAAGAAGAGAGTTGATATTAACTGCCGCTTTGCATGGGGATTCTGATACACCTCACTTGGTCCTAAGAACCACCATGTAAGGAATGTGGTGATGTCCCACATTTTACAAGCAACGGTGCAGATTTGCCCGTTCATACGAAATGAATGGGCAATGGTGAAAACGCCCAGATGGTGTTTGACACCACGTCTGTCAAAGACCAGTCTGGGCTCTTCCTTCGTTGTGCTAGATATTTTAGTTATACTTTCTTTGTCAAGACATATACAAGTGTCATGTTTTGACACCCTTGGAATCTTGTCAGATTTGAGTTAAAAGAAATGAGAAAATGTGTTATTTAGCAATATGATTTTTAAATAAAATAACCCCTTTTAAAAAATTTTAGTTTACTTTAGTTGTCATACTGAATATGAATGCTGGGTGCTCTGCTGGGTACTTTGGAATACTCACGCTTATCTAATGGAAAAGTGACAGATTGAAGAGTTCTGTTACTGTGAAGCGAGTTCTGCAGTGGAGGTGAGAATGAAGTGTTGGGAGCACAGAGGAAATGGCTGATGGTGTCCTGTCTAGGGGTCTCCTCTACGAGATGGAGCTCCCAGGCCCGGTGTGAAGCTGTCATCTTGGGTGCCAATGACTGTGTGGGGGGAGAGGAGCATTTGCTGAGCCACTGCTGCTTGAAGCCCTTTTGGTTTTTCTTAGGGAACTTTGAATATTTCTTCTAGACTTTTCTATTAAGAAAGAGAGCAAACAATATGAAGGAGGCACTTGGGGGATCAATAGATCAGCATTAGATTGGTGGTCCCTGCTTATGTAAGGAAGAGGTTGCTTCTCTATCAAACTGCATGTTTTCCTGCCAGAGAAAGAGACCGCTGTGTCCAGTTTGGTACTGAGCAGTTCAGAAGTAAGTGCTGAGGAAGAGAGGGAGGGATTAGAGTGGACAGAGCTGGATTGTCTTGAGTGTTTACATAACACACATGTGAAGCTTGACATATCAGGTCGTGTGTTTGGATGAAATAGAACCTAAATGCTACTTTTCAGAAAACCATGTGACATGCAAAAAAATAAAGTGTACTAGATCCCTTGTGTAATAAAAATTCCCAACTCAATTTTATGTTTTAAGAGAAGATAGCACTTAGTTATTGAAGCTGAGGAGAGAGTTCATAAAATTAGAAATCAACAGTGTATTTTCTTAATCAGCAGTAGGATGTGATATTGGTCTCCTAATTGCACGGAGGACTTTTTGCCATTGTCCATTTTGGTTAAAAATATGCAGAAATAATAATCTCTTTTGTAATTAATAGACTGAAGAGAAGTTGCCTTGAGGATAAGGATTTTATTCTGTAATGATAAAGGCCGTCTGAAATTTCTGAGGTTGGAATCCTCTGTTAGCTGCAGCATATATGATTTTTCAATCAGTTACATTATATTGTGCTACCCCAGACCTTTCTAAATGGTTTTAATAAACAAGTATTTCCTTAGACATCATTTATTGTATATATGTCGTTATAGGGACTTTGTAACCTAGTGGAAATAATCTATTTGGATAAAAGTAGTGTGGAGTCTAACACAAATATCAAACAGCTGCCCTGCCACTTTCTCTTTAAAAGTTACATTTTGTTTGAAGGAATATGATATATTTTTAATTCAAGCTATAATGCTATCTAAAATTCAAATGGTAAGCTATCAGTAAACAATGATTTTTGTGTTTCTTTAGCAGAAGCAGCCGTCTTTACAATAGCATTCTTAAAAAGAAAAAAAAAAGGGCAGGCCCCGTGGCTTAGCGGTTGAGTGCGTGCACTCCGCTGCTGGCGGCCCGGGGTTCGATCCCGGGCGTGCACCGACACACCGCTTCTCCGGCCATGCTGAGGCCGCGTCCCACATGCAGCAGCTAGAGGGATGTGCAGCTATGACCTACAGCTATCTGCTGGGGCTTTGGGGGAAAAAATAAATAAATAAATAAAATTTAAAAAAAAAGAAAAAAAAGAAAACTCAAGCTCTCAAGTTTGAGCTGTCCTGAGAATTGAATTCTTAGAAAATTACAACTTAATACGAACCACATATGATTACCTTGTTTGTTTTTTTTTTTCAATGTTCATCAGGAAAACTTTATCTGTTTTGTTTTAGGACATATTTGGCACTCCAGGTTAAAATGCTTTTTCTGTTTTAAATAAATTGAACTAGCCAGTGTAACTTTTTTATATTTAAGAGCCAGGATTACATTAGTGCCATTCATTTTTTAAAATATGTCATATTAGTTGGGAATTTCAACTGTATTAAGGTGATTGCAAGAGTAGGCTTGGAGACAAACCTGGATTTTAATGCCTGTGTGCCCTGGGTCATTAGTTCTGGTTAATAGCCTTTTAGATGTGGTATTGATAGCTCATGTCGGGCAAGAAATGATCTCACCGTAGTCTTTATTTGCTTTTATAGATCAGTGCACTGTTACCCGGACGTACCTCTTCCTTCACAAGTTCTGGTTCTTCAGTGCTGCATACTATTTTGGTAACTGGGCCTTTCTTGGGGTAAGTATAGGCGTCCAGGGATGATTTGACCTTTAGTGTCCATTTGTGTTACACTAATGCCATTGGATTTTAAATTCATTACTTTCTGAATGATTTTAGATTTGAGCAATAACGTATAGCTGATTTAAATTTGCAGGTCTTCTTGATTGGATTGATCGTGTCCTGTTGTAAAGGGAAGAAGTCCGTGATTGAAGGGGCAGACGAGGACGATTCCGACATCAGCGACGATGAGCCCTCCGTCTATTCCGTCTGACAGCCTCCGTCTTAAAGGTTTTATAAAGCTGACTAAATATCTGTTGTGCATTTTTAAAGTGTTAAACTAATGTTAGGATGAACTGACTAGCTTTCATCAAAAATGGGAGCATGGCTATTAAAAAAAACTATATTTTTTATGTTTTCTGAAGTAACATTATTGTATCATAGATTACCATTTAAAATTGCTGTAATAATACTATGTAAATATAAAACTACTGGCTTTATGAGGGAATGTTTGTGGAAATTTTTTTTCCTCTAGTGTATAATAGTGTTGAATTGATTAAAAATCTTCCAGAATTAATATTCTCTTTTGTCACTTTTTAAAAACCTAATAAATTACTTGTATCTGTGCCTTTGCGTCTCTAGAGTAATGTGGAACTTTAAAGTGTCTATATCTGATGGTCTAAACATAACCTTCACAGTATAACTGATGAATAACTGTTGTTCCCTCATGCGGCTTGCTTTCTGTTTTCTACATTACATCATTGGCGCCGTCCAAATAGACTTCATGGACAGGTTTCAAGCTACTGGGTGCTCTAAATGTGTTACATCATTCAGATTAATCCATGAGGTATCTCACCACCTCTACAGTATTTAAGGCATTGATACATTGTTGTGGGTAGCTAACCTCAAAATACTCCCAACATAAATGGGAGTATTGTCAAGAATGATTAATTCTGGAAAAAATATGTTTACTGATCAGTTTAAGATATATGACATCATACTTTGGCTTTAAAGATACTTTTTCATTCTAAAGATTTAGAATTTGCGAAAGGTATAGGGGAAGCTCTATAATATCAATAGGGTGTTTTGAACACATTGCAGATAGTGAGAAATGATCACAAACGATATCCCAGTTTACTACCAGAAGCAAATTAGAACTCTTAAAAAGCACATATTATAATCCTTGAAATACAGTACATTAAGTTTCTGAAAAAGACTTAGGAATTAACAACCATCTCCCACTTAATTCTTCTCTATTTTTGTGCCGCTTTGCTCTGTTCTGATGCTTCGTCTCTCTAGGTGTCCCTTTGCAACCGTCATATTTGGCTTCTTCATGCACCCTTTGGTGTTATTCACCATGAGTCCATTCCCTTCTGTTCTTATTTTACATTTTCTTTGGGGACAAACTCATATATCCTTGGTTTCTATCTGTATTATTCTTTCCTAAGCTCCAAACTTTTACTTACCTGGTAGGTAGAAATTAGTACTTCAATTGCAACATGTTGAAAATGGAACTCTTTATTTTTCTGGGCATATCAGACCTCCTTCTGTGTTCGTTTTTTTGACAAATGGCACCAGCACATACCTGATTGCTAGACCAAAAATCAGGCGAGCCTCCTTACCTCCTGTGTACACCTGACTCCTCAAGCATTCAAGTCATGTTGATTTCTACCTATTAACTCTCCTTCCATTTGTCCCCTCTTCTCCATTCTTACTGCCATTCACTCTGCTATGGACCCCCAAAGTTCTTATATTGATGTCCTAACCCCAGTACCTGAGAATATGACTGTATTTGGAGACAGGGCCTTTAAAGAGGTAATTACAGTAAAATGAGCCGTAATCCCCTGTGATTGGTGCCCTTATGAGCAGAGGAGGAGAGGTGAGGGATGTGTGCGCAGAGGAAAGACCGTGTGAGGACGTGGGGAGGAGGAGGCCTCCGGAGAATCCCATCCTGCCCGCACCTGGATCTTGGACTCCAGCCTCCAGAAGTGTAGGAAGGTAACTGTCTGTCGTTGACGCCCCCCGGCCTGTTTTGTGACAGCCGCCCGAGCAGACCCGTGCTCGCTGCTGCTGCAGCTTCCTCACGGGACTTGCTGCCAAGTCCCGACTCCTTGCAGAGTCTTTCCTCAACACTGACACCACGCACCAGATGCCCTCACTCCTTGCTCTGAAAGGCTTTCAGTTGTTTTAGAGTGGAATCCACAAGCTGTCCGTCGTGGGACATGCAGGGCCTCACATGCCTGTCCAGCTGCCTCTGCCGTCCTCCGCTGTTCACGTGAAAGGCCTCTCCGTGACCCACACGGCTCTGATCTCACATCCCGACTCGGCTGCACTGTTCCTTCTGCTGACGCCCTTCCCTTCCTCTTGTCTCTGAAGAAAATCCTTCTTCTTCAAGCCTCAGCTTCAGTGTTGTCTCCTTGGGTCCCCTCCCAAGTCTCCCAGCTGGAGGTGGGCGCTGTCTGTACACGCGCGTGGCTCGCGCAGTGTGTTGTGAGTCACTGCTTCGTGCCTGCCTCCTCTGGACTGCGAGTCCGTGAACACACACCTGGTTTCGGCTTCGTCCCTAGTACCTAGAACAGCTCTTGGCGAGTGGAAGGCACTCAGTTGAGGGGTGAATTTGCTACTTAGAATCTTTAAGTCTGAATATGTAGTTTAACCCTATATAAACTGCATTTCGATTAAGGGGAATGTATCTTTAGCCTGTTTTTAAGATTTGTTTTGCTACCTAGAAGTTTAGAAGTGTTATCATTTTTGTCTTGAATACTACATATGCATTTCATTACTTGTAGGAATGGTGCCTTTTTATTTTTTTTTGGTCAGAACAACCTCTTAGCTTTTTATTTTGCTAATTGTATTTTTTAAATATAAATTTTTTTCTTCTTAGATTCTAAACATTTGCTTTCTGCCTCTTTAGAAGTTTACTTTTATTCTAACAAAGGTCCCCCCCCCCCCCCCCCCGGTCATATGGAGTGGCTTTAACTTTGTATTTCATGAAGCTGGTACAAGTGTTGTGACTTCCATTAATGAAGAGCATATTTCTTTTGAAGACCTGAAGATGCCTAGTTTAGAGATCCTCCGGAGTGTGGCTTTCTGAAAGGGTGAGGCCCTCACGTTCTGGGCAAACTTCAAACAAGTGATTAATGTATTATTCACCCACGCAGCAGGTACTGGCAAAATGAGGACCCTGGAGCTGACTTCTGTCTCAGTGCCACTGCTCCAGAGGAAATGAAGATGCATATTGTATTTAAAAAAAAAAGAAAGAAAAAGAAAACAACAAGCAATACAAGGAAAGAGTGTTTTCAGAGTATACGACTGAGCTCAGTGAACGCTACGTACATAGTTACAGAAATACTCGAATCCGTAGAGCACAGTAGACATTGATTATAGCACTGAATGTAAATGTCAGCCTTGACAATTAAAAACACAGTAGATAAAAATCACAAGACTGGGGGAAGTTGGAAAAGACCCAAGGGGAAAAGGGTATTAATACCCTCACTTTCTGGGGGCTGGGTGAGGGGGGACATGAAGAGGAAATCGAGAGACTGATAGGGGAAGCAAAAAAGATGAGTACCAGCATATTTGAGTTAGGAAGGTCAAGGTAACCAACAGAGCATCAAAAATAGTAAGATGACAACATTGGGAGATGGAGAAGAAAGGGAAGCATGGGGACACTGTCTTAAGCAAGCAAAATTCTGTCTTATAGGAAGTAATAGATGTTTAAAATGGATAAACAGAAATAGCAATATATTAAAATGTAACAAAGACATTAAAGATAGAAAAGATCAGGTATTATTTAAAGGAGAAATGTTATCAGAAGATAAAAGTCATTGCAATTATACATATCTTGAATTTCCTGGTAGCCCAGACAAAGAGACTACGATGGGTGATGAAGTTTTTACATTTGGTAAAAGGAAGCGCTCAAATTTGCCTGGAGTTGATTTTTTCTGGCACTAAAATTTAGAAGGAAGTTACATTGTGAATTCTTATGTAAAGAATATGAACAATAAACAAATATCTTTGCTAAAATTTGTGAATTAGCTTTATGTGTACATCATTTGTTCATTCCACCCAGCAAATATCTAAGCTCCTACCAGGCATTGGATGGCAGCTACTGATCTTCTAGGATTGAAGAAGATAGTCCCCATCCTTCCAGAAATTGGTCTAGAAATTTGTAGCTGAGCAGCTCTTGGCAGTAACTGGACCTTATAAATATCTACTAAGGTCATATGTGTCTGATATCATGAATACATTTTTAAAAAATCACTTTATCAAGTTAAAGTTACAATGGAAAATATTCTAGTAACTGTAATGCTCACATCTCCAAACGACAACATATCCTCTCTTGGTATCGTAATCAGAAGGCTACTTGATGAGTGTGGAATGGAAGTGATGTGATATGGGTAACTGTGGCATTTCAGGCTTGGTGATGCTTGGTTAAGTACCCACCTTTCTTCAGCAGAGACTGCCTCCACAACGACCAGATTGCCTCATTCCCCAGACGGAGTTGTGCTGCCCTGGAGAGGCCTAGACACATACCGACTGTTTAACTGAATCCCAGTTGACATGTTACTTATTTGACTGGATTTGTATGTATAGATTACGCTACACTCTGGTTCTAGGAATCAGTCTCTCTCCACACACATTTTGATTTAATAAGTTTTGTTGAGGACTACCTTACTTCCCTCATTAGCAAGTTCTTGGGAAGTGCTTCTTCTAGAATCACTTATAATCTTCAACTCCAATTTCACAGGGAATGTGAAAACTTTCTTCTCAAAACAAAGCCAGTTAGCACATATGAAGTCATACCTTTGCAACAACGTTTCTGTGGAGAACTGAGCTAGTATGGTCGGGTGCACAGCTTTCTGTGTGGTTCTCCATAAACTCATATCTGCTTCAGCTCTGCATTGAAGCTGCTGGATGGTACTCCAGTCAAGGCTGAGCTTGACAACTCTGTGTAAAGCAAAGTGTTCTGTTGTCTGTAGGGGCAGTATGTTTTTGATAGCAGATGAACAGGCGACAAAGTTAACACTTGGAGAAATTAGGGAGCACTTAGAGCTACCTTACTTCCTCATCAGGAGCTGGGGTGTTGGTAGGCCAAGACAGAATGTGTACCTAAAAGAAATGAGTTTTTTACTCATATATAGTTCATTCAGTGACTATCCCAACTAGCAGCTGCTGTGTGCTGGACACTGTTCTGGGCTTTATTCTAATATGAAAGGAAGAGCTCCGTCACGTTTGATAACATTTAATGTCCTCACCAGTTGCAGTCCCACAACTATATTTGTCTGAAGCTTTTTAAAGACCTTGTGTGTCTGTGCAAATATTTATACTCACACAAAATCTCAGTTGATGTAAGGGAAGACCAGTCGGCCTAGTAAAAGAATAATTTATTCCTGATGTATACAATAACTCAAATGCTGGAAAAACTATAATCAAATCTGAAAAGCCTTCTCTAATGGAGAAATTTAGTGATTCATTAACTTGAACCAATATTTGAGGGCCTAGTATGTAACAGAAGCTACTATGAACTGAATGAAGATGCTTAAATGAAAAAACAAAATGGTGCTTATTCTCAAAAGGTATTTAGAAACTGTGGGGCAAATAAATTCAAAAATAGAAAATTATAATGTCACATGCTATAAAGGAGGTATTACAGAATGCAGTGAAGCCAAGAGTGATGTCTTCTTAAGCTTAGGGAAGGCCTAAGACTCTGGAGATAAGCAAACGCTAAGCCAGTTACAGGCAATAAATTATCCGAGCAGAAACTGGCTCCTGTTAAATGCATCTATAATGGCCTTAGTGGCAAGGAAGGAATGGTGGGGAGTGTCCCGAAGAGGCTGTGTGAATGGGAAGAGGGCTGCATAAGAGGTGAACAGACCAGTAACCTGGAGCAGAAAGGGTGGGGCCTGCCTCAGCATTACCAACATGTGGTACTCTATAACCGATGTCCCCCTCAAAATTA
Organism: Diceros bicornis minor; assembly: GCF_020826845.1. Lineage (NCBI taxonomy): Eukaryota > Metazoa > Chordata > Mammalia > Perissodactyla > Rhinocerotidae > Diceros > Diceros bicornis. The sequence continues at coordinate 2,906,462 of NC_080753.1, forward strand.
GACGCGACTCTGGGAAAAAGAAGAGAACTCCAAATTGTCATTAGTAGACAAATAGTTATTAATAGAATTGATAGCATGAGAAATAGAAATTACATTGTTATAGAAATAAATTCTATTTCTTGTAAGCCTGAGTTTGCAAGATGATATTTTCCTCAGCCACAGCCAAGTATACTTAGTTACAACGCCGTAAACATTTTGATTCTACTGCCACTTAATTGTTCTGCAAATTAGTTACTCCACTGATGGAATGGAGAAAACAATCTCATATTTACATTGTGTAAGTAAAACCTCTTAAATTGTACCTGCCATTTCAGTGTTTGATTATTCCAGGGGTTGGCAAACTTTTTCTATGAAGGGCCAGATAGTGAATATCTTAGGCTTTGCAGGGCCACATAAGGACTTGCATATAATTTCTCTCTCTCTTTTTTTTGCAACCCTTAAAAAAAAAACCTTCTTCAGTGGGATTTGGCCTGCTAACTGTCATTCGCCAACCCCTGAATTACTCCATTAATGATTTTGCTTAAGTGGTTTTCCTAAACAAAGAAAGGTTGGCTAATGACATAAACAATATAAAATTACAGAAGGGGGACCGTTTACCTATATGAAAAAGAACTTTTCTGAAATACTTTTAGCATGTTGTTTCATAGTTTTTCAATGATTAAACTTACATTTTATTCTGAGTTTAATGATGGTATGAACTTGTAAAAGAATTCAAACAATTCAGAAGTTGTGACTGAGCAGAGAGAGGATGAAGAGAAGACGCCATGTTCTCTGAATTTGTTTGAGCAGAGATGTGTTTGTCCCATGTCTTCTCTTATGGAACCCAGTGGAGAAATGATGGACAACATGATCTCTAAGGTAACTGCAACTTCTAGTATCTGTGTCCTATTTCTGTCTTTGGGTCAAAGAGAATTATAACTGTGACTCCAGGTTTGAAAACTGAGTACTGATGATTTCTGTCGTGTCACAGTTTCCTCATTTGTGAACTTGGGATGATGACACCACCCCTTCATGGAGGCGCAGACCTGGTATAGAGTGCTCAGTGTAGTGCCTCTTAGGTGGTGACTCAATGTTGATTAGCTCTTATCGTTATGTCTAAGATGCTTTCCTTTATTTCATGAGGCTCTCTAATCATCAGGCTCCACACACTTTATGTTGAAGAAATATCCCTGTATCTCAGCCTCTAGGCTATGAACCTAATAGTTTCAAAACAAGCATTTGATCGTATTATGAGAGCTCCGAGTGGGAAACCCTAGAGAGGAAATATTTTTGAGACTAAAAACAACTTTTATAATGTAAACCATCTCTATTAATGTCTCCACTTTTTCTGTTTAGATATCTTATTTTCTTCAAATTGCATTTCAGACCTCCAAATAATGAAGCGCAGGAATAAAACATCCCAATCCCTTCCAGCACAGAAGCGGCGAGCTGCAGCTGGAGGGGTGGGGAGCGCGCCTCGCGCTCTGCCGTCCTCACGTGGCCCCCGGGTCTCCTCGGAAAGAGGACCGTGCAGCGCTAATGCGCAGAGCGAAGAATTTCCTCACGGAACGTCGTGAATTCAAAAGAATAGCATTTGTGAAGCTGTTTTTTCTTCAGGAGTGAATAGAAAATTGTACATGTACCATCACCGCAGAGTACAGAAACAAAGGAAAATTCAGTGAAACGTTTGCTGTTACTGTAGAGGCTGGAATTTGCATTTATTACGTAGCTTCTGTTTCTTCATACTCGCACCTCCAGCAAGCTTGCTTCCGTCGACCGTGCGGCAAGAGTAGAAAGAGAAGACAGACCTGGGTCAGAATCCACCGAGGTCCTTAGTGGCTGGGTGAGTTCAGGCGACTTATTTTACTGCTGTCAGCCGGTTTCTTCATGTGTACAATGGGCTCACGTTACCTCCCTGTTGAGTTATCAAAAGGATGCACAGCACCCAGCACACAGCAGGCACTCAGCCAATATCACCGAGGACCACTCTCCACGCCTGCAGCCTCAGGAGGGCACAGAGTTGCAAACCTAAAATGATTTGAGTGCGTTTGCGTGGGACGTATATCCTCCAGTTGGCCGCACTTCCAACCGAGTCGCATCACAGATTTGCACAGCCACGCTCCAAGAAGGCTGTCGAGCTGGGCTCTGGGCCCTGAGTTCTGTCCCTAGAATTCAAATGGATAAGCTTCCCAAAGGAGTAGAAACTAAAACCAGATTTCTTCCCCATTCATTGAAGAACATTTCCTGTGGGCTGACTGTGAGCAGAAGTGGAGAGCTACAAAGGCTATAACACATAGCCCCTGCCCAAGGAGCTTTCCATTCAATGGTATTTTTTTCTGAAAGTTAGAATTAAAATTATGTAGTATATTATGACCAGGGCAAATAAGTGTGGCAAAATTTATAGGCATGTAAATACCAAAATGTAATGAATGAATTTTGTGTCTTAACCTCTAACTCTTCTCAGTCTTAATCCTTTCCTCTTTCTCCTAAAGTTTTAAAACTGAACCTCTGATTTTTTTGTCTGTGCTACTTCAGGTGTCAGTTTTCAGTGTAAAAATACAGTTTCACACTATCAGAGATGAACGACTCGCAGGAGCCTTTCTCAGCGTGGTGGCTGTCTGTTAGCTCATCCTCCCCCTGTTTAGTTGTTGAAGTAATTTCCTCAGAGGATTTTGTGCTCCCTTTCAAAACTATCTTCTTCTTCTGTTTGGTTTGATGGAAAAAGAAGAAATTTCAAGTTTCAATCATGGAGGCTCCACGTTTCTCAGCACGACTCTTGATTTTTACTCAGTAAAAGCGATTTCTCACCTTTTCTAAGTCACAGTCAACTCTTTCTTTCTCCTGAATTTCTTTATAACCATTGCAAATTTTTGCCTGATTCTGATTGTTCGTATGTGAAAGGGCTATATTTTCCCCCAATATATATTAAAACAATATTGAAAAATACAGCTAAACAACTCATTACATTTTAAAGGTGTGAATTTGTCCCCCTACCGTAAATTTTTAAATGAAGTAATCAAAAATCAGACAAAAAACAGGGTTTGCTCTCACTATATAAAAATCATAGCAACTCCCAAGTTACACTTTCTGTTCTGACTATCCTTTTGAAATAGGGATATAGATATCATATATTGATAAGATTAAGCACTTTTAGAATCATTAAGAAAAGGAAAATAATTAGAATCTATAGAAATTTCCAGAAGACCCTGAAAAGAGTGAGGGCGAGGTGGGCATGCCCTGACTATAGCCTCAGGAGCCCACCAGAGGGCTTCCGGTTCTGCTGCAGCTGTTTACACAGCGGTCCTAGGAGGTCGACTGATTTTGAACAAGGAGAATGAGTAATTGTGCCTTGCCCTTCTCCTCAGACCTGGGTTTGGCTGGTCTTCCATCTCAGTCTCCATCTTTCTCATTTCCCACCCATTCTCAGCACTTTACCTCCACCTTTTGTTTGCTGCTGGTCAGCGACCTTGCTTGCTTCCCCACTGCGCTGGACTTGACTGGAACATCCCCCTGAGAACCCACAACCAGGAAGCATGGACTCTGGGGTCTGGAGCCCCTGGGTTTGCGTTCGGCTCAGTGGCTTACGGGCTCTGTGATCTGGGGCATCCTGCTGTGAGAACGACCATAGAGTGTGTAAAGCACCTACTGTGACACCTGGCTTTTAGTAGGTGTTCAGTAAAAGGCAGTGATGTTAGGTTACACACTGGTGTTCCTGCAAACAGAATGGAATCTACCCAACCACCTCTCCATCTTAGTGGGAATAATGGCTTGCTAATTGATTTCATGCATCCACGTTCCCCCGCTCCCTGGATGAAAATCATCACTGTGGGGAATGTTGAGGCATTTAGGTACAGCAGATGTTTTCTGTGAAAAGAAACTTGTGCAGTTGTTTCAAGAGTCATATAACCTTTGAGAGGGTAGGGACCTTACTTAATCTCTTCGTCAACCTTCAATTAGGTAATCTAGCTGTGGCTGTGTTAACATTTCGAGATAGACCTTTCTTTACGTTGGCAGCAGCGTTCCTGTGACACTGCCTGAGAGCAGCAGTTACTACAAGGAGTCACGGTGACTCACCAAGTGCAGAGCTCGTTCAACCAGAAACGTGCTGTGAACTTTCACCATGCGCCAGACTCCAGGCGGTGCTGAGACTACACAGACAAATACGACCGAGAGACGAGATCTCACACCTTCGAGGAAGTCTCGCTTCACAGACAGGCTTACTCATGAGCTCTCAGGAAAGCGCAGACGGTGTGGCTCCAAATGACAGAGTGTGTGAGGCCAAGGGGATAACAGCCTCATCACCAAGGCTCCTGGCTGCCTTGGGTTGGTGGTTATAGACATTGCTTCCAAAATCCTTCAGCGAATGTGTTCTCAGCTGTGACCATCTTTTTTAGTTTGTCTATTGAAACTTTTAACTACTTATTATACATTTGTATTATATAATAATTATATAATTTTAATTAAATTTTGCCTAAATGATTATATATTAAAATTTAAACGATCATATGGTAAATATATTAAAATCATCTAATTACATTGTGTATGCATATTGTTTCCAGAAACTCTATTTTTGTGCCGTAATGTCATCTCTGTAAGTTGTATTTTTAATTCTTTTGTGTCTCTACTTCTCTGTGAAAGGGAACGCTCTGTTCCATGTGATGAGGTTGGCTTCCTTTTGCTGGGTTTCACAGTCCCCTGCAGTGTATGCTGGTTTGCTTTGCTGGCTCGTGTTATGTTCCTTGCCACCAGATTGATTAGGAGCCTCCATCACCTCAGCAGTGACTCTCTGCTCCTGTGGGTCAGTGTGAGTGGACTGGCCAGTCATTGCCACTTGTGGGAGAGAGGGATTCTCTGCCAGCAGGGCCAGGGAAGGGGCAGTTAGCCCACCATGCCGTTCCCGCCCTCAGCTCCCCGTCAAGCAGGGCTGTTCAGATGCAGCTAGCCCTCACAAGATCTCATGGACCTGGGGGCTTCTCCCAGGTCCTTTTCAGGATTTTCCCTCTCAATTTCCAGCCACTCTGGCAGCCCCAAATTCTATTCTTTGACACCTCAAACCAATGAGAGATTTTCTGCTTGAGTTCTAGTGGCTCTGCTCCCTGTGGGAAAATGGCAACTAAAAGTGGTCTCGCCTACGCACTTCCCTTCTTTCAAGGCTTGAATTCCTTCCAATTTTTGCCAGGTTTTGGTAACTCTCCATTGTGTTTAAATAGTTTATTTTTTTAATATTTACACTTTGTTCATAATTTATAATTGTTATATGCAGGAGGGTGTTGGAGGGCAACTCTCCATGATGTTCCCACACATTGTATGGCAGCTTTTGTCCCAGACACTCTTTACAAGGATATTTGAGCAGAAAACAGCCTTGGAGAAGAGAAATAGATGCTTTCTTGTGCCAAATAAAGTCTTTGTTTTTGACCTGGGAGTCTTGTTTCTTGTGCTAGCATCGATGACACTGTGGCAGGCTCGCTTGTTAGCTTGCAGGTAGATTAAAATGTCAGACTCTCCACAGCCCTTAACGGAGGGCTGCTCCTGTACCTGTTACTCCACTAGAGTCAGAAGCCGAACGGTTCCATATTTTCACACTGCGTGAGAGCCCGTGGGGGGTGAACACATTTAGTCAGTTATTCTCACGCGGATGGGAATGGTTTTTTTTTCTTGCTCCCTCTGCCACTACCAATAATGTAACAATAAATATACCCTTGTAAAACACTCATTCTGTCCTGGTGTGGGTTTTTTTCTTTTAATTGGATAGATTGCCAAGAATATGATGACTTTGTCCTTATTTCAATTATGTTGTTTGTCTATCGAGTATGTTTATGATCTCTTTTGCCACACAAAGGATTTAAGGTTATATAGTCAATTAAACCTATCTGTGCCAGTTATTAAACAATTTTCTGTTTAGCTCCAAAGTCCAAAGTCATTCCAGATGCTGGGGCTGAGACTCTGAAACCACTTTTCTCCCTGCATCCAGCTTCACGGTGTGTCTGAAGCTGTGGTCTGAGGCCCAGGCCTTTAGGGCCCCGAGTGCCTAGGTTTTGATAACCCTGACCTCTCCTCTCTGTTCTCCCAGCCCTGGAGGATGTGTGTGTATGTGTGCGTGTGTGTGTATATGTGTATGCATATGTATATGTGTGCGCGCGTGCGTGTGTGTGGGTGCGTGCGCACAACTGCTTTCTGCAGTTACTGTGTCTGGGTTGCCTCAGTGTCATCTTCTTGCTCAATGGGCCCTCTGACCCCTGTCTACCCAATTTTGTATATTAAATTCCTTCTGTTGAAGTAGTTAATGCATTTCTTGCTTTCCTAACTAGACTCTAATATATGATTTTATAAAAACTTCTAGGCCTTGAATTTTTAATATATTTCCTAGACACTACTTTGTACGTATCTTAGATCCTCTTATAATACTCAATTTTCTGTACATTGAAATCTTTAATGTATTGAAATTTAGTTTTGGGTTACTGTGTAAGAGAAAGGTCACATTTTAATTTTATCCAAATGAACACTCGGAAGAGCAGCCGTTTCTTAACTAATTCCTCCTTTCCCACTGAGTTATAGTATAAGATTCTCATGTTAATTATCATAGACACCAAGATATAGTTTTGGAAACTGTTCAGTTTTTAGAATACCTCTGCTCATTCCATATTGCATTATTATGGTACCTTTATAGTTTGATATGATATTTAAAATTTCCCTGTTTCTAATTCTAGATACTTATGTCCAGAAATTTTAAAAAATTATTGATCTTTTGAATATTTCTCTAGTATCCAGTTTTATTATTAAATTCTTATTAATTCTAGAATATTTTTTCAAGAATCTCTTTAGTTAAGATGTATAAAGCTTAGTTTGTATGAAAATAACAACTTTTTTGTTTTAAAATATTTTTATCTAATATTAATTTGGGTTTATAAACATTCTTTTAGTTGGTAATTTTCTAGTGTATCTTTTTGTTATCCGTTTAGTTCAAACTTTCTCTGACCTTGATAATCTACATATAACTGGAGTTTTAGTTTATTTCTTAATATTGTCTGACAGTGATGTCTCTTTTAATTGAAAATTTAAATTTATGTAAATATACCATGATTATTCATATAATGGATTTTTAGTGCATATTTTATTAAGGTTTTTGTTTATCCTGATTTTTTTTTTTTTTTTTTTTTTTGTGAGAAAGACCAGGTCTGAGCTAACATCCATGCCAATCCTCCTCTTTTTTTGCTGAGGAAGACTGGCCCTGGGCTAACGTTTGTGCCCCTCTTCCTCCACTTTATATGGGAGGCCGCCACGGTGTGGCCTGACAAGCGGTGCATCAGTGTGCACCCGGGATCCGAAACCAGGCCGCCAGCAGTGGAGCATGCGCACTTAACTGCTACACCATGGGGTGGGCCCATATTTATCCTGATTTTTTCCTGAGTTTCTCTTTCTCCTTCCTTCCTTCTCTCTTTTCGTTCTTCTTTTGAAGTGGTCAGATTCTCTATTGCGTTGGGAATTATAATCTCTATTCCTATTATTTTAGTTCATAATCTGGGAATTTAAAGTTTAAGGTAGTCAATATCTTTATGGTTCCCTTAAACCAGGGATTGGTAAACTTTTTCTGTAAAAAGTCTGATGGTAAATATTTTAGACTTTTCAGGCCACAGGGTCTTTTTGCAACTACAGCCCTGCCATCGCAGCATGAAAGCAGCCAAAGACACTGCATAATCAAATAGACGCAGCAGTACTCCAGTAAAACTTTATTGATAAAAACAGATGCTAAGCTGCCACCAATGGCCTAGAGCGGTCGCCTCCTCCAATGCCAAGGGCCCGGAGGGCAGAATATCAGGCCACAGACTGTTGTGAGTTGAACTGTGTCCCACAAAGATATATGTTGGAGTCCTAACTTGCAGTATCTGTGAATGTAACTTAATTTGGAAGAGTCTTTGCAGATGTTATCAAGTTAAGATGAGGTCACCCTGGGTTAGGATGGACCCTAAGTCTAATGACATGGCCCTATAAGAAGGCCATGTGAAGACACAGACATGCAGGGAAGACGGCCAAGTGAAGACAGAGGCATAAACTGGAGTGATGCAGCTACGAACCAACCAACACTGAGAACTGCTGGCAACCACCAGAGTCTAAGAGGAAGCAAGGGGAGTTCTTCCCTAGAAACTTCAGAGAGAGCAGGGCCTGCCAGCCTCTTGATTTTGGATTTCTAGCCTCCAGAACTGTGAGAGAATAAGTTTCTGTTGCCTAAAAATGGAAGAAAATAGGAGGCAAGCAAGATCTACCCAAGGGCTGTAGTTTGCCAACCTTGGTGATAAACATCAAGCATCAGAATGCCTCAACTCCAGTCATCCTATCCTCGGTCATAAACATCAAGCATCAGAATGCTTCAACTCCAGTCTTATCCCAACCTCGCTCAAGTCAAGCATCAGAACTAACAAATCTAAATACATATTAATGTAAAACAGTAAGTAACAGAAAGAAAAAATGCAACAAAAAATAATGTCCAACTTGTAGAATTAAAATAAAGATATAGCTAGGTTTCCTGGCAACATTTTAATGTAAACCACAAACAGATGGGATGATCAGAGTTGAAACATTCTGAAGCATGATGTTTATGACTGAGGAGAAAGACAAAGACCTTCAAGGAAGCTTACATTCTGTGGGAGTAGGAGGAGACATAGAATACAAAATAAACATCATGAATAGTATGTTAGATAAATGCTATGGGAAAAGTAGGTCATAGTAAAGGGGGTCAAGATTTCTGGGAAAATGGGTCAGATTGCTGCAGAAAATAAGGTAAAGTGTGCTTCATTGATAAGGTGATAGTTAATGAGGGAGACGTTAATGGGGGCATTGGCTAAATAGATATGTCGAGGAAATGCATTCTAGGTGGAAGAAACAGCTAGACTAAGGCTTCAGGCCAAAACATTCTCGTTCTTTTGGGGTAATGACAATGGGGTTAAAGTGGCTGGAATCAAGCAGGTGTGGGATGGAATAATAGGAAACTGGTTTAGAGAAGGGCAGATCATGTGAGGCTGTCATAGGGACTGGTATTTATTCGAGGTTCTGAGCAAAGGAGTTACATGAAGTGATCTGTTAAAGGAGTCACAATAGCGGCTACATTGAGAATAGGTTGTAGGGGGCGAAGCAGTGAGAACTGTAGCCATTTATTGCAGTAATTCAGGTGAGAAATGGTGGCATGGATCACAGTTGCAGCAGGGATGGTGAAAAGATGAGGTCCGATTCTGGATATATTTTGAAGGTAGGACAAATGGATTTGGTCCATCAGATTAGATTTGGAGCGTGAGAAAAAGAGGAGTTGAGGAACTGAATAATCAATCAGGATGGAGTAGCATCAGCCTCCCTTGGAATTCTTTGGACATCTTCCAAATGAGGATTCGTATTGTAAAAAAGTTCTGGGAGATTCTCAGTCTTTATCTTTTTGTTTTCTCTTTCTGGAACTCCAATAAAGGTATTTTAGACATTTCTAAATATTCCCTGTGTTCTTAAATACTTGGTTCATATTTTTAACCTCTTTTGTTTCTCTGGTCTTCATTCTGGATACTTTCTTCAGATCCATTATTTATTAATTTTTTTCTTCATCCAGGTCTAATCTGTTGTTTAACCTATATATTGAATTTTAATTTCATTTAAAAATTTTGTTTCACTACTGAGAACTCTCAAGCCAGTGAGATGGCGCATTCTAGAGCTATCCTCATTTGTTTCGTGGATCTCAGGGATCACTGTCCTTCATTGCTTGATGTCCAATATCTTAAAAATCATTGTTGAGGCCCTCCCCATCCCCTAGCAGTTAAGTTTGGCATGCTCTGCTTTGGTGGCCCAGGTTCAGTTCCTGGGCATGGACCTACACCACTCGTCAGTGGCCATGCTGTGGCGGCAATCCACATACAAAATAGAGGAAGATTGGCACAGATATTAGCTCAGGGCAAATCTTCCTCAGCAAAACAACAACAGCAACAAAAAACCATTGTTAATATTTTGTCTGTTTTGCTTTTTAGTTGTCTTGGTAGAAGGTAAATCCGATTCCTGTTACTACAACTTGGCTAGAAGCAGACGTGACCTGAAAGATAACATTTAACCTGCCTTTAATAGCAAGCACATTCTAGTCAGAGGGCACAGCAAATGAAGAGGTTTGGAATGGAAAAGTCACTTGACATATTCTAATAACTACAGAAGATGTGTCCTAAGAACCATAGGAGGTGTGTTCTAATAAATATAGAATATGTGTTCTAATAACTATTAGGAGATGTATCCTAATAACTGTAGGAGATGTGTTCTAATAACATGTGATGAGAGGTTTGGGGATTCGATCGGATACGTGAAAGAAACTTTCCACTCCAAACAAATGGACTGAAGGTATGTTTTATTATATAGAGGATAGTAAAGGCGATAGTCTGCAAACAGATCCGAATAGGTCAAATAATAAGAGGGAAAAACACCAGCTTGATCGGAAAGGGAAACACCAGATTGACTGAAGGGAAATGACACAAATTAACCAGAAAGAGAAACACCAGGTTGACTGAAAAGAGAACACATTAGATCAATTACTTCACAATAAATCAATTACTCACAACACCCACGCCCCACTGCCAGGAGAGTCCTGTCAATCGACACGGCTGGGCAAGGGTCACACATCCTGGGTAAAGCGTCCCTTCCACAGGTGGAACTCTCACCAGGCCTCAGTTTCCAGCAGTTTATATAAGCAGTTACAGAGTTTACAGAGCAAGCATTCAGTGTTCCCATGCACAAATGGTTATCAGTGGTGTACGTGCACTGAGCCTCCTGGCTATCGTCCCAGCCCAGCAGTTGTGTATGTGCATTGTTTACCCTGGTTATCATCCCAGCCCGGCACAGATGGCCAGTCTGTCCCAGGCTGCAGTGCCCAAAGGGCCTTGAAATTTTTACACATTGCAACTATCTCCGTGGGAGAAGGGCCAGTTCCCACCATGCAGAAAACAGCTTTTATATTTCTTTTTGTGCTGGTGGCTGTAAGTCAATGGAGCGGCCAAACATGGCTGTACTCATGTCAAGACATAACTGTAGGAGATGTGTTCTAAGAACTGTTTGAGATGTGTTCTAAGAACTATAGGAGATGTGTTCTAAGAACTGTAGGAGATGTGTTCTAATAGCTGTAGGAGATGTGTTCTAAGAACTGTATGAGATGTCTTCCGATAACTGTAGGAGATGTGTTCCAATAACTGTAGGAGATGTGTTCCGATAACTGTAGCAGATGTGTTCCGATAACTGTAGGAGATGTGTTCTGATAACTGTGGGAGATGTGTTCTGATAACTGTGGGAGATGTGTTCTAATAGCTATAGGAGATGTGTTCTAATAGCTGTAGGAGATGTGTTCTAAGAACTGTAGGAGATGTGTTCTAAGAACTGTAGGAGATGTGTTCTAATAGCTGTAGGAGATGTGTTCTAAGAACTGTATGAGATGTCTTCCGATAACTGTAGGAGATGTGTTCCAATAACTGTAGGAGATGTGTTCCGATAACTGTAGCAGATGTGTTCTGATAACTGTAGCAGATGTGTTCTGATAACTGTAGGAGATGTGTTCTGATAACTGTGGGAGATGTGTTCTGATAACTGTGGGAGATGTGTTCTGATAACTGTGGGAGATGTGTTCTAATAGCTGTAGGAGATGTGTTCTAAGAACTGTAGGAGATGTGTTCTAAGAACTGTAGGAGATGTGTTCTAATAGCTGTAGGAGATGTGTTCTAAGAACTGTATGAGATGTCTTCCAATAACTGTAGGAGATGTGTTCCAATAACTGTAGGAGATGTGTTCCGATAACTGTAGCAGATGTGTTCTGATAACTGTAGGAGATGTGTTCTGATAACTGTAGGAGATGTGTTCTGATAACTGTGGGAGATGTGTTCTGATAACTGTGGGAGATGTGTTCTGATAACTGTGGGAGATGTGTTCTAATAGCTGTAGGAGATGTGTTCTAGTAACTATTAGGAGTTTTGTTCTAAGAACTAAACCTTTACTTATATACTGTCTATAATTCTGCTTGGTCCTTTCAACTTTAGTTCTACCTAGTCTGAAATTAATATTGTGACTCCTTTATTTTTGTAGCATTCGACTAGAATCTCTTTATCCACCTTTTTATTTGTAATATATATTTATTGTTTTATTTTTATTCTGTTTTTTATAAACAGCACTTTGCCTGGGTTTCTTTTCTAAACAAATCTGGCAATCTGTATTTTTAAAGGCAGAGTTTTTTCTACTGTTATGATTGATACATTTTATTTGATTATTTTTTTCTGTTTATTTTATGATTTGTTTTTTGTTGCTTTCTCTTCTGTTTTATTTTGTAGTTTGGATCAATTTGCTATTCATTTAATTAATTTATTTATTTATTTTTGGTGAGGAAGATTGGCCCTGAGCTAACATCTGTTGACAATCTTCCTCTATTTGCTTGAGAGAGATTCACCCTGAGCTAACATCTGTGCCAGTCTTCCTCTATTTTGTATATAGGATGCTACCACAGTGTGGCTGACAAGTAGTGGAAGTCCGTACCTGGGATCCAAACTTGCAAACCCTGGGCCACCAAAGTGGAGCGCATGGACATAACCACTATGCCACTGGGCCGGCCGCTATTTCATTTTCTTTTTTCGTTAATTTGGAAGCTCAACCACACTCTTCCATCTCATGAATCGTTACTTCACTTTCCTCTTCACTCATAATCCGTCAACTATTTCTCTGCTATTATTTAAAAAGGTGTTGCCAATATTTTGTCTATTAAGATGTTCTGTTTTCCCACCTAGTTGTTCTATTTTTTCCTGCTCCCAACTCTTGTTAGATGAGACCTTTAGAATCTTAACTTTGCATCTCTCTTCTCTGTCTACCTCACTCACAACTATAAGAGACATTTGGAAAAATTTTGCTTTCCTCGTACCCTTTCTACTGCATCAATTCTCAGGTTTTGCTAAATTAATTTAGTATTTTAGTTCTAGATCATTATTAGAATTTCCAGTGAATTTCCCTTGCAGAAACTACTTTGTTTTAGAGTGCTTATTTTACATTTAAAGAACATTAAAAGTAAGAATAAGGGCCAGCCCCGTGGCTTAGTGGTTAAGTGCGCGCACTCCACTACCAGCAGCCTGGGTTCGGATCCTGGGCGCGCACTGACGCACTGCTTGTCCGGCCATGCTGAGGCGGCGTCCCACATACAGCAACTAGAAGGATGTGCAACTATGACATACAACTATCTACTGTGGCTTTGAGGGGGAGAGGGGAAAAAAAGGAGGAGGATTGGCAATAGATGTTAGCTCAGGGCCGGTCTTCCTCAGCAAAAAAGAGGAGGATTGGCGTGGATGTTAGCTCAGGGCTGATCTTCCTCAAAAACAAAACAAAAAAACAAAAAAGTGAGAATAATATCATATTATTTAATATAATATATACAGTATATAATATACTAACATGATGTACAATTAAATAACATTTTGTCAGAAGACAACATTTTCTAAGAGAAAAATCCATTCAGACTTATGCATGTTCTCTACTCTTTCTTCCTCATTTACACCATCTTTAGGTCTCTGTTTTGCTTCATTTTTTTTAGTTTGAGTAAAGGCCTTTCTAGAGCATTTTTCTCAGTTGGGGTATGTGATATGCTCTCTAAATTCTTGCATATGTATAAATATCTTTTAGGCTCCCTGGTGAATAGTTTTTGGCGGGGTACAGAATTCTTCTATTGCAGTATTTTTCTCCCATTAGTCTTCTATAGATTAGGGAAAAAAGACTCAGTTGGATTCTCACAAGCAACACTAGTGTCAGGAAAGATGTGGACTCACAGAATCTAGATTCATTCTACGGCCTTTTCCTGCTACCAGTATTATATATGAGAAATCCGATGCTCAAAAAAAGACAGTCAAAAAAAGACGAGTCTTTTTTTTGTCTAAGTCACTTGCTATTTTGTTTCAAGGATTTTTTTTCCTTTTCCTAAGAACTTGAAATTTATACCAGAATATGCCTAGATGTCTCTTTTCCCACGAATCCTGCCTGAACTCATCGAGTCATCTAAATCTGCAGGTTCAAGCTTTCTTGGGTTTGGGTGATTGTTTCCTATTACATATTCAACAGTTTCTCATCCTCCATGTGTTCTTTCGTCTCCTACTGGAAATTTCTATGGTTTTCATGTTACATCTCCTGACTCGACCTCCCGACTCATCTCTTCTGTGGTTCTAACTGGGGTCGGCTGAACAGCGCCCCTCCCTTGGAGATTCCCCCTGTGAATCTGTTACCTTGCAGATGTAGTTAAGTTAACGATCTTGACGTGGGGAGATTCTCCTGGTGGCCAAGGTCATCACAGCATCCTTTTGTAGGGATCTTTGTTTTTACAAGGGAAGTGGCATGTCAGAAAGGAGAGAAGAGGTTCCAGTGCTGTGAAGGTGGAGGAAGGAGCCATGAGTCAAGGGGCCCTCTAGAAGCTGGAGGAAGCGAGGGAACACATTCCCCCTTAGAGCCTCCAGGAGGAACGCAGCCCTGCAGACCTGCCTCAGACTTCTGACCTCCAGAAATGTGAGATAATGAATTTGGTTGTTTTAAGCCACTGTGGTAACTTATTACAGCAGCAATAGGAAATTAATACACATTTTTATATTTTTAAACTGTGGTTTGAGATATTTCTTGTACTGGTCATCTGTGCCTCTAATTCAAGTATCAGAAAATTAGCCTCTCTTTCACTTCTACTAAAATATTTAGTTGAAAAAAAATTTATTTTGTAATTCCAGAAACTCTTTCCTGCACATTCTTGAGTCTCCTTAAGTATGTTTATTATTGCTTTATTGGTGTTGTGCCTCCTTTACTGTTGAGGGTTCTGTCCTGAAGTATTTCTCTTTCTGGTTGCTGGCCCCTATGTGACGTGTTATCATTTTCCTTTGCCAGCTCACCGGGATTCCACAGGTGCTGGGACATACAGCTGTCTCTACCCTTGGCCAGCTGTAGGGAATCAGGCAGTCCGTCAGTCTCCTAATCAAGACACCTGGAGGAAGCTGCCTGCTCTCTGGTCTCTTTGTACTCTCCCAGGTTCCAGGCCAAGGAGCACCCAGCCCACCATCTCATCTCCTCCTTAGTCTCCTCAGGGCCAGAGAGAGTGTCCACATGCTCACTCAGCATTGCTGTTTACCTTTCCACCTGGGATTCGTAACAACCTGGTTATGATTCTCAACCTGGGCTTTGTGGTGCTGGTCTCCAGGTGCTAACCCAGCCCGGGGGTTAGCCTCACCCCGTTTCTTTCACCGGCGATGCCCACTGAGCCCAACGTTTCACTTGGATTTGGGTGCCTGTTGGCACAGCAGCCATTTGACTCACGTGGGGCAGAATGATTGACATTGGTGCTGGGTGAGAGGGATGCTCCACTCGGGTCGTTATCTTTCTGGAATCCTAGGGTCCTGGATTTTTTTATCCTTTCAAACCATTATTCTTCATACGTCCCATTTTTTCCATTAAATTTAAGGTATATCAGCACTAATGATAAGTTTTTATGGTGTCATCTCCAGTCAATAATTTATCTTTGTATCTAGTATTCTAGGGTATCTCTTGGCTCCTCAAAAAAGGTTAATACATTTTCCGACGCTCTGTATATCTGGGAATGTCATTTTGTGACTTTCCACACAAGCAACACCTTAATTCATTCTTTTTGACTATTTATAAGTGAGATTTCTTCAGATATAACTCCTTTTTTCCGGCCCTGATTGATTCAAAGGAGAAAAACATCTATCTGAATTTTCATTTTATGTCCCTTTAATATAACACTCTTTTCAAATCATAAGTTTGCAAAATCATTTTTACTTGTAGCCAATTATTTTTTAAAGCCTGAAACATGGTGATGCCTATTTCTAAGCCTGGATACTATTTTATCTATGTTTGGAACTTTTTCTTAATTTACATTTTTATTAGCGATGCCAACATCTATTCATCCTGCGCTTTTTGGAAAATGCTGTCATTTGTAAGTTAGATTTCTATGCTTTGTTTTCCCTGATTGTCGTCTTGGCACATTTTTACCATTTGTGTGTATTTCTTCAGTGACCAGGGTGTGGTTGTCAGGGTCCTCTCTCTCTTGCTGACTAAGCATTTTGTCATGGGCCTGCTCCTTGTGCTTTCAGGTGACATTAGCATGTTTGAGGTGCCTCCTGTGTGCCCGGGATCAGTGCAGTCACGTTGTTTTCACAGCAGAGCACTGTGTTATACAATTCCAGGGCACCATTTACTTCACACTTGTGCAGTGAGGTGTTTCTGAGTGCCTGGAAGGTACCATTAACCTCGTTTTACATATGAAGAAACTTATACTCACAGAGGTTGAATGCTTGTCTCAGGATTACACAGTGAATCAATAACCAAACCAGTTTTAATCCCGGATCTTGAGACCCGACTTGCATGCTCTCTCCACTCCATCGTACATCGTACTTTCCGTAATCGCCAGTTCCCGGCTGCTTCCAACAGTGATTTTATTTGGTCGACGGCAGACGTCCTTTAGCTCTTTATTTTATCCTGGACTGCTCTTGTTTGGTAGCTGTCCTGTCCCTTTTTATCTCTTTGAAAATAGATTTTGTCCCTTTTCTAAAATCTTCCTGCAGCAAGTGTATTTCGGGGTGATGTTTACCCCTGAGCTCGCACGGTTTTGTTCTGCTTTAGAGGTGGGAGGTTTTCAGTGATCCAGATTATTCTCTGTCTGCTCCCACATCTTGAGTCTAAGCCGTGGAGCTTGAGCTGCTGCTGAAGACGATCTCCGTGCGAGCTGCCGCGTCGCCTCTCACGCACGTGTGAGAGGAACGAGAGACAGCTGCCCGCAGCTTTGCTTGCGCGCCTGCCTCGTTAGTTTTGAGAAATCCACACCTGCGTCACGTGGCAGACGTTGAAAAGGGTGATTGCCCTTGAAGGAACATCGCTCTTTTTGTTGCCTGAACTCCGTATAGGGCAGGGGCACTCTCCCACACCACAATTAGCATCCTACGATTTCTAACACATCCTTCCTATTATTATGATTATTTAATTCCACATTCTAAAATTCCCCTTCAAATCACAGGGGTTGACTTATTTTAGAAGCTGGATTATTCTCAGTAGATGCTCTTAAGTTACCGTGAATAAAAACCTGCTCAGCACCTACGAAATACCCGCTTACCTGACGTCCCTTCAAAGTGGATATGGTTTATTTTATTCAATTTCCAGCTTGTCTAATAATACCTCAGGGATATTCCATTGGTTAATTTAAACTACTTGGTTTTGAAGTGTTTAACTAGGAGCCAGAAAGACACTAAATTAATCAGGCTTGCGTGTTCCTGTCCGGTGATGTATGTAAAATAAAATTGATGGTCTGGTCTTAAGTTTTACAGATGCTTCTTGCTATGGAAATAAACTCCACGTGTACAAATTCACTTTAACCAAGTATATAAAGAAGGAAAACATTTGTCTCTTGTTCCCCAACATGTTTGGTTCGTAAGGTGCTCTGGTTCCACCGTACTTCTGCTGTCAAACACTGTGACTAAAAATGGTTCAGAATAGTTAAAAATGACCTCTTTGCTATTCGCATTTGTAATCTGTTAGATTTATTTAGTTGATGAATAAAGGAATTAAATCTAGGAGTGGGTAATTTTCAACAAAGTACTTCAGAGGTTATCAAGCATTTTCTAATTATGTTTGTGCCTCCGAACAACATTCCAATAATTCAGTTAAGTCCGTTTTGACCAAGATCTGATTTTGGTATTTAGATTCTGCTCTTCTGTCCAGGGACATTTTATAAGGGTTGAAATACTGGCTCACTAAATCTACTAAGCTTCCTTCCCTGTGAAATACGTGAAGCAGATCACCTGGAAATGTTAACTAGTTGGGCAGGCGTTACAGGGATCTATTAAAGATGTGATGAGAGGTAAAGGAAAAATAGCAAAAGAGATATGAAGAGTTGAGAGATAAAGAATGACAAACCTCAGACTGAGAGCAGAGTGGTTGATAACATGCTCATCAATAACAGTGTCTCCAGAGGCTGTTCCCATCCCAACCTCGGTGAGCTGGCCTTGTGAGTCACTGCTCGCATTAGGCCCGGGCAGATAGGTCCCACAGAGATCGATGTGCAGAACATCAAAGGTATTGAGCATCAATAAGTTATTAAGAAATCTCTGGTCCTTAAGTGTATTGATGAGGGCAGCTTAGATGGGATGGGAAGACTATACAAAACCGATGAATTCTTAAACATGGAATTAATTAGGAAGAAGATCTGTTATAGGAAGATTGAGTTTATAGTTTATAAGGAGCTAAAATCACCTTCCCTGGCAGTGTTTCCCTATACACAATTCCAGTGTGTGCAGCTTCACTCAATTATGCCCTTTCTTTAAGAGGATTGGCTATTGTTCGTCACTCTTTGGGGATAAATTGAAAAAGAAAAGTGAAAATTTGTGAATAGAAAATGGAAATAAAGCAAATGGCAGAGGGGAAACCATATTCCTAGAACAAAGCCTTGGCAAGAGGCAGGAAACTGAAGGTCCTAGCGCTGAAATGCCAGTGAGCAGCTAGTGAGGCTCTCGTGGAGGCAGCCAAGCTGCCTGTCTATGTGACGCGGGCAGGACCCTTGAGAAATAACTCGTAAGGTAGTCCAGGTATCTAAAATGTTACCCAATCGCGTCACTACTTGTTCATTCCCCAGAGGTACCGTACACTTGACCACTGGGCCAATCCTCTCCTCCCCTACAGACGTCAGTAAGTGATTAAAAATCAGTGCAGGGAGCAGAATTTCCACAGGCCCTTCCAGCCCGTGACTGCTTTTGCCTCAGCTTCTAAATTGCTTTTTCTAGTTTCTGAGCTCATTAGGATTTGGTCAACCATTTTCAGTTTTGGCAACATCCTTATTCCTTTATACCAGAGTTTTAGCTGGAAATCTTCCCTCTTTCTGGTCAGTATGCGGGTTATTCTGCATTTCTGCATCTTGGACGCTAAGTTGGGGTACAGGAGAAGCGAGTTCACAACCGAGACACTAAATCAGAAAGGCATTAAAAATTTGCATGTAGGACCAGACACAGGAAAAATATCTCTCAGAATGCAATTTATCTCAAATTGGAGTTCCACCTATCTTAGATCCAAAAGGAAAAAAAAAAAAAAAAGATGAAAAACATACGAGTTGTAGGGTTTTCTTTGTCTCCCAGATGGCTAAAGCCACATATAAAACTCTCAGGACCATGGGGTGATACTCTTGGGGGAAACCATTGCTCTTGTATTAAAATAATCTAAAGTGAATAGATTGGGAAATTTTAGCAAACCAAAAAATGTGAAATACAAAACGGAACTTTGGTATAAAAGTGCTCGGTATTTAATATATCTATAGAACTGACAACGTGCGTGGTATTTTTTTAACGACACACAAATGCAATATCATGCTCCAAATACAAAAGACTATAGCTCAATAAATACAAAAGTACATGTTACTCCACTTGCAATTTGTATATAATACATATTTTAAAATGTCAGCCTACAATTTAATTCAGTTTTCTTTCTAAAATTCACAATTATGCAAACAGTAAGTACATTTAATTCTATATAATTACAGTGCAAAAAATACTTCGAGAAAAATATAAAATTCATTTTTTTATTATATCAGACACATTTATGACTTTGGATTTAAAATATAGGACCACAGTTCAGTAATAAGAATATCAAGTTCCAATTTTAAACGTTATTCTGTTGTCTGAAAGTAAAAGTTCCCCATTTAATGAGCTGTTTGAAACCAAGTTTTAATATTCTTCTTAAAGTTGCAAGAAGCTGCTCTTCTATAATATAAAACAAAGTATTATTTTGATATATTCTGAACAAAAAAGAAGATAGAGATTAAAAGCTGCATAGACATTGTTTTCTCTGTTCCCAAGTTTCACCGTTAGCTGAGATGATACTGACAACAGTTTTGAGAAAACTACGTTTTTCCTTATATCTCTTTTCATCCCAAGGACTTTGTACGCTTATCTGAGTCTTTAGCATTTCTTTTTTGATCACGGGTTTATTTTCTGTTGTGTTGTTAGCGCGTCCACACACACCCGCCACATCCCCTGGAATAATTACAGAGTCATTAGCTCGCTGACAGCCTCAGCTGTGCTCTGGAGTGGTAACTTAGGACACAGTTTATTGTTATCTAATTACTCGGCTGCAAATTAAAGTTTGGATTTGGGTACTCTTCTCGGACTTCCTATACTTTGCCTATGAAGAGAGAATTCGTTGATTTTCCTCTTTGAATGTAGGGTCTGGTCATTTCCAGCAGGGGCAGTTCTTCTTATGCGTGCAGTTTGCTAGAAAAATGCAAGTGCGGCCGGTCTAATGGATCTTTTACTCTAATTGCTACACTGGGGTGCACCCGCAGCGGGGAGCCTGTATAAACAGTCAGAAACAGCCTCAACCCACACTGTGTTA
Source organism: Diceros bicornis minor (assembly GCF_020826845.1). Classification (NCBI taxonomy): domain Eukaryota; kingdom Metazoa; phylum Chordata; class Mammalia; order Perissodactyla; family Rhinocerotidae; genus Diceros; species Diceros bicornis. The sequence continues at coordinate 2,926,832 of NC_080753.1, forward strand.
CTAGAGGACAAGAAGTTCAGGTTGACCTATCACCTTTTGAGGGTTGAGGGGTCTAAAGATTTGAGCTCGTAGTTAGTGCCTTCCTGTATTATGACCTTCCTAATGCCTGCTACCGAAAAAACAAAACCAAAACCAAAAATGAGCCCCTCCTCCTATTTGGAGTGGGGAGTCAGCACAGAGAATCAGGAGGGCATGGTTTTGGGAGTAGAAAACCAGTCCAACCTGGGCACCACCTTCCAAAGTGTGTTTGCTTCTCCAGTTAATTGGTGTTCAGGGGAAAAAATGATTTCACATCAATTTAATGACCTTGAGACCTGTCGGGCAATTTGCTCGACTTCTCTAAGCTTCAGTTTCTTGATCTGTAAAATGGAGATCATCTTGTCACCCGTGGCACTGGATTGTTCTGGGGATCAGGTAAGACAATTTAAGAGGCTTAGCATGGCCTCCCACAGTGTAAGAGTGATAAACAGTAGGATTTCCAGGACATTTTATATTCCAATGGGCACTGTGAACTTTCAATAGGGGGATAATTTTCAATATTTCTTGACTGCAGTTGACAACAGCATCTCTTATTTTTCTTTCTTTCTTTCTTTTTTTTGTGAGGAAGATCAGCCCTGTGCTAGCATCTGCCAATCCTCCTCTTTTTGCTGAGGAAGACTGGCCCTGGGCTAACATCCGTGCCCATCTTCCTCCCCTTTATATGGGACGCCGCCACAGCATGGCTTGCCAAACGTTGCATCAGTGCGCACCCGGGATCCGAACTGGTGAACCCTGGGCCGCTGCAGCGGAGCACACGCACTTAACCACTTGCGCCACCAGGCCGGCCCCAGCATCTCTTGTTTTTCATCGTGCATCTGTAGGATTATCATTTTGTGGAAACATCGTTAGAAGATACTTCTCAAGGGGCAGTGTTTTTTATACATTATAAATATATATTATAATAAAAAGTAATTTCACATAAATAAAATAAAAAGAAATTAATTTAGAAACAAGTAATAAAAAATTGACAATAATGTCAACTTTCTCTCTGAAGCCAATTCCCAATTATTTTAAATATTTAAAGTACAACCACCTAAATGTATTCATATTGCTTTGCCAGCTCATCAGAGAACATTCCTTCTTGTGCTGATTCCTTCTTGCTTCTCATAGCCCAAATCTCTGTTATATACTGGCTTTCATTCTTGGCCACTTCTAGAATTGACTAAGGGCAAATTTAGACTTTGTGACATTATCTCCAAGGTCATAAAAAAGTAGTCACTGATTTTCTGTATGTTTATTAAAGGCATTAAGTTGTCATATGTAACATTTTGACATACGCTCTATTTTGGTAGTTTCCATTTTGTGATAGACTGGCAGAGGGGGAGGAGGGAATGGCAGAGCTCAGGTCTCTCCAGCTCTGGGTGGCTCCGTCTGTGCTTCCATTGATTGTGTGTGCACCTCAGGTGTGCCAGCACCCCGACCTGACCTCATCGTGTTCCCTTCTAAACTAGCCCTCCTCCTCAGTGCAGCAGGGACTCCATCATCCTCTTGAGCACCGGGGGCTCAAATAGTGGTCGTTCTCCCCCCACCACCACTTCTTATTCATCTTTGCCTCCAGGATGAAATCAGCTGTCAAACACGGTCCCATTTGTGCTCAGATCTGCCGACCCATCCCCATTGGTGTCATCAGGACAAGTGAAGATCCTCTTTACCCCTCACCTGGAGATAACTTCTTACCTACTTCCCTCGTGTCTCATCTCGTCCCAGTCTTTCTCGCTGCAGTGCTGCCAGGTTAAGATCTGAAAACACAGCCCTGGCCTTGTTATTTGCCCTGCTTAAAAACCATCTGTAGGCCGGCCCGGTGGCGCAGCGGTTGAGTGTGCACACTCTGCTTCTTCGGTGGCCCGGGGTTCGCAGGTTCGGATCCCAGGCGCGCACTGACGTACCGCTTGTCAAGCCATGCTGTGGCGGCATCCCATATAAAGTGGAGGAAGACGGATGTTAGCCCAGGGCCACTCTTCCTCAGCAAAAAGAGGAGGATTGGCAAGTGTTAGCTCAGGGCTAATCTTCCTCACACACACACACACACACAAACCATCTGTAGCTCCCTACTAACTACAAAATAAAACCTTTTTAAACTCAATATAAGTTCCCATTACTTCATCATAAATATTGTTTCTCGTATGTCTCCACAGATTGAATGCAACCCTCAATATCCCACTAAAAGCCATTTCCTTCATGAAAACCACTCAGATTCTCTTCTCTCCTCACCTGCCCAGCTAGAAAGGTTTCTGCTCTTCTGCCACAAGCACATTACTTTTACCTGGAAAGAATACACACGCACACGCACATATACATACTAGGGAAATATAAATATGTATATAATATGTTTACCAAGTAAAAAAATATGTTAGCATATATAAATGGATAATATGTATGTATATACACACACACACACACACACACACACACACATAAATCTTCTCAACTGCAGGCATCTTAAAGGTGAGCCTTTGTCTAAATCACTTGTGGTCTCCTCCACGGTGCATAATAGAGAATCTAGTCTCAGTAATTATTTATATAAAGGAGGAAAGGAGAATGAACAGGCAAAGGAGAAAGCAAACAAGAGGTCTGCATGACTTAACATGTGTTACATATTAACACATTAACGTTTTGTTCTTGACTTTTCCAATGCTGTCAGTTTAGACGGTCACAATGCAGAGAAAATGCACATTTTGCCTCTTCCATTGTGTGGTTTTTCCCAAATCTCTCTTTAGCGACTCCTTATTCTTTGGCAGCCCCAAATCTGGTTGTGGGTATCCTGAGCAAGAAATGAAATGCTTCATGTGTCAACGCTTGAAGCAATATTTCTGTTTCAGGTAAAGATTCTGAAGGCGCAGGTTGGGTTGAGTCAACTCTCTTGCCTGGAGGGGACTTTAAACCTAGCAAAACTCGTCATTGTACAGGTGAGGAATTGAGGTGCAGAGCTAAAACTCAGGGTCACACAGCTATTTCGTTGTCATTAGTCTCAGCACTGGCACCCAGGGCTCATGGCCAGATTTCAGTGGTCCAGCTTGATGGACCTGCTTTGGTTGCCTGGGCCTCGCCTTGGTCTGCAGCAGCCATTCTGGTCCTAGGGCGTCCGCTGTGGTGTCACACTGAACACGCGCTGGAAGGTTGTGCTGTTTCTAAAGCAAGTCTCCTCGGCCTCTTGACTGGGCAAAGTTGTATTCCTTCTTTTTGTTTTTTTTTGCTGAGGAGGATTAGCCCTGAGCTAACATCTGTGCCAATCTTCCTCTACTTTATATGTGCGTCACTGCCACGGCATGGCTGATGAGCGGTGTAGGTCTGTGACCGGGATCCAAACCCACGCACCTGGGTGCAGAAGTGGAACGGGCTGAACTTAACCACTACACCACGGGGCTGGCCCCCCTTCTTTTTCTTTTAGGTTGAAGATTTATATTCCAAGGGGTTGAGGCCAGGTAAGAAACTATAAGGCAGAAGAACGGAAGAAATAATAATAGGTTCCATCAAAGCACCACAGAAAAAGAAGCTAGACCCAAAAGTGTTTTATTTTAGCTCCATGAGGATACACAGATGATTTAGTCTACATGATAACTGGCCAGATCTGCTTTAATTATGAATTTTGAATCACCTGCTATGCCAGTCTAACCTCTGATTTATGAACTAAATGGTACTAAAATAAATTTACCCATATTGAATATGGCTTAATGAGATTTCTTTATATAAACAGATATTATTGGCATCACTCTTCCCAAAGTTTCAACAATATCTTGAAGTCATATGAGCAGTAGCCATCTTCTATTTTGTTTATTAAAAAATTGCCCTGGTTTCTTTTTGATATTCCTTCATTTATAATTTATTGAGTACCTACTATGTAACAGCTACTCTAAAAAAGAACACATCATCTTTTTCCTCAAAACGGTTACTGAAAAACTTCATTCAACGTGACATTTATCATCTACAGACAAACCACTAAAACCTGTCATGTCACTTCAAAGCTGGCTTCTCTTCCTGTGTCTCCACAGGTGACATAAGTAAGCCTGCCTCTTTCTCCTTTTCCATCCCAACGTCTGTTCATGGTCCACTGTGTTTTCTCTGTATCCTTTGCTTCTTTTTGTTCCAGACCCTTCTTTTTTGAGAGAGAGTTCCTGAATTGTCCTGTCAGCAGTGAGTCAGGCCGCACACGGCAGAGGCAGAGGCAGAGGCCTGTAAACTCGTGGCTTTTTAATTTAAGGGTTGACTGGTTACCTGGTAGCAGAGAGGTGAGCTTTTTGTTTGTTTGTTTTGTGTTTATCGACAGGTTCACAAAAAGGAGATGGACAAGGTGGATCCTGGAAAGAAAGGGACAGGGCGTTGCAGCAACCCTGAGCCCTAGGCACAGGCAATGACCAAGCCTGGCCTCAGGAAGGAGAGCAGCTGAGCTGCAGGGCTCAGGTCTCCCTTGCTGGGTGATTTGCGAGCCTCTCCCTGCAGTGTTTGCCCTGCAGGTGGGCCTCCCGCCCCCAGGGGGCAGAGGGCATCCTGGACCGACAGCTTCCCGTGTCTGCTCTCCTTTCTGTGCCCCAGAGCTCAGGCGGGGCTCACCTTCTCCCTCAGTGGGGCCTGGATCCGACCTCCTTCTAGTGGTGCCTCGTGTGCAGTGTTGAGAAAGGAGAGCTCTCTGTAGGAACTCAAGGGGCATTGCCCTCAAGCCTGCCCTCGGCCCAGGAGCTGAGGCCCGGTGGTGAATGTGTGTGGGGATGAGGGAAGAAGGAGGGCACCGGGGAGGGAGTCGTGAACACAGTGATGAGAGGGTGGGGAACCGGGCTTTGGGAGGCAGGTATGGAGGATAAAACCTACTGCATTAGTTAGCACAGTGCTCGCTGCTGTGACAGATGAACCCACGCATTTCCCTTGCTAAATCCAAGAGAAACATTTCTTGCTGACAGCAAGTCCAAAACAAGTGTTTCTGATTGGCAAGCAGCTGTTTTCCTAAGCAGTGATTCAGGAGACCCAGATTCCTTCCATTTTGTGGCTCTACCATCTTTAATGTGTGGCTTCCAAGCCACTCTACATCAAGCCAGAGGAGGAGACAGGAGCTGGAGGATCAAGGGTGAAGTGGTCCAGGCCCAGAAGAGTCACACGTCTCTTTCTTTCACATCCCACTCGCTAGGACTCAGTCATGTGGCATGTCTAAGGGCAAGGAGTCTGGAAGAGGTCATCTAGCTGAGTGCCCAGGAAGAAAAGTGGTGAGCAGCTGGCCAGTTGAACATCACCCAGGTAATTTTGCACAGGGCAAACCCTGACTATGCCCCAAAAGTGTAGGTCTGTGGGTTGAGGTTGTCATATTCCTGCAGTTAGAGGACTTCTCAAAGGTTGAGTAAAATCTGGAGAACATTTATGTTGTATCTGTTGCCATCTCTGTCTTTTGATCATCTTAATGGCTTATGCCAAGATATTTTGGCTCCAACTTCTGGTCATTAAGATGTTGCAGAATCAAGAGTCTGAACCTATTATACTAACTGAAATTTGCGTGCGTTCTTTGCTATGGTCAAGCACTCTGTTTAATTATGAGCAACAACACTTTTTAAATATTTCCTCTTCGTAACAAACCACCACCACATATTTCTACGAGATTTTAATCTATACCACGTCACTCTCCCTCCAGAAAGTCATGTGTATGTTACCAATATATTGATGAATGTACACGTCTCAGTGAAATCATTTTAAACATAAAATGAAAGTTATAATGGCCTAAGAAAGCTAATTCAGCATCAGATTTAAAGATATGTCTTGTTATGTGCAGGACCTGTGTTAATAAAGATAAGTTTCTCTGTCATTCAGCAAGTTTGCTTAGGCCAGGGTGGAACTTATGAGTCTACTTCTTTTTTTTTTTCATAGCAGCGTTATTTTTTTTTAATTTTTTAAATTTTATTGTGGTCACATTGGTTTATAACTGTGTAAATTTCAGATGTACATCATTATATTTCTGTTTCTGCATAGATTACATCAAGTTCACCACCCAAATACCAATTTTAATCCATCACCAGACACATGTGCCTAATCATCCCTTTTGCCCTCCTCCCTGCCCCCTTCCCCTCTGGTAACCACCAACCCAATCTCTGTCTCTATGTGTTTGTTGTTGTTGTTTTTTCTTCTATCTATGAGTGAGTTCATACAGTATTTGACCTTCTCCCTCTGACTTATTTCATTTAGCATAATACCCTGAATGTGTATCCATGTTGTCACAAATGGCTGGATTTCATCCTTTTTTAATGGCTGAGTAGTATTCCATTGTGTATATATACCACATCTTCTTCATCCATTCAACCCTTGATGGGCACTTATGTTGCTTCCAAGTCTTGGCTATTGTGAATAACGCTGCAATGAACACAGGGGTACATGTGTCTTTATGCATTAGTGTTTTCATGTTCTTTGCATAAATAGCCAGCAGTGGAATAGCTGGATCCTGTGGTAGTTCTATCCTTAAGTTTTTGAGGAATCTCCATACTGTTTTCCATAGTGGCTGCACCAGTTTGCACTCCCATCAGCAGTGTATGAGAGTTCCCTTCTCTTCACATCCTCTCCAACACTTGTTTCCTGTCTTGTTAATTTTAGCCATTCTGACGGGCTTGAGGTAATATCTCATTGTAGTTTTGATTTGCATTTCCCTGATAGTTAATGATGTTGAGCATCTTTGCATGTGTCTGTTGGCCATCTGTATATCTTATCTGGAGAATTGTCTGTTCTGGTATTTGCCCATTTTTTAGTTGGGTTTTTAGTTTTTTTGTTGTTGAGATGTATGAATTCTTATTGTATTTTGGAGGTTAGCCCCTTATCAGATGTATGGTTTGCAAATATCTTCTCCCAATTGTTAGGTTGTCTTTTCATTTTGTTGATGGTTTCCTTCACTGTGCAGAAGCATTTAAGTTTGATGTAGTCCCATTTGTTTATTTTTTCTATTGTTTCTCTTGCCCAGTCAGATATGGTACTTGAAAATATGTTGCTAAGACCGATGTCGAACAGCATACTTCCTATGTTTTCTTCTAGAAGTTTCATGGTTTCAGGTCTTACATTCCAGTCTTTAATCCATTTGGAGTTAATTTTTGTGTATGGTGTAAGATAATGGTCTACTTTCATTTTTTTGCATGTGGCTGTCAAGTTTTCCCAACACCATTTGTTGAAGAGACTTTCTTTTCTCCATTGTATGTTCTTGGCTTCTTTGTCAAAATATTAGCTGTCCATAGATGTGTGGGTCTATTTCTGGGCTTTGGATTCTATTCCACTGATCTGTGTGTCTGTTTTTGTGCCAGTGTCATGCTGTTTTTGTCACTATAGCTTTGTAGTATATTTTGAAATCAAGGAGTGTGATACCTCCAGCTTTGTTCTTTTTTCTCAGGATTCCTTTGGCTATTCGGGGTCTTTTGTTGTTCTGTATAAATTTTAGGATTCTTTGTTCTATTTCTGTGAAAAGTGTCCTTGGAACTTTGATAGGGATTGCCTTGAATCTATAGATTGCTCTAGGAAGTGTGGACATCTTAACTATGTTAATTCTTCCAATCCAAGAGCATGGAATATCTTTCCATTTTTTTGTGTCTTCTTCAATTTCTTGCAGCAATGTTTTATAGTTTTCAGTGTACAGATCTTTCACCTCTTTGGTGAAGTTTATTCCTAGGTATTTTATTCTTTTTGTTGCAATTGTAAAGGGGATTGTATTCTTAATTTCTCTTTCTGCTGCTTCATTGTTAGTGTATAGAAACAGAACTGATTTCTGTATCTTGATTTTGTATCCTGCAACTTTACCGTATTCATTTATTAATTCTAAAAGTTTTTTGGTGGATTCTTTAGGGTTATCTATACATAAAATCATGACATCTGGAAGTAGTGACAGTTTCACTTCTTCCTTTCCAATTTGGATCCCTTTTGTTTCTTTTTCTCACCCGATTGCTGTGGCTAGGACTTCCAATACTACGTTCAAAAAGAGTGGTGAAAGTGGGCATCCTTTTCTGATTTCTGTTCTTAGAGGCATAGATTTCAGATTGGTGATGATATTAGCTGTGGGTTTGTCATATATGGCCTCTATTATGTTGAAATACTTTCCTTCTATACTCATTTTATTCAGAGTTTTTATCATAAATGGATGCTGTATCTTGTCAAATGCTTTCTCTGCACATATTGAGATGATCATGTGATTTTTAGTCTTCATTTTGTTAATGTGGTGTATCATGTTGATAGATTTGTGGATGTTGAACCATCTCTGCATCCCTGGAATAAATCCCACCTGATCCTGGTGTATGATCTTTTCAATGTATTGTTGTATGTGATTTGCTAGTATTTTGTTGAGGATTTTTGCATCAATGTCCATCAGAGATATTGGTCTGTAGTTATCTTTTTTTGTGTTGTCCCTGTCTGGTTTTGGTATCAGGGTAATGTTGGCTTCGTAAATGAGTTATGGAGCTTCCCCTCCTCTTCAGTTTTTTGGAAGAGTTTGAGAAGGATAGGTATTAAGTCTTCTTTGAATGTTTGGTAGAATTCACCAGGGAAGCCGTCTGGTCCTGGACTCTTATTTTTGGAGAGGTTTTTGATTACTGTTTTGATATCCTTACTGGTGATTGGTCTATTCAAATTCTCTATTTCTTCTTAATTCAGTTTAGGAAGGTTGTATGAGTCCAAGAATTTGTCCATTTCTTCTATATTATCAAATTTGTTGGCATATAACTTTTCATAGTATTCTCTTATAATCTTTTTTATTTCTGAGGTGTCCATTGTAATTTCCTCTCTTTCATTTCTGATTTTATTTATTTGAGCCTTCTCTCTTTTTTTCTTGGTGAGTCTAGCTAAAGATTTGTCAATTTTGTTTGTCTTTTCAAAGAACCAGCTCTTGGTTTTATTAATTTTTTCTATCGTTTCTTTAGTCTCTATTTCATTTATTCCTGCTCTGCTTTTTATTATTTCCCTCCTTCTACTGATTTTGGGCCCTGTTTGTTCTTCTTTTTTCCAGTTCCTTTAGGTGCACTGTTAGATTGTTTATTTGAGATTGTTCTTGTTTGTTGAGATAAGCATGCATTGCTATAAACTTCCCTCTTAGAACCACTTTTGCTGTATCCCATAAATCTTGGCATGTCATATTTTAATTTTCACTTGTCTCCCGGTATTTTTTGATTTCTCCGTTGACCCAGTTGTTGTTCAGTAGCATTTTGTTTAATCTCCACGTATTTGTGGCTTTTCTGGTTTTCTTCCTATAGTTGATTTCTAGTTTCGTACTGTTGTGGTCAGAAAAGATGCTTGGTATTATTTCAATCTTCTTAAATTTATGGAGACTTGTTTTGTGGCCTAACATGTGATCAATCCTGGAGAATGTTCCACGTGCATTTGAAAAGAATGTGTATTCTTTAGTTTTTGGATGGAATGTTCTGTATATATCTACTAAGTCCATCTGGTCTAATGTGTCATTTAAGGCCAATGTTTCCTTATTGATCTTCTGTTTGGATGATCTATCCATTGGAGTAAGTGGAGTGTTAAAGTGCCCTACTATTATTGTGTTACTATCTATTTCTCCTTCTATGTCTGTTAATAATTGCTTTATATATTTAGGTGCTCCTACGTTGGATGCATATATATTTACGAGTGTCCTATCCTCTTGTTGGATTGTTCCCCTGATCATTATGTAGTGCCCTTCTTTGTCTCTTGTTACAGTTTTTGTTTTAATGTCTATTCTGTATGATATGAGTATTGCTACCCCAGCTTTCTTTCCATTGCCATTTACATGGAGTATTTTTTTCCATCCCTTCATTTTTAGTTTGTGAGTGTCTTTAGGTCTGAAGTGTGTCTATTGTATGCAGCATATATATGAGTCTTGTTTTTTTATCCAATCAGCCACCCTATGCCTTTTAACTGGAGCATTTAGTCCATTGACGTTGAAAGTAGCTATTGGTAAGTATGTACTTACTGCCATTTTTTTACTTTTTTTCTTGGTGTTTTAGTAGTTCTCTGTTCCTTTCTTCTTCTCTTGCTCTCTTCCCTTGTGGTTTTATGGCTTTCTTTAGTGTTATGTTTGGGTTCCTTTCTCTTAGTTTTTTGTGTATTTATTATAGGTTTCTGGTTTGTGATTACCATGAGGTTCATATATAGTAACCTACGTATATAACAATCTATATTAAGTTCATGGTCTCTTTAGTTTGACCTCTGACTGAAAGCTCTAGTCTTTTACTCCCCTCCTCCCACATGTTATGTTTTTGATATCATATCTAACCTCTTTTTTGTGTGTTTGTATCTGTTACCCTCTTATCATGGAAATAGATACTTTTTCCTATTTGTGATCTTCTCTTTCCCCCTTCAATAAGTCCCTTTAGCATTTCTTGTAGGACTGGTTTCTTGGTGATAAACTCCTTCAATTTTCGCTTGTCTGGGAAACTCTTTATCTCTCCTTCCATTCTGAAGGATAACCTTGCCAGGTAGAGTATTTTTGGCTGTAGGATTTTTCCTTTTAGCACATTAAATATATCGTGCCACTCTCTTCTAGACTGTAAGCTTTCTGCTGAGAAGTCAGCTGATAGGCTTATGGGGTTTCCTTTGTATGTAACTTGTTGTCTTTCTCTTGCGGCTTTTAGGATTCTCTCTTTATCTTTAATTCTGGACATCTTAATTATGATGTGTCTTGGTGTGAGCCTCTTGGGGTTTATCTTGTTTGGTGCTCTCTGCGCATCCTGTACCTGGATGTCTATTTCCTTCCTTAGGTTAGGGAAGTTTTCAGTTATTATTTCTTCAAGTAGATTTTCTGACCCTTTGTCTCTCTCTTCTCCTTCTGGGACACCTATAACATGGATGTTAGTGCACTTGATGTCTCAGAGGTCCGTTAGACTGTCCTCACTCTTTAATTCTTTTTTCTTTTATCCATTCAGCTTGGGTGATTTCCTCTAGTATTTCGTCCAGTTCACTGATCTGTTCTTCTGTATCCTCTACACTGCTTTTATGTCCCTCTAGTGAATTTTTCATTTCCAGTACTTTATTCTTCATTTCTGATTGGTTCTTTTTTATATCTTCCATTTCTTTATTGACATTATCACTGAGTTCATCCATTCTTCTCCCAAGATCTGTGAACATCCTTATGGCTCTTTGTTTGAACTCTGCCAGATAGATTGCTCATTTCTGTTTCACTTAGTTCCTTTTCTGGGGGTTTGTCCTGTTCCTTTACTTGGAATGTATTCCTTGCATCCTCATTTTGCCTCTTTCCCTGTTCTTGTGTCTATGTATTAGGTAGGTCAGCTATGTCTCCTGATCTTGAGGATCAGGACCTTATATAAGTGATGCCTTATGAGGCCCAGCAGTGTGCCTCCTTCTTGTCACCAGTTCCAAATGTTCCAGGAGTGAGCCCTGTGTAGGCTCCATGTGTCCTTCTGTTGTGGTGTGGTTGTTCTTGCTGTAGGTGCCCAGGGAGGCTGAACTGTCCCCCTGGCCAGCTGTTGTAATGCTCAGCTCCATGTAGTTGTGGGCCCTTCAGTCTGTTTATCAGGTGTGGGAAGCCCCAGCATAGTTGACTGCAAGGTCTAATAGCACATTCCTGTAGCAGTTTTTCTATTAAGTGAGTAGGCCCCCAGCATGGCTGGTTGTTAGGCTCAGGGGCTTACAATTGCTATAAGCCTCTGGCCTATAAGCCTCTTGTCAGCTCTCTGAGGGTTGCAGCTTGGTGGGGCTGGCTTCAGGCATGGGAGCACCCAATTGTTTCAGGCTTTGGAAGGTGGGGCTGATCCCCTACATGGCTCTTTGAGAAGCACAAGTTTTCTGCAGCTGACATGCCCCACTGCCCACAGGGCCACACACACAATCAACCCAGTCCTGCCATTTGTGTGCACCCCAACACCCTGGAATGGACACAGTTGCTTCAAGGCAGGAGCCCCATTCACTCCACCAATGCCCCCCCACACTCTCCACCTGCTCCTCACACATGCCCTACCCCACAGAGGTGGACCCACTTGCCAGGCTGAAAAGAATCCAGGCAGCTTGCTTAGCAGGCCCACAAGTTGCCTGAGGGCTTGTTGTTGGGTGGGGCCTGTCCCAAGGGCAGGCTGCTTTTCTTGGCTGAGCTGGATTAAATTGGTGCTCTAGTGTGTGGGGCAGACCCTGGGTTAGCAGGCCCCAGGGAGGACTCCAATGGCGTCTGTGTCAGCACACCCACATCAGGCCACAACAATGGCTGCTGCCAATGTCCCAGTCCCTGGAGAGGTCTCACCTCTCACTGAGATGCACCCAGAGCCTATCACGTGAGTCTCTTTTCACCAAAGGACTGTGTACCTTTCTTTCTGGTGACTTAGGCTGCTTTCTAAAAGGGGTGAGTTTGTGCTTGGGCCCTTTAAGAGCTGGCTTTAATTTTTTGTGTCCCAGCTTTTCTGAGGATATTCCCTGTTGTTGTTTGCTACCAGCAAAGCCAGATATTATGATACTTGTCTCCATTTTGCTGGGTCTAAATAATGCCTATAGTGGGATCGCTCCCTGCCTCAGGTCCCCGTCTCCTCCAGGGAAGTCTGCGTATCTTTGGGTTGCTCCTGGGTGGCTGTGAAGTGTTGTGGCTTGTGAAGGTGGTGATTTTTTCTCTCCAGAAGTGAATTTCTGCCTCTTCCACCTCAATTAGGATTGTTGTTTGTTGCAGGGGTTCCTCTTATCCAGTTTTCAGTTCTCTCTCAGGTGTAATTTTTCCAAGATCAGTTGTAAATCAGCTGTGTCCATGGAAGGTGAGTGAAGAGTCTGCCTACACCATCATCTTGCCTCCTCTTATGAGTCTATTTCTAACTGGCCATTTTCACTGGGTATAGAATTCTGGGTTGAAACTTTTTTTTTTTTTTTTATAAACCTCTAATGATGCTTTTATTTTTCAGATTATATTTGGTGACAAAATATTCTTCCCACACAACTTTTTTGATGAATTTCTTGCAACTGAAGTTTGCACCCATGAGACATTGAAAGTCGTCTGCAGCGATGCTTTATTTATCGTTTGTGGATTTGACAATAAGAACTTGAACATGGTTTGTATGCATTGAAATTTCTAATCTGAATATTTTGAGCAAAATTTTTTTTATTGATGTTTTAAAGTTTTTAACATTGTGAAATTTTGAGTTGTACATTTTTGTTTGTCCATCACCATATATATGACTCCCTTCACCCCTTGTGCCAACCCTCCACCCCCATTGCCCCTGGTAACCACAATACAGTTTTCTCTGTCCCTGTGTTGGTTTATATTCCACATATGAGTGAGATAATACAATGTTTGTCTTTCTCCTTCTGGCTTACTTCACTTAACATAATACCCTCCAGGCCCATCCATGTTGTTGCAAATGGGAAGATTTTGTCTTTTTTTATGGCTGAGTAGTATTCCATTGTATATATATACCACATTTTCTTGATCTAATCATCAGTCGAGGGACACTTAGGTTGCTTCCACTTCTTGGCTATGGTGAATAATGCTGCAATGAACATAGGGGTGCATAAGCCTCTTTGGATTGTTGATGTCAGGTTCGTTGGATAGATTCCCAGCAATGGGATGGCTGGATCATAGGGCATCTCTATTTTTAATTCTTTGAGGAATCTCCATACCGTTTTCCATAGAGGCTGCACCAGTTTGCATTCCCACCAGCTGTGTATGAGGGTTCCTGTTTCTCCACATCCTCTCCAACATTTGTTGCTTTTTGTCTTGGTGATTATAGCCATTCTAACAGGCGTGAGGTGATATCTTAGTGTTGTTTTGATTTGCATTTCCCTGATGATTAATGATGTTGAACATCTTTTCATGTGCCTCTTGGCCATCTGTATATCTTCTTTAGAGAAGTGTCTGTTCATTTCCTCTGCCCATTTTTTGATGGGGTTGTTTGTTTTTTTGTTGTTCAGTTGTGTGAGTTCTTTATATATTATGGAGATCAACCCCTTGTCAGATGTATGTTTTGCAAATATTCTCTCTCAGCTGGTGGGTTGTCTGTTCATCTTGATTCTGGTTTCATTTGTCTTGTAGAAGCTCTTTAATCTGATCAAGTCCCACTTGTTTATTTTTGCTTTAGTTTCCCTAGTCTGGGTAGGCATGTCATCTGAAAAGATTCCTTTATGACCAGTGTCAAATAGTGTGTTGCCTATATTTTCTTCTATGAGTTTTATAGTTTCAGGTCTCACCTTCAGGTCTTTGATCCATTTTGAGTTAATTTTTGTGAATGGCGATAGCAGACGGTCCACTTTCATTCTTTTGCATGTGGCTGTCCAGTTTTCCCAACACCATTTATTGAAGAGACTTTCCTTTCTCCATTGTATCTTCTTAGCTCCTTTGTCGAAAATTAGCTGTCCATATATGTGTGGTTTTATTTCTGGGCTTTCAATTCTGTTCCATTGATGTATGTGTCTGTTTTTGTACCAGTACCATGCTGTTTTGATTACTATTGCTTTGTAGTATGTTTTGAAGTCAGGGATTGTGATGCCTCCTGCTTTGTTCTTTTTTCTTAGGATTGCTTTAGCTATTCGGGGTCTTTTGTTGCCCCATATAAATTTTAGTGTTCTTTTTTCTATTTCTGTGAAGAATGTCATTGGGATTCTGATTGGGATTGCATTGAATCTGTAGATTGCTTTAGGTAACATAGACATTTTAACTATGTTTATTCTTCCAATCCACGTGCATGGGATATCTTTCCATTTCTTTATGTCATCATCGATTTCTTTCAATAATGTCTTGTAATTCTCATTGTATAGGTCATTCACCTCCTTGATAAGATTTATTCCTAGGTATTTTATTCTTTTTCATGAATTGTAAATGGTATTATCTTTTTGAGCTCTCTTTCTGTTAGTTCATTATTAGCTTACAGAAATGCAACGGATTTTTGTAGATTGATTTTATACCCTGCAACTTTGCTGTAGTTGTTGATTATTTCTAATAGTTTTCCAATGGATTCTTTAGGGTTTCCTATATATAAAATCATGTCATCTGCAAATAGTGCGAGTTTCACTTCTTCGTTACCTATTTGGATTCCTTCTTTTCCTTTTTCTTGACTAATTGCTCTGGCCAAAACCTCCAGTACTATGTTGAACAGGAATGGTGAGCGTGGGCAGCTCTGCCTCATTCCTGTTCTCAGAGGAATGGCTTTCAGTCTTTCCCCATTGAGTATGATGTTGGCTGTGAGTTTGTCATAAATAGCCTTTATTAGGTTGAAGAACTTTCCTTCTATTCCCATTTTGTTGAGAGTTTTTATCATAAATGGATGTTGTATCTTGTCAAATGCCTTCTCTGCGTCTATTGAGATGACCATGTGGTTTTTATTCTCTGTTTTGTTGATGTGATGTATCATGTTGATTGATTTGCAGATGTTGAACCATCCCTGCGTCCCTGGTATAAATCCCACTTGATCATGGTGTATGATCTTTTTAATGTATTGCTGTATTCGGTTTGCCAATATTTTGTTGAGGATTTTTGCATCTATGTTCATCAGCGATATTGGCCTGTAATTTTCTTTCTTTGTATTGTCTTTGTCTGGCTTTGGTATCAGGGTGATGTTGGACTCATAGAATGATTTAGGAAGTGTTCCATCTTCCTCTATTTTTTGGAATAGTTTGAGAAGGATGGGTATTAAATCTTCTTTGAATGTTTGGTAAAATTCACCAGAGAAGTCATCTGGTCCTGGACTTTTATTTTTTGGGAGGTTTTTGATTACTATTTCAATCCCTTTACTTGTGATTGGTCTATTCAGATTCTCCATTTCTTCTTGGTTCAGTTTTGGGAGGTTGTATGAGTCTAAGAATTTATCCATTTCTTCTAGATTGTCCAATTTGTTGGCATATAATTTCTCATAGTATTCTCTTATAATCCTCTGTATTTCCGTGGTATCCATTGTAATTTCTCCTCTTTCATTTCTAATTTTATTTACTTGAGCTTTTTCTCTTTTTTTCTTAGTAAGCCTGGCTAAGGGTTCGTTGATTTTGTTTATCTTCTCAAAGAACCAACTCTTTGTTTCATTAATCCTTTCTACTGTTTTTTTTGGTCTCAATTTCATTTATTTCTGCTCTGATTTTTATTATTTCTCTCCTTTGGCTGACTTTGAGCTTTGTTTGTTCTTCTTTTTCTAGTTCTGTTAGGTGTAATTTAAGGTTCCTTATTTGGACTTTTTCTTCTTTGTTAGGGTGGGCTTGCATTGCTATGAGTTTCCCTCTCAGGACTGCTTTTGCTGCATCCCATATCATTTGGTATGGCATATTTTCATTTTAGTTTGTTTCCAGATAGTTTTTGATTTCTCCTTCAATTTAATCAATGATCCATTGGTTGTTCAGTAGCATGTTGTTTAATCTCCACATTTTTATCACTTTCCCAGTTTTTTTTTTTATGGTTCATTTCCAGTTTCGTAGCATTATGGTCTGAAAAGATGCTTGTTATGATTTCAATCTTCTTAAATTTATTGAGGCTTGCTTTGTTTCCCAACATATGGTCTATCCTTGAGAATGTTCCATGCATGCTTGAGAAGAATGTGTAGTCAGCTGTTTTTGGATGGAGTGCTCTGTATATGTCTACTAGGTCCATCTCGTCCAGTTTTTCATTTAAGACTACTATTTCTTTATTGATTTTTTGTCTGGATGATCTATCCATTGATGTAAGTGGGGTATTAAGATCCCCTACTATTATTGTGTTGTTGTTAATGTCTCCTTTTAGGTTTGTTAATAGTTGACTTATGTACATTGGTGTTCCTATGTTGGGTGCATATATATTTAAAAGTGATATGTCTTCTTGGTGGAGTGTCCCTTTTATCATTATATATTTCCCTTCTTTGTCTTTCTTCACCTGTTTTATCTTTTTTTAATAATTTTATTTATTTATTTTCCCACCAAAGCCTCAGTAGATAGTTGTATGTCACAGTTGCACATCCTTGTAGTTGCTGTATGTGGGACGCGGCCTCAGCATGGCCAGCGATGCGGTGCATTAAGCGGCACTTAACTGCTAAGCCATGGGGCTGGCCCCACCTGTTTTATCTTGAAGTCTACTTTGTCTGATATGAGTATGGCAACACCTGCTTTCTTTTGTTTGCCATTAGCTTGGAGTTTTGTCTTCTATCCTTTCACTCTGAGCCTGTGCTTGTCTTTAGAGCTGAGATGTGTTTCCTGGAGGCAGCATATTGTTGGGCCTTACTTTTTAATCCATCCTGCCACTCTGTATCTTTTGATTGGCGAGTTCAATCCATTTACATTTAGGGTAATTATTGATATATGAGGGTTTAATGTTGCTGTTTTGTCACTTATTTTCTGTTTTTTTTGCGTTTCCTTCGTTTCTTGCCCCATTTGTTTCAGACTGCCAATTCAGTTTGGTTGTTCTGTCTTATGACTCTTCTAGTTTTCTCTTTGTTTATCATATGTGATTTTGTTTTGATTATTTGTTTAGTGGTTACCTTGAGATTTGTGTAAAAAATCTTGTGTATGAGATAGTCCATTATCTGATGGTCTCCTGTTTCCTTCTACTAAGTCAATTCAATCACTTTCCTCTTCCCCTTCTAAGTCATTCTTGTTATACCTTATTCTATCTTGTGTTGTGGCTGTGTGTTTACAGTGATGAGGTTAAATTTATTTTTGGTGAATTCCTTCCTTTGGTCTTTGATTTTGGTATTTAAGTGGTTGCTAACCTATTCCGGTAAAGATCTACTATTTTTCTGAGTTTATCTACCTATTTTTCTCCTTGCTCCAAGCTTTGTATTCCCTTTCTCTTCTTTTTTTCAGGCCTGAGGGCCTTCTTGAGTATTTCTTGTAGTGGGGGTGTCATGGTCATGAACTCCCTTAGCTTTTGTTTATCTGGGAGAGTTACTAATTCTTCATCATATTGGAAGGGTATTTTTGCTAGATAGAGTATTCTTGGCTGAAAGTTTTTGTCTTTCATTATTTTGAATATATCATTCCAGTCTCTCCTAGCCTGTAAAGTTTCTGTTGGGAAATCTGCTGAGATCCTGATGGGAGTTCCTTTGTACGTTATATTTTGTTTTTGTCTAGCTGCCCTTAATATTGTTTCTTTGTCATTGACTCTGGCTAGCCTTACCACTAGGTGTCGTGGAGTGGGCCTTTGCCTGTTGACATATTTAGGTGACCTGTTGGCTTCACTTACTGGTATTTCCTACTCCTTCCCCAGATTTGGGAAATTCTCAGCTATTATTTCCTTGAATAGGCTCTTTGTTCCTCTTTCCCTCTCTTCTCCCTCAGGAATACCTATAATTCTTATGTTACATTTCCTAATAGAGTCAGATATTTCTCAGAGACTTTCTTCATTTCTTTTTAGTCTTAGTTTTCTCTCCTCTTCCATCTGGATCATATCTGTATTCCTGTCCTCTAAAATGCTAATTCTTTCCTCCATATTGTCAGCTCTGTTCTTTAAAGATTCCAGATTCTCCTTTATCTCCTCCATTGTGTTCTTCATCTCCATCAGCACTGATTGGTTTTTCTTTATGATTGTAATCTCTTTTGTGAAGAAACTCCTAATCTCATTGAATTGTTTGTCGTGTTGTCTTGTATTTTGTTGAGTGATTTTATGATAGCTATTTTGAAATCTCAATTGTTTAGGTTATGGATTTCTGTGTCTTCAGGGTTGGTTTCTCAGTGCTTGTCATTTTCCTTCTAGTCTGGTGATTTCATGTATCTTTGCATTGTGGTTCTTGTATTGGCTTTGTTTTTCTTCATCCTGGAAATCTCTGGTTGCAATTTCTACCCGCCGCCACTGTCTGGGGGTAAAGGGCTGTGTAATCTGAGCCCCCTGTGCTCTGCTGCGGTTTTTCGCTGCAATCCGCAGGTCACTTGGTCTGGTCTGGTTGGCTGAGCTGCAGGGTCCAGTTTGAGGGGGGGAGGGGACTCTCTCTTTTGCCCACTGGGTCCCTGGCATGGGGGGCTTCTCGTTTGCCCCTCGTTATCCACTCTCTGGGGTGCTCAGATGTTGATGGTACCCCGTAGCAGTTCTGAGCCCTCTGTGTGGGAGTTTCTCACTGGCTGAGAGATCCCAAAGAGCTATAGTTTCCCTGAAGAGGGCCACCCCTCTCCCCTCTCTGGGAGCCACGCCGACTGGGATCACTGATCTGATGGGGAGGGAGAGGAGTTCTCCTTACCTCTCCTCACTTCCTCCAGGGGCCCAGCACGTTCCACTCTCAGATGTGTGGCAGTGTGGATTTTTTCAATCTTGCTTTTCACTGTCTAGGATTCCGTTGTTGGTCTGTGACTGTTCCTTTTGTTGTATCTTGTTGGGGGAAGAGTTCATGGGAAAGCTCACTCCGCCATGACGATGATGTCACTCCTGAAACTTTTTTTTTTTTTAAGAAAATTTTTTTTTTTGCTTGAGGAAGATTTGCCCTGAGCTAACATCTGTGTCAGTCTTCCTCTATTTTGTATGTGGGTTGCTGCCATGGTATGTCTGAGGTGTAAGTCCATGCCTGGGACCCAAACGCAGGAACCTGGGCCACCAAATCAGAGCACGCTGAATTTTTAACCACTATGCCATGGGGCCAGCCCCAAAACTTTTTTTTAGCACTTGAAAAATATTATGTCTTGCTGGTCTTCATGATTTCTGATGAGAAATCTTCTGTCATTCATTTGAATGTTTTTATTTCCCCTATATATAAGGTGTCGTTTTTCTGCTTTCAAGATTTTTTTCTTTGTTTTTAGTTTTCTGAAGTTTAATTTTGATGTGTCCTGGTGTGCATTTCTTCGAGTTTATCCTGTTTGGGATTCAGCCAGCTCCTTGAATCTGTAGGTTTTTGTCCCTTGCCAACTTGAAAAGGTTTTCAGCCATTATTTCCTCGAGTACTTTTCCAGCCTCACCTCTTTCTCTGTTCCTTCCAGACCTCTGATGACGTGAGTGTTAGATCTCTCTTTATAGTGTCACAGGTCCCTGAGGATTTTGTTGTTGCTGCTGCTGTTGCTTTTCTAGTCTGTCTTCTCTGTTGTTCAGATTGGGTAATTTCCATTGCCCTGTCCTCCAAATACTGATTCTTTCGTCTGTCTCTTCTTTTCTATTGTTGTGCTTATGCTCTGAACTTTTAATTTTGGTTATTGTACTTTTCAGTTCTAAAATTTCCACTTGGTCTTTCTTTATGTCTTCTGTTTCTTTGTTAAGACTTTTTATTTTTTAATTTGTTTCAGTATGTTCATAATTTCTTGCTCAAGCATTTTTATCATAGCTGTTTAAAATTTTTGTCAGATAGTTCTAACATCCCTGTCATCTTGGTATGGGCATTTATTGTCTTTTTTCATTCAGTTTGAGATCTTCCTGGTTGTTATGATAAGCAATTTTTTAATTGAAACCTGGACATTTTCATATTAAGTTATGAATCGATCTTATTTTAGCTAACTTTCTCTGAAACTAGTCTAACAGGGGCAGCAGGGTGGCAAGTGGTTACCAAATGGAATTACAAGTCCAGGTATCCCACTCAGCCTTTGTTGGCACCTGAAGTGGGAGCTCCTCATTACTCTTGGGCAACAATGAGAGTTCCAGCTTCCCACATGCTTCCCACTGATGCCATGTTGGGCTTGGCTGCAGTATATTGTGCAACGTTGAAAGTCTTGACTCTCGACCAGGCCTCCTCTGATAATACTCCAGTGGGGAGGGGAAGAGGCACCTCATTCTGCTGGGTAGGAATAGAAATCCAGGCTGCTATGTGATCTCTGCTGACACATAAGGGATGGGGGTGTGACCAGATAGTGGGGATGAGAGTCCTGGCTCCCTACTTGGCCTTCTCTGACAAAACCTCCGTGGGAGTGTTGAGATGCCTTGTTACAGACTTGTGAGAGCAGACGTCTAGGCTCCCACTTAGTTCTTGCTGGGTAGGTGGGGCAGGAGCACAGTTCTTTCTGTGGTGTTTGTCTAGAATAAAGCAGACATTGTCTAAAAGTTGTCTGTCTTCCTAGGATGCATCTTTCCTGCCCTTTTGACTGGAAAGAGCAGGCTTCTTTAGAGTATATATATATTTTTTGTCTGTACCTGTTGGCATTTCTGGATTATTAGTTTTTTTAGCATCATGTCCAGGATGTATTTGGTAAAAGAAAATCCAGGGAACTTAATACCATGTCATTTCTCAAGTCAAGGTTCCTAACCAATCTGGCTTCTTCTCTCTACCTTTCACAGTCTTCTTCTGTTTGTTTTATATATAACACACAGGGATTTTAGTTGTACTTATAGGGGGAATAGGGAAAAGATTGTCTATTCTATCTTCCAGGAATTAGAAGTCCAATCTTCACGCAGTTTTTTAACATGATCAGATTTTTGTTAAAAAGAGCCAGTCTGGGTTGGAACACAGTGACGACCTGGGAGGTGTCCAGCAAGACTCAGAGCTAGATTGTGAGGATGGGGAAGAGAAGAGAGGGACAGAAAAGATGGGAGTAAGAGAAAAATTGAGAGAAAGACTAGTGACATACACCCATTTGAGGAACGCTCTGGATAAGTGCCTGGAACTTGAATGTCCCCTCTCTTTGACCCTCAACAGTGGGGAGCTGGGGTGGAGACAACTGAAACCTTCGTTATAATGATGTTGTAGAAACAAAATGATTACTAGTCAATGGAAACTCAAACGGTTTTAAAAAAAAAGTAAACGTGCAAATTGAACGTTCCCTGAGTTGACTTTAGTGAATTGATTTACAACTGTTTCATGTAAGCCAGAATAATGAGATCGAGTAAGTATGTCTTTAGGAAAATCCAGTAACTGATTCCATGAGACTGTTATGTCAGTCCTCACTAAAAGCTGGCAATCTGACTCTAAATCTAACTCAGTGAAAGCAATTTTAAAAAATTTTGCTAATAACCATGCACTAAGATTCATCAGTCACTTAATATGTTCAGTTACTAATGTGTGTTGCTGTCCATCAACTGATACCGTCCATTGACAGCTGTGGTTTAGGATCTTTTCTGGATCACTGATTCCTTTGAGAATCTGATGAAAGTTATAGAAACTATTTGGAAAAAACTGTATAAACTGAGTCGATCTTCAGCTGGGATATACCATGATTGCATACTGGCTGGCAGCTGTTTGGACTGGTCAAGCATACATTTCTATTGGATGCTGCCTGAGCCATACTGACTGGTAAATATTTAAATGTCACCCGTGCATTATTAGCACCGAATTTTGTTTAACATGTCAGGAGGTTCCTGAGCTCCACCCGGATCTATTTCTGGACCCCGAGACACCACAGGCCTCAAGATAAGAGCCCCTGATCCAGATACGTGTGGATTGCTTATCTTTCAAACCATTTTTCAAAAATATCAGTGGTCTGATCCAAGTTTCTATTACTTATTTCTGTTACTTATCTCAGGCAAGGGTTAGATACAGAGATGGCTTCAGTACAATCTCAATCACTACTTACTCAAGTTTTGGATCTATTCCCAGCTTTAAGCATAATTCTGATTCTGAGAATCAGGCTAAGTGAATATTCTGAGACTTGAGTCCTTGACATTCAGGAGTTTCTCTTGGTCTCAAACCTTGCACAGCATCTCTTATGTAGATGGCTTTACTCTAGTCCCTTGGTTCTCAAATAGTGGTAGATGGACCAGCAGCATTGGAATCACCTGGGATCTCGTTAGAACTGCAGAATTCATTCCTATTGAACTAGAACTTGCATTTTAACAATATCCCCAGGAGATCTGCATACTCTTAATGTTTGAGAAGAAATTTTCTAGTAAATATTGATTTCTTCAGCAAGATTGTGGTTGCCCCAATTTCAGAGGAAAGTTAGTAACACACTTTGTATAGCATGCCAAGTTTCCCAACAACGAATTTAACTCTCTTTCCAAGTGAATCTACCTGTAAAACCAACTAAGCTGCTCTGATGGTTTTGCTTCTCATGTGAAAGTTTGTTCTTAAGATCGATTTTGAAAGAATGTATAGGGTTGGCTATCTCTTAACAATGATCCCGTTGAGACATCGCACCAGAATATTGCAGTTTTCATTTAGCAAGAAGAAAACTAACTGAGATGATGTAAAAAGGCTCATCTCCTTTGTAAGTTTCCAAAGCTTTACATCTAATGCTGATGATGGGGAGGGCTAGGGTGACCAGATAAAATACAGGACATGTAAGTGTGTCTCAAATGTTGCATGAGACATGCTTATTTTAAACATTTGTGGGACATGCTTATACTAAAAAATTATTTATTGTTTATCTGAAGTTTGCTAAGTCTGGCAGCCCCAGGGAGGGCAAAACATAAATGAGGCAAATTAATGGGAAACTAGAAGATAGTATTTGAATGTCAATGTTTATATTTTGACGTAAAACATAAAGGCACCCTTTGAGCCTCCTGAGATCACTTTCTTGGTGTCGGGACAGCCAAATTTATTCCTACCAGACTGGTGAAGACAGCAAATGGAAGAGACTGTGATTTTGCATTACTACAGGTCTTGCTTTTAAGAATGTGTATACCCTTGATGTAACACATCAAGCACCAGCCCAAATCTCAAATCAAACGCCACGATGTGAGAAAGCCAGGTATGCTACCAGGCAATTAGCCGTTGACAGCTGCTGAATTCAGTAGAGATTTCTGCAGCTCTGTCCTTTGAGATGTTAAATTCTGGTAGCCTTCACTGCACAGCTGCGGAGAGTAGGATAGCGCCAACATATTACAATCAACTGTCCTGTAGAAGACACACCTGTGGCTCTTTAGGCACAAGATTAGGGAAATGCTTATTAATTCTGCCTTACAACTCAACCTAAATTAAATTTGACAAGTATTCCAAAGATACATAATTTTCCAGGTAACCAGTTTCTTCAGCAGCTTAGATGATATGAAGAAGTAATAAATTGGATGGTAATTAATTCCTTGGCTAACTTAGTCCTATGAATTTAGACTAGCTTGGGCTATGAAGTGCTCCTGGGTAATTGTAAAGTGAATTATGCCGGAGTAGTGTTTCGCATCAGCAGTTTTTTTTATGAAATTAAATGCTGCAAGCAAACTGTTAAAGGGACTAATTCATTTCCGTGTACCATATTTTGCATTATCTAAAGACGGGGGAGTTTTGTCTGTGGTGGACAGCAGAGTTGATCACTCAGATGAGAGCTCTGTACTTCAGTATGGATTTCCCCTTAGAAATTCTTTTCTGCTGGTTATTTCACCATCATTATTTTCATTGAAAAAATGTACTTCTGTTTTTAAAAACTCTTTAGTTTGGAAAATATCAGACAATCACAAAAGTAGAGAATATATAATGAACTCCCAGTTCCCACAGCCCACTATCATAAAGTTTGCTTTCTGTCTTATTTCTATGTGGGATGACTTTGAAGTAAATCCCAGACAGCATCTTTCCCTGTATATATTTAAAAATGCATCTGAAAGACAAGGACTTCCATTTTAAAATATAGCCACTACATTATCATCACACTTCTCCCAAATAAATAATAATTCTTTAATATCAAATATCTAGTGGCCATATATCCCCTATAATTCCATAAATACTAATTATGTTTTTATGGTTTGTTTAAATTGGTATCAAAACAAGGTCTTGTTTCATCTATAGGTGTCCCATCCTTCTTTTTGTTTCCTTGCTTATTTTTTGTTAATATATTAACTGGATATTTGTCCTGTGAAATTTGCTGACTACATCCCTGTGTTGTCATTACCACATTCTCCTGTTTCTTATTTCCTGTAAATTGGTAGTTAGAGCTAGAGGCTCCAATGAGTTAGGTTTAATTATTTTGGCAAAATTACTTCACAGGTGGTGGTGTGTCCTTCTGTGAGAAGGTACATGAAGTCTGATTGTTTATGTTTGTGTCATGATAGCGGTAGAATAGTGACATGAAAATTCACTTAATGGCTGGAATAGCTATATAAAGATAAACTTCCCTTCATTAACTATTTGCTTATGCTGAGGTTTAGTACATACAGGGAAAGCAGAAAATTGCTACATTCTTTCACTTTATTTACCAGTTTTCAAAATTATGTTTTGGTTTCTTAGTATATTCCAAAGGAGATCAATGATATTTTTTTTTTAAAATTATCATTATGTACCCATAGACTTTCACATATTTTGTATGTTTTAATCTATTGCAGTCAGTATCCTTTCTGACGCTCAAATTCCATTCAGTGGAAGTCCATTCAAATTGACTCCTGAGTCCTTTTGACATGATCCTAGTCATCTTTGGTAACTTTGTTTTGTTTTCTGGGATACCAAGATGATCCAGGATCTTTTAATATATTTCCTGCCCCACACCTGAAATAAGCCATTTCTCCAGGGAGCCCTGGTTCCTTTCAGTGGGAAATGGTATTTAGAGACAACAATCTAGGTGCTAGAGTTCTTTGCTCACAGGCAGGATCCTATTTCTAGGCGTTTTTAAGAACTATGAAGGGTTTGAGATTTTACCCACTTGTAAGCTAATAAATCCGCCTTCCATAATTTCATGGATATTGGTGGAAGACCAGAGACTTCTGGGTCAAAGATGAAGAAAAATTTACTACTGAATTCAGTAGCAGTAGCCAGAATATCAGCGTTTTTCCACTAGTCTCTCAAGCCCCATTTCCCACAAGGACGGCCAGATGATACCTGCACATGAGGTGGGTGTGTCAGAGAAGAGGAATGCTGAGCTTACGGAGCCTGGATGTTTGCTGATGGGCAATAGCATGCCTGCCCTCTGCTCTGGAGGAAGACACTGCTTCCGTCTTCCAAGGCTGTTCTCCATGCAAACATCCTTGAAATGATAGTCGGGAACAAAGGACAGTCAATGCCTCTGCTCACAAGACGTGCAGAGCTGGGAGACACCCATGGATTACTGAGTCCCAACAGGGGTTTTCAGTTGACATTGGAAATTAAACAGTGAATCAATTCAGACATTTCCATTCAAATTCAGGACCATCAAGTTTTTACTTAACTTTTTGTTGATGTTACCTTTGTATTTTCTTTATCCCGTATCCCAGTTCTCATTGACGCCAACATAATTATGCATTTTCTGTATCCAACATGAGGAAATAACACTCAGAATAAAAATACCAATACTACCAATGAAAGCATGTTTACTAAACAGTTAAGCTTCTTTCTTTGTATTTTTTTTCTTAAGGGTGTATACAAGGATATACAGTCATATTAATGTGCTTTAAAGTCATTTGGATTAATTCTCCTTTGCATGGTTATTACATCAATTGGATACACAGTATGTTTTTTCGCTAAGGAAGATTCACCCTGAGCTAACACCCATTGCCAATCTTCCTCTATTTTGTATGTGGAACACTGCCACGGCATGGCTGCCAACTAGTGCTGTAGGTCTGTGCCCGGGAACCAAACCTGGGCAGCTGAAGTGGAGTGCACCGAACTTAACCACTAGGCTGTGGGGCCGGCCCCCCTACACAGTATATTTTTTATGTTACTTTCAGTTTTTAGGGATTGCTTTTTTGAAATTTAATGTTAACTTTTAAACACACAAAATATTTGCGTGGCTTCAAAATAAAATATGCAAAGCAAGGCAAATTCAAAGATGCCTAGCTTTGGGGCCCGGCCTTGTGGCCGAGTAGTTCAAGTTCTGTGTGCTCTGCTTTAGCGGCCTGGGTTTACGGGTTTAGATCCCAGGCACGAACCTACTCCACTCACCAGCCGTGCTGTGGTGGTGTCCCTCATACAAAATAGAGGAAGATTGGCATGAGTATTAGCTCAGGGTGAATCTTCTTCAGAGAAAAAAAAAAAATGTCTGGCTCCTGTTCCTATTTCTTCCATAACAAATAGTAACGAAATACAAAGCCCTGTGGATTTATCTTTTCATGTTTTTGCCAGTCTAACTGGGATAGTCTGGGTCAAAGGGTATCAAAGGGTCAAAATGCCCATGGGCTTAGTGTGTTTTAAGCTTTAACAATGACAGAAATATGAATGTTAAAAACTTATAAAAACATATCATTTGACAGTTCAATTATTTAAATTTCATTTACATATTTAATTTTATGAGTTTGGAAAATAATTTTTTAATTTTAAGTTTTAAATCTCAATGTTTGCCTCATTCAATCAGAAGGCCTAAAAAGTAAATAAAAGTTATTGTTTATTTAAAATTCATAACAGTAAAATATATGTAAGAAATATAAATAAACTTTCAAGTTATTTTTGTAATCTTGTAGAATTTGTAGTCCTGATGTTTATAAAACTTAAAACTGCTCTAAGACTTTGGGGACACTCTGATAATTTTGTTAGATCGTATATTAGTTTGCTTGGATTGTCATAACAAAATACCACAGATGGGATGGTTTAAACAACGGAAATTGATTTTCTCACGGTCTAGAGGACGGAAGTTCAAGATGAAGGCAGGTGTCAGAGCTTGTTTCTCCTGAGGCTTTTCTCCTTGGCTAGTGGACGGCCACATTCTCGCTGTACGCTCACCTGGTCTCTCCTTTGTGCACCTGTGTATTTGTGTCCAGACTTCCTCTTCTTGTAAGGACACCAATCGGTTTGGATTAAGGCTGAACTTAAAGGCCTCATTTTAACTTAATCACCCATGTAAAGGCCCTGTCTCCAAATGCAGTCACATTCTGAGGTCCTGGGGGTGAGGGCCTCAACACGAATTTTGAGTGGACACGGTTCAGCCCATTACAGGGTGAAAGTCCCCTCCATAGCGGTTGTGACACGTGGCATCCCACAAGCCCTGCTTGGAGGGCCCCTTTCTTCACAGCCTCACCTACAGAGTACACGTCAAACTTGAATTTTTGACGAACTGATGTGTAAGAAGTGACATCTCAGCGGAATTGTTTCTGTAGATTATTTTGTTGATGTAGGACGTGCGTGCGGTAAAGCACATAGATCCAACGTGCAGAGCTCCACGGATGTTTCTATGGTGAGCAGACATGTATCTTCACTATTCAAACCAGGATGGAATGTTGCCCTTCCCCAGAAGTCTCTTTCACGCCCCCTCAGTCATTTTCATTTGACACTTATCTGACTTCTGTCACCAGATTTTTGAGCCTCTGTTTTTGATCTTTATATGAGTAACATCACTTGGTAGATACCTTTCTGTGTCTGGCTTATTTTGTTTATTCCTGTGAGACTCATCCATATTGTGTGGATAGCAATAAAAAGCCCCCCTTTCACTGTTGTGCGATATCCTGTTATATGAATATGCCAGTGTTTATTCATCCGTTCTCTTTGTTGATGGCGTTTGGGTTGTTTCTGGTTTGGGGCTGTTGTCAGTGATGCTGAGTCTAGGCGATAAGTAGACTCAGTCTAATAGATGACAATTAATTTTCCAAAGTGGTTGTACCCATTTACCTTCCCAGCAGCAGTCCTTGTGGCTTCCAGGTGGTACACATGCCCACCCTCGCTTAGCACCGTTAGTTTTAACATTGTAACCATTCAGGTGGACCAAGGGTGGTTTCTGATCATTTTAATTTGCTTTCTCTTGACAACTAATGGTGGTAAGCACGTGTTTATATGCTTATCGGCCATTTGTAATTCCTGTCTTGTGACATACCTGCTCAATTCACTTGACCATTTTTCTCATCAAGTGGTCTTTTTCTTTATATATTCTGGATACAAGTCTGTTCTTTGCTTTCTATATATGAGTCTTTTCTTGGATATAGATATTAAAAATATTTGCCCCTGTTCTGTGGTGCATCTTATTTTAAAGATGGACTTTTATTTTAGAACAGTTTTAGGTTTGCGGAAAAATTGCAAAGATAGTACAGAGGGTTTGCATATAGCCCATGCCCGGTTCCTCTGTTATTAACATTCCACTTTAGTGTGGTACATTTGTTATAATCAATGAACCAATATTGATACATTAATATTAACTAAAGTTCGCATTTTGTTCAGATGTCCTTAGCTTTTAACTCATGTCCTTTTTCTGTTCCAGGATCCTATCTAGGTTATCACATTACATTTAGTTGTCATGTCTCCCTAGGCTCCTCTTGGTTGTGACAGTTTGTTAGATTTTTCCCTTGTTTTGGATGACTTTGAGTGTCTTGAAGAGTACTGGTCAGGCATATTGTAGAACGCCCTCTATTGGAATTTGTCCGATGTTTTTCTCATGATTAAACTGTCATCGTGGGCTCTTGGGAGGAAGACCACAGAGGTCAAGTCTCATTTCCATCACATCAAGAAGACCTACTAACAACATGATTTATTGCTGGTGATGTTAACCCTATCAGCTGGTTGAGGTGGTGTTCGTCAGGTTTTCCTCTGTAAGGTTTTTCTCCCTTTCCATTCCGTACTCTTGGAAAGAAGTCAGCATGTGCAGTCCATACTTCAGGAGTGGAGAGCTGGGCTGTTACACTCCCCGTCCTCGAGGGTGGAGTATGTACATGAATTATTGGAAATCTTCTGCATGGGAGATTGTCTCTTCTCCTCCATTTATGAATTGATTCAATTTATATCAGTATGAACTCAAAGATATTAATTTTATATTTTGGAGCTGCTTTCAGTCGGCTCCTGTGTCCCTTTGATGCACCTCACTATTATTGGCCTCTTTTTTTGAGCACTTCCTTACTTCCTGGCACTACAAAGACGCTCCAGTCTCATCTCATATATCTTCTGTTCAAGTCCTAGAAGCAGCCATTTCTGTAAGGAGCCCTGATTCTTTGTATGGAGAATGATAAACACAAGCTCTGGGCACTAGGTGGGCTCATTGCCACTGGGGTCTCATTGTTTCTGGGCCCCCTCAGCTGGCAGAGCAAGGAAATACATGAGTGTATACTAACTATGTACGTGTGTATACTATATGGGTGTTTATGCACGTCTCTAAATATTTCTATGGATAAACGTTTGTATCTGTTAGCTAAGTGAGTTCATTACTGATGAGTTCATACTCAGCTAAATGAGTTCATGCGCAGACTCTAATCCATTACCTCATGGATCATTGTAGCCTTTTGCACTTGCTTGTCCAGAACCCCCACTCCAGCAGTGAGAATCCTGGCTCTCCATCCACCATCCACTTATCTAATCGTTCAATTCCGGTACACAGGTATAATGGCATCAGAATTGTTAACCCACTTCTGAAGGACACAACTTTATCAAATAGAGGACAATTTCTTTTGCCTTTTGTTTCATAAAGACTTCACTCATTGCCAAAGTTACTAAGGTAAACACCCACCTCCTTCAGTGAGGTCATTTCATAAATGTGTAATACAGTTAGATTGTTTTGTCACGCTCTGCATTCCATCAATTTGTTCAAATCACCATTTAAGTGTTCCTACACGTTTATGGCTCCAGACTTCTGCTCTAGGTAAGCTCATCTTGGTTGCTGTATCACTCTGCACGTGCCTGTTTCTCCAGACTTTGGAGTGGTGGTTTGCCTTGCAATCCCATTTCTCCAATGGGTGAAATGAATATGTTTACATTCAATTTGTTTATGGTTTTCTGGTTTAAGGATGGAGATGATAACTTCCAAGCTCTTTACTTGTTGGAGCTTTCACTTGAATTTTTACACTCTTAATGATGTCTTTTGATGACACAGATGTAGGAACATAATGTCATCTATATTAAGAAGGAAGAAAGAGAATCACATGACAGCTTTGCTTTCCAGTGTGTTTCTTCTCAGCCCAGTTGTTGCTTGTGATGCACCGCCTCTGCCCTTCTGTGGTCACTGTTTAGCAGAAAGGCTGTTTCCTCAGGAACCTGCTGGTTTCTCGCCTTCCTGTGCTCTGGAAAGCACCCAACTTCACCCCTTCATGGGAGTCTCCCCAGTGTTATCCCAAAAGTATGGAGTTGTCACCCTATTACCTGTTATACCAAGGCCAGGGCCACTGAAGGGTTAACTAGAGATTATTTATAAAGCACTTCAGAAATGAAAAATGTTCTACAAATGCCAAGGTTATTGAGGCATTTGGCAGCC
The DNA here is from genome assembly GCF_020826845.1 of Diceros bicornis minor. Classification (NCBI taxonomy): domain Eukaryota; kingdom Metazoa; phylum Chordata; class Mammalia; order Perissodactyla; family Rhinocerotidae; genus Diceros; species Diceros bicornis. The sequence continues at coordinate 2,957,564 of NC_080753.1, forward strand.
TAGATCAGAAAGTGGAAATTTTTACGCTGGCTTAGGTTTTGCTTAATCTTTAAAAATGAAGGTGTCAAACACTCAAATTTCAATTTAATTCAACAAAAATTTATTGAGTACATATGATTTTCAAAGTTTATAGACAATATGAATAAAACCTGTTGCTTCCCCTTAAGAGATTTACTGTTTAGTGGCTGGACAGACAGATACGCAGCTCATTATAATACAGAGGAAACTCCGGAAGTTCCTCAGAGAGGTGCAAACTGGGTCCCGTAGATGTCAGAGTGAGAGGGACTTCCCCCTGGAGTCAGTTAGATATTGGGTAGTGGAGGAGGGGACATCTGATCTGGGCCCTGAAGGATCGTAAAATTGCAATAAAGCAGGTACTGGGAAAAGGGCATTTTAAGCAGAGGAAACCGTGAGTTTAAAGGCAGGAAAGGCATTTCAGGGGAAATGGAAGTAGCTCAATTTTGTGCATCACAAGCAACGACTGGGCTGAGAAGGTAGGATGGGGTCAGATTACAGAAGACCTTGATTACCAGGTTAAGGAGGCAGTAGAGAGCTGCTGAAGGCTTTGAGAAGGGAAGGCGTGGAGGATGATACTCAGGGCATGACTGGACAAAAAAAGTAGGGACTCAAGAGTTGTTCATGGAGTCACCTCGGACTACATTTTCTTAGCTACATCCCAATGCTGAGAACAGGTTCCTTCACAAGTTCCTCTTTTCGTTCAGGGCCATGGGTCAAGTTTCTACTAACATCCAAGTTGTATTTTAAATGGATCTGTCCTTCCCTTGTGGAAATGCTTCTCCTTACCCATCTTCCCCTACAGATCTCCTGCAGCCTCGCTCAGTCCTGTGCCCCCAGCCTCCCTGAAGACAAGGCCACCGTCCTATTCACTCCAGTGCTGGCATCTCTAGTCAGGTCATTTTGCTTTTCTTACTGATTCTGGGTTCTATTGTTCCCTCAGATAATGGAAAGCTCGGTGTCCCTGCGAACGTCTGTGATTCTTTTTTTTGAGTTTTCAATGCTGAGCTGACTCACGGTGGAGAAAAGGGAGAGGTGTTTGTGGAACTAAAACAAAGCCCAGAGGGAGCGTGAGCAGAAGAAAGATCTTGGAAAGTGGGTTTAGCTAGCTGTTAAGCGAGAGAATCGCTCTCTGCGTCAGCCTCTTCATGTGTCAAAAGGAGGGTAATAGTGTCTGCTGCTCGGGGTTATTAAAGAAATAAAATGAGTTAAAATTTTGAGCAAAACACCTAGCGAAGTGACTTGTACGTGGTTACCACTCAGTAAAGGTTACCTTGAAAAATAAACACAAGCATCTGAGAGGTATCCTAAAATAGTTTAACATGGAAACACGTTTACTTTTTCTACCGTCTCTATTATTCTACTTCCCCTCATTTTCTTCCCCTCCATCTTGTTCCAGGTTTCTCAAGTGTTGTAACCTTGAGAAAACACACCCTGTCGTGTTGTGTAGACTACCACCCCCAACCCCAGAAATTGGCTGGGAGAAGGCAGGCCAAGGAGCAGCTGAAGAGACAACCACCTAACTCAAATAATTGATTTGTACTGAAATCCTTCTTGCTTAACTCCAGATATCACTGATTACTTCTTATAGATGGAGTGTGGGTTACTCTGCATATATTTTATCTGATAAGGCTCACATATTTTACTCACCCAGTTTCAGTTGAAATAGCTAGGATCAGGGGTTCTCAATCAAGGGCAATTTTGTCCCCCAGGGAATCTTTGGCAATGTTTGGAGACATTTTTGTTTATCACACTGGAGAGTGCTAGTGATGGGTATAGGCCAGGGATGCTGCTAAACATCCTAGAATGCACGAGATGGCCCTCCACAACAAAAAATCACCCAGCACCAGATGTTAACAGTGCTGAGGCTGAGAAACTCTGGCTGATATTGGAAGAGTCTGCCCCGTAGTGCCAGCTGAGAGTAAAGTTCTGAGGATAGCACTAGAGGATGAGCAGGGAGAAAGGCAAGCTGACTGCCGGGCACCCTGAGTGGGGAATTCTGGACCAGGGCAGGTAGGAGGAGCATCCTGTGATCCAGGGAGAATTGCTGGCAATTGGAGTCTGAAACAAACTTTGCTTATTTGTCAGTTTGGTCAAGTAATAGGAATAGGATATTTGGGGAATCACGTGGCTGTAGGATGGGTTTAGGTAAGTGACTGCTTTTGTGTTTCTTCTGATGGAGGGCCTCCCAATAGGCATGAATTGTGGCCTGGGACAGGTTGAGGGGGCAGTTAGCCCTGATTAGCTCAGCATTTGTGGGCACATGGCAAAGAAGTCAAGATAGCAGGAGGAACAGATGACACAGACGAAGAATCATTTAGAATATTTACAATGAGATAGATGCAAGTGGTGGGCTTAAAATATGTCCAGAATTCCTCGACACTCCCTTCAAAGGGTGGAGCCTAATTCCCTTCCCTTTGAGTTTGGGTTGGGCTTAGTGACTCATTTCCGATGATGGACTAAAACAGAGGTAATGGTATGTGGCCTCTAAGGCTGGTTACAGTAGATGCCTGGTGTCTGCCCTGCTCTCTCTTTGGGGTTATTTGCTCTGGGGGAAGCCAGCTGTCCTGTCATGAGGACATTCAAGTAGCCTTATGAAGAGCATGTGTGGCAAGAAACTGAGGCCAACAGCCATGTGAGTGGAGCATTTTGAATCAGGTCCCTGGCCCCAGTCACACGTTCAGATGACTCCTTGAGAGCAACACGAGGGACCCTGAGCCACAACCCCAGGCAGGCTGCTCTCGAGTTCCTGACCCTCAGAAACTGTGATAATACATGCTTGTGGTTTTAAGGTGGCAAATTTTGAGATAATTCACTGAGCAGCAATACATAACTAACACATCAATATTTGGAAACATGTGATTTATTAAGGACCATTATAGATAGGATCAGGAGGTTTGGGTCTGCCTTTAAAGGGAAGGGCTCTCATGATCTATGTCAGAGACAGAGTTTTGATTCTGACTTGAGTGGTCAAGACTACAGGCTCCTGACCTGGACCGTGCCGACTCGCACTCACCAGCTCTGGGACCCTGGGCAGCTTACTCAACTGCTCAGCCATCAGTTTTCCTGTTTAAAAAACAAAGACAATGACTAACAGTTGTCAAGCGCTTATTAGAGTGTCTGGAACATACTAAACATGAAGTAAACATTCGCTGCTATGATTATTTCTGTAGTTTTATCACCTTACACTTGGACAGTGATTTATGTTTATAAAATGCTCTACGTGCGTTATCAGAAACCTTGCAGCCGGGGTTGGAACGGGCCCAGTGATTGAATTCCCAGATCTCGCATTAGGGCTGTCTTCGTATGGGCCCTTGTCACACACATCGCAGGGCTGGTCTCGAGGCTGCAGCACATAGGGCCAATTGTCTTAGGACCATGGTGGTTTCCTGTTAAATATTGCCATAAGAACAACCTCAAATATGTTGGTGTGGGGCAAATTTATAAAATGTTCATATTTTTTTGACAGCTTAGCTCTTACTGAATATTCTTTTCCCTGAACTCTTAAAGAAAATTTGTCTAATTTTAGTACCATATAGGTTAACTTCTCAAAGAAGGAGATTTGATCCCAAACGCTATGTCTCCTTGACTGCAATAAACTTTTACCTGCTGGTTTCTGTTGATGATGATGTTATATGAATTTCAAGCATCGGGTACAAATCTGGAACTTGAAATATAAAATTGCAAAATGCAATTTAAACTCTTCCCCAAACTACCTTTCTTTTTAAATGAGGAATGTGATCCCTGCTCCTGGCCATTTGCTGTCTCTATTACTTGCACCCACAAGCTTTCGGAATAAACCCATTATTATGCACTGAATATTTGCATCCTCCCAAAATTCCTATGTTGTAAACCTACCCCACAATGCGACGGTATTAGGAGGTGGGGCCTTTGGGAGGTGATTAGTTTTGTAGGATTAGTGTTAGACAAGCGTAAGTGTGGAGTCCTTGTGAATGGGAATAGAGTCACAGAGAGAGCTTGCTTCCTATGCTCTGTTCTCTGCATGTGAGGACACAAGTCTGCAGTCTGCAATGCCGAGGAGGGTCCTCACCAGAACCAGACTGTGCTGGTGCCATGACCTAGGATTTCCAGCCTCTGGAACAGTGAGAAATAAGTTTCTGTGGTTGATAAGCCACCCAGTGTGTGGTATTTTGTTATGCAGCCTGAGCTGACTGAGACACCCCGGCACAGTTTACTAGACAGCATCATGCTTGAGTTCACTGTATGCCTAACAAGGTGAGAGAAGGCAGAGCAATCTACCACTTCAGAATCTGTTTTCTAATTTTGTTTTAGCCTAACATTGAAATAGCACAATAAATGTGGAGAAATTTTAGAAAATGTTGCTGGAGAAATAAAATGTGAGAAAATGTACCAAGACCTTGTCTTTCCTGTTTAAAATAGGATTTTCAGGCCGGCCCCGTGGCTTAGCGGTTAAGTGCGTGCCCTCCGCTGCTGGCGGCCCGGGTTCGGATCCTGGGCGCGCACCAACGCACCGCTTCTCCCGCCATGCTGAGGCCGCGTCCCACGTATAGCAACTAGAAGGATGTACAGCTATGACATACAACTATCTACTGGGGCTTTGGGGGCAAAAATAAATAAATAAAATCTTAAAAAAAAAAATAGGATTTTCATCATGTTTATTAGAAATTGGTAAGAATAAAACCAAAGCATTTTGAACTATATGCACTTTTAAAATGTAGAAAAGAGCTACACTGCTCAAGAGACACAGTGAATCAAAAAAAGACAACTTGGTGCCTTTTGTTGTGTGGGGAGGGAGCTAACCTTCATTAAAACTGACACTATGTAGAAAATCACAGTGCATTTTGTGGGGGGCTAACCTGTCACTTCAAAGATTTTGCTGAAATCTGTCTGGCTCTGTTTTGTCATTTTTACTAGGATAAAGCCTTTAGCAACTACACTTCAAGTCCTTTCTTGATGTAAATTGTAGAAGTGATGGAAAGAAGACAGGAAACCATTTGGAAAAAAAATACTCCCCTTTCTGTAAGAAGAAAAAGATTTTGAAACAAATTACTGTATTTTGTTTTTCTATAACTAGGGATAATAACAGTTTCTACTTTCTAGAGTTGTTATCAAACTGAGGTATCATTTTGAGGTAATATTAATAAGGAAATTAGAACAGTGCCTTGCACATCTGCATGCTGTATAAGAGCTGGTTAAATGCATCAATAAAAGAATCCTTAGGATGCGATCATTTAGGGTGGAAATAAATGTTGGTGATAATGTGCCGAGAAAGGTGACTAGAGGCGTATGGGAACATAGTGGCGCCTGAACGCTTGTTTATCTGTGCGATCGCTAATGTTTGTTTCCTATCAAGTGAAACTGACCCAAACCATTCAGACAGGTCGGCAAAGGTCTTCCAGGCAGAGGGCAACTCCAATGTGGTTTTCTTGAGTGTTGAAATGCTTTAGTCTCCTTTCTTTTGTTGGAGCTTCACCCCTGGTTGCTTGGTTCTAGGAGAGTCTTTTAGATTCTTTTTTAAGGTGTTGGTGTTAAATTTCTTTCATCAGAATGTTCCCTAGCCTTATTATGTTGCCCATTGAATTATTTCTGTACAATTTTAGCATAGTGCATCTCCCCGAAACACACACTCACACACATGCATTCACAGGAACACCCCCCAGCATGAATGCTAGACAAGTTTCTACTCAAGTTTGGATTTCTTAGTTGTCAGATTCGTTTATCCTCCAGGGTGATTATTCAGTTAAAGGAAGGAGTCGTTTGATGCTCTGGTTCTTTCTGATGTAGGTGGAAACGTTCTGTGATAACTCACATTTGCTTTAGGCTTTATAGTTTAAAAAACACTTTCCAGAAATTATCTCATTTGATTCTATGAAGTGTTAATATTATTCACTTTTTATCTGATGAAGAAAGTGAGTCTCAGACCTTAAATTACCTACCCCAGTGTCACTTCTATTTGTAGAGTTAAGAGTCTCCAGACCTAAACTCTCTTCCCAATTTACCTTCAATCTATCACTTAAGGTTATATTTTTAAAACCAGGATCAAGGCAAAAAATTCCAGATGATTGGTGGGTTTTTTACTCTTTTTTTTTTTTTTGGATAATATTTCACCCTCTATCCACAGCTGCTTAAAAAAACAAGTTTGAATATCACTTGGCTATGTATTAATGCCTTTAGCCTGAGCTGTTTAGATCTCGTGGGAGGCAGAATTCTAAGGATGTTCCCCTTGATTCCCACTCCCTACTTGTTCAATCAAACACTAGTCTAGGTACTGCTGTGAAGGGGCTTTGCAGATGTAATTCAAGTTACTAATCAGTTGACTTTAAAATATGGGGATTATCTTAGATTGTCTGAGTGGGCCCAGCATAATCAGGTGAGTCCTTTAAAAGCCAAAGAGGAAGTAGAGGAGAAAGCCAGAGAAATTCAAAGCATGATGACTCAGTACGCTGTTGTTGGCTTGAAGATGGAGGGGGCCATGTGGGAAGCCTGAGAAGAATTCTGCCAACAACCAGTGAGCTGAGAGGAGGACCCTGAGCCCCAGATGGGAACAGCAGCCCTGGCTGATCCCTTGGTTTGGGGCTGCTGAGACCCTGGACAGAGAATCCAGCCATGCTGTGCTGGACTCTGGCTTGCAGAACTGTGAGATAATAAATGAGTATTGTTTTCAATTGCCAAATATGTGATGATTTGTTACACAGCAGTAGAAAACTAATACAAATCTATACATTTAAAGTTTATGAAATTCAAAGAAGAATATATGATATTTGTATTTACCACATTCTTGGCACAACTCATGCATCCCTTTTCCTGGACACGGAGATGAGAGTGACAACGACCTCCATTCATCATTGTCATAAAGCACATGGCTCTAGGGGGTGATAAATAGCTTCCTCACATTTTATCAAGAGACTTGTACTACTCCCCAGGCAACAGTAACGTTGCTCTATCTTGTAAATAAAAGGCGTCTGAACCACTTCAAGAGATCATGCATGTGGGTAATTCCAATAGAGTTGATATTATCTGCCGACCTGTCTACATGCCATTTCATCTCCCTACACTGACTAAGGTCACACAGTTTGCACCATGGGGACTCTGTGGTCTCAGAGCAGATGTTTTCCTTTGTGTGACTCTAACTGACCCCCCGGCACTGGACCAAAGATCCCTGCCTCCTTTGTAGAGTTGGAAAAAAAATACAGCCAGCACCTAAGTCCCATCCGTTGGCATTTTGTTTGGACTAAGAGGTATTCCCAGGTATTATGGGCTGAATTCTGTCTCTCAAAAATTCGTATGTTGAAGCCCTGACTCCCGTTACCTCAGAACGTGACCTTACTTGGAAAAGGGTCGTTGCAGATATGATTAACTAAAATGAGGTCATACTGGAGTAGCGTGGACTCCCTAGTCCAATTTTACTGGTATCTTTATAAAAGGGGAAAATTGAGATATGAGATCCACATATATGGGGAGAATGCCACGTGGAAATGAAGGCAGAGATTGGGGTGATGCAGCAGAAGCCAAGGAATGCCAAACGTTGCCAGAAAACCACGAAAGCTGAGGAGAGAGGGTGGAACAGATCCTTTCCTCACCGCCCTTAGAAGGAACCAACCCTGCCCACACCTCGATCCTGAACTTCTGGCCTCCAGAACTGTGAGACTATAAATTTCTGTTGTGTAAGCCACCCAGTCTGTGGTACTTTATTACGGCAGTTGAGGCTGACTAACCTGCCGGGTGATGAGGGGACCATCCCAGACTGGCCTCACTCTAGCTGAAGAGTGCCGGGGTAACCTGTCCCACTTGCTGGTGGCCATCTGGTTGTAATTCTGGCCTTGGTGGCAAAATTCTTCTGACACTACCAAGGGTTCTACAGTCTGGTGTCATCTTTGCACCTTTTCCAAATCCAGTCTGCGTATACAATCATACATTCGTCAGAGACCCTGAAGCTCCACAAGGAGGGACGTCAAATGACAGAACCTGGGATAAGCATATGACTCATTGACGTGTGATGGGCCAAATGTCTGAGAAACATTTTATTGCTTGTTGTAAAAAAATGTTAAGTAAGACCGCAAAAAATCATTTCAAAGGGTTACTATAGTCTCATTACCGTAGTTTCAAGCGCAGCCGGGGTTTTCAGAAGTTAAGAGAACTCACTCGTCCTTGACATCAGTATAAAAGTTCAGAGTAGGGAAAATACCTAGGACTAAGCTTTTGCTAACTCTAATTGCTTCTTTTATTAAAAACAAGAAACACCAAATATGTTTAACAACATTTGTCTGTCACGTAGAGCATGAATTTAGCAACAAAATGTTGTTTTTCTCCTCTCTGTATTTAGCAACCTTAAGAGTTAATGTTTAATCGCAGAGAGAAGAAGGGAAAATCTAAGATTTGGGGAACATGGGTTCCACATCCAGTTTCTTAACACTATGCCTGATTTTGAGCCATTGTCACAACCCTCCTTTGCCTGGTTCTTCATTTGTCAAGTGAAAGTGAGTGGGCTCCCACCATGTTCTTCCCTAGGATGCTATGATATAATAGCTATGGAAGTTCTTATGTTCTTTGAAAAATATGTCCAATATATATTTTCCCAAGGAGATATGAAAACTATTTCTGCATGTGTGTGTGTGAAACTCATCTGTCACGGTGGCTTCCAAGTCACCAGCTTATTGGAACTGTTTTCTATCAGGATGTGGTTGAAGAGACAGGAAAGTGAGCAGGGCCTGGAGGTTAGAGATGACAGGAATAGCAAGGGGTGAGGCCTGGGCCAGGGCACCAAAGCTGGACGGAGACTGGGGGCTATTCGACTACTATGGGGGTCTATATTTAGTGCCAATATTGATGTTATCAATGCCATATGACATTTTGCAAAAATGCTGAGGTTGGGATAAGTATGTATGTGTGTATATATGTGTATGTATATCTGTATACATGTAGGTGTGTATACACAAAAATATGTTTTATATATGTATGTATGTTTATGCAAATACATGTATATATGTACACACACACACATACTTTGAAGCTTCATAGAACGAGGCCATATACAACAAGTACTTTACATAAAGACTGAAACAATATGGGAAAGACATACATAAGAATTTCCAGTTTTGAAGGATTTATCTAGCAATATCCACCCTTACATTGACTAAATTGTATTTGTATATTCAGAGCCTTGAGAAACCCCTAAAATGCAGGGTTATGATGAGAAATTCAAGTAGGTTAACTGGGGCAGATTGATCTAAAAAACTCATTATAAAATCTTACTCATTCTTCAAGGCTCAGTTATTTTTCTTTGAATGTTTCTGACCTCCCACTTTCCTTTACTGGTGTCCTCTGCACAGAATTTACTCATTCCACTACAATAAAACGCATCACATGGTATTAGCTCAAAACGTGCTTTTTTCCCTCCTCATACAAACACTATGGAGGTTTGGTGCTGAGGCCCCAGCAGTGAGTGACATGACAGACGCTGGCAGGGACTGGATCTTCATCTCTCCTCAACTCCACACAGTGCGTCCAGAGCTCAGAGGCCCTTGAAGAACGTCCTCGATTCCACTGACTCCCCTGCGTGTGTGTGGACATCGTGCCTGTCTTCACATCAAATTCTCACTTCTGCCTCTGGTCACCTGTCATGCCTTCATTTCTCTGACTTCCTATTTTTGTGAGTTAGACTCACAATATCAGAATCCTTAACATAAGGCTGGCAGAGTCACTATCAGTAACTGTTCACTGAATGAGTAAATCAGCCTCTACACAGTTTGCTGCTGTGAGGTGTCAGGGCTCAGGCTCTGTGGTCGGATTTGTATTTCAACCCTGTCTTGGGCACTTATTAGCTTTCTGACTGCAGGCAAGTCCTTCGATCTCTGTAAGCCTCATCTGTAGTAGAGGGGTATCAGTGTCTACCTTCTAAGGTTAGCTGAAGACAAAATGAGATAATGCATGGGATGTATAATTATCCTTTATGATTTTTGCATTGTCTTTTGTGTTTATGACCCATAATTACAGGGTCATAATTCATGTTTACATCTTCAGAACCTAGTTCAATGCACCCTGACTGGGCAGTGGGCAACAGTGTTGGATAGATGGCAGGAACGAGGCAGGTCACTGGAATTTTTTAAAAAACTTTCTTAGAGCAATTTTAGGTTCACTGCAAAATTGAGAGAAAAGTACAGAGATTTCCTATATGTCCCTATCCCCAAAATGCATAACTTCCCCTGTTACCAACATCCTCCCCCAGAGTGGTACGTTTGTTACAACTGATGAGCCTACACTGACACATCATAATACGATGGGTCACTGGAATTTTATAGTGGCCTTTTCTGCCCAGATTCCTCCCGCTGTACTTGTCTTAGCCTTTGAAAACTTCTCAGTATTTTCCTAAATCTCTGTGAATAATGTCCAAGAAATGCAAACAAAGCCTTGCACCAGAGTCATAGAATCTTTGTTGCTGATCCCACAGCATCCACTACAATTATGGTAAGCAGGAAGGCTGAGGTGGTGGGAGGAACCTCTGTAGGGCTGGAGAAACAGCCCAGTGGCTGAAGTTCCTGGGAGCACCTCCAAAACCACATCACAGAACTGGCCTGGAGAGGGAGCACAGCTACCGCTGGGCCAGGAGGCCGCCATTCCTCCTGTCTGTAGAGCCAGAGGACAATGGCTGTGCCCACCCCAACCTGTGCAGCTCCTCCTCCTGCCACCCTGCAAAGGGAGGCCCTGCACTCTCCTGTCTCCTCCTCTAACTTCTGTCTAAACGACGCCTCGTGCGGGTGTGTCAACTGCAGAACCTTGAGTGCTTGCACTGCTGCAGTAAATTTAGGTTTTGGATCCCATGTTGGGAAGAAATGACTGGAAGGAAGCTTGGAGTGTTTATAGAGCTGAGAGAAAGCCAGTGTGCTGGAGGAGAGGGAGTAAGGGGGCGAGGCAGCCATGGGGTGCAGAGGTCTTGGCTTACAGGGCAGGAATTCTGCTGATCTGCATGAAACGTATTAGGATGGATATTCAATCACTCAACAAACTGTCCTGAAAGAGAAGGGGGGGAGGCAGGGAGGCGGGGAGGCAGAGAAGGAGGCAGGAAGGAAGGGAGGAAGGAAGGGAGGGAGGGAGGAAGGAAGGAAGGAAGGAAGGAAAGGAGGGACGGACAGAGGGAGGGAGGAGGGGAGGAAGGAAGGAAGGAGGAAAAGCAGAGAAAATAGGCTACACTCTGAAGGAGTTTTGGGAGCTACTTGAATGGCAGCTCCTCTGGGTTTTACTTGCATTTTCTTGCTTTTTCCTCAGATATCCTGTAAAGGCAAGGCAGACAGATCGCTTGATTTTAAATAAAATTGTAGTTGGGGCAGGGAAAGAGACTGCAGTGCAGGGAGGACATTTCTGGACTCAAATCCTAGAGAAAATGTTTAGATCTACTGACTTACTGAAATACGCGGAAGCGGGGGTGCCCGAGATTTGCTCTCAGGGATATTTCCCGCCAGGGCACGAGCTCTTGAAGCAGTGTAGATTTCACGTCCCTGCCTTAGGCCAGCTCGCTGACTGCTAGTCACCATGAGACAACGTGCTGCCAGACTAAGATCCACATCTGCCTCACCTGAGGTAAAGGTAAAGGCATCTCTAAATTTCTTCCTCTGAGGGGAGAGGGCAGCAGTAGTCTGTGAAATGGCTTCTTTATTTTTTTTTATTTTTTGGTGAGGAGATCAGCCCTGTGCTAACATCTGCCAATCTTCCTCTTATTTATTTATTTATTTATTTATTTATTTATTTATTTATTTATTTATTTATTTATTTTTGCTGAGGAAGACTGGCCCTGGGCTAACATCCGTGCCCATCTTCCTCTACTTTATATGGGACATTGCCACAGCATGGCTTGCCAAGCAGTGCAACGGTGCGTGCCCGGGATCCGAACTGGCGAACCCCAGGCCGCTGCATCGGAGCGCGGCACACTTAACCGCTTGCGCCACGGGGCCGGCCCCTGAAATGGCTTCTTTAAAAGCAAATGTAGGTTGTGCTTTCTGGACCACCTCAGTACTCCTCAGAATTTACTGAATTCTTGAAAATGATATTTACTAATAGACAATTTTACCTTACTATGATATAGAAAGTGGCTTATGAAACTCTTAAATGCAAAATTTTAACATTTTTATGTCATTACAAAATAATATATACATGTTTTATGAGAGTCAGAAAATATATGAAAGAGCCAAGGAGATGACAAAAATCACTTATAAATATTCTTGATTTCTGGAGGTGTATATATATATATATATATCCAGAACCAGTCAAGTTCATAAGTATTCAAATATATTGTCTCATTTAATTTTCATAACACCTCAATGAGTTACGTACAATCACTCTTTCCATTTAACAGATGAGGAGAATGAGGCTTAGAGAAGTTAAATGAGTTGGCTAAATTCAGACAGAAAGTTGTGGAACCTGAATTTGAATTTAGGCCATGTGATTTGCAATTCTGTTCTTTAATCTCTACAATGTGTGTGTGTGTGTGTGTGCTTGTGTAAATGTATGAAGACATTTAGAGTCATATTATATATACTCTATGTAAATTTGCTTTTTATCAATTGATTTTAAATATTTCCTGATGTCATAAGTATTTTTCGATGACATAATTTTGGGTTATGGCATAGTCATGCATTGTAAAGCATAATTTGCTTGTTTAAAACCATGTGGTTAAACATTAAAGAATTCTTAGATGAATATCAATACTCGTAAGCATAGTGGTTTCTATAGACCACATTCCTAGAAGGGAATTGTTTGGTCAAATGACATGCGTATGTTTGAAGACTTTCAATATATATTCTGAACAAGGGGTTCTACAGAATCGTTGTGACTTTTTCTCTAAACCAGGGGTCTGTGAACTGTGGCCCACAGGCCAGATCTGGCCCACTGCCTGTATTTGCAAATAAAATTTTATTGGAACACATCCATGTCCATTTGTCTATGGTTGCATTTGTGCTGCAACAGCAGAGCTGAGTAGTTGTGACAGAGACCATGTGACCCACAAAGCTGGAAATGTTTATGATTTGGCCTTTTACGGAAAAGATTTAAAATCCCCATTCTAAATAGTAGGTTATAAAAGTACAAATTTCCTTGCATTCCTGCCAATCTTGAGTGTAAACAAATAGATGGATAGGTGTATCTGTATAGATAGTGGTAAATTTGGTGGGCTGAATTAGTATTTTTTCCTTTCTTCTTTTGCGTCCATTATTCCTTTTCTAGTGTGTTACTCCTTACTTATTTATTTTCCATTTGTTTGGTGAGATCTTCATAAATTAAAGATATTTATATATTTCCCGATATATATATTTCACTTTGAGCTGTCTTTTATGTTATTTATAATGGCTGTGGGTATGTAGAAGGCCTTAGCTATTTTGTCATGAACTCTGCAGTCTTTCCTTGAGGATTCTTTCCTCCAGTTGAGTTCTCCTTAGGAATCCCTGTCTTCCTTTGTGCTTTGTGCACATTCACAAGTATTTTCACCTGGCTCCTTTATAGTTTACTTATTTATTTTTTATTCATTTGTTACTGTTAATTCTTTAATTCATCTGGACTATATTTTGAATGAGGCTATAAAGTGAGGAACTAGTTTTAAATATCTAGACAAGCAATTATTCCAGCATCACTGAATCTTCTTTTGCTACCGATTCACAATTCCACTTTATCTTCTGCTGAATTCTGATTTATAGTAGTGTCTGCTTCTGACTTCTGCAATAGGTTGCTCATTCTGTCTCTTTTCACGTTATCCACTAAATTTGTGCCCAGTTTTAACTGATGAAAAAAATTTCCTCATTACTTTTATATAAATTTTTTTCACCTCTTTGATCTTGTTTATTCTTTCAGCTGAATGATCTTTAGAATCACTTTTCTAGTTTTTTAAAAAAAATAATCAGAATTTAAGTTGAAATTCATTAGACCAATACATTAATTTGAGAGGGATTGAAATATTTACCATATTAAGTCTTTCCATGTAGTCAGAGTCTTTTTATGTTTCTGAGAAATCTATAGTAGTTTATGCAATATAGATCATGTATACATTTCAGATGTTTATTCCTACATATACTAAATTTTCTAGTGCTAGTAAACTCTCATCTGTTATGTTTTCTGAATAGATATTCCTGGTGTTAAAAAAAGCTATTATTTTTGTAACAGGCCACATTCGTGTATTCTCTTAAGACTTTGAAGTTATTCCTCAGTTGATTCATTTGGGTTTTCTAGGTGGACAATCTTTCAAGTTGTTAGACTTCTGATTTAATGTTTTATTGTGTCAGCAGAAATTCCAGACAGCGTCGGGCAATGGCCGTGGCCGCATGCATCTTACCTGAGTGTTGCTCCTCGCCTTAAAGTGATTCCGCGAATGCTTCTCAGTTAGATGTGAGGCTGGCTTCCGGGTGAAAGTGTGTTTTCAATATCATGTTGAGGAAGTATTCTGCCGTGACTATTTTATTAGTGGTTTAGTTGCTTAAACACCAGGAGTATTTGTTGAAAATTACTGGATGCCTTTAAACATCTGTCAACCCAATTTTTTAATCTGAGCTTTTCCTTTTGACCTACTAGTAGGGCATATTATGTTAATAAGTCCCTAATGTTAAACCATCTTTTCTTTCGTGATATAAGACCTACTTGCCATGGAGTATCATTCTTTTAATATAGTATGGAAATTGATTTAATAGAATTTGATTTATTATTTTTACGACTATATTTATGGTGATAATGGTGTGGTTTTATTTTTGGTTTATCTTTTTTTTTTTAATAATTTTATTTATTTATTTCCCCAAAGCCCCAGTAGATAGTTGTATGTCATAGTTGCACATCCTTCTAGTTGCTGTATGTGGGACGCGGCCTCAGCATGGCCGGAGAAGTGGTGCCTCGGTGCGCGCCCGGGATCCGAACCCAGGCCGCCAGCAGCGGAGCTCGCGCACTTAACCTCTAAGCCACAGGGCCGGCCCCTTGGTTTATCTTTTTTAGGTGTTGTTATTAAGTTTACACCAGTTTGGTAAAATAAACTCAGATGACTGCACAATTTTTGTTGTTGTTGTGGTGAGAACATTTAACACTAGATCTCTCCTCTTAACAAAGTTTTAAGTGTGAAGTACAGTATTGTTAACTATAGGTATGATGTTGTACAGCCGATTTCTGGAGCACATTCATCTTGCATAACTGAAACTTTATACTGGTTGAATAGCAACTCCTCATTTCCCCCTCCTCCTGGCCTCTGGCCACCACCGTTCTACTCTCTGCCCCTGAGTTTGACTACGTTAGATTCCTTCTGTAAGTGGAATCATGCAGCATTTGTCCTTCTGTGACTGGCTCATTTCACTTAGCGTAATGCCAAGGTTCATCCATCTTGTCACATATGGCAGGATTTCCTTCTTTTTTAAAGCTAAACAATATTCCATTGTGTATATACACCCCATTTTCTTCATCCATTTACCCATCAATGGACACTTAGGTTGTTTCCATATCTTGGCTACTGTGATTAATGTTACAATGAACGTGGGTGTGCGAATATCTCTTCGAGATCCTGATTTCAATTCTTTTGGATAAATACTCAGAAGTGCGCTTGCTGGATCATATGGTAGTTCAATTTTTAATTTCATGAGGAACCTCCATACTGTTTTCCACAGCAGCTGTGCCATTTTACATTCCCACCAACAGTGCAGACAGGCCCTCCACATCCTCCCCAACACTTGTTATCTCTTTTGTTTTTATGTATTTATTTTTGATAATAGCCATCCTAACAGGTGTGAGGTAATACCTCCTTGTGGTTTTGATTTGCATTTCCCTGATGGTTAGTGAAGCTGAGAATCTTTTTATCTACCTCTTGTCCATCTGTATGTCTTCTTTGGAGAAATGCCTATTCAAATCCTTTGCTCATTTTTTTTATAAACATTCTGGCACAGTTTATGTAGCATGACAGTCATGTTAAAGTTGAACAAAACTTACAATAAATTCTGTGGATCTGATGACTTTTATGGTTGCCAGGAATGCTTTTAAATTGTTTTGCTCTGGTTAGTGATTTCTTCCAAATTTTTATTTTTTTAGTTTCGGGTGAATTTAAAAAGTGTGCCCCATCGGAAGGTGATGAACTGTCCTCGGTACATAGCTTGAAGAGTGTATTTGTATGCATGTCAACTTTTTCTTAATCTCTTGTTTTCAGTAACGTCTTCCTGTTCTCAGAGTCCCTGGAATCTGCCAGTGCAGACCCCTTTCCTCCAGCCTCTCCAGGGGAGAAGCCTCAGTGCTCTTCTGGTGGGAGAAGCAGTTAGTGGGCTGCAACGGGGGAAGGCAGCTGCCGATTTGCTTCTTACATAGTCGTACAACCCATTCTTCTGTTTTAGTCTCATCTGCAGAGGCGGCTGGTACTGCCAAGGACGGGCCTTGGGGGATTCTGTAGCGTAGACTAGCTGGCTGTACTCACCACTGGCTTAAGATTCAGCTTTTTGGATCTAAATCGATTACTATGCATCCATCTGCTCCTCTGTTTCTCAAGTTCTGCTACTTCTCCTGATTTTTGTCCTTGAGGATTTATTCTGTTTAAAAATCACTTCCAGTGGGATTTTGTGAGGCAGTGACGCTACCCGCATTATTTATTTCCATAGTTTTGCTTGTCTTCCTTTTTTAAAACTTTTTATATTAAAAAATTTCAAGTCTACAGAAAGTTTCAAAAACATTACCCCTAGATTTATCAGTTAACATTTTTACCATGTTTCCTTTATCTCTCTATATATCTATTGCATATTATCATTATTCTTTGATAAGCAATTAAAGAGTAAATTGCAGGTGTCATGATCTTCACTCTAAAACCTTCAGCATCTATTTCCTAAAAACAGGACATTCTCTTACATAACAGAATTATAACACAATTGTAAAATTTGGGGAATCTGGCCTTGTTACAACATTGATACGATGTTATTATCTAAAAGACAGTCTGTACTCAGACTTTACCAGTGGTCCCAGCAATGTCCCTACAGCAGCTCAGGGTCTTACGTTCCATCTGCTTGTCAAGTTGCTTTAGTCTCCTTCAATGTGGAACAGTTCCTGCTACTTGGAATGCTTCTCTGCTTCTCTTTGTCTCATGACATTGGCACTTTGAATAGTACCAGCCAGTTTGTAGAATGTTCCTCACTTTCATTTATCTGATTGATTCCTGGTGATTAATTCAGGTTAGCCTTTCTGGCAGGAATGCTACATAAGTGATGCTGTGTCCTTCTGGTGCATCACATCAAGAGGCACACGCCCTCAGTTTGCCCCGTTGTTGGTGATGTTAAATTGGACCACTGTTGTGGACTGAGTTGTGTCCCTCCCCAAATTCATGTTGAAGCCTGATACCCAGTGTGACTGTATTTGAAGATAAGGCCTTGAAGGATGTAATTAAGGGTAAGTGAAGTCAGAAGGGTGGAGACCTGATTCTATAGGACTGACGTCCTTATAAGAAGAGGAAGAAACACCAGCATGCACAGAAGAAAGGCCGTGTGAGGACACAGCAAGGAGGTGGCTGTCTGCCAGCCAAGAAGAGAGACCTCCCTAGATGTCAACCCTGCCGGCACCTTGATCTTGGACTTCTAGCCCCCAGAACTGTGAGAAAATAAGTTTCTATTGTTTAAGTCACCCAGTCTGTAGTATTCTGTTATAGCAACTCTAGCAAATTAACAAAACCACTTAGTTAAGGTAATTTCTGCGAGAGTTTTCCATTTTAAAGAAAATTTTATCCCCCTTTGTACCCAACAAGTAATATTTGAGGAAATACTTTGACATTGTGTAAATATCTTATTGCCCAACAAACTTTGTCTAAATGGCATTAACATTCATTGATGATTCTTACTTGAAACAATTATTAATATGGTGGTTTCAAATGGTGAGTTTATAACTTTATCATTCCTTCTACCTTTAATATTTGGAAATCCCCTATTGTCTCTTTTATTTATTTATCTTTTTATCTATCTCTTTATTTATTCAGCATTGTCTCATGGATACTTTATTTTTATTCAATGTGTAATACTTTTTACTGCCATTATTCTTTTGGATGATCAAATTGTGCCAGATCCAGCCAGTGTTAGCACCTTCAGGCTGACTTTTCTGGCACTACAAGGTGTTCCATGCTCATCTTGTATCTTTTCTATGTCATACCTAGAACTAGCCATTTCTCCAAGGAATGCACATTCCTCTGAATGGGGTACTAGGTATGCACGTTGCTCCTGAGATGTCATTGTTTCTATGCCCTTTCAGAAGACAGAGCCAGGAAAAAAAAGTATATATATATCAAATATAAATATTATATAAATATAAATTTTAAGGTAATGACTTCATACCAATACCTGAAATTCCAGCCCCAGTACCATATAGTTTTTTCCTTACCTTCCTTCATTCCAATTTGCATTTTCGTAGTTTTATTTTGATTGCTTTTATTTGCCAATAAAATAAAAAATGAGGTGAAGTTCAGCTGAGATCAAGGAGGTGGAAGAAATAGTTGGAGTTGTGTGGAAGCAGGAGATGTGAAATTTAGTCTCCTAGTGAAGGAGTGAATGGATCACAGGAATATAATAGGATTGTGAGATATGTCTGAAGGCCTGCCTAAGGTGTGGAGGAATAAAGTGGATCCAGTGTGAACCTTTGTGTGTCTTTTGTAAGCCAAAGTCTGCAGCTCCAGAACAATCCTGGAGCAAGGAGAGAACTGAGTTTAATCAAGTTTGGATTTTGCTGACATGTGTGATGAAGAAGTGGGTCAAGTGAGTTGAGAGTGAGTGCAAGAAAGGGATTAAAATGATCATGGGACCTAGGCTAGAGAGGTGGGGAAGGTGAGGGAAGAGGGACAGTGAAAAAGAGGTGAGGGAAGTGGATCGGCTGGTGCCAGAGAGTCAAGGGAAGTTGGCTGGAAAGATTAATGCTGGTGGTCAGAGATGAAGATCCTTGGGGTGGACAGTTGGGAGCTGCTGCTGATGTTGGCAGCATTAAGTTTGACCATGGAGTACGTGGTGGAGTGGACTGTGTGACAAGATTGTTGGAGGAGAAAGGGTAGAGAAATTGAGGCCAGGGTATGGAGTGACCATCCGTGTGGATACTGAAATAAAGAAGAATCATGACAGGAATAGTGGTGAAGAGGAATGTCATGGACAAGGTGCTGATGCCTGGAGTGTGTCGACTGGAGAGCCAGTGGATGACTCCAACATGTGACACAGTGGCCGATTCCAACAGGTGACACAGTGGACGACTCCAACAAGTGACACAGTGGCCGATTCCAACATGTGATGCAGTGGATGACTCCAACAGGTGACACAGTGGACGACTCCAACAAGTGACACAGTGGCCGATTCCAACATGTGATGCAGTGGATGACTCCAACAGGTGACACAGTGGACGACTCCAACAGGTGACACAGTGGACGACTCCAACAGGTGACACAGTGGACGACTCCAACAGGTGACACAGTGGACGACTCCAACAGGTGACAACAGTGGACGTCACCAATAGGTGACACGTGCCTCAGAGAAGCTGAGATTCATGAGGAAAGAAGGAGCAAGGGGCCACCCCCCCTCTCTGCAGATCCTGAGTGTGCGCAGCATTGGGGAAAACCACCACTTGAGCAGGCTGCAGGTACAGATCTGAGGGCAGTGCCAGGTTTCAGTTTCAGCAAAAAGTGAAGCCAATGCTCAATTGAGAGTTTGTGGATAAAGGGGATTTTGCTGATATGAAGCTGCAAGTCACAGAGTCCCAGTGGCACAGCTGGGAAGGTCTGGGAGGAGACTGGACACGTTTAGGGTCTACAGGGCAGTGTGCAGTTGTTCCAGGCTATGAAAGAGCACCAGGAAGCCTCGGCCTGGGATACACAAGGATGAAAAGCATAGGATTAGTCCCGATGCTTTTTTGGGAGAAACTAAACAAAGCTTACCTTTGTATCTTAAAGTCTTTAAACATAGAAAAACATGTATTTAACATACTGGGCATAAAGAGAGAGAGTGATAAATACAGTAAAAACTTAAAAATGGCAATGAATTTTGGTAACTTGAGACAAATATTGTCATTACATATTAGCGGACAAAGTCATACAGGTGCACGTCTTATCTGTTCTTGAACATTGAGCATTAAGCCAGTGCAATACAAGTAACTTGAAATAGTCTTTAAAAAATAGATATTCCCTGACATGACATGGAAGCCTTTATTATGAGCTATTAATTATTCTTTTAAAATGCTGCCTATTGAATTATTTCATTCAAAATAATTTGCTAAAGTAAAATAGGAGAACTGATATTTAGTGAAATCAGGTTATGATGACAACATGCAAGAGAATAATAGACCAAAAAAAGTCAAATCAGGAAACAATAGCTTTAGCATTTTATTTATGGATTTAAAGAAGACTCAGAGTAACATTTAGAAGCAATTTGAATTGATTTACTTTGCTGTCTTTTTAGGTAAACACACTTTTTGTATGTCTCACACTTTCTTTTTGATCCCTAAGTCTGTATAGTTTGTGTTTTGTGACAGCCGTCCCTTTAGCCATCACCGTGGGGCTGTGGCACTGGGCTGACGTGAGGTGAGAGGGAAGTTTCATGGGGATGACACAGCTGTTCTGTTTAGGAGTCCAGCCCGTTGCTGATAATGCTTTATGATATAATTAGACTGAGAAGAATCTGATTGTCACCTGCGATTGCCAAATATGCTTCCACACCGTGCTCCACATTCTATCTGCAGAGACAGAGCACCCCGGAAACAGCCAGCTTAAAGACTGTGCAAATTCACAGCCCCGGACTGCTGCGAGATTCTTTAGCTCTGACTTCGTAACTGTCAGAGCGAGCTATATTTGCTCTTCCTGACTGACAGGTAACAGGAGTTCAACAAGTCACTTATTTTTCATTCTATTATTACAGATGTGACTAAAAATAGAAGTAGAATGCAGGGTTTTCACTCCGAAGCTGAAAAAAATCCTGAAAATAATCCAACACCTGCCACAGAGAGCGTGGTCTATGGCTTGGAGGTTCTAGCTGGCCTTTCCTGGATGGTGGAGGGCGCCCAGACAGCCAGGCGGGGTTAGAGCATCTTCTGGGCAGAAAACCAGCGAGGAATTGCTTTCCTGTAGCCAAGGGGACTCACCCCCAAGGTGGGTGCCCTGTATCATGTCGTTAAGACAGGTCACTCTTCTGCACAATTCTAACGCAGTCACAGTCTCCAAAATATTTCTTCTGCCGTCAACTTTTCCTGGGAGTAATTTGAAAGAGTGGAGGCATGATCAAGGAAATGAAATATTTCTATTTCTCGACTAGCTTTAGAACTACAGAGGGATAAATGCCAAGGCTGAAGGCTTGCAGAGGGGAGGTAGCTGCCACTTGATGAGGACACAAGGGAGAGACGGAGGAAAATGTCATCTAGCCGCAGACAGACTGCAAAAACGAGCCCAAGGTTAGGTAGGTCGTGGGCCTCGACACATAACTTCAGTGTTGAATTTGGATTTATTTCGTGGTGCGCAGTGTGGCAAGAATTTAGTCTAGGATATCAGTGAATGTTATGGAAGCAGCTGGGTCCTACAAGATTACTCTTTTTAATTTTATGACTCTTAGTATGTTGACAGCTCACGTTAGGCAACCAGACTCCAGCCTAAGTAACCGTGGGGGAAGGAACCTGTGAGGCTGAGCTGAAAAGGGCGGGAGAGAAGCGAGGATTGCCCCTGAAATAAAGGAGGATTTTTCAGGGCAGTTATAGTGAATTCAGGCTGCTGGATCACACGTAAAAATAGCACCTAAAACGTTGCCCTTCCTTTCTTCTTCCCTCTGTCCCTTCCTTCCCCCCCCCCCGCCTTCCTTCCTTCCTCTTTTTCTTTCTTGTCAAAAAAGCCGTGAACCGCACTGCTTCAGCGCCAAGTGGGATGCGTGGGGTGATCTTTGGTATGATGTTAAATTAGGGTCATGCTGGTTTCACCCTGCTGATAAGGGATGTGTGTGAAGCTTCGTTTTCCATCCTTTCTACCCTGTCCCCTTCCCAGTGCAGAGCAGTCTTCTATTGTCTTGACTTTCCACCTCCTCCACAGCTTGCTCACTTTACACATCAGCAGCGACACTGTGCCTACATCAATGTCCCCAGAGCAGTGTTTTTCAAACTGCAGGTCCTGACCTCTCAGTGGGTCTTGAAATCAATTTAGTGGGTTGCAACCAGCATTTGAAAAATGAAATAGAGGAGAATACATGATGTTAGAATGCATTGCACTCTGGAATGAGTCTTGCTTTAATTGATGTAAGTATATGTGTGTGGGTATACTGGAATACCATATAAATACATTCCTTCATGTGGGACATGAGTAGGAAAGACTGAAAACCACTGCCTAGGGTGGTGGGGCTGCACTGGTGGCTGCTGAGGGGTCTTCAGGGGCAGTGGCTACAGCGGCCCGCAGACATGCTGTCTAGAGCAGCCCGGGTGGCGTCTTCTTCAGATATTGTTCTGCTTCCTAACTCTCTTGGAGCTGCATTAGTTTCTGTCTCTTCTCCAAGCCTTGTACTCTAGACAGTTTTATAAGCTCTCAATCTCCTTCCAGTAAATTATTTTGCTGCCTAAGTGAACCATAGTTGAACCATAGTAGCTTGCACAGGTATCTCAATTACGCTCTAATGTAGATGAGTTAAATGTGACCCCCCCCCCCCCCCGGTTACTGATGCTACAAAAGTCCTGAAATGGGGAAGGTCAGTAGTAACTGGTGTCACAAATGCAAAATTAATGTGGTTTACTCCCTTCCCCCTTTTCCCCCGGGAAATACAAAGAAAGCCAAGTTGAGTTCACTAATTAGGGTCAAACAGATCCTCCAACGAAGCAATATTCTGACTATTGGTAATGTCATTTAGAATTTTAATGAACTTTAATATGCCACATCACTCTTAATTAGTGTTCACTGAGAGCCTACTGTTATACTTGGCAATTAGAGTCAGAAAGAACTATAAAGGGTAAAATCACCAAAAGAAATGGTTTCAGGTATGACAGTGTGCCTCTGTGCTAATATTCCAACCCATATATTAGACACTTCCAGGGTTTAGGATTGAAGCAGGGTCCTAGGCTAGAAGTGTTATATATATCGTTTTATTTGTTCATAATGATGCAAGATGGGAAGCAATCTAAACATTCATCTACATGAAATTTAACAATTAATTGGATATCTATACAATTGACTATTATGAAGTGAAAAAAGAAAATTTTCATTATGTAATGAAGGGAAACAATCTCTGAAAAAAATTAAGTGAAAAAAGCAAGCTATAGAATAATGTATATAGTAAGCCCCATTTGGTTGAGAAAATGACATATTTGTTTGCTTAGGCATAGAAATATCTACGGAAAGAGCCAGAGGAAACTGATGTCTTTGGTGAAGGAAACTGGGGGCAGGGGAGGCTATTTTTCCTATCACCTTTTGGACATTTTGAATTTTGTATTTAAAAAAATCAGTCAATTTAAAATGAAAAATGCCTTTTACGTGAAGATCTTGAACCCTGGCTATCTGGTTTTTTAGCTCCTTTGCCCTTTTTACCTGAGTCTTAACAGGATGAGAATTATAGGCTCCGAAAGCTCTCCGTTTGGGATAGAGTGGAATTGAGGTGGGTAAGTAGTCTTGATAAATCCTGAAATGCCAGGGACCCTGCAGCCTGTGGCTTTCCAGGGTGAAATTTGGCCCTTGTTACTTGGACCCAGTGTGTTTTGGCATATTGTAAGCGAGCGGCAACATCTGTTTTATTATTTTGCGTAGAATATGACCACTTGTAAGTGTTTCCACAAATGGCAGGTATTTAAAACATAACACCAAATGTGCGCGAATAAAAACTCCCCCGTGATGAGGACTCAATTGCTGTCACAACTGATTGGTGCTTCTGAAATTGACCGTTTCGTGACACCCAGGTATCATTTGGTAAGATTAAACCCTTGCTAGTGTCCGCTTCTCTTCAAGGCATTGCTATGAGCATAGATGATGAGCAAAAATTGTATTTCGTGTTTATGAAACAGATGAAAAGGTTTGATGCAATATACCTATTTTTAAAAGGCTCTGTAACCTACAGCAACAAGAACAACACTCGGACCACAATCTTTTAAAGAACCCAAGAGAAAAGACAATACGGTTAATGAGATGCATATCTGTGCATTCATTTGATAATGAAAATGTCTATGCATCCCATAATTTCTATTTTTCCATTTTCTTTGATTTTTTCTAGTACCTAGAATAAAATAAATCCAACGTGGGTCTCTATTGTCTCTGCGAGCTCTTATTTAGGTGATATTAGCATATTTGATCTATAAAAAATATATTGTCATTTTCATAGCATATTTCAAGAACTTGAGCTAAAGTTCTTAAAACATACTGGCTAAATAGGTGCATTAATAATACTCTATATTCTGTAGAGTTTTATTAGTAGAGGTATAATTGTAAGATAAAACCTGTTTAAACTTTCAGGTTCAACTCTATAATATCTAATTTGTTGTATGCGTTTTAAAAGGAGTCATGTTTTCGTCTGATAAAACTTGCCTACCATCTGTTTGGTGAGGGGATATTTGAAGTCATGCCAGTTGGCAGCAACAGTTATTGTTGAAGCTGAAATTTGGCATTTAATACCCTCCTCTTCTCTACCCCTACCACTTATGCACTTGTCCACCAATAAATGTACCTGAATTAGAGTGGGTAGGGCTAAATAGTTCAACCATCCACAGAGAGTTTCTCTCTCTCTCTCCTAGGTAGTGATTATTGTAGATTCTGGAGAAAGATGATTACCCCTCCCGTGCTGCCTATGAATTTTGGAATAGAGAATGTTATTTATATTTTTATGTATATAGTGATATATATTTATATATACATATATATGTATATATGTGTGTGTGTGTGTGTGTATGTGTGTGTGTGTGTGTGTGTATCTCAGCATGGAGTGAGGCTCCAGAAAAAAGAAATGGGCGGCATAAAGCAGTGGTATCAGGAATGATGAGAATTCCAGGCTGACGGAAGCTGGTGGCTCTGGAAAAGATGTGGGAGGAAGGGGGACAGAAGCCCTTTGCAGAGTAACAGATGTCTTAAGACTGAAATAGATCTTGGATTTGGCCAGAATTTATCCAAGCTTCAGAGAGAAGCTGCCCAAGTTGACGTCATCTCTCCTTGTCTAGCGGGTTGCTGACTTCAGCAACGCTAGCTCTCTGGGCCGACAATTTGGCAAGGAAGCTGATTTAACTCAGAATACAGATATTAACTTTTAAATGGAAACACCCTTAGGTTTTATCTGGTTACAAAATTATTTTAAATAATGCAAACAAATGAAAAATTCAAATGAGACATTGCAAATGTTATTATAATTTCAAGTTCTTCTTGGTGATAATACATGCCTAGTGGTGCTTTTGCAGGTTCAAAATTCTTTAGGGAGTTATTGTTACTTGGCCTCTGGCTTCCTGAAAAACTGTGCTATGTAGGACGGAGCAACATTCAACCAGAAGTGCCTTTAGTCCTTTTCCATTGAGACCTCTACCCTTGTTTTTCCATTTGTACTCCCAAAACATAGACTCTCACGTGGATACCATTGGCCTATTTAATTAGGAAATGGGTGAGGACTTGTCCTTGAATTGGTTAGGTTAAATGACCTCATCTTGAGCCTAGACTTAGAGCAACACTGCACCAATGCATCAATTACCTGAGTGAAACGTGGTTTCTTCTGTTCTGATTTTGATGGTGATGCACTCTTACTGCTGGTTATACGGCTGTAGGATGATACACAACAATGTGTAGAGCCTGGAGAACAAGGCCTAAATGCATGGGCTTTGGAGTAAATTAAGATTTTAGTCCCCATCACAGCTCACTACTTATTGGCTCTATGACCTTGGGCAAGCTGCTTAATCTCTCAGTTCTCATCTATAAAATGGGGAAAATAATGATATCTACAGCAAACATAGAATTAAATGAATTATGTGTGATTTGTATTTTTCCTCTGTAGTCGCTTCTTTTTTTTGTTTAACATTTTAATATTTTACTTATCGATTGGTAATTGTGTTTTGTATATGATGTGGTTAATAACTTGTTTTATTGGTTGTGAACAATTATTCTTGATTCATAGTCTGCATTTTGTTTATGAAATTTTAAATGTGCAGTTTTAGAATTTCGATGTTGGCAAAATTGCCTCGTGCTCTCCAGATTATTTCTTTCATTGTGCTGTACGTTAAGAAAGTCCTTCCTTATCCAGGGAGCAGGTCGTCCCATATATATTTCTTGATTTTTGTTCCTCACTTTTATATTTATTTCTTCAGCTCATTGATATTACATTTGGCGTATGATGCCAGATGGCATCTTAAACGAATGTTCTTCCAGAGAATTAGTCAATTTACCCAGTATTGTTAATCGAATAATCCTCCCACTTTTTCATGTTTTTTAAGTACAATATTAAGTTCTTAGTTTGCTAAGATTGGCTTCTCAGCTACTTTCTCTGTTACATTGATCTCTCTGCTAATTCTTCCGTCAGTTCTTCACTTTTCAAACTTTTCTCTGTTTATAGCAGGCATTACTAGTGGTAGGGCCAGGCCTTCTTCATTAGACATTATCAGAATTTTGGGCTTTTTTCCTCCTGTATTTCTAGACATGCCTTAGAATTTGTGTGATATTTTGAATAATTCTTATTTTTATGTTTTAAAAAAGTAATACACACACATGGTAAAAAGACAAACAATAAAGCAGAAAGTAAATATTCCTCCCAACCCTGACTCCAAGGTTCTCTTCCCCAGAGGCAGGTTACTTAATTGTTAAAAACACTGGTTCTGGAGGCAGACTGTCTGGGTTCAAATCACAGCTTGCAGTTGCTAGCTGTGTGACCTTAGGCAGATTACTTAACCTTCCTGTGCCTCAGTTTCTTCCTCTGGAAAATGAGGATAATAATTGTACCCAACACATAGAATTGTTTTGATGATTAAATAATATAAATAAACCATTTAGAACAATGCCTGGCCCATTGTAAGTGCTCTGTAAAACTTACCTATTGCTATCAGTACGGAAAGTCTCTTGTAAAAACATCTAGAGACAATCTATGCACGTAAAAGCACAAGTGCTTTAAATAAACAATGAGATATCACCTCACTCCCATCAGAATGGCTATAATTAATAAGACAGGAAACAATATGTGTTGGAGAGGATATGGAGAGAAGGGAACTCTCATACACTGCTGGTGGGAGTACAAACTGGTACAGCCACTATGGAAAACAGTATGGGGATTCCTCAAAAAATTAAGAATAGAACTACCATATGATCCAGCTATTCCACTGCTGGGTATTTATCCAAAGAACATGAAAATATGAATGCGTAAAGATACATGTACCCCTATGCTCATTGCAGCATTATTCACAATAGCCAAGGCTTGGAAGCAACCTAAGTGCCCATCAAAGGATGAATGGATAAAGAAGATGTGGTATATATACACAATGGAATACTATTCAGCCATAAGAAATGATGAAATCCAGCCATTTGTGACAACATGGATGGACATTGAGAGTATTTTGCTAAGTGAAATAAGTCAGAGGGAGAAAGTCAAATACCATATGAACTCACTCATAAATAGAAGATAAAAACAACAATAAACAATCACACAGAGACAGAGATTGGATTGGTGGTTACCAGAGGGGAAGGGGGAGGGAGGGAGGAGAAAACGATGATTAGGCACATGTGTGTGGTGATGAATTATAATTAGTCTTTGGATGGTGAACATGATGTAATCTATACATAAATAGAAATATAATGATGTGCACCTGAAATTTATATAATATTATAAACCAATGTTACTGTAATAAAGGAAAAAAACAAACAAATGGAAGCAAAATGTAGACATTCTGCATCTCTTTTTTAAAAAATTAATAATAGATCATGGAGATCATTCTGTTTAATTGCATACATATATATATCTTTCGTTTTTAATTACTTCATAATATATCATGGTATAGATATTTATTTAACCAGCCTATTGCTAATGAGTATTTAGATAATTTCCAGTCTTTTGCTACCACAAACAATGTTGCAATGAATGATTTCCTCTTTATGTGCAAGTATATCTGTTGCCCAATTCCTAGAGGTGTAATTGCTGGATCGAAGCATATGTTTATATTAAATACTAGTAAATCTTGTTGACTTGATCTTCCTACACCTTGTATCAACTTGTACAGCCTTCACTGATATGTAACAGATTCTGTGTCAACATACTACTAACACAAAAGGTTATCAAGCTTGCTTTTTGCTAGTCTAAGAGGTAAAAAAGTGTGTCTTATTGTTTTAATTTGCATTGTTTATCTATGATTATGGTTGATTTCTTCTGATATGCTTTAAAAACTATCTTTATTTTTATTTGAACAGTTAATGAATTTCTTTTGCCCATTTTTTATTGGAATTTTGGTCTTTTTTGTATTAATCTGTAAGAGCTTTTTGGATATTAATAACATCTGGACTTTGACATATATGTGGCAAATATATTTTCCCCATCTCCTCATTTGTCTCTTATATAGTAAATGAAATTGTGTGATGCAGACATCTAAAGTTGCTACGTGGTCAGGTTGACCAGTATTTGTTTATGTGAATTCTCAGTTTTGTCACTGCTTCTGACTCCTCTTTTGAATCCTGGGCTGGTAGTAGGTCACATCTGTTGTCTCTAGATCTTCTATGTGCTCTTCAGGAATGAGCTCAAGAGAAGCCAGGGGTAGGAATAAGATGTTGGAGTTCTGATGGTGATCCAGCTCAGTTTAATAGGTTTTAGGGCATGCCACCAAAAGATTAAGGTAGTGCAGTCAGAGGAAGGCCATCATTGTCACGTACATCTGGCATGGGAATGAACTCAGTGTCCTCCTCCATAGATGAAGGCTGCTTGCTGGTGGACGGCCCAGGCATAAGCTATGAGATATACTCTCTCATTTTGTCCTGCTTGGTGACTTCTTTTCTTTGGGCAAATTATTGAAAGTGGAATTTTGGATCCAAGAATAGGCCTATTTTTAAGGCCTTCAACACCTATTCATATACCATCATGGATCACTCAAGGACAGGGGTAGGTTCTGAGAAATGCATCATTAGACGATTTCATCATTGTGCGAACATACAGAGTGTACTTACTCAAACCTAGATGGTATAGCCTACTACACACCTAGATACTAATCTTATGGGACCACTGTCGTATATGAGGTCCATCACTGACTGAAAACAGCATTATGCAGTGCATGACTTTTTACTGTCCTCCATAATTTGTAGAAATTGATACCAACAATGGATATGAGTCCTAGAGTCCTTGTTAAATTTTAAAAATCTCTTTCAATTTGTAGATGAACTATATAATTCCATTAATGGTGTAATTTGTATTTATTTTGTTGCTAATAAAGCTAAAATGTTTTTGCTTGTTGTATTTATTGTTTTAGAAAATGATTCTGTGCTTAAATTATTTTTTATTTTATGGTATCTGACTTTTTATTATTGATTTATAAGTGCTCATTATATATTAAGGTTATTAATCCTTTAACAATCCTTTAAATATTCAATAATCCAAAAGTTCTCCTAGATTTTGTTAATATTTATGTATACAACATACTTAGACTTGGTTTTTTACATATTATTTTACCATTTTGCTTTCTTAATATAAATGCCTATATAAATATAAATAAAAGCCTATATAAATATGTATTATTTCCTTTTAGATTTTAGATAACAATATGATTAAAAAGAACATAAATTTACTGTAGTATATTGTTTTGAAATTTGTTTTAAAAAGTAGTATTACAAGCCTCTTTGTTAATATTTTAATGTAAGTTTTAGATGTTCTGTCCTTCTAAACTTGTGTTGAGGGTTAAGGACATTTTGCCTCTGTAATGTTGCTTTAGATGCTTTCTTTTATTAAGAACTCACTTAAATAAGACTGCTATGTTTTGAAGTATGCTTCTTTATTTTATTGAGGTATAACTAACATGCAACGTTACACTGGTTTCAAGTGTACAACATAATGATCTGATACTTGCATATATTGCGAAATGATCACCACAATAAATCTAGTTAACAGCTGTCACTATACATAGTTAAAGAATTTTTTTTCTCGTGATGAGAATTTTTAAGATTTACTCTCTTAGCAACTTTTGCGTATGCAATACAGTGATATCAACCATAGTCACATGCTGTACATTACATCCCCAGGACTTACTTATTTTATAGCTGGAGGTTTGTACCTTTTGACCCTCTTCACCCATTTCACCCATCCCGCCCTAACCTCCTGTGGCAACCACCAGTCTGTTCCCTGTGTCTGAGAGATTGGTTGTTTTTGAAGTACGCTTTTTAAGTTACCTTCAAAATGGAATTTCTGCTGTCTTGTGCTCAGTTACTTCAATTTTTATAGAATTTTTAAACTGGAAGATGCTTTGAAAGGGATTCTTCATGTCATTGAGCATGTGCAATGCTCTTTTAAAGCAGATCATCGTGTTGGAAGTCTGTATAACTTACCTGTTTCGGATCGATTTTAAGGCATTTTCCTGTGTTCTTTTTGACGCTTGCCTCAAGTTTCCAGGGATCACTTTGTCAAGTACAACAGCAAGTACTATTATTACTGGTACCTAATATATATTACATAGCTACACTGTGCCAGGTACTGTTCCAAGCACCTTCAGCACATTGTCATTTAATCCTCACAAAAACTCTAGACAGCGAGTTATATTACTACCCCATTTTGTAGATGAGGGAATTCAGGCACAGAGACGGTAGCTTGCCCAAGGTCATTCAGAGAGGAGCCAGAACTAGACCTACTGAGCCCCAAGTGAATCAGAAAATTGTATTTTTATGTAAAATCTCCAGATTTGTTAATGTCGGCAACTATCTCAAATACAGTTCAAATACCGTGTGAGTCAACGAAATGCGGGGCAAAGACAATCTCGGCACACTGCCTGCAGCCCTGGGCTGCCAGGGTGACTTCAGACTCACAGGGTTCCCTGCTCATTCACTCCTTCAGGTACTCCTGGCTTTGCTCACCACTGCTGACTTTTCTAGAACTTTCTTTGGGTCGCCTGTCATACTCTGGTCTCTACATTATTAAGTTGGGCTTGTTCACTCATTGCTTCTCACATTCTTACAAGTAATTTAAAAGGACAATAGGCACATCTGAAGGGGAGAGAGAGAGAGAAATTGAGGGGCTGTGGGCAATTGAAGCACCCTGAAACACTGAAACAGAGGGACTTGTGAAGATGAATTCAGGAAAATTATAATATTGCTCTGAAATGAGGCAGGCCACGTTATAAAGAAGCTGTTCCTTGCCTCTTGTGCTCTTTAGAGGGTCTCCGGGCCCAGACACTGAGGGCTCTGTCTCACTGATGGAGTGCATGGTGTATGTGGGAGGGTGGTATCCTCTCTCGTCTCCATCCTGCTGTCTAAACCTCCTTCTAGAGCTTGAAAACTCCTCATTTGCAATTCCTTCCCCATGCTCTTTCTTGTGTCACGTTGATCACATTTATGCTCTGTTCTCTTTTTTTGGTGTATATATTGCTTATGGTCCTGGTCTTCACGTTTCAACTGCACTTTAATTAGGATATTTCCTTTGAATCCTCCAGCTTGTCATTTCACCCCATCTTGCTCACAACGTCAGCAGAGAGATCAGTCCCGTCGGTTCCCTGCTCTCCGAGCTGACATGGTGAAGTGCTCTACAGGCAGGGATGCTTTGTTCTTGAAATAGAGAGAAAATTCACGAACTAAAGAGCTGGTGTGTGACCTGCAAAACCAAAAGTGGGGTTGAGTAAACGGGAGCATCACTGCCTCTCCTGCTGCGCGAGAGTAGAACATACTCAGCCGACCCCACTGTGATCTGGTGTTGGAGTGCTCCTGTGATAAGGGCAACACAAAGCCAGGGAATAAAATCTAAACGATCACTGAGATTTAAAAAATGTATTTATGAATTCCTTTAAAGACATAACTGATGCTACATTATAATTTTCTAGAAAAGAGCATGATCGAGGATTTACTTTTTTTGTAGTTAAAAAAACCTTTCCCCTCAATTTTTGTAAAAGATCTCTTTTGAGTCTTATGCTCTGCTAAGCGACCAGATATATTTAAAAAATTATATTTTTTCCATATTTTCTAAACGTTCTATTTATATTTGTCTCACGTGTGGAAAAAAGAAATCATTTTAAGGCTGAAGGAGAAGAGTGGGGGCAAAGCAGGAAGGAAGTTGTCAAGTAGCTTTACCTGTTGCATCCACAGCAGGGCCCCGGAAACAACCGAAGGATGACTGCCAGCAAGCTAAGAGTGAGTTTCACATTTTTAAATGGTGGCAAAAAATAAAAAGAAGAAGAATATTTTGTGACAAATAAAAGTTATATGAAATTCAAATTGCAGTGCGTAAAGTTCTATTGGATTTATGTGTAGTCTGTGGCTGCTATCATGTTACAACCTCCGAGTTCAATAGCTGCAAACCAGGCTGTGTGGCTCTCAGAGTAAAATAGTTACCATCTGGCCCTTTACAAAAAGAGCTTGCGGACCTCTAAATGGCAGTAATAATTTTTTACTATAATATCTTATTCTTAATTTACAAAAATTAACGTATTTTATGGATTGCAGCTCACTCTCTTCGAGTTCGGCTAGAAGTTGTTTCCTCCAAATTATTAATCTACATATTTTTCTCTGAAAATTTTTTTCGTTCTTGTCCTAACTTTATTAAGACAAGCCCGTTATCCTTATTTCTGTCTATATTTGTGCAGAAAAAAATCTTGAGGCTGCACCCAGACTTCAGCACAGTGTAAAGGAGGAAATGGAAGTGAGATTGGTCTTGGGAAATACTCCCCCGCATGTATCAACACTGTCTCTTTTGCTGAGCCTCACCGTCACTGGATAGAAGCCACTTGAATTGCCAACCTGCTGTCTCAGCAGTAAACAGCATTTATGGTGATGTATAACATCAATTCCATCCTCCCTCTATTGGCAGACAATGCCTCTCACAATCGTGCCCCAACCTCTCTTGTCTCATCTCCTAATCCCCGCTCCTGTCTCTGTGCCTTCCACCTCTGCCACAGCAAACCTCTCCTTCCTCCCCAATATGCCTTGCCTAATGTCCATTCATTTGCTCTACCTGAACGTCCCAGATCACCATAATTATCTCTGTTTTCGAGTCTACTCAAAATTTGAGGCGACATCTCTCTATGGGGCAGATCATATAGCATTTTGCTTCATTTAATTTCAATGGTATGAAAATTTCTTGTCTTAAAGATCAGAAACTGGTCAAAGAGTTTTAATGTCCATTTATTCCTCATTAAATAAATGCCCAAACCATACTTAGCTGTTACCCACACTTTCTTGGTCTTCTGTCCAGGGGTGGAAAACTGAATAATCCTAGATCTAGATCTGATTTCACGTATGTTTGGGTCATGGAATACAGCGAATAGAGTGGAGCAGAGAATTACAGGCTCTCAACTCCAGCAACTGGACATGATTCTTGTTCTCTTTTTTTTAGGGGCTGAAAGGGCAGAGGTTGTGGCTGCTGATGAATTATTCGCATCCTCCCTGAGGGTTAATTTCATCAATTCTTATCAGGATCAGTGTTTTAAGTGAATCCTTAAGTTAATAGATGGGATGAGCCATCAAGGGCCTGGAAAATGGAACCTCAGGCGGGGAAATTTGGATGCACTCCTCTTCCTCCCTTAGCGCAATTGTGCGAACATCTCACAGAAAAGAAATGGGTGTCGTAATCTCTGACGTGCCCTGTTTTGGAATAATGACCATATATTTATTAACATTATTTATTCTAATAATAATAAAATAATTATGTAGCATGATAATAGGAGGTTTGGGATTTTCTTTAAAATTTCCCACAGAAAACTGGCAATTTCTACTCATCTTTAAGTTCAGCTTTTATTATATTCCCCAACTTTGCCAGGCAGAATTCATTACTTATCTTTTCTGCTTCATAGAATTTTGTTCGGTCACAGTACTTAGCGTTTTGTATTGTAGTTTATATTTCTGTCTCCTCAAAAGGACTGTGAGCTTCTGGAAGATTATATGGTATATATTTGCAAAGAAAAAGAACCCACTAAAATGTTCACAACTATTAGCTTTGGATAGTGAGATTATTTGTGATCTTTTAAAAGAAATTATTTTTTGCTTCTGTTCATTTAAATTTCATATTTTTTCTAATAGTTTGTCATTTTTTTCAGCAAGTATGTATTGACTTTTTGCCAGTTATTGTTCTGGCATTAGGTAACGTAGTGAGCAAAACAGAGCAAAATCCTTCCTCACAGAGCTTATATTCTTGTGGGAGGACACAGACAAAAAATGCAAAGAAGAAAAAGGAGGAGGAGGAGGAAAAAAGAACAAGAGAAGAGGAAAAAGGAGGCAGAAGAGAGAAGAAGAAGGAGAAGAGAGAAAAAGTAATGATGGTGGCAATAGAGGGTGATCAATATGGTCCTCCATCATGTGGAGGCGAAGGAAGCTAAGGGATGGTCCCTAATGGGGAAAATCTTGTGAAACAGGGAAGAATGTATGGAAGATGTAAGCATATTTGTGTGCTTGGGTTTCTTAAACATCCTTTCCAGTGGTGAAAATTTCTTTTCAGAAAAAGAAATGTACTGGAAACCTCAAGTCCTATATGTGTCACAGCCTTCCTGCCGTTGTGCACAGTGGCGATGGATGGACTTAGACGGCGCCCTGGATCTCAGTCTCCTCCTGACTGTCCACTCACTGCCTTTGCCCATGTAGAGACGTGGGGATGTGTTGCCCAGCATGGTGACCTTCATTAATAACACTGTACTCATATTTGAAAGTTGCTAAGAAAGTAGACCTTAAAAGTTCACATCACAAGAAAAAAAATTTGTAACTGTGTATGGGGATGGATGTTAACTAACTGGACATATTGTGGTGATCATTTTGCAATATATACAAATATCAAGTCATTGTGTTGTACATCTGAAACTAATATAATGTTATATGTCAATTTATCTCAATAAAAAAGAAGTTTTATTTGTAGATTTGTCAGAGGAGGCGGTAGAATACATTTAAAGGTATGTACTTAAAGTTCGAAAGAGGGGATAATTCATTGCTCAAATTCTTGGTAGAGAGAGGTTAGGATGTTAAGAACACAAGTTTGAAAAGGAGGCAGGATATAGTTCTTTGACAGAGACAAATATATATGAAAAAAGGCGAAGTCTATAGAAATGTTGGGATGATGTCAATGGTGGATTGGAGTAGCCCTCTCCCCCTACCTCCAGGATTGTCACCAAAACCATCACAAATGAAAATAATAATAATAATCTTTAAAATGAGAAATTGCTTTTTAATAGTATTAAAAATGTGAATAAATGACCTTTAGAACATTTTATGTGTGTTAGTCCAAAACAATACGATACCATTAAAACCAATGTGCATGCTTGCAAGGGCAGTTTCAAGACTTGGTGCTGCCGTCCACCCAGATCACCACTCTATGCCACGCCTGTTTAGTGGTCAAAGGAGATGGAAAGAGAAGGCACATTGCACGGCTTCATTTTTCTCAGGGAAGTAGGAGGTTGGTTCACAGGTTAAGATTTGTGAATTTGAAAAAGGAAAAGGTATCATCTGGAGTAGCCATGAACAGCATCACAAAAATAGAATGGATTTGAATAACACGCCTTATAGGCAGCCTCAGCTCTGTCTATTATGTGTAGCTACTTGTTTTACTCATTTTCTTCTTTATCAACAGTAACAAGTAATCATCTTTGCTGCTCCCATGCAAATTCACTCATTTAATCTCAAAATATTAATTTAACTATGGTTTTAAACTATTGCTCTTATTATTGTTTGTGTTATTTTCATTTGCACCTATGTCCTGTTAATCTACAACACTAGCAAAAGCATACAAGGTTGAGCTGCCTGGATGGAGACCAGAATTCCGACGGAAGAAGATGGAAGGAGATTTCTACTATGGGGCAGAGATAATGGGGCCCCTTGAACACACTGAGAGGAAGTCAAGAGTTGGATATGACAAAGAATCTAATGTTCCAGGTGTGTGATTGCAGTTAGCATCGATTCTGTGCTGGGACCAAGATGACAATAAACTATCTCCTGTCCATCCAAGGAAGGTAATTGTGAAATCTAGTGACTGCTGTAGGGAAGAAGAGGATGAGTCCTCAGGTGGAATTGATGCTTCTACTCTGACGCAGGTCTGGGGCTGGGAATTTCGTGGGTGCGGCAGCCCTTTGCTGGAGAACCCTGCTTGTTAGCTCTGGAGTCAGGAGGTAGTAGAAAGGACCAGGGAACACTTGAGTCTATTTTTTTCATTCAGTGAGAGAGAGAATTCAACTGCTTCTGTTTGGGGAGAGGACAATGTGATTTAGTCAACTGTGGAAAAAAGAAATAATAAAACAGTCAAGCCTGAAATAAGAGGCAAATAATACACAAAGTTAAGGCCCATCCGTATCAAACCCCCTCCTAGTCAGAGTTAGACATCAGCCTTTCCCACCTCTAGGTTATTCTCCTCATTCCTGGTGAAGTTTCCTCCCTCTATGGCCCAGGGAGCTGGAACCCCTCACTGAGATGCTTTCCTTTAGACCCGCCTCGTACAGGAAGCTTCTAGACATAGTCTGCTCCCCCTTCCTTATCAAGATCATCAGACTTTCTTCTCTCTTATCGTGATGTCATACTGGGTATTACGGGATGAATTGTGTCTCTCCTCCCCCCAATTCATATGTTGAAGTCCTAACTCTCAGTACCTCAAAATGTGACCTTATTTGGAAGTAGGGTCTTTGCAGATAGTCAAGATAAGATAAGATCGTTAGGGTGGGCCCTAATCCAATATGACTGTGTCCTCAGAGACAGGGGAAATTTGGACACAGAGATAGAGACACAGGCAGAACACAGTGTGAAGATGAAGGAAGAGATCAGGTGATGCATCTACAAGCCCAAAACACAAAAATTGCCAGCAAACAGTCAGAAGCTAGGGGAGGGGCCTGGCACAGATTCTCTCTCACAGCCTCAGAAGGAACCAATCCTGCTGACACCATGATCTCAGACTTCTGGCTTCCAAAACTGTGAGACAATCAATTTCTGTTGTTTAAACCACACAGTTTTTGGTACTTTGTTACAGCAACCCTAGCAAACAAATTCTCTGGGGAAAGCAATTTGGCAAGCAATTCTTTCTAAAATAATAAGAACATGTAACGGGGCATTACTAACCCTTCATGGTTCTTGACAATTGGAGGCACCGTATACACGTGAAGGTGGGGGAGAAGGTGGTGGACAACAGGAAGCATGGTTGAAAATCTGTATTAAGAGCCACTACATCACCAGGTCGCCTCTACCACCTCACACAGGTATGCAACATCCCTGCTACAAACAGAAGACTTGTTCTCTAAGGAATTGACCCGGAGAAGCTCTGGACTGAAGGACAGAAAGTACAGCCATGGCAGGGATGAGGCACTGTACTAAAAATTTAAGGACTAAGTGTATATGTATTGAATGGTGAGACAACCGCACCCCCACCAAAATGCTTCCCTTCCTCGTCTCCCAGAAACCAGGCTTTTTGTATCCATCTCCTTCCAGGCAAGATCTTGTAGAGCTCTCTCTGGAATCTGCTCGTCCCAAGAGAAAATATCTGCAGTTTCCTACAGCTGAGCTTCCTCCGATGAAATGGCCAAGTCCCTGTCTGATTATATACAGTAAATGTC
The DNA here is from genome assembly GCF_020826845.1 of Diceros bicornis minor. Taxonomy (NCBI): domain Eukaryota; kingdom Metazoa; phylum Chordata; class Mammalia; order Perissodactyla; family Rhinocerotidae; genus Diceros; species Diceros bicornis. The sequence goes on from NC_080753.1 coordinate 2,995,157, forward strand.
ACAATAAATAATTCTAAGAGGTTCCAAGTAGCTCCTTAGTCCCTCACTCTGTAAACTAAAGGAGAATAAGAGATCATCAGACGTTGAGAAAAGCCTCCAACATGAAAGGCAGAGACCAAAAGAAATTAGAAAGGCAGAATTTGTGAAATAAACTCCAGAGACAGTGCAGGGACAGACAGAAGCATCAACGAATTCTGCAGCATCCACAGAGGATCCTAGAAGATGTCACTTTTGCAATAAAAGAAGTAGCTGTGTGAAAGGGACGTGAATAAGAAAGAGGTCTCAGAAACTAAGAATACGGCAGCGGAAATAGAACAGTTAGTAGACATAGAAGGTTGACGACATCTTTCAGGAAGTAGGGACAACTGATAAAGTAGAAACAAAAGAGATGGAAAATAGAAGAGAATATATTTTTAAACATCAGAGGTTCCATCCAGGAGGTCTAATGTTTGTCAGATAGGGGCTCTAGGCAGAGAAATGAAATGAAAAGAAGAGATCATCGACAAATAATACTTGTGAGTTTTCCAGGCCTGCCATGCAGCTTTCTGACTGAAGGGTCCACCTAGATCACATTCAAACTGCCAGTCAAATATGAGGACGGAACGAAGACCTCTTTATAAATACAGGGTCTCAAAAAGTTCTTTTCTCTATATTTTCTTAGAGAGTTACTGGAGGAAACTCTCCACCAAAATGAGAAAGTTAACAATACACGAGAAAGACACAGGATCCAGAGGACAGAGGATCCTAAGGAAGGAAATGGGCAAAGGGAATTCTAAGCACGAAGGTGCAGGGAGGTGCCAGGACTTCAGCTGGATTGCAAGGCTGGACAAGTCCAGATTAGAGCAGGAGGGGAGGACCAGCGAGGGAAGGCTCCCAAGGACCAGAATGAATGGGTGGAATACCTTATGTGTTTGCACTGAGATGAATTTGAGAGTTTGTTAGGGGATTTTTAATTTTTTTTATCAATTAGTGATGGATACACAGAAAACTAAGCAAGCAAACAAAAACAAGCAAACAAATAAGCAACAATAGAAAAAAAATCCCAAATCAAATATAAATACCAGGGAAAAGTAAATGAAAAGTAAATGTTACAGAAGAAAGCAAATATAATCATAGTACACCACATGGGTTAGCTATAACACTGTATCTATAATCACAATTTTGTTAAAAATGAATATCGACAATAAAAAATTATGATATAACCATATTGTGAGAATGGAGTAAGTAAAATGTGTGAATTTTTGGTGGTGTTAAGAGATTTAAAAGGTGTTCTTCTGTGTAGGGTGCCAATTGACAGTATCTAAAAAAATGATATACTATCATAAGCCTGCTATTTAGAAACGGGGAGTACAAAATAGAATAAAGAGATAATATAGTTTTAAATTATTACCTTTTGGTAGTGGAAATAATTGGTAAGGAAGGATAGGGCAAGACTGGTAATTTTTGTTGTAAGGCTTACAGTAGTATTTGACTTTTAAGATGTATACATGCATTATTTTGAAGAAAGAAGGAAGGAAGGAAGCAAGACAGAGAAAGAAAAAGAGGGAGGGAGGGAGGAAGAAAGGAAGGAAGAAAGGAAGGAAGGAAGGATGGAAGGATGGAAGGGAGATGCAGCGTTAACTGCAGGCAAATAATAGAATGACCTGTACTTTAGACGTGTAAGGTACTACTTGTGTGTGCGTTGAGGGTATTGGGAGTGGAGGGAAAGGGATGGTCTATTCTGTATCTTTTCCTTTTAGGAGGTGCTAATCCCCAAATCAAATCCTTGTCATTATGGTGCGAGCTCAACACCAGCCTCACCTTCGTTGAAACACACCCCCAGGTTAATCAGTGTATCCTGTGGTTCTGGACAAAGTGATTGGCTCAGGGATGGACACATCATTGATATGGATTGATATGGATATCTGGAGAGAGTACGTCTCATGCTATTTTCTGGATTTCTGAGCTCTAACATGGGAGCTGCTGGGGATCATCTTTGCTACCACAGGATTAAATTTTCCTGGGATAAAACAAACACGGGGGAAGGCAGAGGGGACAAACAGACACAATTTCAGACATGTGATCCTGTACCTGGATTCTGGCACGCCTGGAACGGGTCAAGGGTTTCTTGGTTATCTGGGCCGGTACATACCTTTGTGCCTTGGCTAGTCTGAGCTGCCTCCTGTCATCACCACCAACAGTTGTGAGCAGCACTGAGCCTTGTCTCCAGTTTTCCACCTCTTTCCTCTTTGTCCCTGACTTAGACGTCTGCACCTCTAATTTCAGGTACCCATCGTTCTCCTTTATGAAAATTCACGCTCAAAAGATCCTCGTAAACTTTGTTTTGAAACTAAATTAGTGTTATCTGGGAGTATTTGAATGTTCATATGGCGTGAAACAGAGGTGAATATTAAGGTGTTCTTTTGCATTTTATTTTATTTCCTTAGGATATTTTATTTATTTATATGATATGTTTATATTTTTAAAAATAAAAATTGTATTTATTTAAGGTGTGCAATGTGGTGATTTGGTATGCTTATACATAGTGAAATGATTACTGTAGTCATGCTAATTAACATACCCTTTCCTCACAGTTACCTTTTTTGTTTGTGTGATGAGAGCACATGAAATCTATCCTCTTACCAAATTTCCAGTGTTCAGTAGGTAGTGTTAACTACAGTCATCATGTTGTGTGTTAGATCTCTAGACTTAGTCATCCTACGTAGCTGCAACTTTGTGCCCTTTGACCAACATCTCCCCGTTTCCCCCATCTCCCTCCTCCTGGTAACCACTGTTCTACTCTCTGCTTCTATGTATTCAACTTTTTTAGATACCATATATAAGTGAGATCATGCAGTTTTTTTCTCTCTGTGTCTGGCTTATTTCACTTAGCGTAAGGTCCTCCAGGTCCCTCCATGTTGTCACAAATGGCAAGATCTCCTTTTTTAAGGCTGAATAATATTCCATTGTGTGTGTATGTGTGTGTGTATACATGTATACACACACATATTTACCACAATTTCTTTATCCATTCATCTGCTGATGGACACTTAGGTTGTTTCCATAACTTGACTTTTATGAATAATGTAGCAAAGAACATGAGAGCACAGATATCTCTTTGAGGTACTGATTTCACTTCCTTTGGGTATATACCCAGAAGAGATTGCTGGGTCGTATGGTAGTTCTAGTTTTAGTTTTTTAAGGAACCTCTGTATTGTCTTCTATAATGGCTGCACCAATTTACATTCCCACTAACAGTGCACAAGGCATCCTGACCGACCCTTGTTATCTTTTATTTATTTACTTTATAATAGCCATCTTTAGGATATTTTAACTGTCCGGCAATCCAGGTGATAATTAGTCAAGCTTTATCCTTCAAATTGCAATTTTTGAAATTGTTTATAAAGAGAAAGAAGTATATTTAATTCTTGCAAAAACTTGAAATAAGTTACCAAAAACTGAGATTATCTTTCAGCCATTGACCTCATGGTTACATTTAAAAGCCATCTTAATTCAATTATTTGCATTTTTTAGAAACAAAATCAAATGTCTAAAAATTTGTAAATAGTCAAATAATTGACTTTTTTCTTTTTTGAAATTCAGATATATGTTGCACATAATGTGTATAACTATAGTTTTCAACCATTTCCCTTCTCAATCATCCACTCACTCCTATCATTATTAGAAATTTTGAGCCAACTAGAGATAATCTTTTTGTTGCTTCATATTTTTTTCTCCCCTTCCTATTTCTCCAGGATGAGTACCTTGATTTTGAGAGATGGTGCAGGTGGTAGGGCCCGTTTCTGGAATGTGTTTCTTGGATTGTTACAATGTTTATACTACAGATCAGTTTCCTAGATGAACTTTTCAAGCTAAAAGCAAGCAGAAACAGCACATAAAGGAGCCTTAACAGAGAAGGCATTTAGTGGTCTCTGGGCTCATCACATTAATCGAAAGGAACTCATTGCATTGAGCTTTTCACAGATTTATTAATTGGAGGGGCCATCCCAGTGGTGTAGTGGTTAAGTTTGGCACGTTCCACTTCAGCAGCCCCGGGTTTGCAGGTTCGGATCCCAGGTACAGACCTACACCACTCATCAAGCCATTCTGTGGAGGCGACCCACATACAAAATGGAGGAAGATGGGCACAGATGTTAGCTCGGAGCCAGTCTTCCTCAAGCAAAAAGAGGAGGATTGGCAACATGTGTTAGCTCAGGGCTCATCAAAAAAAAATATTTTTTGAATTGGAAAGGTCTCAGAAATCAGTAATATAAATTTCCAAATGGAAAAACTGAAGATCAGCAAAATGGAAAGACTTAAGTAGATAAATGCATTTGTGTTTATTTTACCCATCCTGATTATAATTGTAAAATATCTGCCATAAATAGGGTGAAATTTTTTGTAACTTGGTGTAATTGCACGTTGACTGCTACAGTGTCTTTATTTAGATTTGATGAGCTTAGGTCGGCCCCCGTGGCTTAGCGGTTAAGTACCCGCACTCTGCTACTGGCGGCCCGGGTTCGGATCCCCGGCGCACACCGATGCACTGCTTCTCCGGCCATGCGGAGACCACGTTCCACATACAGCAACTAGAAGGATGTGCAACTATGACATACAACTATCTACTGGGGCTTTGGGGAAAAAAAGGAGGAGGATTGGCAATAGATGTTAGCTCAGAGCCGGTCTTCCTCAGCAAAAAAGAGGAGAATTAGCATGGATGTTAGCTCAGGGCTGATCTCCCTCACAAAAAAAAAAAATAGATTTTATGAGCTCTTTGTAATTCTTAATGACTTACTTGAAACAACGTTTTCTTTGTGAATGACAAGTTTATCAGTTCACCAGTGCGACATTCTTGCAAAGATTATAGCACCGTCTCCCTCCTGTGATAGGGAAAGGCCAAGGTCAGGAGCTGCCTGTTGCCGTTGCAGGTGTCATTCTGGGTTTGCCGTCACAGGGAAGGGTGACCATCAGACGGGGACTGAGCCGTTGCACACCTTACGCAGAAGGAAAATGTCAGACCAGACAGAGGATAGTGAAATCTATGACCACGATGGAGGGGTGACCCATCGCTCTCAAGTGGTCCTACAAATGTGTAATAAGGACACCTCTGTGTCTAATTAATGCCAATGCCTCAGCATTCAACATTTGTGACATGGTCAACGTATGAAGTTCTCCACCTTTAAACTTTCCTGGAGTTCAAATTTAGTGACACCTGCTCCTACCTCCTCACTCTCAGGGTGCGGTATTATGTCAGAATTGACCTTCCGAATGATGGAGGGAAGGAGAATGAGAAAGAGATGTGCTTTCTTCAGATTGACCTGAAATCATAGAAAGTTACTTCCCTTTTCATTGCCGCAGTTTCACATCCTGCTCTCTCTTCACATCATAGAGATTTCTAATAGTAAACATTAGTGTCATGAAAGAGTCAGTGTTCCATATACTGCTGGAATACAAAGTTGTTATTATTAAGCAAAAAGTTTCCCAGAGTCACTGAAAGTAGAATCAAAGAATCCTAATTCTTAAGGGACCCCCAAGTGCAAACTTTTTGGACAATTTTCTCCGGTATCAAAGCAGTCTGGGGTAGATTACCACGCACCCTATTCTCAGGCTCTTTGAGGACAGAGATTGTGTCAATTTTTGCAGGAGCCTATTTTGATCGCTATAATGTTTATCAACAGAGCTCTCTCTAGTGTAAATCTCCTGTCAATCACATTTTAAACCCATTTTCCCACCTTATAAAGCCCTCATCTTAGGAAAACCTGGAAAGTACCCTTTATATAAAAATTTTCTACTTTTTTAAGTGGTTGTCATCCTATTACCTTCCTTTCTGCAGATTAAATAGCTCCAAATGCTTTATCTGTTAGTAGGCTTTATCGTCATCCTACCCGTGATCTTGGCCTGCCTTTTCCAGAGTCTTTTTCAAATTCTCCAAATTGCTCTTAGAATATGGAGGTCAACATTAAGTCTATACAAGTACAGGGGGCTTGGTGCCTATTCTCATACGGCCAACTCTTCTAAGTATGCATTTTTAAAAAACACAGTGCAGATTCACAATAAACTATGGTCTGTGATCACTTCCCACTTTTTAAAAATGTGGTCCTGATGTCTAGCCAGTGATTTCCACAATTAAGGTAGTGTTCAGTTTAAGACTCAAAGGATTGAGGAAACATGGTGAAATCATCCTTTTTCTGGCCTGACATTAATGATACATTGTACTCCCTTTGGGGAACTGCCAAATTTCTTTATCCTACTTTGGTGACTATAGCCTCATTAAGAACATGTAATGTTCAAATACTTCAGAAATAGGAGAGCCATTTGTTGGCCAACTTGATATTACTGTGTAGAGACGTCTTCTCATTCGGTAGAAGTAAGCCAGTGGTTGTGTTTAAGAAAAATTGCCAATCTGAAACTCTTCTCAAACTTCATATGTACTTATCTATAATTTGTACATTGGCACATTTATGATACCACCTAGGGATGTTTATTGTGTATCCTCAGTGTGCTGGGCAGTGTGTAGGGGAGAAGCCTGGCTCTGGTCTCCTGCCACTGTAGCATCACAGTATGTCACAAATGGAATATGCATCTGTATAAATATGGTCACATGTATTTAAAATATAAATGCTATAATTATACTTTTCTGTTCTGAAATTTATTTTTCATTTGTTTGTCTTATGCAGTAAACCCAGGTAGACATACAGAACATCGTCAGACACACGAATCTAAATGTAACACATGTCACTCCTTTCCAGACTCATACTTTTTCTGAAATGAGCTTGAGATTAAGAAAGATTTTTAATGAAGGAGAAATGATAGTTTAACAGATGGCAGATGGCAACTCGTTCTGGGTTTTTGGAATAGCATAAACTGTCCTGTAAAGCATCTATAGAAGAAAAAAGACAGCAGGGGAAATGAGCGGTGTTTCTTGATTAGTGTGTGGGTAACAGGTGGAGAAAATGATGGAGGGGATACAGGTGGGCGGACTGGGGAGCGTGACATGGACACCAGGCTGTTTGGCAGTGTAGGATGGAGCACCACGGAAAGCCCTTGAGGAGGAAGATAATTTCTGCAATGGCAGAGGAAGAAAAACTAGCTGTTTGCAAGTGAGAAGAGATAGAATATGGGTAGTAAAGAGAAGACCTAGCACTGGTGAACTTTCAACCCAATTAGAAAACATTCCAGCAACCCTCCTTAACTTCCCATCATTAATTCCCCCACCTCAGGGCGGGCCTCTAAACTAAGTGCCATGAGAAGCAAGTTTAACTGAAGAGTCTCTGCTTTCCATGAACACATCCGTCAGCATTCCAGCACACGCCTGCTACAACTACGTGGTACTGCATTTACAGTGGTGGACAAAACAGTGCTGGTCCCAGTCCTGGTGGAGTTTGTAGTTTGGGGAGGAATAAAAAAAAGTAAGCATACAGGTAAATATCTTACAAATTGTGCTAGATAGAAGAGGAAATAGCAATGTACAGTATGAGAGACTACTGGGAACTGTAGCAGGAATGAGAAACTGCTTCAGACAGAATCGTGTTAATAAAGCTTCCCTGAGGAGGTGATACTTGAGATCAGACCAAAATCACAGAAGCTGGCGATCAGGGGAAAGAGCAGTCAGGTAGAAGGAACAGGCTTTGTGAAGATCTTAAGGAAGGAAAGAGCTTAGTGTGTTTGAGAAGTTAGAGACAGCCAGTGTGGCTGGAACACGAGGCGCCAGGAGAAGAGCAGTGAGAGATGAGACTGGGCCCCACAGTCTGTGGGGCCAGATTAAAGTATTTTATTTTTTTCTAAGTGAAATGGGAAGTCATTGGAGGGTTTTTAACAGGAGTATGGAGTGGTCAGATTTATATTTTTATAAGATTGTTTTGGCTATTGTATTGAGAAAGCATGGAGCAAACTAGGCAGGATTGTAAATAGATATTGTAATAATTGACCCAGGCGGTGATGGTGGATTTCATCATAGCTGTGGCAGCTGAGATGAAGATAAGGGAATGGAATCCAAATATTTTTGTAGTTGAATTGAAAGGACTTGAAGGAAGATTAGGTATGAGTGATGAGAGAGAAGGTGGAATCAAAAACATTCCTCAGGTTTGAGCAACTGGGTGGTTGCTGACGCCATCTATGGGGATGTGGAAGACACACAGGAAAAAGGGGGGTTGAGAAGTAGGGGCACTGTTTAGATACACTAAATGTGAGGTGCCTGTGAGCCCTCCAGTGGGGGATGCCCAATCGCTGCTAATGTGTGAGTCTGGAGTCAGAGGAGTCTGAATCACAGACACACGTTTGGAAGTTATCAACACAGACGTGGTGTATGAAATATTGACGTGGACATACACAACCTAGTGCACACCGTTTCTGTGGGTGTGAAATAGCCAGATACAAAAGCAAATGTATTTTACCATAAAGTGCAATTTGCCACCCTTGCTATCTCAGCTCACATAAACTTTAGACTTTACTCTAGAACGGGCTTTAGTACCCAGTTCAATTTCACTTAAACAGAGTGTTATGGAAATTTCAGGATGCATTTGAAGACGGCTGGCTTAATGGGTTTTGAAGATTATGTTCTGCCTGGCAGAGGTGAGAGAATCCACTTAGGATTCTCCAGAGCAAAACTCCAGCTATCAGTTTTCACCCTTGCTTCTGCAGTTGGGCGCAAAGGATGGTTCTTTCTTTACCCCTTTGACAGACAGTGAGGACGTCCGTGTGAAGTCACCGGTCAGGAGACCTGCATCTTCTTGCCTTTCGGCTACGATGATAACCACAATTAGCATTTTGGAGTAATCCTTTATACCTTCAAATTGTTTTAAAAAATACTACCTCTACATTCCTCACTCTTGTGTAAAAGGAAACGACTTTATGGATGCAAGGAAGAGCAGGTAAATCGATGTCATCACGACAGCTGTTTATTCAAACCATCGCTGCAGTTGTTTCTGGGTGAAATCTCTTAGCTGGTGAGCACATTACATTTTAAAAACCAGTGACAGGGGCCAGCCTGGTGGCATAGTGGTTAAGTGTGCGCGGTCTTCTGTGGCGGCCCGGGGTTCGCAGGTTGGGATCCTGGGCGCGCACTGATGCACCACTTGTCAAGCCATGCTGTGGTGGCGTCCCATATAAAGAAGAGGAAGATGGGCATGGATGTTAGCCCAGGGCCAGTCTTCCTCACAAGAAAATAAATAAATAAAAGTGACAAAGAATGAGTTCATGGTCACAGGGAAGTTTAACTTCAGTTATCTGCGAGACTGAATCCTAGATAAATGAACTGCAGTCTATATAACTATACATATAAACCTTTTTAGATATAAAGTTATATATAATATACGTAAACCTTTATCGCTTCATGTATTATATATAACTACATATAACTTTATATAGTGTATATAATTTTATATATGACTATTTGTATAAGGTTTGCCTCTTTATCAAACTTGGAATGTCAACCATTTTACATAAAATATTTTGAAAAAATCTTTTCATCTTCTTAATCAGAACAATTAAGTATAATTTAATATTTTCTAGATGACTTAGGATCATCATTGTAAACATTCACAATTGTACTGCACTACAGTAACGTGGGGCCCACCTCCCAGAAACTGCGGAAAACTTGTATTCGGATCTCTCCACAAGAAGGCCACAGGCAGCTAGCTGTGTTCTCACCTTTATCTGCTCCAGGGCGCCTTGCTCCCTGTTCCTGCCTGTAACGCTTTTCCTAACTTCTTCAGTTACTTACAGGCATACCTCGGAACATGCCTGTAAGTAGATGAACCATACAGGCAGGTTCCAGACCACTGAGATAAGGTGAAGATTGCAATAAAGTGAGTCACACGAATCTTTTGGTTTCCCAGTGCATATAAAAGTTATGTTTACACTATTCTGTAGTCTATGAAGTGTGCAATAGCATTATGTCGAAAACAACAATGTACATGCCTTAATTAAAAAAAACTTTATTGCTGAAAAATGCTAACCATCATCTGAGCCTTCAGCGAGTCGTAATCTTTTTGTGGGTGAAGGGTCTTCCCTTGAGGCTGATGGCTGCTGACTGATCAGGGTGTGGTTGCTGAAGGTTGGAGTGGCTGAGACAACAATGAAATTTGCCTTATGATTGACTCTTCCTTTCATGAACGATTTCTCTGTGGTATGCAATGCTGTTTGATAGGATTTTACCCACAGTAGAACTTCTTTCAAAGTTGGAGTCAATCCTCTCCAACCCTGCCACTGTTTCATCAACTAAATTTATGTAATATTCTATATCCTTTGTTGTCATTTCAACAATCGTCACAGCATTTTCACCAGGAGTAGATTCCATTGCAAGAAACCATTTTTTCTGCTTATCCATAAGAAGCAACTCCTCATCTGTTAAAGTTTTATCATGATATTGAAGCAATTCAGTCACCTCTTCAGGCTCCACTCCTAATTCTAGTTCTCTTGCTATCTCCTCCACATCTGTAGTTACTTCCACTGTTGGAATCTTGAACCCCTCAAAGTCATCCACGAAAGTTAGAGTCAACTTCTTCCAGACTCCTGTTAATGTTGATATTTATTTTGACCTCTTCCCATGAATCACAGACGTTCCTAATGGCATCTAGAATAGTGAATCCTTTCCAAAAAGTTTTCAATTTACTTTGCTCAGATCCATCAGAGGAATCACTACCTATGGCAGCTATGGCCTTACAAAATGTATTTCTTAAATAATAAGACTTGAGAGTTGAAATTTCTCCTTGATCAAGGGGCTGCAGAATGGATGTGTTAGCAGGCATGAAAACAACATTAATCTTGTTGCACATCTCCATCAGGTCTCTTGGGTGACAAGGTGCACTGTCAATGAGCAGTAATATTTTGAAAGGAATCTTTTTTCTGAGCAGTAGGCCTCAACAGTGGGCTTAAGATATTCAGTGAACCAAGTTGTAAACAGATGTGCTGTCATCCAGGCTTTGCTCTTCCATTTATAGAGCAAAAGCAGAGCAGCATAATTCTTAAGGGCCCTATGATTTTTGGAATGGTAAGTGAGCATTGGCTTCAATCTAAAGTCATCAGTTACATATTAGCCTCTGACCAGAGGGTCAGCCTGTCCTTTGAAGATTTGAAGCCAGGCATTGACTTCTCCTCTCTAGCTATGAAAGTCCTAGATGGCATCTTCTTTCAATAGAAGGCTGTTTCCTCTACATTAAAAATCTGTTGTCTAGTGTAGCCACCTTCATTTATAATCTTAGCTAGATCTTCTGGATAACTTGCTGCAGCTTCTACATCAGCACTTGCTGCTTCACCTTGCACTTATATTTTATGGAGACGGCTTCTTTCCCTAAACCTCATGAACCAACCTCTGCTTGGTTCAACCTTTTCTTCTGCAGCTTCCTCACCTGTCTCAGCCTTCACAGAATTGAAGAGAATTAGGGTCTTGCTCTGGATTAGGCTTTGGCTTAAGGGAATGTTGTAGCTGGTTTGATCTTCTATCCAGACCACTAAAACCTTCTCCATATCAGCAATAAGGCTGTTTCACTTTCTTATCATCTCTGTGTTCACTGGAGTAGCACTTTTAATTTCCTTCAAGAACTTTTCCTTTGCATTCACAACTTGGCTAACTGTTGGACGCAAGAGGCCTAGCTTGCAGCCTATCTCAGCTTTTGACATGCCTTCCTCACTAAGCTTTACCATTTCTAGCTTTTGGTTTAAAGTGAGACGCTTCCTTTCCCTTGAAAACCTAGAGGCCATTGTAGGGTTATTAATTGGCCTAATTTCAATATTGTTGTGTCTCAGGGAATAGGGAGGCCCAAGGGGAGGGAGAGAGATGGAGTAATGTCCAGTTGGTGGAGCAGTCAGAACACACACAACATTTGTTGATTTAGTTCACTGTCTTATACAGGTGTGGTTTGTGGTGCCCCAACACAATTACAATAGTAACATCAAAGATCACTGATCACAGATCACCATAACAAATACAATAATAATGAAATAGTTTGGAATATTGAGAGAATTACCAACATGTGACACAGACAAGTGAGCAAATGCTGTTGGAAAAATGGCATCCATAAACTTGCTTGATGCAGGGTTGCCGCAATCCTTCAATTTGTAAAAAACACAATTCTATCTATAAAGCACAACAAAGCAAAGTGCAATAAGATGAGGTACACTTGTACTTCTCATCAGTGTCATCAGACTGAATTAATGCTTAAGGAACTGTATTGGGTAAAACTCCACAAATTTTAAGGACATGTAAATGTATTTTGGCCACTTTTTGTTTATTTTGTTTTTATTAAGCCCCTCAGCTCTGTTTAGAGAAGTGAGTTGTAATCAGATAATATAAAATCCACCATATTACTCACTTGTCTACCTAAAGAATGATTCTAGATTTACTATAGATTCTCATTTGGATTATCACCATGGTACCACAACCCCAAGCTGAGATAGTAATATAAAAAACTGTCTGGAAATAGTGAATTCCATAGAGCTACAGACACAGTTAATTTAAAGATTTGTGATATGGATTTATTTCAAGAATGCATCTGCTTTAATAGTTTAAAAAAAATCGATACATAGAATTCACCACATTAATAGATTAAAAGATAAAAATAATATGATCATCTCAATAGATGCAGATAAATATTTCATGAAATTCAATAGATTTCCATGATAAAAATTCTCTGAAAACTAGAAATAAAGACAACTTTATAAATGTTGTAAAGGCTATCTATAAAAACCTACAACAAACAACATACTCAATGGTGAAATATTGAATGCTTTCCCCTGAGGTTGGAAACAAAACAAAGATGTCCACTCTCACGACTCCTATTTAACGTTTGTATTAGAAGTTCAGTAAATCAAGAAGATGAAAGAGGTATAATGATCAGAAAGGAAGAAAGAAAACTGTCATTGTTCACAGTGACATGAACACATTCATAAAAAATCTAAAAAAAACTGTAAACAAAATATTAGAAATAATGAAGTTAGTGAGGTTACTGGACATAAGGCCAATATACAGAAACAATCGTATTTGTATTTATAAGAAACAATTAAAAGCAATATCATTTACAATAGCACTAAAAAATCATATAGATAGAAATAAATCTAGCATAAGTGCACCAAACACTGCGCAATATTGCTGAGAGAAATTAAAGAAGGGGAAATAAATGGAATGATTTACTATGTTCATAGACTAAAAAATTTAATATTGGTAAAATTGTCGATTCTCCATGAATTGATCTGTACATTCAAGTCAATCACAACCACAAACCTAACACGTTTTTTTTGGTTGAAATTGACAAGCTGATTCTAAAATTTAAAGGACCTAAATTTAAAGACCTATATTTAAAGGCAATCTTTCCAAAGAAGAACAAAACTGGAAACATACTAGCATTAACATATTTGTTACCTACATCAAGGTAACCAACTAGTAACTAACTAGCTACCTATAGGTAACTACCATATCAAGACTTATAGTTGTTACTTTTCAGGGGATATTGACAAATGGGGCCACAAGGATGCGGGAAACATTCTATATCTTTATCTGTGTGATAGTTACATATGTATAGACGTATTCAAAAATTAATCAAGCTGAACACAAGATTTGTGTATTTCAATGTATGTAAATTGTACCTTAATTTAAAAATAAGATAAAATTGGTCATTGGGAGGCCTCTATAATCTGGAATATGCATTCTGTTAAAGAGGAGCTCACAGACAAAATTATAAAGCTCACAACAAAAATCCACCACCGGGAGAGGAAGAAATGGCTCCCAAAGAACAGGAAATAATAGATCAATACGAAAAGAATGTTAAAATAACTATATTTAAAATTGAAAAGATAGATCAAAGATTTATCAAAGAGATAAATGAAGGAATAGAATCCATATAACAATGACATTTTCTATATATGTATCTATGTATCTATGTATCCATCTATCATCCCTCTATGATGATACGATCTTCCTCCCTCCCTCTAAGATCCTCCCTCCTCCCTTCCTCTACGATCTTCCTCCCTCCCTCTATTCCTCAAGATCTGTTTAAATCTAAAACCTGTGCTTTGTTCCTTTATCCCACTAAATTGCTTCCATAAACCATTAAACAGATTAAAGAGACTATTTCAATTCCCATGTTGTTATTATTGAAGAATTCAGAATTAGATTTTAGTGAAAGAAAGAATTAGTAAATACAAATTAGAAAGTTGAATATATATTATTAAATCTAAGAAAAGTGAATTTACTTTATATTTATATTTAAAATCCTTTCCATCTATTAATTATCATAAAATATAATGCTTATAAAATCAAAAGAAGCTATAAGTGCAAATAGTCTTGCATGTATCATCTCTAAAGGAATCCAGGTATCGACCATGGTGCAAACTAATGAAATAACGGCCATTGAATATTTTGAAAGGAAAATAGTTGAATCTGAAAATTATGAAATTAGCTTCTTTTTATCCTAAATCATAATCTTCTGGTGCAGGCTGACAATTCCAAGGATATTTTTCAATTGTGTCTGTTTAAACATAAATATTAATCTTTTTCCAGGAAAATAAACTAAAAATATAATGGATAAAATATATGAACATGGTCAATACAGTATTTTGCCACTTCTGATACCTATACTCTAAAATATTTCATCGACTTTGGTATTCTAACGCAGTGTATGTGACCTGAACTGTACATAGACAGGTTGTAGTGTTAGCACCTTTCAGTCGTTCTGAAGAACAGAAATAAAATGTTCACAAGATTCCAAGAGTTTATTGTTCTTATACCAGTATGCTGGATTCTGGGTTGTAACAATCCAGTAACGTAGCTATAAAAGTGAGTCAAGATGCAAATATTGGCCCTATACCCAGAAGATAAGTCACTTGAAAGGCTCAGCAGTATAATAAACTGACAATTCAAAGGACTTGTCGGGATACATTTCTGTCTCATGGTGCGGACAAACCATAAATTCAGATTAGTGACTATATTTTGCCTTTTGTTTTGGAAATTGTTCTAAGGGTGATTTATGAAGAATATTTAAGCTAGATGATTTTTTACTTTGGTGACAAATTTTATGATTTGAAAATACAGAGTATAGCTTAGTTGCTCTATTTTGTGTCCTGAAGATTGTTATGTTGGGTAAAGATACTCTCAGATCCGGAGGGATATAGTTAATCCCACGGGAGCTGACACTCATGCTCCTCTATTTCTTCCTTGTCTATGATGAGTGGTAACTACTCAGCAAGGCAGACTGTGGCACATTACAGTAGAAACAGCCAGGATTCACCCAGGGAGACCAGGAAGCAAGAGTTACCTAGGCTCGGGGTATATTCACAAGGAATTTCATCCCTAGGTTTGGGAAAATCAGTCCAGTGTGAGGTGGACTGAAGAAAGCAAAGACCTTCTTGCTTTAACAGCTGGCATTGTTGTATCAGGCTGTCTCATAGTAAAGAAAGAGGATTAATTCTAATTTTTACACATTTTGGGAGGATAATCAGGGGGCTTCTAGATGCGGAGTTGCCTCTGTTGGGAGAGAAAAGATGTGTATTTTGGATTTGAGAGTTGGGTTTTAGACCAAGAGAGTGATACCCGATCAGAGAACCCCTTCTATCCTCACTCCCCATGTTATTCCATTACCCCTAAAAGCACATGCTTAATAATAATAATAATGGCAGCTATTAGTTATTGAGCATTGGAAAATCTTGCCTTAACCTATTGATTAAAAGAAATTAATCAATGTGGACTTGTTTCAGTTTAAGGGTTTTTTTGTTTTTGTTTTTGTTTGTTTTTTGCATATATCTACAAAACATATTCATATATATGTTGCAAATCCATATAAACATCATGTCTTTAAAAAAATGTACAGTAGTTGTGCTACATTTATGCACAACTTAGATAATTTGGTCCTTTATGCTCCAATGTGGGCCCAGGGCAGTGCTAAGTTATGTTAGAAACTGGTGTTATTTATTATGAGATTTGTCATCTTGGGCCCATCACTTTTACCTCTCTAGCCTCAATTTCTTTACTTACAGAATGAAGGTAACAATTGTTCTTACTTTGTTAGGTTGTCATGACACATTTAGTACAATGCATGACAAGGAATAGTACACAATAACAGCAGCTGTTAAAATTCGTCTTCTTTTTAAAATTTTAGTTAGGTTTTATTTTCACAAAGAAAGCTTCCAGAGGTAAAGGACTGTATTTACAGAGAAGTCTCTTGGTAAAATTCCCAGTATTAGACAATGTGCCTGAAGGCTTCTGATAAATGCTGTTTGATTGCATTATTCTGAAGGATCAGATGAGAAGGATTCAGAATTTAGGAGCTTCCTGGTGCCACAGATAAATGAGTCAGTGGAACGTAAAGCAGTAATAAATTCAAAGATTCCATGGCATAATTTAGTAGCCTTTCAATGATTTGCTAACTGTTCTTTGATAATGGTGTTGTCTCGCCTTAACCAAATTTACTACTGACATTAAGTGGGGAAATTAAATTCCTGTGATTATCAACACTCTATTGCTTAACATCAAAAGAACAGCTCTGTGTTTGGTAGGAGTGGGTTTCTGATAAACCTGATGACTTAGAATAGGGAGGGGCTTCACTCTTAGGGGAACATGCCTCCATTGGTCGTGGAAAATGTCAGCAGCTATTTATAGATGTTTTTTTCCCTATGTTTCCTTTACAAAATAGGCTCTCTGCAAGTATATACACAATCTTGCACTTCTCAAATAAAACAAGAAAAGGAAAAACCCAAATCATTGGATGGCATGGAAAGGAACGTCACGATAACATGTTCAACCTGAGCTATGAAGAGGTAGAAGACCTCCGAAGAGGTAGAAGACCTCCAGGCTCCAATTTTGAGCATCTTCTGATTGTTCTCTTTAGAATAAACATTGTGGTTCCATTTAAACCCAGGCATCAAATTCTCTTTGGATTTTTTGACCATGTTATTTACTCGGAATGCTAAAGTCTTACAAGGAGCTCATCTATATTTTACACGAGAAGTCCTTGTATTTTCTTGTGACTTCTTTAACTATATAACTGGACAAGCAGGGATAATCCTTTGTGTTTATTTAATTTTAAGGCTTTCTGTTACTCCTCCGCTCCAACTTTCTAAAATCATGTGCTTGACATAAAGTTTAACTTTTAGCTTCAAAATGAATTTAAAATCCTTTTGCTTTGATAATTTCATAATACACTCTTGAGATTATTGTGAAGAATGGGTTATTATGGCTAGAAAACACACCTCTATATCTGCATATGTAAATCCATATAAAAGCAAGAAATTTATTTAATGGCAAGTATTGTATAGAAATATTAACCCCGTGGAGTAGGAGATCAGATAGCACTGATCTATTTGAGATAAAAATTACACATGATGGGAATTCTAGCCTTCTCTGTTTTACACAGAGAGAAAGAGAAGAACCAGACTCTGCCATATTGACTCTGTTCCCAACATTCACTTCAATCCTGGGCATCCTGGGAAGAGACAAGGAAGAGTGAGTGGCATATCGGGATGTATAGTCCTCCATATTTTTCTTTCTCTTTTTCAATTCATTTTTCTTTGAATGTAATTTTAGAAGGCGGTAGAGGGCACGTTCGAAACTCTGCATCACTGATGTTGAATCCACTGTTGAGCCCTCTCTTTCCTTCTGGTGAGTGTTGGAATAATCTCTGATTTCCATGATTCTTAATTTTTTATCTCCATTTCCTATTTTCTCCTCCATTCTTTTCTCTCATGTAGATTCCTTTTGTTGTACTGCCATCATCACGCTTTAAAGAAGAAATTAAAAGGCAGTTTTATTGTTATAAGTGTAACAGAGCCTGCTAACTGCCTAGTCAAATGCCATTCTTTCTTAATTCCTTAGAAGGAAAACTGAAATTTACTCCAAGCAACAATGTATGTCTAGACTGTCTCCAATCCCAGCTGCAGAGAGTGGTGGCAAGGAGATGTCATTGGGTAGGGATTCTGGGAGGCTCCTCAAAGGGTTCTGACTCTGTAAAACGTGTGCCCTTTCATGCCATATTCATCCTTCTTCCTGTGGGAATGCAGATGGTATGGACCATGAGGTGACCCTGGGGAAGGAAACCAGGTTCTGCTGTTGGAACAGAAAGGTGTGAGGAACGCAGGTCATAACTCTGGAGCTGCCATACCAGCTCGACTCCCTTCCTCTAGACCTCTGTTAGGGAAGGGGAATACAACTTTGTCTTGCTTGGGTCATGTATTTGGATTTTCTATGATATGCAGCCAAATCAAACCCTGTATATCACAGAAAATCCAAATACATTTCATATTTTTTGAAATGTCTATAGTGGATAAAATGTGTAAATATATCCATATGTGTGTGTATGTGTGTATACACATATATGTACATATATATTCATTGTAGAAATTTGTAAAAATATGAAAGAGTATAGAAAATTAAACAGTAGCCACTTATATCTCCATTACTTAGAGACATACATTGTTAAAAATGTGTTTTCTTCCATTGTTATTTTTTAAGAATTTTTTTTTTTACAAAATTGAGATCATCCTTTATATTGTTTTATACTCTGCCTTTTTTCACTTACAATCATCTCATGAACATTTTCCCATATTGGACAATATTCTTCCAGAATCTGATTTTAATAATCACGTGGTTGTCCACATCTTGGATCCACTGCAATTGATTTACCTCATGTCCAATTGTTGGATATTTAAATTGTCTCCATCTTCTTACTAGATTAATTTTTCAATCAATTTTTCTGTACATCTGTGATTATTTCTTTAGAATAAATTTATGGAAATGGCTTTGTTAACCATAGTTTAAAACGGCACCAACATTTCTAAATTTCTTGGTAAATTTTGTCAACTGGTCTTCCAAAAAAGATATTCTCTTGTCACTGATCTAGAGTGTTGCCATCTAAAGTATATTGTGTAACTTGATTGATAAAAAGTGGTCTCTCTTTTTTAAAAAGTTGTTCTTATTTGATAACTAAGATTTTTAAAAAGTTGTGCTTATTTGATTACTAAAGAATCTTTTAAATACATTTCTAGGAAATTGTCACTTTTCTTATTGGTTTATAAAAGCACATTAAGGATTATTGTAGATTAGATTAAGGATATTGACATTTGGTTTGAGTTTTCCTTGTATGGCAGGCACAGTGCTGGCTCCTAGTAGACGTTCAGCAAATTTTTCTTGATTGTTGACATTTTTCTTTTAATATTTTAATATTGAATGACAGGAAGACAGGAAAGAGGTACATTTTGGTTTGTGGCCTAAAATAAAGAAGAAAGAGAGGCCTTGTGTTTGGATAAGTTATTTTGGGTGTTGGCAGAGCATCTGAGTGGAGCTGTCCACTCTGTACCCCAGAGAGGGGCATGGGTACCCATTACAGTGTAAGAAGGAAATACTGTAATTTCTGTTTGTATTTGTTTTTAATTTTTTAAAATAGGAATTAAGTTATAATATGTCACCTCTGGATGGGCACAGGCTGCCTCATCTGTCCCTGTGTTTGGGGCCAGGACGTATTAAGTACAGTAAGTGAGGTTTCCTGCCCCAAGAGGTCAGTTCTGTGCTGAGGGGCCCATCACGTGTCTAATCAGGGCCCCGCCACACAGTAACAGTGTTGGATAAAGGGATTTACGGAATTTATTATTGAGCTTTCACTAAATAGACCTCAGGAAATGGGAAAGAGGCTTAAATATTCATGTAGAGATTGTAGTTCAGAATGATATCAATAATATAAGCACATGTGCCCCACGAGGAAGTGTTGGAGCTGATGCCTGTCCTAGCAGGGGCCCTTCATCAGCCACATTCCATGGTTAGAAGCAGTGATCCTCTGCTCAGATCTGATGGGGTTCACCAAATACACTCGCAATTATCCACATGCAAGTTTTATATTAACAGCAAGTGAGAAAATAACTGCCTTTTGTACTATATAAAGAATATATTGAAAATGGCCATTTGGAAACCTTTTCATCATTTCAGCAATAAGTGTGCCATTGATAAAGAGTCATATATATATATACACACACACACATATATACACATAGGCACATACACACACAGACACCAGACACATACACGTTTAGGAGGCTTGGAAACAGAATTTTCTAAACTGTTTAAAAATATTTCATATTTTATTGGCTATTTGAACCACTTGCTAAAAATATAGACAAGCAATACTGTCTAATGAATTTTCAAGGGCAGTTGATTGAAATCAGGGAAAATAAATATTTACTAGTTGAATATTTGCCTTTAATGACTGCCATAGCCTCACATAGATGTCAAAGTACACGGAACTTAGAAACTGACCTAGAATCTAATCAATGTATAACAGAATATTGAATGAAGATTTTTAAAGGAAAGGTAATCACATTGCACTTGATATGTTTGGGCAATGTTGATAAATAAAACTTAAAAGTACTGAAAATATTATATTGAAAATATTTATTGAGTCTCATTTACAAATTATTCTATCTTTGGGTAAGTGTTATAATGTAAGCAGTATATTAATATATTAGTATAGAATTAAAAATAAATAAATATACATATGTTGGTACTGCATGATCAAAAATTTTGTACTGATCAGGGAACATTATAGAAAAAGCTTGGAGACCACTGATTGAGTGGAAAATTGGAAGTTAGAATGAGAGATTGCCCTTGTGAAGATAACTGGGGGATTGAAGTCACCCAGCGATTGTGTGTTGAGTGAGAAAAGGACGATCAGAGAGCTCCTCTGCCTCACGACCGTGTAGACTGCATTACAGGTAGACGCCTGTGGGAAACACAATCCACAGAATCTACACCAGAAGCAGTGAACACGCACAGGCCTTTGTGTCCATCAGCCCCCAGGTTCAATTCTGCTTCCAACATTCCCTAGTTGTGTAATCTGGGCGATTTGTTTCTCAGAAACGCAGGTTTCATATACGTAAAATGTAAATAACGCCTAATTCTCAGGATTGCTCTGAGCATTTCTGAGAAAATATGTGTTGCTCTTAGCCTCCTGCCTGGCACACAGTAGGTGCTCAACAAATGACAGTTTTCCTTATGGCATTCTTTACAAGTAAATTCTCAGTAGCCCACTAACTCAATGTGAGGTCGCTGTTGAGTTGTTATCAATTATCATTGTCCCAGTAATTATCAGATGAGGCTGCATTTCATTTGAAAGTAGGAGCCACTACCATTTCTTTTGATTTATTTTCATTACTCCAGTGATGTGGGCTGGTATTGACTCCAATTTTGTGATTTTGGATGGATATATTTCTACTTGGTGGATAGGGTTTTAAAGACTCATATTACCTCTAGTATGCGCCAGAAGCATTTATGTTTAATTTTTTCTCTGATCGCAGTCCATCGTGCATCTTAAATCCTTTTATTAGGCATCACATCTCTTTGATTTTTCTCCTTTGCTGTTTATGAAATCACATTGCTTTATAAAAATACCCCCATGCACTTTATCTTGCCTTCCCATCTCTCCACTCAGCCCATTGTGCTCAAGACACTACTTTTAGACCATGTGTTCTTCAGACAGGACACTGCTGCCAAACAGTGCTGCCTCCAACCAGGAAATCTTGAAAACATCTTTTGTAGGCTTTCCAATTTGCCTGCAGGTGCTGAGAAATTCATATTTTATCAGCCCCAAGGGTCCAAATACTATTCAGAAAACCCAGCCTTCAACCAAGCTTTGTGCTTAATTACTGCTGTCGGTCACCTGTCAGCAGAAATGGCCTGCTCACTTTTGGCTTTTCCTCTATAAACTTAAGAGTCTGGATGAAGACAATTAAGAGGGTGAGGGTAAGGATAACGGCAGGCTGATCTGAGTCTCCACCTAGAGATCCCTGGATGTCCCTTCCCATGCAATCTTTCCCATCTCCTCTACGTGTCCTTTCCTGCGACTCTTACAGCCTCCTGTGGCTCTGGTCTCTGCTGCCTCCCCTGAAGCCCTGGGGCCCTGCCTGAAGTCCAGCTCTCAAACCTCATGACATGGGTGGGCAGAAAGGAGGAACTGTCTGCAGCAGCCCCAGCTTTCTTTTCTGTTCTGTTCTTTTTATTATTTTTCTTATTGAGATATAACTGACATATAACATCGTGCAAGTTTAAGGTGTACAACGTGTTGATTTGATAGATTTATATATTGCAATATGATTGCCACTGTAGTGTTAGCTAACATCTTCATCAGGTCACATAATTATCATTTCTTTCTTGTGATGAAAACATTTAAGATCTAGTTTCTTAGCAACTTTCAAGTGTATTATACAATATTGTTGACTATAGTCACAGTGCTGTGTATTAAATCTCCAGCACTTACTCACCTTCTAACTGCAACTTTGTACTCTTTGACTAACATCTCCCCAGTTCCCCCACCCCCAGCCCCTGGTAGCCACCATTCCATTCTCTGTTTCTAAAAATGCTGTAAGATATCACTTATATGTGAAATCTGAAAATGCAGCTGTCTTTTCTATGGTGGGAGAAGATATTTTAATTCCATTTTTAAAAAATTTCAAATGGAATGGGCTTGGCTTATTTATTTATTTGTTAACAAACTACCAGTATTACATGTTTTATTTATTTCAGTCTCCTTTTCTCCCAGATCTCAGGGCAAACTCTGTGGGACGGACTCAAGGGAAAATGAGAGAGACGCTCACATTTTCACACCCATGGCAGTGGTTCCTAAACCTGGCTGCACATCAGAATCACTGCGGAAAGTTGTTTTTAGTTATATGTCCTGGACCCTAAACTTAAGTTTGCAAAACTTTCTGAAAGCAGAAGTCTGAGGTGGGGCCTGAGAACCCCACGTTACATTCCACCCTAAGTGACATCAGCGAGTTCCTGAACTGCACCTGAGAACCAGGTTGTTCTCCCACCCCAGAGCCAGGCTGGGCCTCTTCTGACTCGCCCCACAGCCTCCTCTTTGGAGCTTTCCCATAACCAGCCTCCAGACCTCTCCTCCCTCATTACGCTTCATTAGACCAGGTGGAACAGGAGGTCAAATGTAACGTACGATTATAAGGACAAATACAAGTTAAAAACCAGAGGCTTAATTGTCTCTGTAGAAAATAAGGAAAAGACTTCTCCCTATTCCTTTTCTTAGAGCATTTACTTTAGAAAACTTGTAATTGTAAGTTCTTTCTCCTCTCTTTAAAATTTATAAATCCTTTTGAAAACTAGATGGGCCTTTTGTCAGCCTTATGACCCTGGAACATCTTTCTCAGGGACCTGGGAACCATCCTTTGAAAAGTAAGCATCACGGGAGATAGCCACCCCTCTCCCTTGGTGTATTTATTTATTAATACTATTCAGAAGTTATTCAGAATGCTATTCACTGAAGTAAGAGAGCCTCCCCCACCCTCCAGTCTCTGTGGGAGCGTGGAAGCCTAACTCGGGTGGGTGCCTTGCTCCAAACCACAAAACTGCCTCCTGATGTAAAGACAGAAGCTTGTTTGTCCTTTGGATAAAGGCAATTAGCTAACCCAGACGGTCACCCCAACTACCAGCTAAAACTAGGGTGAACTGTGTGTGACAAATTGTGCTGTCAAATCCTCTTACTTAAGGACTGGTTACTGTTTATCTTGAAAACATGTCCGGAGAGGTTGTTTCCTCTTGGCTGTACAAAAGGGTGGGATTTCTTTCTTTGCATTCCTTTAGTGGATTGCCTGTGATAATCCACATCATGCTCTGGTTTAATGCTCATTCAGTAATAAAAGTGTTTTCTTTCTCTACTACGTTTGTGCAGAGGATTTCTGGGTTGGGAGAAGATTTTGTTTTAATTACAATCACCATTAAGGGAGGGCTCGTGAAGGACGGAAGACTATTTACAGTGAATAAGATAAATATAACTGACTGGAGAAGCCCTGAAGAGCATAGGGAGGAGAAACATGGGGAGTAGACTGGAACAGAATATCCAGCAGTAGATGGGGCAGAAATGTAGAGGTGACTGAAGACGCTTAAGATGAACTGTTCCCTTAAACTAAATCGCAGTGCCTTTTGCTCCTATGTTCACCGTTACCTTGGGGCTGAGGTCTAAGAATGAAGCATCTGTAGGCTGCGGCTTTTCTAACGGCAGGAGGGCAGGGCTGAAGGCAGGAAGCAGGGTGAACCAGTAAGATTTCTTTCTCAAACCAAGGCTGGTGGAAACAATGCAAAGTCATAACTTTTTTTTTTTCTTTTTTTTTTGGTGAGGAAGATTAGCCCTGAGCTAACATCCATGCCCATCTTCCTCTACTTTAGCTGTGGGACGCCTGTGACAGCGTGGCTTGATGAGTGGTGAGTAGGTTCATGCCTGAGATCCGAACCTGCGAACCCTGGGCTGTCAAAGGGGAGCTCACGAACTTAACCACTACGCCACTGGCCCAGCCCCTGAAACAGTCATAACTCAATGACACTTAATTTAGAAACTTAATTAATAAAACTTAATTTTAAGAAAAAGAAAATTTCTGACAAGAACTTCAAAAAAGTAACAACTGACAAAGAAATCAAGAAAACTTGAACAAAATGTTCAGTAGAACTGGAGAACAAGTCTTTGGGGATATGGACAGGAGCAATCTAACCAAAACAAACAAAAGCCTTGAGAGCCACTCTGTTCCTGTGCTGTCTGATGAGTTCTGCTTCTCCACAATCTCACTCCCTCTGCAGATAGGCAACTGTCAGCGTCCCGGGTAGGTGGCCACAGAGCTCCTCCAATGTAAGTGCAAGAACCGGGAGCAAACAACCTTCATGTGCTCAAAAAATCGGTGTTTGCATGGCTCTCACTTGATTTTCCCTTCAGCAGCTCCCCACGCTTATCTGTAGGTAGGCTTTGGCTGACACTGGAATCAATTCATTTGTAAGAATGTTCGAAGAGCTCTGCTGTATGTGAATGTGAATAGACAGACTACACATCACCATTTAAGAACTGTAGGCTGGGTTTGTATAAACGGCCCTGCCTTGTAGGTAAACAAGATTCAGTCTACCTTTTGCAGTCTCCCAGGGAGCAAACTTCAAGGATGTTGGTTCAGGAAACTTTTAAGCTCTGAGGTTCGAGTCCTTGACAAGCCAGTACATTCCTGTTTGCTTCATGAACTGGGACAAGTGTAAACAGTATCTGATTGGCTTTTTGTTCTTTAGTTTAAATCTTTCTGTCTAAGGTGCTTTCGCTTAGGCAGAAGGTACGGCTGTGTAGCTTCTGGGGCCTCAAAGCATCTCATAGATAATAAAAAAAGAACTTGAATGTGGAATTAGACCACTTACTTGGGTGAGAAGAGGGCACACCTGGCCAGTTCATCACACAGGATGGTGATGTGCGTTGTCTCTCGATGGCTTTCCTGGGCAGCACATAACTCTTTGCCTACATGTCCATCACGTGCTGTTTCTAGTGACCTACTCTGGGACAGGAGCTCCTTTGGCTGCTTTGCACATTCTGACCCCGGTGTTGGATGACATTCTGTTCAAAGAATGAGAGCCCGAGCCATGAGTAAGTATGGCTCGCCTTTGCCCAAATTTATTCAAGTAAATTCATCAAGTATTTTGTGGCTACCTATAGTATGGGGACCCTGGAAATAAAGATAAGACAAAAGAAATGATCCCAACCATTTAAAAGTCTGCATTCTCATTGAGCATAAAGGAACAAAACAGATGTCTCAAAGAACATACAGCACGCAGTCTCAGTTGTCCAAATACAGTACTTGACTGTAAATAGGAAAAGAGAAGAAAAATGCTTCCAGATGTGGAAGGAACTTCTACTGCTTTGAATAATTGGTAAAATATGATCCAATGGAGGAGGAGAGAGTGGGCAGTCCAGCAGCAGCCTAGCAGCATGGGCAAGAGAGTGGAGTTGTGGAGTAAGCATAGCCAACTCAGCAAGGTATCAAGGTGTTGGCTTGTCTGCAAGAGGAATTTCCTGTTGGAACATGTATCACTTAGGATGAATTACAAGCGACAGAAAAATCCTAATTAACAAGGATCTTGTTTAACATAGAATTTTATTTCTCAATCATGTAAAAATGGAGATGTATATGATCTGACGATGGTAGAAACACTTTGATTTCAAAAACCTAGGATCTTTCCACCCTGTTGCTCTGCCATTTATTAGCTCCATGTCCAAAATCATCTTATTGTGCACGTTGGCTTTTCCAGTTATCTGGGCATCATTCTAGCTAGAGAGAAGGAGGCAAAGCGAAGAGAAGGGCACACTTCCTTCCTTTGAGACACTTCCTGGAAGTTGCCTACACAAGTCCACTGGATTCTCATGGATTCCATTGGCCACACCGAGATGCAAAGGAAGCTGAGAAATGTAGTCTTCATTTCAGGCTGTCATGTGCTTAGCTAAAACAAAAATCAGAGGTTTTGTTACTGTAGAAGGTAAGAACGGATGTAGGGAACAACTAGCCGTCAGTGCCACAGGAAGTGACGAGGAATACAGTACATTACTTGGAATGACTCTAGATTGGGGCTCTGTAAACTTTTTCTGTGAAGGACTGGATAGTAAATATTTGAGGCTCTGTGAGCCACACAGTCTCTGGTGTAACTGTTCAACTTTGCCATAGACAGTCATGCAAAAGCAGCCATAGACAATAGGTAAGCAAATGATCATGGCTGTGTTCCAGTATTATCTAATTTGTAAAAAGCAGGCAGAGTGCAAAATTTGGCCATGACTATAGTCAAAATTTGACTATAGTTTTCTGATCCTTGGTCTAGATTATAAACTTGATTTGATCAGTAAGAGTCTTTGAACATTTCGGCTGAAGGACAACGTGGAGAGAGCACTCCGTGGTAGAAAATCACTGAGCTGTTGTTTGGGAGATCTGGGGTCCAGTCCTAGTCTATCACAAATTAGATTTGCAAATTTGAGGAAGTCATTTTGCCTCACAGAGTAACAGTTTCCTCATTTTGCTAATGAGGAGATTTAACAGAAACTCTCCAAAGTTATTTTCAATTCTGAAAGACCGTGGCGATCCTGAAATTAAGATGTCTAATTTGAAATCGTTGCAGGGATCCTGGTGTGAAATGGGGAAGCTAGGGTAATAGCAGGAAAAATGGGAAGAAAATTTCAAACACATTTTAAAAGAAAAATAAAGAGAAAACAAATGGTGATTAATTAGATAAGGAGGTTAAGGAAGGTCACAGATTTTGAGCTGGGGGCTGAGGGAATGTTGGTCCCACGGCAAAGACAGAAACACAGAGGGAGATCTCATCCCCAGTAAACTCCTGGGGTGAAGACTTCCCCACACCAGAGTTTCCCTTGTCAGGGGTCAGGAAACTTTTTCTGTAAAGGGCCAAATAGCAAACATTTTAGACTGTATGTGCCATGCAGTCTCTGCCATGACTGCTCTGCTCTGCCGCTGCAGTGTGATGGCAGCCGTAGACAGCGTGTAAGCAAACGGGCATGGCTGTGTTCCAATAAAAGTGTATTTATGGACACTGAGATTTAAACTTCACGTAATGTTCACGTGTCACAAAATCTTCTTCTTCTTTTGAATTTTTTCAACTATTGAAAACTGTAAAAACTATTTTTAGCTTGCAGGCTGTACAAAACCATGTGATGGGCCAAATTTGGCCCCATGGGACATGATTTGCCTCCTCCTGTTCTATGTGCAAGCAATTCTCTAACAATAAGATTTTTGCCTTCTTGTGACATTCTCGCTCTGTTTGGGAGTCTGGAGAGAGAAACTGGGCCTGTGCAGCTCTAGCCCTTCAGTACCTTTGCTCTCAGGAGCCAGGAGCACCCTCTGTTCTACTGCTCCAGAGAGAGGCTCTGCCATTTGGAGACACAACACACTATGTGTTGAGGAAACCTTCTCTGGTCCAACACAGGGCACATCTGTTGATTTCTGGGATTCAGTATTGGGAAATTCACATGTCTACCAATATAAACTACATCGTCCAATCCAGATGTATGTGAGTGATAGATACTTTGACCTGCAACATATTTGATCTCATTGGGTTCAGAATTTGAACAGTAAGAGGAGACTATGTACCAGGCTCCCTCAAAGACCTTGGAAATTGATATCTGTTCCCAGAGACCAACATGTCGTTGTTTCAGGGACTTAGTTGCAGACATTAGCGACTGGAAGAGTGCCTAGAACATATTAGTTAACGGGCAAATGAATGAATGTGTACATAGTAAGCCATGAGAAGGTCTAACCTGACACTAGGAATAGGATTCTGAAATAGGGGTTGGGGAGCAGAGCTACTCAAATTGGGGCATCCTCCCCCCATTTTGAAACTGCCTATCAGCTGATGCATACAGTTGTCATGGGTTTTACTCAAACTATTAGGATTAATAAGAAAGACTGAGACAACTGAGAATTTAAGCATTAGACTCTTCCTATTACAGAAATACTGAATTTACTTTAGAGACAGAAGCACAGCTGATGTGTTTTTTAAATTTTGAGGAGCTGTTTGAGAGAAAAATAGTTAACTTCTTTTTAGTAAGAAGTGTGTTGTTGCACGTCTCAGAAGCAGGGAGAGAGAAAATCCATGAAAAAGAGATTTATTTGGATTCTTAATTAATGCATATAAATACAACAGGCACATTGATAGCGATTACTGAAACCGCCGTCCAGATTTAAAACCAATACTACAGGATTTTACATTTTAGCTTTGTAAGCAATCTGGCCTGACCTTTTCATTCACTGCTTCTTAAGGTTTCTCCTATTCTAGACAAGTAGGTCTAGAAAAGATGCCAGGCCTGTATCCCTTCCTGTGGCATCTGTCCACTTTGCCTGTTCAAGTGCAACCCTTTCTTCAACATCCAGCCCAAGTTCTCCCTCCTTCAGAATGTCTTCCCTGATTACACCAACTCTCATCCATTTCCCCTTCTCTAGACTCTATAGCATGAAAAACTTATCCTCTTTGTTTAGCAAGATGGCTGTTGTTAACATCTCCTACTTCCTAACATAAACTTTCCTAACATTTCCTCCTTACTTAACATGCCTACTTCCATTGGGCATATGTGGATCTTGACAAAACTAAGAGAAGTATTTTCTGGATCTGCGAACTCATTTTGTTGCAAAGTATTTATAAAATTACTTTATATGTATTCAGTAACTATAAATGGCACACTGGGAACAGTTAGTCCTTGTGCAATTGGGCTGCATTGAGACAGATTGTGGGTTATGTTCATTTTCCAGGGTTTTAATGTAACTCCATCTCTTTTTCTCCTGTTTAAGACAGCCTAGCTGAATAAAAGTGAAAGTGGAGTTTGGTAGTATGGGGTATTCCATTTGTCTATTGTTGAGAAACAAATGAGCCAAAATTTAGTGGCTTAAAACAACAATATTAATTTTGCCCACACATCTGCAATTTGGACATGGCTCTCTGGGATGGGTCCAGTAGGTGTCAGTAGGAGTGGTTCAGTGGGGGCTGGAGGGTCTGCCTCTGAGATAGCTCACTCACGTGACTGGCAAATTGGTGCTGGCTGTTGGCAGAAAGCTCAGCCAGGGCTGGGAGGCAGAGGCCTTGGTTCCTCTCCACGTGGGCCTCTCTGGGGGCTGCTCAGGCTTTCTCACAGGTGATAACTGGTTTCCAAGAGCAGACATCCTGAGAAAACAAGGCGCTTTTATGACCTCGCCTTGAAGTCACATAATGTTGATCTTCCCTGATCTATTGGTCGAGGCAGTATCAAAAGCTTACCCAGGTTCAAGGGGAAGGAACATAAATGCTACCTCTTGATAATGAGTTGTAAGGTTCTAGAAGATCACGTGGGATAGGAGGTATTATTGCAGTCAACTTTGGAAAATAAGATCTGTCACAATGGAGTCTGCTTTGAAAGAAGCTAACAATGTATTGATTGCAATATATTGGTATTTTTCTTTTCTTTTTTTGCTGAGGAAGATTCGCCCTGAGCTAATTCCTCTATTTTTTAGTATGTGGGCCACTGCCACAGCATGACCACTAAGAGGGCGGTGTATGTCCACACCCAGGAACCAGACCCAGGCCGCTGAAGCAGAGTGTGCTGAACTTAACCACTAGGCCACTGGGGTTGGCCCAACACACTGGTATTTTAACCACACTTTTGTAGAGGACCTGTGGGTTTATCCTGTGTTCTGAATTTAATTTTAAATTGGTCTTAAATTATTTTCTCATTGTCTCATGTGTGCATGCCTTATACCCCAAACTAGATTAAAGGGCAAGGACCATGTCTTATAGTTTTTAACCACCCATGATGCTTAGCAGAATGATGGACACCTAGATTTCAAGAAGTATCATTGGGAGGTAAGCAGAGTAGTGTTTGTGCCATAAATTCTGTCTCAATAAAGACATGAGACTAGTACTTTAAACAAAACCTGAATCAAACATCAAGTTGAGTATTGTCAGCTATCTTGGGAGGTTCCGCACTTCTCCCAACATGAATGCCCTCACTGATAACATTTTAAAATTCTCATTACAACTTGCTTCTTGGGCTCTAGCAGATGCCTGGAGATGTCTGAGGTTTGGGGACTGGAGGGCTGGGACAGCAGCACAAGACGGAGGGAGTTCACTGAAAATAAGTCACAACTTTGCTGACAGCCTGGCCCCGGTGCGCCACCGTTGGCCATCCAAGTTGCGCACATACATGCACGCATACACACACACACAGACACACACACACACATCTATCTATATATACACACAAAAGCGTAGATGATAGATAGATGATGATAGATAGATAGATAGATGATCAATCTAGATAAGTAGACAGATTGATCATTAATCTTGTCCCTTCTCTGCACTTCCACTGCCATCTCCTGAACTAAGCCCTGTCCTCTCCCCAGGGCACACCATTCTCTGCCCCATTGTTCTCTCTGTTTCCGCTCTGGTGCTCTTACTTTGAGTTCATACCATAGCAACAAGAACAGTCTTTTAAAAATGTAAATTGGAATTCTGATTCATGCTACAGCGTGGTGAACCTTGAGAACACTATGCTACATGAAAGGAGCCAGACCCCAAAGGACACATACTGTAAGATTCCTGGCTCTGCTCCCCCTCTGGCCTCTCCACTCACCACCCTGCCTTTGCTCTGTGGGGCTCTGGCCCACATTGCCTCTGTGCTGTTCTTGGAACAGGCTCACAGTGTTCCTCAGGGCCGTTTCCCCTGCTGTGCCCTCATCTGGAATGCTTTTCCCCCAGAATTTTCCCTCACTCACTCTCTATTTCCTTCATATCTCTATTCAGCTGTTAGCTTCGCTGAGACACATTTCTTCCTTATCCTATTTAAGATGGATGCTCAACTCTCCTCCAACAAAATAGTCCTATGTCCCTCTGCCCAGTTTGTCTTTTCTCCATAAAAATCATCACTAACAGATGTCATATTATGAATTCTCTTTGTTTATTGCCTGTCTCCCCCATTAGAGCACAAACTCTTGGGAGTCAGGAGCCCTGTGTGTTGTGCTCACTGATGCATCCCCAGGGCCCAGAACAGTGCTCTAGTGGATGAATGGATAAAATTAAAAAGCGCCCTTATATTTATTAGTAAGTAATTTATTTAAGATTTAAATAATTTGAAAGTACTGTAACATATATCCTCAAAATAATCCAGGAATACAGTCATGGGTAGCTTAACCATGGGGATGCATCTGAGGAATGTGTCATTAGGCAATTTCCTCGTGGTGCGAACATCATAGAGTATACTTACACACACCTGAGTGGTGCAGCTTACTACACACTAGGCTACATGGTACTCATCCTATGGGACCACCATCGTCTATGCAGTCTATTGTTGATGGAAACGTCGTTATGATGCATGACTGTATATCCTAAAAATAATCCTGGGGGTTGTCAGGGATGTATTATGAACCTTAAATAGAATCATATTTAATGTCTATTATGTTCTAATATGTGGTTATAATTATTGTCACAACTCACTTTTAGTGTGTTTACAATGTTCCAGGCACTGAGGTGAGAGCTTTATATGTATTATCTTATTCACTCCCAATAATCGTATAGGTTACACAAAATATTCTCACTTTATAGACAAGAAAGTTGAGATTTAAAGCAATCACTTGCCCAGTGCTACCCAGCTTGCGGCACTGATCTGAACCCAAATGACTCCCCACTAAAGCAGCCACAGAACAGATGCTGAAAATCAGGGGTTCTCAAATAACCCAGTGAATCAGAGTCACTCGGGGAGTTTAAAAATGTTCTTCACATCTCAAACCCAGACCTATGTGTTAGATTAATATTTTGAACTCATAACTAAAGAATTTTCTGACTCATTTTTTTTCTTATTTCCTCTCCTACTGAGTGACCTTTGCATCAGATGAGGGCCCATAGATCTCAGAACAAAGAAGTCATTTAAAGCCCTAAATGGATTTTCTGAATTCAAAGCAGACACAGCAATAATAAAAACAAACCTTTCTAATGTGCTTTTGATTTTCAAAATCAAACCAAATCAACCCCAAACCCTTGATTGGGAATATTGGGATCCATTTCTGTGGAAGGAAGGTTATCAAATTCGACCATAAGCAATAGGCTGGAAAAAGAATAGATAGGGAGCTGTTCCTCCCACCTGGAGAAGAGGTGAAAGCCCTCCAGGACTGGCTGCAGAGACTCTGGCCTCTCTCACCTCACCACCATCGTGGAGGTGGCTGCTATCCTCAGGAGTGTGAAGTGTTGCAGAATCAGGGAAGCAGTTATGGGGGAGCAACAGTGGGGATCAATCCTGGTGGGACCCCATCCCCTGAACCAGTTGATGAATCCACCCAGCTGGGCCAAGAGAAGCGGCCATGAAAGTCAAGTGGCTTCAATCTCTGTCCTAAGCGTCACTTAAAAAAAGATTTTTAAGGAATGCAATGCTTCATTCTGCTCTTATCTTGGCACTCTAACTTCCAAGTTGATTTCTCTCTCTCTCTCTCCCATCTCATGTATGTGTGTACCTATGTGTTTAAAACCTTGGAATCATTGCATACTTTTGATGAAAGTTATTTTAAAAATAACTTTCATGAAAGTTATAGTGGCATAGTGGTTAAGTTCATGCACTCCGCTTCGGTGCCCCAGGGTTTGCAGGTTCAGATCCCAGGCGCAGACTGACGCACCACTTATCAAGCCATGCTGTGGCAGCGTCCCACATATAAAGTAGAGGAAGACTGGGCACAGATGTTAGCCCAGGGCCAATCTTCAGCAAAAAGATGAGGATTGACAATAGATGTCAGCTCAGGGCTAATCTGCATTACCAAAAAAAAAAAAAAAAGAAAATGAAAGAAACAAGGATTTGGTTTGTAATACTTCTGAATCTCAGCATGCTTTAATTCACAATTTATAACATGTAGTGGGCAGACTTCTAAGGGAGTATTTAAGCCTTTGTGTAATCCCGTCCTCTCGAGTGTGGGCTGGACCTGGTGACTTGTTTCTAAAAAAGTCATCAAAAGTGACGGGATGTCACGTCTGTGATCAAGTTACCAAAGACTCTGACCTTCACCTTGGTCAGATGCCCTCTCTTGCTGGATTCTCTCTTGGCTTTCTCACTTTGAAAAAGCAAGCTACCATGTGGAAGAGGCCCATGTGGCAAGAAACCAAGGGTGGCCTCTGGCCAACAGCCAGCAAGGAAGGCCCTCAGTGCAACCACCCATAAGGAATGAATTCCCGCCATCAACCACGTAATACACTTGGAAGTGTATTCCTCTCCAGGAGGGCACTGAGAGGACTGCAGCCTAGCCAACACCTTGACTGCGGCCTGTGAGAGAACCCAGAGCAGGAGACACAACTAAGGCTACGTCGGGTTTCCTGACCTACAGAAACTGTGAGATAATAAGTTTAGTTGTTTTAAGACACTAAATTTTGGGGGTAATTAGTTACTCAGCAATAGATAACTAATACAGTTAGTTATGTGTGATAACTAAAGCAAATCCTAATCCTGTCATCTACAAGAAAATGAAATGCAGCCCTACTTTGGAAAATATAATAACCACCCCAAATCTGGTGATTGATAAGCAAGTAGATATTTGTTTTCCTTTGTGTGACTTTCATTCCTTTCTTGAAAAGCGTTCATCAAACAAACAAACACATAGAGACGGAGATTGGATTGGTGGTTACCAGAGGGGAAGAGGGGAGGGAGGAGGACCAAAGGGATGATTAAGCACATGTGTGTGGTGATGGATTGTAACTAGTCTTTGGGTGGTGAACAAGATGTAATCTATGCAGAAAGAGAGATATAATGATGTACACCTGAAATTTATACAATGTTATAAACCAATGTTAGTACAATAAAAACAAAAAATCCAGGGCCGGCCCCGTGGCTTAGTGGTGAAGTGCACGCGCTCCGCTGCTGGCAGCCCGGGGTTCGGATCCTGGGCGCACACCGACGCACCGTTTCTCCGGCCATGCTGAGGCCGAGTCCCACGTACAGCAACTAGGAGGATGTGCAGCTATGACATACAACTATCTACTGGGCTTTGGGGAAAAAATAAATAAATAAATAAAATTATTAAAAAAAAAATCCAAAAAAAAGTTCATCGATGAAAAACTAGTACTAGATTGAAAAAACAAAATATAGTGAGTTTGAAAGTTTGGGTTTCCAGTATGAGTTATTTCAAACTTCATGCACTGAGCCCCATGCTCAGGGCTTGTCAGGTGCCAAGTTTTAGTAAATGTTTCCAATAGTGTTTTCTTTTTGCTCTACATTGAATGATACAAATTTATGTTTGACCTCAGTGATACTTCTGTCAGTAAGTCTGTATCATAAACAAATGCCAGTTGAGCAGAAAGCAACAAATGGAAAAACAAGACTTCAGGTAGTTCTGGGCCTAGGTCACTGAGCTGGCGATCCATCCTGTGGACACCTCTGTGTGTGTACTCGTGTGGGGTCCCCATAGCAACAAGAATCTATAGTTTGCAAAGATTTCATTGTAACTCTCTTTGGAAATTCTCCCGCCAATCCCGTGTTGAGGAAAGGCAATAAAATAGATTCACTCACCTCATCAGAGAATTATAGTCCTGTGATATTTAAATGATGGTCTGAAATGCCAGTTACACATTATTTCTTGCAAATCTTCAGTCTCACAAATCAAATTTGGGTTTGCCAATTAGGTTTTACTTAGCTTCCTCTGGTGTGTTGAAAGATAGCTTCTACGGTGATGAGCTCCATATGGAGGAGTGAAAAGCCTGAAAAGGCAAGAATAAATTAGTTTTTCACTAACGGTAGGTAGCTTGCAGTGGTCTTTGCCTTGTATAAGTTTTTAATAAATATGGACACTTCACAGCTGGAAACATTCATCCTGTGCTATTTGTACCAGTTTCATATTGTTGAACAGTCTTCCTCTGTGAACTCGATGTTTCCCAGGAGATAAGTGTTATGAGTGACTTATTAAGATAACCTCACAGGAAAAATAAAAAAGAGTGATTGCTCTTCAATGATGACACTTTGTTTAATGGGGCAATAATTTTCCTTACGGAGCCTATCATTTTCTGGCTAAGGGTAATGAGTGAATGCCAGCAGAGCTGTAGCCTGACATGGTTATTCTCGGGGAGGGGGGTGGGACATTTCCCCCAACACCAGATGTAACTGACAGCAGGAATAAAACCACCACATTGGAATGGCCTACTATTTTTGTTTCTGTTTTCACAGAAACAATGTACACAGCAAAATATAAATCAATACAGAGTCTGGGCTAAGTTTCCAGAAGTTGGTACAAAAAATATATACAAAGAGGATTAACAACACCTTTAGATCACCTATGATTAAGTAGGCTTTTTCCTTTAGCTCTCATAAGAAATATTTATATTCGTCTTTATAGTTATGTAATTTATTGGGTTTATTAATAACTGCTCATTTTAGGAAATGTAGAGAATACAAAACACGCACAAATATGAAAAGAAAAATGACCCACACTCCCACTGCCTAGAGATAACTACTATGTTATTTTCTGGCATAAATGTGTGTGTGTGTCCAACTTTGCCACTTACTGTCTAATCTTAAACAAATTACTGAATCTCCCTGTGCTTATCCATCTGTAAAATGATGCTAATAATAGCATTTTCAGGATTTTTATGAAGATTAAATAAATTTATACACATATATGCCTGGCACATAATAAGTAAAAGCTATTATTCTTATGTATACATAGTTTAATTCAAATTGAGATTTTAGGATACAAATGATTTTTAAAACTTTAGCAATATCTTAGGAAAATTATTTCTAGTTCTTTTATGATACGATTTTAAATGGCTAAATAGTGTTTTATCATATGAATGTATCACAATTTATTGAACAAATTCCTTCTTATTGGATATGTTATTTTTGTTATTGTAATTAACAGTCAATCTCCTTTTATCTCCATCTTTACCACAGAGCTAACTCTTTGTTTAAAATAAAAGCATAGGAAGGGTCTTCTTGGATCAAATGGCACTTACGATTAAAGACTTTTTGTAAATATTGCCAATTGCTCAGCAACTTATACCTCCCGTGGGAAATCTGTGAAAGTTTCTTTCCCCTGAACCCAAACAATAAAAAAAAATCCTCTTACCCTCCTTACTCCTTAAAAAACCAAATCAACAACAAAATCAAAAACCTGTAACAATTTTATATGGGTAAAAACAATATTTTAATTTCCATTTTTTATTATTAGTGAAGCTGATTTTTATGAGTTTATTGATCATTTCTATTCCTTTTCTTTCTTTTTTTTTTCTGTGGATGGTCATCATTGAAATCTTTATTTAATTGCCTTTAGATCTAAATTTCTTACTGATAAGTAAGAAAAGAAAAAGAAAGTAGGTCTCTTTTTATAGCTTTGATAAAGGCCACATGCCAACCCCTGCTACTCCGTTAAAACACAGTTAAATTTAGTTTCAAAGTTTTCAGCTTAACTAAAAGCTGACAACGGTGATTAAATCAGTTAATGTCTGAACTGATCTGGTTTAAAAAACAAAATGCAAGTGAGGTTTACCTGACTTGCTTCCACACGGGGGCTCTCAATGCTGCTGAACTTCATTTCTGGAAGAAATTTTTCTTTTTAGAGAAGATGCTAACAAGAAAATTTCCTTAACGGTCAGGGAATTCCATTTTGATGATTAAATACCTTGGTCTTTAGGAATGTTCTACTATTCCATGTGAAATATAATGTAAGCAAATGTCACAAATGATGCGATCGACTACACAGAGAATTTAAGAGAGTCTACAGACAAACTGTTAGAACTGGGAAATGAGATCAACAAGTTTACTGAGTACAAAAATTATCACACAAAAATCAATAGCATTCCTATATACCATCAAACCAATTAGAATATGTGATTTTAAAAGTTTATTTAATATAGCAAAAAAAAAAAATCCATATAGTAGTGTTAAAACATAAACTGAGACACATTAAAACTTTCAAAAGTTTATTTGAGCACAATCAATTTGAATCAGGCAGTGCCAAACTAGAAGTGGTTAGGGGTGCTCCGCCAACAGGAGCTCAGAGAGGTGTTTATAGAGACGATATGGCAGCCAAGCAAGGAAGTGATTTGATTGGCTGTAGCTGAAGCAGTCGCCTACCTGGCCGTTTGTGATTGGTTGTTCTCAAGTTGCATTTTCTCAGATTCAAGCACATTGACCTTGGCTTAGGTTTTGGTTGCCTTCCTAGGCCACCAAGGCGTTAGAGCACCTCAGTCTAATGGCCTCCTTGTTGGTTTCTTTTCACAGAGCCTTGGAATAAATACAACAAAAGTCATTCAGGTCTATTTTGGAGAAAAATCTTAAACGTTTGCTGAAGATAGACCTAAATAAATGGAGAGAAATACCACATTGCGTGTGGAAAGACTCAACATTGTAACTGTTTCTATTTTGATGAAATTAATAAACAAATTCAGTACTATTCTAAGAAATCCCAAAAGTACTTTTCTTGGAACTTGATAACATTATCCTAAATTCAGATGGAAGAGTGAAGGGCGAAGAATAGCAAAGACAATTTTCAAGGAGAAGAAAGCAGAGGGGATGGAGTGTTTATCCTACCAGATTTCAAAACTTATAAAGTCATCATAAGTAAAACAGCAGATATGGGTACTGGATTAGATTGAACAGAATAAAAAAATGTAGGAATAGGCCTATGTTTATAATAACTTGTTAAAGGATGAGTTTGCACTATAAATTCCTGGAGAAAGAGAACTGTTCAATATATGGTGCTGAGACATGAATCACTATCTATGTGGAAAAAAGTAAAATAATATTCTCAATTTGTACTTTATTTACACAAAAATTCCAGATATATTAAAGACTTAAATATGCTTAAATATGCTTTAAAAAAAAGCAAAATTCTAAAACTCTCATAAGAAAGATAGGAGACAATCTTCATGACATCAAGATCATGAAGAATTTCTTAAGTAAGACACAAAATGCAGAAACCATAATGAAAATATTGATCAATTTCTCTATGTCAAAAGACACCATTGAGTGTGGAGATAAGTCACAGATTTGGAGAAGATATTTGCAAAGCATAGGTATAACGAAGGATTGGTATCCCAAACACGTAAAAATATCTACCCTTCCAAAAAAAGAAACTCATATATCTATCATCTATCTAGCTATCAATCTATGTATCTATCTATCTATCAATCATCTGTCTATCTATCTACTCACCTACCTACCTACCCACCTACCTACCTACCTATGATTCAGAGAGAAAAGCTGAATGGCCGATAAACATATGAAAATATGTTCAACCTCATTCATTGTACCAGTCAGGATCCACTCAGTAGACATTAATCATACCAATACTTTTTTTTGTGTGTGTGTGTGAGGAAGATCAGCCCTGAGCTAACATCCATGCCAATCCTCCTCTTTTTGCTGAGGAAGACTGGCTCTGAGCTAACATCTACTGCCAGTCCTCCTCCTTTTTTCCCCAAAGCCCCAGTAGATAGGTGTATGTCATAGCTGCACGTCCTTCTAGTTGCCGTATGTGGGACGCCACCTCAGCATGGCCAGACAAGCGGTGTGCGTGGGTGCGCGCCCGCCCGGGATCCGAACCCGGGCCACCAGTAGCGGAGCGCACACACTTAACCGCTAAGCCACGGGGCCGGCCCCAATCATACCAATACTTTAAACAGGGAAATTTTAATATAAAAATGATTGAGTAGAAAGTAGTTAACTGCTAAAAGAAGCTAAAAAGGACTCCGAGAGTACAGAAGTGGCAAATGTAGAAAGCAGCTACCACCGCTAAGCTGAGGGAGAATGAACAAGAAAGGAATTAAGAACTTAGAATACTTGGCCTCCTCTCTCTCCTAAAGCTGCCAATGGGAAGAAACTTGCCAGAAGACCTGGCAAGACCTAGGAGCCGTGAGCCAGGCAACTGAGAAGCTTGCCTGGGTAGGGTAGGGCATGGGTAGGCTGAAGTCAGAACACGCAGGCCACAGAGGTGAGTATACACTACCAGACCTCTTGCATATCGGTTTACTGCTGCTGTGCTGGGTGAGAAAAGCAGGCTGGATGGAGGAGGGGATGCCCTGTCCTCTCACTGTGGCTTGGCTGCACTCCCTCCAGTGACTTCTACTGACAGATCCTAACATACAAGGCCACATGTGTATAGGGTGCAGCTCTAGTATCAGAGAGCAGGACGAAACAGGGTGGACTTGGAGCTGAGAGTCAGTAAACTGATAACTGGCACACTGCTAATCAGGAAAATGCATATAAATAACAAGGGGATACCACTGCCTAAACTGAAAAAGAGGTGATAATGCCAAGTGTTGTCAAGCATGTGGAGAAGTGAGACAATCATACGTGGCTGATGAGAATGTAATCGGCAAAACTATTTTGGATAACAATGTGTCAATCTTGAGCAAAGCTCAAGATGTACACATCTTGTGGCCTGGATGCTACTTCTAGGAACACACAACAGAGGAGACCTTGCACATGTTTACCAGGAGATGTGTATGATGGTATCTATTTCAGATACATTTTAATGACCCCAAATTGTGCACAACATAAATGTCTATGGTAGACATTTAAATTGTGGCATGTTTCAGTGGTATTTTAACTATGCAGAAATTGAAAAGGATGAATTGTATCTATAGGATAACTACATCGATAATTTTCAAAAACAATGTTGAGTTAAAAAAAAGCAAGTTGCAGAAGGCCTCTTAATATGACATCATTTATATAAATTTTAAAAATACATAAAACAATCCTCTATATCAGAGATTAGCAAACTTTTCTGTAAAGGGCCAAATAGTCAGTATTTCGGGCTTTGCGGGCCACATATAGTGTCTGTTGCATATATGCTTCTTTTTTTCATCCCTTTAAAAATATGAAAACGGTTCTGACCCATAGGCCATACAGAACAGGCCACGCTGCGTTTGGTACACAGACTATAGTTTGCCAACCTCTGCCCCGTGTTTATAGAAATGTACACATGTGAATACACGGATGGGAAGGCTGAATAATGACTTCACAGTGGCAGCTCCTTCTCAGAGGGCTGTGATAAAGTCAGGTTGGTGGATTACGGTAGATTGTTAATATTTGCTGGCTCTGCGAAGTGAGTACATAATGTATCTCTCTTACTGTCATCTGCATATTTAATATATTTCATAATTAAACATAACTCTCACATTGGGACTGGTAAATTACAAGATATGATTTAGCTGAAATAGGCAACTGAGAATTTTTTCCTTTAATTTTTGTATTATTTGTATTATTTCTGTGAGTACCTACATTTAGAATTAAAGCTATGAGTCTCATCTGTAATATTAGTTTGTAGTTGTTTTCCATGATATTTAAAAAAAGATAAGGGAAAATCTATTTAAGAAAACAAAACATAAAGAAGGTAAAAGTGGGGTCTAGAGATAGAAGAGAAAATTATTTGAGGCAGATGTTGCCTTTGTGATGAAAAAAGATGAGAAAGGCGTAATATCAGAGAAACCAAACTTAAAATGATGGGTTTAAATTTTAAGGCATTAGCTTCACGAACAATGCTCATATCATGGATTGGGGTATAAGAAATTTGTTTTTGTTCTTAAGCTCTTATGGGCCAGCAGTAGCATTTGAGTTAGAGTAAAAATCATCACAGATTTTATTTAACAGTGGTAACTGTCTGCATTTAAAAATACCTTGGAATATGGTTGTTTCTGTTATTGGTTTAGTAATGACAGAATTCAGGTCACAGAGATCTGTGCTTTACAGAAATGTCTGCAGATAGTCACAGCCATTTTCAAAGGGTTGGTGTTCTTAGGTTTCTGTCATGTCTTTGTTGAAGGTCACAGGGCATCCTTTCTTTGTGTGCTATGTCATGTGGTCTAACATGCAAAAATGAGTAGTCTTCTTCTAATTTTAACTTACCTAACATCTTATTGTGATATCTGCCAGGAAAGTAATTTTTAAAATATGACCAAACCAAAAATAGAGATCATTACACAAAGGCTTGAACACTTTCAAGGAGGTCAAAAGCTCTTTAGAAGAATTAATTAAAATTTGTAGCTCTCTAGAGAAGAAAATAAATATAATTTTTCCCACGGAGAGGTAACCTTGACCAAGTAGAGAATGGTGTTGACGTTAACCTTAGCTCAAAGTCAAATGGTGAGTCATTGTCTAGGACACGCAGCAAACTCAGGATTCTCCTTCATCTTCCCTTGAGATGCACAACTAGGTCTCTAAGGGCTGATTAAGGAAACAGACCAACAAAAATCAAACGAACAAACAAAAGGACAAATGACGTCCAGGACGAACCATTACATTAATTTGGGAATAAAGCACTTCATCATAAGGGTGTCCATCTAGTTTAACCACCACTGTCCTA
Source organism: Diceros bicornis minor (assembly GCF_020826845.1). Lineage (NCBI taxonomy): Eukaryota > Metazoa > Chordata > Mammalia > Perissodactyla > Rhinocerotidae > Diceros > Diceros bicornis. The sequence goes on from NC_080753.1 coordinate 3,036,704, forward strand.
TTCTGCCAGCTTTGATTCCCCTGAGTGTAGTTTGACGATGATGGTTGCTGCTCAGTGCCTCACAGGCATTCTTAGTCCGTGACACGATACATGGAAAACATCTTTAGCTGGGGGGGGAGAAACTTGCCCTAGCAATACGAAACACATTTCAGATGATGGAACAGGTAATACCTCTACCAACGTGAATGAATTGCTCATTAAGAGCACATGTATGGTTATGTTCACAGTAACATGAAAACCATTCTCAATTAGGAAATTTAACAATTTACATAAACGCTTGAAATATATGGTCTTCGAGATCATTTAAACATGCATATCATTATATTTCAGGATGAAACGGTAATTTTTTTCAGGTTCTATGATATATGGCCAATAATCACTCAGCAATATTGCTACTTAGCCAGATATGTAATTAGTATGTTGCAAAATTCTAGAGTTGGCAATACAGAACACGGGAAACATTAATGACACGTTTTTGGTTGCCCATGGAAGATTTTACCAGGCTCTGATAAATGGTGACCACCTATGAACATTCATGAACCAGATGAGTTGATTATTAATATATTAAATATTGACTCAGTAGATTTTGTTTGGAGGCTTCATTCAGGAATTTGTTTTCTTCAAAAGGTGATACTATTGCTCCAACTGATTTTAGAACTAACCATAAAATCCAAAGAGTAGTACAAGAAAAGCATCCATGTTAGAGCACAATTTAGCAAACTTCCCTAAGCAATTAATTTCATGGAATATTGCTGGGCAGGCGTATTTCCTCTTCTAGGACTCCTGGGAGTACTGGAAAGACAGGACAGCCACACTTAGTGCAGGATTATAATAATAAGTTTAATTAAGATAAAACAACATTAATTCAATGGGTTGACTATGAAGTTGGCAACACCCCTTCCTCTGTGTGTGCTGCCAAAGTCGTAATCTCATGAGTGTGTCTGTCAGCTGGTCTAGAAGAGCTGGGGGGTGGGGGGGAGTTTTCTTTTCATGAGGAAAGTGTGCTTTCCTCTCATTCAGGCAGTTTTCCTGTTTACTCGAGGAAATTACTTCTAAACCTCTTGGGACCAGTCGAGTCCCACAGTCACCGTCTCAGCCTTATACCTCCATGCTTGTCTAAAATCTAGACTCGTGTGACAATGACCGTTTCATGATTTTGCCCCAGGATGGGGAACTTCTCACTTGTGACCTGAGGTCTATATTTTTATCCTCCTCCTCTTTGGGTTACTCTCTGAATGTCTCTTACTCTAAATGTTTAGTAACTGGTAGAACACGTATCAATGACGACAGGGCACATTTCTCCCTAATCAGACGTCAGTCACCTTTCCCTAAGGCACTTCCCACAGTGTCGTTGGCAAATCAGGTTTTGCGATTACTATTCATCTGAGCACATTTTGCTAGGTTTGAATTGCTAAGAGGCCTTCAAATGTACAGATCCATCACCTGGATATGGGATTGAAGAGAGAAGTGTCAATCCACCCCAGCACTTTGCTAATTTCTTGATTACTGGTGCACATGAGCCTGTCCAAACTGTAGTCTATGGATGATCAGCACAAATATGTCCTAGAATCTAAATTTGCAAAGACCCATGGAATTAATTAAGTCCAGACTCACTCTCTTTTCAGGAATGGCCTTCTGAGATCCCTCATAGATAAATCTTGCATTAGTCAGCCTTTCTGTAGTAACAAGTAATCCCCAAACATATATTTCATATTTATTTTAATATTGGTGGCTGTGGCTCTGCTGCACATCTTCTCATTCCAGGACCAAGGCTGAAGGAGTAGCCGAAACTTAGGGCATGCTGGTTTTGCGGCAAACGGGAAAAAGGAAGAGAGATGCAGGAACTCATGATAGCTCTTAAAGCTTAGATGTTGCATAAAACCTGACTACTCCAAGTCTGGTCTGATGACCAGCGACTTCAACATCACTTGGGAATTTGTTAGAAATAGAGCATCTCAGGCCCCTTTTGACCTACTGAATCTGAATCTTCATTTTAACAGGATCTTCAAGTAATCCGTAGACATGTTAAAGTTTGGGAAACACTGGCTTTCATCACACCCCCTCGCAATCATTGACCAAGCACTTCCTGTGGTCAAACTTAGCACAGGTCAGGGAAGTGCACCCCCACAGGGAGACAGTGCAAGTCACATGGCGATGGGCAGGGATCAATAATCCTCTTCCAGAAAGGGAGCAAAAAACTAGAAACAATAATACAGTCTATAGCTCTGAAAGCTGCTGCATATACCAAACGGGACTAACTATTTCTTGAGACAGCCCATTTCAGTTGTGGAACAAATCTGTGGATCTGTCTTCATCATTGATTCTACTTTTGCCCTCCACAGTGAGGAAAGCATCTACTCCCTATTCTGTATGACTTTTATTCAATGAATTAAATACACTGCCTCTGCTCTTCTTCACTCACCTGAGTATTGTCCAAGTGAAACAGACCTCCCTTCTTCAGTATTTCCCTTGGGTTGTCTAGCCCGAAATCCTGCATCCCTGCTTGGCAGCCAAGCTATTCAGGTTGGGGAAACTAGAATTAAATCTGGCCCTTTAGCATCTGCCCGACGTAGAGAAGAAAGGCTATTTAATCTTTCTCTGTCGGGACATAATGCACCTCTAATCTAAGTTGGCATTAGGTCTACAGTAGTTGTGTCCTTTTGCGGGCTCCCAGTGTGTTTGTGTCACCGTTCTAGAGCTTTTTCATATCGGCTTCTGTCAAACCATTCTTTTTCCATTCTGCACTCAAGCAATTGATTATTTGAAGTTATTACTAGGACTTTACCTTAATTCTGATAAATTAATCTTGTGATGTTTGCTCATTCTTTTAGAAACTGAAGATATTTAAATTTCTGATTCCATTATTCTATAAATTAAATATCCCACCCAGCTTCATTTCATCTATGGATATATTAAGCAAGCATGCTTTTGAGGCAGGAGCACATCCTGGTTTTGGGAGCCTGAAGGTTAATATAATTCTTGGGATTCTCCTTAAGAAAAAGAATGCCAAAATATTTTAGTTTTTCAAATTTTACAAAATCATTGCTAGGGCTCCTCCAAAGGCTTTGAAAGTGATCTATGGGGGTGAGGGGCCCTGAAAGTTAAGCATCACTACTTTCACAGTAAATCTGCCACTGACCTTGGGATATGATATATGAAAAATTGAGGAGTTGAAGTGTTATCCTCTTAAAGCAGGATTAATATAAATAAAAATCACAAACCAAACAAGGCCATTAAAAAATTCAATATGCAGGTGCTAAATAAGAAAACCAATAAGAATAAATATGTGTGTTTGCGTGTGTGTGTGTGTGTGTGTGTGTGTGTGTACTCCCTCTTATTCACCCATTTAGAGTTCTCTTATTGAGGTCAACAAATTTCCTGTTGAATGTGTATTAGCTGTACGTTATGCAATGCAATCCAACCTTGCCAAAAGTCCATCATTCTAATACTATAAATTTATATCAAAAACACACATATTCTATTTTTGCTTCATTATAATATAATTTTTTCTTTTACTGTATTAGTCAGGGCTCTCCAGAGGAACAGAATCAATAGGATGTGTATTTATAGAGAGATTTATTTTAAGGAATTGGCTCACACGATAATAGAGGCTGGCAAGTCCAAAATCTGTAGGGCCAGCCGACAGGCTAGAAACCTAAGGAAGAGCAAATGTTGCGGTTCAGGTCCAAAGGCCATCTGCGGGCACAATTCCTTGCTCAGGGGAGATCAATTTTTGTTCTGTTCAGGCCTTCAACTGATTGGGTGAGGTCCACCCACATTATGGAGGGCAATCTGCTTTACTGAAAGTCTGCCAGTTTAAATGTTAATCTCACCTAAAAAACACCCTCACAGAAACATCTAGTATAATGTTTGACCAAATATCTGGGCACTGTGGCCCAGCCAAGTTGACACATAAAATTAACCATCACATTGGCTATCATGATCATCAACTGAAAGAAGACTTGGAAAACCTTATTGGTGCCCCCAACTGTTGTTTGCTACTTAGGACTTTGGAGTCTTGAGAGTGATGTTTCATATTCCTTCCAAGATTTTCCTGTTCCTTCATTATGGAAATGAACCCAAGCTGTCTCTGAGAGTTTGACAAGACTTATGGAGGCCATATCTTGAAATTTTTCTACTGATTCACACAGGAGATACAGTTTTATTATCTGAAGGAACCAAGAATTCTTTGCTAATATATAAATCTAAAAGCAGAGGAGGCTGATGAATCAAGATTTGGGCTTTAGGAATTTCATCAAACTCTCTGGGACAGTTGGGATCATTCTCATAATAGGAGAAGAGGCATATAGGAGAACCTTCTCTAGGAGCTCAGACCACCATGCATACAAAACCATGTGATTAATGGGAGAGACCGAGAGTTGAGACTACTGTGGTATGATACATAATGCTTTGTTGATAACTGTTTTGAGAGATTGAGGCATCAGTGTGTGCAAGTTCACCAAGGTGGTAGGAAGTTCATAAGAATACACTTCAAGAGAACACTTACAAAATCTGGAAGGCATAAGATTCCATAAAATACACAGGTAAAGATCATGAATTGTTGTTTAGACTATACAGTGGGCAGGAAAAATTAGAATAGGAAGACTTTAACTCATGTTCTGTACTCCATCCTGAATTTTACAGAAACCCCTGACCATCTTGATTAAAAACAATCTATTTGTGTCCTCCAATAAGGTCTGCATAACATCTGGCTATCTGGATCCTTGGTTATAAGTTTCCACATACCCTTATTTAAAAAATAGACTTTTTATTTTTTAGAGTAGTTTTAAGTTCAGAGCAAAATTGAGCATAAAGTATATTTACTCCCACCTCCACATTTGCAAAGCTCTCCCCTTCAACCCCCCATTTTTAAAATGTAGAAAAGTGCCACTCTCCAAGGACAGCAGGACAGCAGCCCTCGGTGGTCAGTGAGATGCCTGTGGACGGTCAGAGGAGCTCTCTCACTGCTCCGTCTGTCCTCTGCTGGGCGAGGTTTACATTGCGTCTGCTGTTGCCTGGATGAATCTTTTTTTTTTTAAATAATGATCAAGGATTTTTTTTATTCATTAAGTTTCGGTATCATTACAGTGGATGAATCTTCCCAGTACCGTGAAGGAGATGTCATCTGTGGAGGTTGTTTGGCATCAAGGGGATGGTTTGAAAAGTGAAAAGAAAATGTCTGTGACTTCCTTGCATTTAGCCTCTCCTTTTGTCAATATTCATATCTTCAACCACCCAGGAGGTGTCAAGACACTTTTCCATACACAAGCCATTTGAGGTGAAAGGGATCTCTTTGTGGCCCCCAAGACGATGCCCCAGGAAGATGGCACCCCTCATGATTACCCCTCAGCAGAGATACTAACCTCCTTCACCCCGCACTTCCTCCCAGAGTGGCGATGAGACCCTCCAGCTAGCACCTGGGGGTCTCATTAATATTAATATTGTATCCTAATAATTTCTCAGAAGGTGCATGTCACCATCCACAGGCCAATCCTCACACTTGTACTTAACTTGTGATCGTTTCTTTTCTTCTCAATCACATTCTTTTACCTCTAATGTCCTTACCCCGCCTGTGATTCCCTCCACTCCCTCACACTCTCTTCCTTCCTGGCTTTTCCCTCAATTGGCAGGACCTTTTATTCTTGTGGTGCGCATGATAATCGACGATGTGATTATTGTTACTAATCATTGTGCTGGATTGTAGTAATATTAACTGTACATACTTGTACATACCGTATACTGGTGTTTGCTCTGTGCCAGGCACGTAGGAAGCACCTGAGAAATGTGATCATTTACATCCTCACATCAACCCTGAGGAGTAGGTATTGTTGTCTCCATTGACAGATGAGGCAACTGAGGCACAGAGAAGCTTTGTAAAAGTTAGTGGTTTAACAGCGAGAAAAGACACACTGCACAAGAGCAAAGTCTCTTTGTGCTCTGCTTCTTATGCCGAGGGGACCGGTCATCTGGTCCCCCCACTGCAGCACCCTATTTCTGAGACGGCATTCACGTCTTTGGCCGACAAGCACCCGCTCGAGGGCGTCCGGGTCACTCTGTGAAGAGGCTCTGCTTGCCGCCCTGGCCCAGATCTCAGCCCTCACAGCGACAGTCCCTCTACAGCCATGACTTCCCTGTCTCATCCATCCCTGTGTGACAGCCGAAAATCCCTGTCATGCGATTGCGGGGGAGGGTCTCCATCAAACAGAAGTGTCAGCGGTTCGCCTTGCTTTAACGGGGGGAAACGGCCGGGCGTGGATGCTCTCCATCACCCATCACCGCGGGGTTTGCCCTCCGGAGCTGCCTGCCCCCCAGAGGGGCGGCCCGGGGGGAAGCGCGCAGCCCCGGGCTGCCTCACCCCTGCGAGGCCGGGCACTCGGCTGAGCCTCCCCGGGTCTCAGTCTCCTCCTCTGTGCAGTGGGCATCACGACTGAGCCTACCGCACAAAACTGGGATGTGTATAAAGAAAGCAATGTATGTGAAGCGTGTAGTGCGGAGCCGGGCCCCTAGAAGCACGCGATACATGTTAGAAGCCGTCATTGTTGTTAATAATAATAAATATACGTCTACACTCCTTTATACACAGCAGAGTAGTTACGAGCATGGCTCCATAGCCAGGCCCACGTGCCGGCCGTGGGCCCCGAGGGGGGCTCCTGCGCTGCCTGGCCCTCAGCTTCCTCTTCTGTGTAACGGAGAGAGTAAGGGTACAGACGTCAGAAGGGAGTGGGAAACGATTTGAATTAGAGAATAGACCTAGTGCACCTGCTTAAAAACGGAATAACTATTGCTGTTGTTATTCTTATCATGAAGTTTTCCTTCCTGGATCCCCCTGTCTGTGACGGTTTTCTCCTGTAAATACGTGACATTTATTTCAGCAAATAGCACATGCTGAGTTGCATGGTTTAGCTTGTTATAGGAATGTCCTTCCTCCTACCTGGGCTGTTAAGTCCTTGCATGAAAGGGTTCGTGTTAACACTGTCATCCACATCAGCTGCCCTATACATATCTCCATTTAATATATCTTTGCAGATGACTGACTGCAGGGTGCATGTACCGGCTGAATGCTCGGGGAGACCAAGAAGCGTGTCGAGTGAGTAGTAAATCATTCACTTAACACTCATACTGAGAACCCGCTGTGTGCCGGCTCTGTTTTAGGCTCGGGGGTATCCCAACAAATAGAGTTTCCATCTCAAAGTAGGAGGTTGGTGTATTTCACTTGGCAATTTGGGGTTGAGCACATGCTGTGAAATATGAAAGTGGAAAGATGTGGCTAGAAAACGTGTGGTGGAGATGCTGAGCCGGGTCGTGTGGAGGTTGAGACGTTGATCATGTCACAGGGGGCCTCAGGTGGTGTTCTTTCCGGTCGTGAACTGCTGCACCCTGTTCCCCTTGGCAGTGATTTTTGCTTCCCTGTCTCATTACTGCAGCTCTGCCGCTGGCCCTGCCTGTCTTCTTTGCCCATCACTCATGCCCATGGCACTTATTGGACTTCTCACTGTGACTCGGATATTTGCTTAAATTGTGTGTCTCATTTGACATTCGTCTGAGATTTTCATGTGGCAGAGAGAGAACAGTTTATCCGTTCTTAAGGTTGGGAATTATTGATCAGAGGTAATCCATAAAAGAAATGAAGGCTAGAATAATCAAATCCACCGCATATGCTGTTTTTGTTTATGTAATAACTGTCTGAACAGTTTATAAAGATTAATCTGTGCTTAAAGTGCACAGTCCTACGAGTAGGTCATTTGTGTTCTCTCGGGGTTGTTCTGTAGGGAACAGGTGCGGAGAAGAGAGATGACGAGGTAATGAGATCTTCATCTGAAAGCAGGTATGTAAGCTTCTGGTGAGGCAGGGATTAAAGAAGGCTTTTCTTCTCGTTGCCATTATAAGAGATCCAGGATCAGTGAACAGCCTGCACAGAGATGCTCTGTTTTACTCACAACAGTTTTGGGCAAACATGCTCTACAACTATGATTCTGTCTTCCTCTGATTGTATCACGTTCTTTCCCTCATCTAGAAGCATCTGTTTCCCAAGTTATTTTTTCCTTCATTTCTTTATATCCTGGGGCACTGGAATATGAAGTTCCAAGACCCATTTACTACTTGCTGGCCAAGTGAATAGTGCTCAAGGACATCCCTATTGGTCACTCTGATATGTTTAATGGCAGAAATAATAATACTAGACCACCTGCTTTTCTCAATTCTGACCTAGTCAGCTCCTGTGCTTGCTTCTGACTCGTCACAAAAGAGATGAATCTTAAAAAGGCTTCTCTTTCTTTCCTAACCCATCTCTATTCCTTTGAATCTGAATAATATCCCTGAAAGGAAAAATCAGTGCGCTGTGTATGTGGGGGGGTATATCTTTCTTGCCTCAATTTAAGCCCTCCTAATTGAATATGGTAGCATTTCCAAACATACAGACATATTTTCATAAAGCTAAAACTCTGCCCAATCTATAATCTTGAAATTGTTTCATGAAACTCATAGAAATCCCAAGGCAGTAATCAAGCCAAGCAGCTTAATTTAACTACAAAAATAAGATAAAAATGAGGTTGAGTGACTGTATATTAAACATATGCTACAGCCACGTCCAGCGTGTGGCCAGTCATCAGATATTTTCAGCTTGGCCAAGTCTACCAGCTCCTTGAAAGTCGTCTAAAAATTATGGACTAAGCTCAGTGTCTTGGGCTTGGGGGAGGATGCATGGGGCAATCTTAGGAGGTACTGGGATTCTTCTCCTGTTCTAGGGTTGACTTGGAGGAGTCAAGATTGGAGATGTTCCAACACATCTGTAAAAACCTAGTTGGTTCTCAGATTGAGATTTTGAAGGATCACATTACTCAGTGGAATGATTTATTTGGGGTCTTAGCTGACTGATTCGGCTGGTAACACAAATACCTGTCTGATAACTGATTTTTTTTTGTGAGGAAGATCAGCCCTGAGCTAACATCTGTGCTAATCCTCCTCTTTTTGCTGAGGAAGACCGGCTCTGAGCTAACATCTATTGCCAATCCTCCTCCTTTTTTTCCCCCAAAGCCACAGTAGATAGTTGTATGTCATAGTTGCACATCCTTCTAGTTGCTGTATGTGGGACACGGCCTCAGCATGCCCGGAGAAGAGGTGTATCGGTGCACGCCCGGGATCCGAACCCGGGCCACTAGTAGCAGAGTGCGGGCACTTAACTGCTAAGCTACAGGGCCGGCCCCGATAACTGATTTTTTAAAGTTTGATTTGTGACTAAGATTTGTAAATTTTTATGTTATGTTAGGGCAATGATTTAGAACTTATTTTTTTGATATTAGAGGACATAAGTTTTAAAAGCAAAATTTTAAATGGAACTCCAAGTTATCAGCAAAGGCTGCTCTGCCTGAAGTTTGGTCCCTATCACTTCCCGTGACCCATCCTGGGGCACATGCAAAGAACCCCTAGCTCTGGAGACAACAGTTTGAAAGCCACTGTGCTAGGATTTACATTTCTAGCAGGCCACACAGACCAGTGGTCCAGAGGACAGGCTCTGAAGACAGAGGAATTTAGGTGCTAATCCTAGCCCTGGGGTTTATCTGTCTTGTGAACTTGGAAAAGTCATTCAGCTTTCCATGTTGCCTTTTCCTTGGTTCTAAAATGTGGGATAATATTATCAATGTCGTAAGGTTGTAAGGATTAAGTAAGATATTTTAGGGCTTCTTAACCTTTTTGGTGCCATGGAACCCTCTGGTGCAATTGAAAATAACATCTTTCAATTCATAAAATAAAATATATAGAATTTTAAAGAAAACCAATCATTTTGAAATAGTTATCAAAATATTAAAGGTCATGTGACATAGTAATATAAATGATTCTTTACACATTAAATAACAAGATCTGATGATGAGTCTAATGACTCATAAAGTTTATGATGAGCATAAACAAGTATGTCAAGATATCTGTTGTAAGTGTAATGTGTAATGAAAATATTTGCGATTTCTATTGAGGGAAATGCTAAATTTCTATTGAAAGAAGTGCTAAATTTCAGTTAGAGGTTAGTGAAAATAAAGATTATTTTTCCTACTCAAATTTATCAATCCCTGAATTTTATTGGACTCTGAATTAAGAACCCCTGTATTAAAGGGTTTAGCACACATTTTATAGATTAGGGGTTTAAGGTATATTTGTTGTTGCTACAATTATTACTGTATCATCATCACCATTGTTTTAAGGTTCTTAGGAGGTACTAAAAATAAATAAGAAGTTGAATATTCACTAACAATGTGGAATAGAATATGACACTATCAATTTTTAATTAAAACTCATACAAAAATATTTTCTTAAAACGAAACACAAAGGATTAGAAGTATCAACAATTAGATGACCTGGTAACTCTAAAGGTTTTTCATTTATATCTGTTTGATTTTTTTCTCTTTTCAATTACAATCCTAATATGTTGGTATCCCATCTCATCTCCACATTTTGTAACATTGAATAGGTAAATAATTTGGATTTAAAAACCATTGAAATTTATACAAATCTCTTCAGAAGCCTCTTGAAGAGGCAGCAATGGGAAAATTCTATGAGCAAAATCCAGCAAAACTTCCTAAAAACTTTTCTTAACCATCTTAACCCTCAAAGACCCATTTATGGGTGTTGCTCCCACAGTGGGTGAGTCCTTTCTTCCTCTAGTTCACATATCCTAAGTGTACAGCTCAAAAAATTCTTACAACCTGAACTTACCAGCATTTAGACCAAGAAACAGAACATTTCCCTGAAGTCCCCTCCTGCTCTCCTTCGGTACTACCTGCCCCCAAGAGGGGTAACATTACCTGACTTTTATCAGCTTAGATTAATTTTGCCTGTTTTTGTGCTTTCAGAAACACACAGGACTCTCTGAGTCTGGCTTAATTCAATCAACATTATGTTTCTGCGGTCCATCCATACTAATGCTTGTAGTTGAGGTTTTTCGTTGCTGAATGCATTCCATTGTGTGACCAGACCACCATTTGTCCATATTTCTTTGGGAGCATTTGGATATTTTCCAGTTTGGGGCCATTAAGAATAGTACTACTATGAATATAACAGTTCTGGGTCTAGGCAGAACATGTGAATGATTTCTGTTTGGCATTTCCCTATGAGTGGAATTACTGGGTCTGATTGTACAAGCTAACACGACGGATGGAATTATCAAATCAGACTCATATGAAACACAGAGATCTTCTCCTTTAGCAAATTTACTAAGTCATTTCAATGTGAAGGCAATTGAAAACTTCAGAAAGGGCAGAGAGAAGTTTAGGGCATCAAGGGTGGTTTCCCAGGTCCTGCCTTTCCTTGTCCGACATGTCCCACTGGCCCAGAATAATAGATGAGACATCCAGGTTACGTTTGCAGGGTCACTTCACACAGCAGAAGCATTGCAGTTGTGAAGCCAGAGAGCTCCAGCGTAGCTGAGGTGGGATTCTCCAGAGGGCCATTTCTCACATCCTGGGCTCTTTCTCTATAGCTAATCCTTAACCAGGACATCATGCCAAGGGCATTGCAGATTTAAGGTCACTTCTTCCCAGCAAATATCATTAGTCTATCTGGAAGTGTATTTACGAAGCAGATTAGACTGGATGACCCCGAGAGCCGTGCTCCCCAGAGCCTCCCCTTGGTAAGGGCAGTAAATGGATCAAACCCGTTTGCTGTAACTCCTTCCTCTTGGCGTGAGCAGCTTCACTAGAGACTGCTAAAGAGTTTTACAACGTGGTTGTACCAATTTACTCTCCCAGCCGTCACACACGAGCATTCTAATTGCTCTACGTCCTCACCAACCCTTGTTTTCCATTATTATTAGTTTGTTTACCTTCCTTTTCACCTCATGGTAGGTGTGTAGTGAAATCTCTCTGTGGTTTTAACTTGCATTTCTATGATGACTGATGAAGTTGAACACCTTTCGTATCTTCGTTGGCTTTTTGGATATCCCCTTTTTAAAATATTTGGTCAGGAATTTTTGCCCATTTTCTACTGGATTTGTCTTCCCTTTTCCTATGGATCCATAAGAGTTCTCTATATGGTCAGAAGAGATTTTTTTTTTACATATGCGTGTTATGAATATCCTTTTGCACTCCATGTGCTGCCTTTCTACTCTCTTATTAGTATTTTTTGATGAACAGAAATTCTTAATTTTATTATCCAGTTTTCCATGTCTTTTTAAAATGCAAAGCTACTTACTAATGACCTTCCAATATTAATTATGGAAATAATTAGTCCTAATTATGGAAATAAAGGACCCAGGGAAGCCTGAATAAAGATGATGCTTTGGAAGGGAAGGAAGAGGAGAACTGTAGATGATTTTATACTACTTTTATACTAATAATTATATTTGGGCATATAATTCACGTCATCACATCTTATGCTCTGAATCACTGGCCGTGTCGCCTTCTGACAGTTTTGGCCTTGGAAGGCCAGAGAATATGTGGTTTTTCGTGCTACTTTTGGCTCAAAAAACGTTGCTTGGTCCCTGCTTTCCACATCAGACATGCAGAAACTACCTCTACGTGTGTGTGTGTTTTCTCTACCCAACACTATAACCAAGTACGGTCCTCATCTGCTGTTGTTCCCTAGATACAAAAGATGTTCAGACACCTGCAGAGGAAAATGGACTTTATTGCCAAGCTCTTTCTTCAGCCCTTCTTAATGATGCACTTGTTTGAGGAGGGCAACTGTAAGAAGTTTGTCTACAGTTTCTCAAATCTAAATATGTAACTTTGTGCATTTGCGTTGCCAGGTTTTTGGATTTTAGGCATTCTAATAGGTATGGAGTGACACATCGTTGTTGTTTTAATTTGCAATTCTGTGATAACAAACGATGTTGAGCATATTTTCATATGCTTATTTGTCATCTGTGTATCTCCTTTGGTGAGGTATCCAGATCTTTTGCCCATTTTCTGATTGGGTTGTCTGTATTCTTATTGGTGAGTTTAAGAGTTCTTCATATAGTTTGGATACAAATCTTATCAGAAATGCGTTTCGTCTATATTATCACCCAGTTTGTGGCTTGTCCTTTCATTCTCTTAATAGTGTCTTTCACAGAGCAGATGTTTTTAATTTTAGTAAAGCCCAACATTTTTCTTTCATGGATGTGCTTTTGTACTTCATCTAAAAATTCCTCGCCAAACCCAAGAACACCTAGATTTTCTCCCATGTTTTATTCTAGAAGTCTTATAGAGTTGCGTTTTACATTTAGGTTTATAATCCATTTTGATTTGATTTTTGTGAAAGGTATAAAGACTATGTCTAGGTTCTTTTTTTTTTAATGTAGGTGTCTTGTTTCAGCACTATTTGTCGAAAAGACTCTCCTTTCTCCATTGAATTGCTTTTACTGCTATGTCAAAGATCATTTGACCATATCTATGTGGATCTATTTTTGAGCTCTTTATTCTGTTCCATGGATCTACGTGTCTATTCTTTTACCAACACTCCACTATTCTGATTACTGTGGGTTAGTAAGTCTTGAAGTCAGGTAGTGTCAGTTCTGCGACTTTCTTCTTCGTCGTCGTCTTCTTCTTCTTCAGTGGTGTGTTGGCTATTCTGGGTTTTGTGCTTTTCCACATAAACTTTAGATTCGGCTTGCTGATATCCACAAAACAGCTAGCTGGGATATTGGCTTGGGATTACTTTGAATCTATAGATCAAGATGGGAAGAACTAGCATCTTAATAATATTGAGTTTCCCTATCAATGACTATGGAATACCTCTTCACTTATTTAGATATTCTTTTATTTCTCTCATCAGAGTTTTACACAAATATACAAACTCTATATATTTTGTTAGATTTATTCTTATGTACTTCATTTTTTTTTGATGTTATTGTAAATGGCATTGTATCTTTAATTTCAAATTCCAGTTGTTCATTTCTGCTATCTAGGAAAGCAATTGACTTTTATATATGAACCTTGTATCCTGCAACCTTGCTATAATTGCATATTAGTTCCAAGAGTTTTGTTGTCAATTCTTTGGGATTTTCTATATAGACAATCATGTCATTTGCAAAAAAAGGCAGTTTTATTTCTTCCTTCCTGATCTGTGTATATTTTATTTCCTTTTCTCGTTTTATTGTACTTGCTAGGACTTCTAGTACAATGTTGAATAAGAGTGATGGGAGGAGACATCCTTGCCTTCTTCCCGATCTTAAGGAGATAGCATCCAGTTTCTCATAACAATTATGATGTTACCTGTAGGTGTTTTTTTTTTTTTTGTGAGGAAGATTGGCCCTGGGCTAAAATCCGTGCCTGTCTTCCTCTACTTTATATGGGACGCAGCCACAGCATGGCTTGACAAGCGGTGCGGCGGTGCACACGTGCCCGGGATCTGAACCTGAGAACCCTAGAGCCACCAAAGCAGAGTGCGTGCACTTAACGGCTGCGCCACCGGGCTGGCCCCACCTGTAGGTGTTTTGTAGATGTTCTTGCTTGAGTTGAAGAAGTTTCCCTCTTTTCTTAGTTTGCTGAGAATTTTTTTTTTATTGTGAATGGATGTTGGATTTTGTCAAATGCATTTTTGCATCAGTTGATATGATCATAGGCTTTTTTTCTTTAGCCTGTTGATGAGGTGGATTATGTTGATGGTTTTTTGAATGTTAAACCAGTCATGCCTGCCTGGAATAAATCTCACTTGGTCCCTGGTGTATAATTCTTTTTATATATTGTTGAATTTTATTTGCTAAGGTTTTGTTAAGGATTTTTGCATCTATGTTCATGCAAGATATTGGTCTGCAATTTTTCTTTCTTTTAATGACTTTCTCTGGCTTTGGTATTATAGTAATGCTGGCCTTACAGAATGAGTTAGGAAGTGTTCCCTCTGCTTCTATTTTCTAGGAGAGACTGTGGAGAATTAATATAATTTCTGCCCTAAATGTTTGGTAGAATTCGTCAGTGAAACCATCTGGGCCTGGTGTTTTCCTTTGATTTTCAATTTCTTTAGTTGTTATAGGACTATTGAAGTTATCTTTTTCTCCTTGTGTGATGTTTGATAGTTTGTATCTTTCAAGAAATTAGTCCATTTCATCTAAGTTATCAAATTTGGGGGCATAGAGTTCGTCATTTTTTTTCTTATCCTTTTAATGTCCATGGGATCAGTAGTGGACTGATCATATTAGCATATTAGCAATTCGTGTCTTCTCTTTTTTTTTCTTGGTTAGCCCGACTAGAGGTTTATGAATTTCATTGAACTTTTCAAAGAACCATCTTTTGGTTTCCTTGATTTTTTCCTATTGATTCTCTACTTTCAATTTTATTAATTTCTGCTCTAGTTTTAATTATTTCTCTTCTTCTCTTGATTTGACTTAAATTGCTCTTCTCTTTCTTTCTCACTTGAGTTTCCTAAGGAGGAAGCTTAGATTATCAATTTTTAGATCTTAATTCTTTTCAAATACATGCATTTAATGCTAAAAATTTCCCTCTAAGCATTGCTTTTGCTACATTTCACAAACTTTGATAAATTTTATTTTTATTTCATTTAAGTTCAAAATATTTTTAAATATCTCTTGAGACATCTTTGACCATGTGTTATTTATAATTGTGTTATTTAATCTCCAAATATTTGGGGATTTTCAAGCTGTCTTCTATTATTGATTTCTAGTTTATCCACTGAGGTCTAAGAACATACTTTGTATGATTTCTGTTCTTTTAAATTTCTTAAGGCATGTTTATGGCCCAGAATGTTGTCTATCTTAGGCCATGTTCCATGTCAGCTTGAGAAGAGTATATATTCGTCTGTTGTTGGATGGAGTATTCTATAAATGTCCACTAGATCCATAAACTGAAAGTGCTGTTCAGATCAATTATATCCGTACTGATTTTCTGCCTGCTTGATCTGTCAATTACTGAAAGAGGGATGCTGAAGTCTCCAACTGCAGGAGTGGATTTGTCTATCTCCCCTTGAAGTTCTATTGGATTTTGCCTCATGCATTTTGAAGCTCTGCTGTTAGGTGCATGCACATTTAGGATAATTAGGTCTTTTTAAAGACCTAATCTGCCTTGTCTGAAAAATAGCTATATCAGGTTTTTTTAATTAGTTTTTTTTTTTTGCTGAGAAAGATTCGCCCTGAGCTAACATCTGCTGCCAATCCTCCTCTTTTTTCACTTGAGGAAGATTACCCCTGAGCTAACATCTGTGCCAGTCTTCCTCTACTTAGTATGTGGTGCACCGCCACAGCATGACTGATGAGTGGTGGAGGTCCGTGCCCAGGATCCAAACCTATGAACCCAGGCTGCTAAAGTGGAATGTGCTGAACATAACCACTACACCACAGGGCCAGCCCCATTTTATTAGTGCTTTTTTTTTTTTTTTGAGGAAGATTGGCCCTGCACTAACATCTGTTGCCAATCTTCCTCTTTTTCTTTTTTCTCCCCAAAGCCCCAGTACATAGCTGTGTATCATAGTTGTAGAGTTGTAGCTCTTCTATGTGGGACGCCACCTCAGCATGGCTTGATGAGCGGTGAGTAGGTCCGTGTCCAGGATCTGAACCAGTGAACCCCAGGCTGCCAAAGGAGAACACACGAACTTAACCGCTAGAGGCCACTGGGCTGGCCTCTATTAGTTTTTTTTTCTTTATTAGTTGTTAGCATGATCTTTCTCTGTCACTTTACTTTCAATCTGTCTGTTTCTCTATATTTAAAGTGAGTTTCTTGTAGACAGCATACATTTGGGTCATGTTTTTTTTAAATCTACTTTGCCAATATCTGTCTGTTGATTGGTATATTTAGACTATTCACATTTTGAATTTAGACAGATGACAATTTGATGATTAGTTAAGTTAATATTTACCATCTTTATAACTGTTTTCTGTTTTTTATACTTGTTCTCTGTTTCTTTCCTTTCTTTTTAAAAAGATTTTCCCTTCTTTTTCTGCCTTTTCTGGTTTGGTTTGAGCATTTTATATTATTCCATTTTCTCTCCTCTCTTACCACATCAATCATATTCCTTTAGAAAATATATTTTTAGTGGTTGTCCTAGTGTTTGCAACATACGTATACAACTAATCTAAGTCATCTTTCAAATAAAACTATATCCCTTCAAGTTAGCACAGGTTAACGAGTACTCTCGATCTCCCCCTCCCATTCCTTACACACTGTCATCCTTCCTTTCACTTATTTGTAGGCTAGCATCACCCAATAGTATTAGTATGAACAGTTATCTGTTAGATCAATTATTAATAAGAAAAATAAAAAAGTGAAAAGGTTTTCACCTCTTTGAGGCTCTTCCTTTCTTTACATAGACCCAAATTTCTGACCTGTATCATTTCCTTTCTCCAGGAAGAACTTCTTTTAACGTTTCTTATGGCGGCTTTTGTTTGAGAAAAGGCTTTATTTCTCTTGCATTTTTGAGGGATAAATTCACTGGTATAGAATTCTAGGTTAGTGGTTTTTTTTTTTTTTTTCTACACTCTAAATATTTCATTCTGCTCTCCTCTTGCTTGTGTATTTTCTGATGAGAAGTCCAGTATAGTCCATATTCTCGTTTCTCTATAGTAAGGTGTTCTCCCCCAGATATCGACTTCTGACTTCTTTCAAGATTTTCTCTTTGTCTTTGGTTTTCTGCAGTCTGAATGACATACTTAGTTTTGTTTATTTTATTTTGCTTGGTGTTCTCTGAGTTTCCTGGATCTGTGGTTTGGTATTTGTCATTAATTTTGGAAAATTCTTAGCTATTAGTACCTTAAATATTTCCTCTGCTTCTTTCTTTCTTTTCTTTCAGATATTTCAAGTAAGTGTTACGTTATACCGTTTGAAATTGTCCCACAGTTCTTGGATAGTATGGGTTTTTTTTCTTTCATTCTTTTTTATTTTTGTATTTCAGTTTTGGAAGTTTCTACTGACATATTTTCAAGCCCATGGATTCTTTCCTCTGTCATGTCCAATTTACTGATGAGCCCATCGAAGGCATTCTGCATTTCTGTCACAGTATTTCTGAATTTGTGTTTTCTTTTGATTCTTTCTTAGAGTTTACATCTTGCTGATTACATTACCTATCTATTCTTGCATGTTGTATACTTTTTCTAGTAGAGCCCTTCACATATTTATCATCAGGACTTTAATTTCCTTATCTGATAATTCCAAAATCTATGTCATATCTGATTCTAGTTCTGATGCTTTTTTGGTCTCTTCAGGCTGTTTTTTCTTGCATGCTATGTAAGTTTTTTGTTGAAAGTCAAACATGATGTATCAGGTAATAGAAACTGAGGTATATAGGCTTTTACTAGGAGCTTTTATGTTAATCTGGTGAAGAGTTGGGATTTGTTTAATGTGTCTGTAGCTGTAGGTGCCACAGGCTTCAGTTTCCTCCAGTTCACTGTTTTCGCCCCTCCCCTGCCCTCTTCTGTCTTTAGGTTTCCCTAAGAACTTCTCTTAAGTAGCGTCTGTCTCCTGGAGCTCCTTCAGCTATAGCCACCTGTTATGCGGGAGCTCTGTCAGTGTGGGGGAGGAGAAAGGTTCTATAATGGCATGATTAAATCTTAGTCTTTCAGTGGGCCTGTGTCCCTGGACTGTGACCTTCACAAGTGTTTCTTAGCTTTTTTTTTTTTCCCTTTAGGTGAGAAAGGAAGCCTACAGGGGGCTGGAGTTGGATAACTGCCCTTATCCCAAGTAGAATAAAGTCTACTTATTAGTAGATCTTATAAAGTCTTTTCCCTTGGAGGGTAGCCTTTTGTTACGGAGAAAAACTCAGGACATATTTCAGAATGGTTACTTTTCTCTTCCTCCTGCCAGACACATGAGGAAATTTTCCCTGGATCTTCATGTGAGAACCTGGTTGGGTTCCTAGAAGTAAAACTCATAAAAATGTGTGCACCCTGCTAAGACTGGGCCCTCAGGGGTTCTCACTCTCAAGCTGGTCCACACTCAGCCTCCAGTAATTCTTCAGAATTACCAGTTTATTGCTGCAGCAGCTTCGGCTTCAAGTAAACAGATCTCATCTGTGATTTTCTGTATTTACCTTCTCTCTCCAGATTTTGAGGTGCTGGTTTGCCCTGTGACCTCAATTCTCTAATGGGTCCAAAAAAAGTCATTGGTTTTCAGTTTGTTCAGCTTTTTTCTTGTTATAAGGACCAGAGTAACTACTTCCAAGCTCCTTACATGTGAGAGCTGAAACTGTAAATTGAATAAACTTTTTATAAATAAAAATACACAAAACTTTGTATTTTCTTCAACATTATGACTAATATAAAATTTTCAGTTTCTTAGTCAAGATCATTTTAAAATAAATAAAACTGAATATACGTAAAATTAAAGCAGTAAAATATTAGTTATCCAAAGCTCGTTTTACTAATAGATTGTCTGTAGCTATGCCAGCTCACATATTCCCCTAGTGTCTCTGAATTGGAGCACTGCTCAGACTCAAATAATAGATTTCCTAAAGTGGTTGGGAGTGGGGAAAAGAGGAAGAAAGAAAAATCCAAGATTCTATGTTTTTTCTCTGTTAGAAGCATAAGGGTAAGAAGTGAGGAATGAGATTGAAGCTAATAGAAAGAATGAAGTGTTGGGATTGTGGAAATGAATTATATTCTATCCGGGGCCTCCATTATTATTCCTAATTGAGTAGGCTATAGAGGAAACAACGGTGGAAAGAGTCTGGTGGAAGTTATTAAGGGAAAGACCTTGCAAAATGTGAGATTCATGCTCCTCACTTGTGAAATTTTTAACTTCATTCACAGTGGCCAGCAGAGTTTTCAAAGGCTTTATGTCATATTCATCATCAAGAGAAGGCTTATTCTATTCAAGTTTGACAGTCATCTAAAGACCCGCTTCTGTGACAATTTGTTTCCACCAAAGAAGACGGGTTATACATTAACATCTGGGGTGTTATCTGTCAGTTCCTATGAGTTATATCATGAGATCCTTAAATTTTCTTTCCTGCAGATTATCAGGTGATATCCTTGGGCTTTCTTTCTGAAGAGCATAGTATAAGCTAATTTGCAAGACAAACAAAATGCTTTACAAACATTAATGCTTAATTGGCAAAGTATAGCTCTGTGATTTATACTGACAAGAAAGTATCATCCAGAGCAATTTTTTTTTTCCTAAAAGAACTCTATATGTTAGTTATCTACTGCTGCTTTTGAAAATATCCCAAAATTTAGTGGCTTAAAATCACAATAATCTTTTATCCTCTCTCTTGGTTTCTGTGGGTCAGGGATTCGGGAAGGACTTGGCCAGGCAATTCTCTCTTGGGGTCTCTCAGGCAGCTACAGTCATGTGCCAGCAGGAGCTGTGGTCCAGTCAGAGCAGGCAGGGGCGGGAGGACCTGCCGTCAGGTGGCTCACTCAGCGTGCAATTTGATGCTGGCTGTTGGTCACAGACACCTCAGCTCCTTCCACCTGGGTCTCTCCAAGGGGTAGCTTGAGCATCCTCATGGCAGAGTGGCTGGCCTCTCCCTGAATAAGCAATCTAAGAACCCGAACCCCCAAGGTGCAAGTTGCAGTGTCTTTCATAACCTGGGTTTGAAATTCAGTCACTCCCGCTACGTTCTGTTGGTCAACGGCAGCGTGATTCAGCATGGGACATGGGACAGCGCTAATCAGGCACAAACAGCAGGAGGCGCGGCTCATCAGGGACATCTTGGAGGCTTGCTACTGCTCCAACATCCATTTCTTACTTTTAGAGGTATGTAACATTTTATATAATTTTCTTTTTTTGGTGAGGAAGATCAGCCTTGTGCTAACATCTGCCAATCCTCCTCTTTTTGCTGAGGAAGACTGGCCCTGGGCTAACGTCCATGCCCATTTTCCTCTACTTTATATGGGATGCCACCACAGCTTGGCCCGCCAAGTGGTGCATCGGTGGGCACCCGGGATCCGTACCAGCGTACCCCAGGCCGCCGCAGCAGAGCACGCGCACTTAACCACTTGCACCACCGGGCGGCCCCTATATCATTTTTAAAATGTGTATTTTTTAAAATTACTTTTTCCCCACAACAGTTCCTTATAAGTAAACCCATCTCTACTATTCACTGTTTAATTATACACTTCTAAAATTATTTCATTTTTATATAGTTTGCAGTAGCTTAATGGGTTAAATTATATTCTTATTTTACTCTCTTCAATATTATTCTTAAAAATTCAATTCTATTAAATTTAAATTTTAAATTAAAAATATTTCTCTGGAATAGCAGTATGAAAAGCTAGGCAGAGCCATCTACTGAAACCCAGTTCCATGTCAGTAAGAAGACGTTTTGTGTCTGTGTTTCCCAAGAGGTTTTCCGTGTGCAGTAAATTTCAAGGTTAATACAGTCGTGATATTCTGGGTTTCACAGAGTTAAACATGCTTTGTTTTGTTTTCTATATTCCTTCACAGCGTTAGTGTTTAATATGCTACATTCACTGCAGACCTCTAAGAGGGGGATATAATATGCAGCATTCCCAAGTGATTGGATCACAGAACAGTTTGCCCTTAGGACATTTTGCATTGGCATTTCCTGAAATATATTTAGAAAGTGCTATCTTATTCCACCCACCTGTTCTCTCTGTTTCAAGTTAGCGTTACCAGTGGTATTCAGGTCTAAACTCTTCTTCACACCTCCTGCAATACATTTCCCTCTGCTACCACCAGCATGTTCTTTTTTTTTTTTTTTTTGTGAGGAGATCAGCCCTGTGCTAACATCCGCCAATCCTCCAGCTTTTTTTGCTGAGGAAGACGGCCCTGGGCTAACATCTGTGCCCATCTTCCTCCACTTTATATGGGACGCCGCCACAGCATGGCTTGCCAAGCAGTACGTTGGTGCCCGCCCGGGATCCGAACCAGCGAACCCCGGGCCGCCGCAGCGGAGCGCGCGCACTTAACCGCTTGCGCCACCGGGCCGGCCCAGCATGTTCTTTTAAAATGCAACTTTCACCCTACTGCATACAAATCTTCAAATAATCTTCCAGTTCTCTTAGAATAAAGACCAGTTTCCTTAACAAGAACTTGTGTGGGCTGGCCCCTTCCCTTCTTTCTCTACTCAGCCACATTGACCTTCTGTCAGTGCTCGTGACGCGCTGTGCTCGTCCCACCGCAGGCATTGTTCATTTGCTGTGTCTTCTGCCTGGAACTCTCTTACCTTCCTCTGTATCTGATTAATTCTGACTGATACTTCAGATCCAAGCTCAAGTGTTACTGGAAATTTCCCTCACTGGTCTTAACTCGGCCAGAGCCCCCAATTATAAGTTCTCCCCTTTGAAGTACTTATAATACTTACAATTTTGTGTTCATTTGTGTTATTATTTGATTACAGTTTGTCTCCCACAATAAATTATAAGCTACATTAGGGCAAAGATTTTTTGACCACCATTTTAGATGTTCCATAAATACTTTGTAAGTAAATAAATTATTGAATACCCTCAGGAATTCCCTTTCCTCTCGCACCATCACCATGCGGGTTCAGGGCTTTCTCATTTCATCCTGAAATTGCTGTTGACATCTCCTAGTAGATTTACTTCATTCTAGTTTATCTACTTTCTAGTTCTTATTGAACACCACAGCCAGACTCCTCTTCTGAAACTGCTGTGTTCTACATGTGCTCTTTTACTAAAATGCTTTACATGGCTCTCCACTATTCAGAGCAGGATTTGCAAACCCAAATGCCTTCAGGTGAGGATATGTGGGAAACATCTGCAGCTGTTAAAGCCCATAGACCACCAGTTTGTGACCCTGATTTATAGTATATCTAAATATGATATCTAGATTCCTTAGTTTTGTACTCAGGCCACTCTTACGTCTGGATTTAACTTGAATCTGCAGTTCTAATTTGTTTAACTGCTATATCAATCAGAATTTCAGTCAAAAATGCCCTATCTGCTTATTAATCCCTGGAGAACTGATTACTTTCACCTTCACTCAGACACCTAAGTCTCTGGTTACTGTATCCCCTTGACTTAGAACCCTCTTCTGCCAGGTCTACACCTCTCAGATCCTTCAAAGGCAGAAGCGTTTTCTTTATCCTAAGTCGCTGCCCCAGCTGGGGTTGATCTTTAGCCCTTTGTGGATGTACTGCTAGTTGGCACTTAGTTGGCACTAAGATATTAAGGTGCAACGTTATTTTTTATATATTTAGGATTTACAACAAAAATTATTACTGCTATGTGCATTTCATCCAAAATATTCTTCTTATTTGGTAAATGCATAAAAAATATTTGTCAATTGCTTTCTTTAACAATCAGCAGCTGTTGTCACCAGGTGAAAAGGTAGAGCAAGCTCCTTGGAGCATTACTTGTTAGGGTGAAGCCAATCTTGAGACTAAGAATTTACCATTTTTATTTGAGTGCTCTCTCTTCTTGAGTGAAGCTGTCAAAGCAATCTTCAATTTCCCCATTATCAACACCAATATGTATTCATTCAATTAATTACATTTAGGAAACTATAAAAGTTATAAAATAAAATGGCATTTAGGAAGAAAGTACAGCAAGAGGAGCTGCCATCCTATCCTGTGGAAAACAATGGAGAAATTACTTATTTTTGCTGGTCCCAGGAAAATGATGTTTGAAATAAATTTGAGGTAGAGCATTGTGAATGATGATGGTCTGGAACGTGTAGGAAATATTGGACAGGGCAGCAAACCTATTTCCCGGGCAAGTGCCACCAAAATCCTGGCACTAATCCAGCAGTAAAACCTTTCTGAGCTGAGTGGGCGGTTCCACCGTGACTGAGGGGAATCTGAAAGGACTGGTGTGATGGCGTGAAGAAATGCAACAATAGCAGAAAGTGAGATCGAGTCAGCACTTTGTACCGTTGGGCCCTGGAGTTACTGAACTAGAAAGCTTGCCGTGAAGAAATGACTAACATATGTTGCCCACTTGCATTTGATATGCCCTTCTTGTACTTTTATTTCAAACAACCACAATCTCTTAATTTAAAACAGAATCAAAATAGTCTTATGAGATACCAAGTTCTTGGAATTTATCTATGGCTGTGCCTGTGGCATTGAGCCAGTCATTATCAATCTCTTCGTTTTACACCCAGAAGTAAGCACATTAAATACTGCCACCAGAGAAGGTTCCTAAAATTCTGTGAGATTTTGAAATGAAAATTTTGTGTATCACTTCTGTAAATGATGACAGTGAGACAGTGTATATATTTATAAAGGACCTATTAAGTCTGGCACTCTGCTTGTGTAGTTAGCATAAGATGTATCTGTTATACTATTCAAATTATCATGTATACTTAATGTTATTGTTTTCGATATGAATATGCTATTTTATTGATTTTTGTACCAAAGGCAGCCTATTATCTTTCATTGATGCAGAGTAAATTATGATTAATTTCCACTGTCTTTTCTCCCTGCTGAACTCTAGTTATTATTCCACTCCTGTAGCATATCAACCAGATTGGCCTTCTCAGCACTGTTCCATCCCCCTTCTATATGGCTTTTCTACATGAAAGAAACTAGCTGGCTACAAGTTACACATTGAGACTTCCTTGCAGCTGGAGTTCTGCACGTCTTTAGGTTCCTCCAAGCAGATACAGCTACAGAAAACTTGGAGGCAGAAGTGAGCAGTGGGAGGGGGATGGCACCATAAAAGGAGAGGGGTTCTTTGGGCAGTATGCTTGAGAGAAACAGCAAGGCCTGTGTACTGGAGCAGAACAATTGAGGGGAGTGTCTCAGGGAAAGAATTGGTGATCACATCCTGTAGGACCTTGTAAGTGATTTTAAAGTCTTTGGTTTAATTTTGAGTGAGACTGAAAACCATTGGAAAATTTGGAACAGAGAGTCATCACCTGACTTTATTTTAAAGAGATTGCTTTGGCTGATATATTGAAAAGAGATAGTAACTTGGTAAGGGTAGAAACAGGAGGACCAGTTAGGGAGTTATCACAATAATCCAGAAGGGAGGTGATGGTGGCTCCAGCTGAGTGTTAGCAATAGAGATGGTGGGTATAGTCAGGTCCTGGAGATATTTTGAAGACAATGCCAAGGTATTTCCTGGATTTCCTCACCCCGGATGACAGAAGACTCTTCCACTGAAGAGTAGAGTTGCCAAGTGCATCAAGGAGGGGGAGTGGTCACCCATGTCAAATGCTGCCTGTAGGCCGAGGAGGATGAGAATTGAGAAATGATAACTGGCAATGTGGATGTTATAGGTGACCTAGATAGGAGCAGTTGGTAAAGTTGGGCATGAAAGACACATTGGAATGTGTCTGAGAGAACGGGAGGAGGGCACATGGAGACAGTGAAGACAACACTCAAGGAACTTTGCACTGGAAAAGCAAAGCAATATAGTGCTACCTGGCAGCAGACAGAGAAAAGAAAGATGGCTGTTTTTTTCGTATGGGAGAAATAACCGTGCATTTGTGTGCTAACAGACTAGCAGAGAAAATGTGCTGATGTAGGAGAGACAGAAGGGAATTGCTAGGACGACGTCCTTGAGCAGGAAAGAAGGGATGGAATCCAGTGTTCTCATGGACGGCCTGGGTTTAGGTGGATGTAGGGATGCTTCATTTCTAGTAACAGGAACTAGGTGTGGATGCAGGCGGGGATCTGAAGCATTCTTCTAATTGCTTCAATTTGATCAGTGAAATGGGACTCAAACCAACAGCTGAAAGTGAGTTTGGGATGATTATTGGATCAGATAACGCGTAGGCAGGCAGGTGGTGATGTTACAGCTCTCAGAAGGTTAGTTCAGGCTGACCCAGGTCTCTAGCCAGTGCCTGGGCCTGACTGGAAAGAGAGGAGGGGGAGGTGAGCAGAGAGAATTGAATCTGAATTTGGCTAGGAGGATGCCAGTAAGAACTAGGCAGGGCATCAGGGCCCCAGTCAAGAGAACTGGGGCTCAGGGTAGGTCCTGACTGCAGCAGTGTGTAGGACCTGGAAAACTCTCAGAAAATTAGTGCAAACCGTGAGGAAGCACTGAATGAAGAGGGGGACTCAGCTCTATGTATGTGGGGTGCAGAGACGGAGGGATAGCTCAATCCCAATAGAAACCCTAGCTCCCATCCTACTTCTAATTTCTGCTCAAGTGCTAGAAGGGCTGAATCGACATGTGGAAGCCCTTTGTTGCCTGGAGCTTGACATTGTTGAGATAAACAGAAAATTACAGAATTCAGTTTGTTTTTAGTCTATCTACGTAATGCCAAATGGTAGAATCCTTTCAACCATGTTAATGTTTTGTCCACATTACAAGCATGTAAATTTAAGCAAATACCTGAATATTGGGCTTGTTCCAACATGGTCTTTGATATCTCAAAAAAAAGACAGTAATTTCTAAGTGAAGCAGATAGTAAAATCTTGTGATAATACATTCCTTTTAAACAATTCAAATGTTTATATACATTGTAGCATGTTATTCCATGAGGCATAAACCATTATATTAGATGCGAAAGCTGTGTGATACAGAAGCAAAACATCCAAGAGCTCAAAGTGGTGACAGACAAATTCCGAACCCCGTCTGGTTTTGACTCAGTGAGTACTTACTAAGGTGTGTGCAGACACCCTTCTGCAGTGGTTTGTTTGGCCTTCTTATTTCCAGCCCTGCACTCTTTTTAAAAAAACGATCATCCTGAGAAAGCATCCATCACTAAAAAAACTATTTTTGTTTTATGCTAAATAACGTGAAATAATGCTCCCACCTTAAATTCATCAATATAATCCCATTATTTTCATTAAATGATTTCAACTTAAATCCACAAATATTTTCACAAGGAGAAGCTATAACTATTTCTCCTCCAAAATTCTAATGCCCATGTGCCAATTTTCTTGTTTAAAGTATCATCTTCCGAGTCTTTTATAAAGTGAAGACATATTTTCAATTTGTCTGTCAAACAAGAAAAGTGTTGGTGGTGTCAGTAGTCAGGCGATTAATAACATGAATTCACGTCCTGCCATCTCTCCAGTGAACACTCTGTTTTTGACTTCAGGCGAGTATGCATAACGGAAAAATAAGAGGCAGTAAGAAAATTGTGCTACTTTTGCACCTGCATTCATTTTGTAGCAGGTGTTGATAGTTACTTTAAATGAGTGTTCGGGTAATGTGGTGCATTTTGTCATCACTGGGCCAGAGTGAGGAATCAGCCTCAAGAAAGAGACCTGTACTTACAGGAATCCGTCTACACGTTGAGAAAGTTGATCTGTAAAGAGCTAATGGGCTTCACTGAGTGCTTGCTGGGGACAGCATTATGAAGACAAAACTTCTAACAATGCCTGTGGAAGGGCAGGCTAAAGCTTCAACTACTTTCAGTACTAGTATTTTAAGATCAGAATTGCTTTAATTTATACAGTTTGAAGCCAAGATAGGACTTGATGTCTCAGTCTTTCACCGTCCCATCTGGGAAGGTTGTTGAAGAATGTGCAAGACTATTTGAAAATTCCATCACAATGTGTGAAACTTGACATGGGTGATAAGAAAACCTACATATCAAAGGACTTTCCTCAGAAAGCACGGGCGGAGATTGGGACACCTGTTCAGTTCTGAGTGTGTCGATCAAGTTCTCAGGTTTTCTTTGCCTGACCGTGTTGCTTTCCTGAACGCTGAAGGGCTTCTTAAGAGAGCAGAGCTAGTGGCAACGGGCTTAGTGACTTTAATAAGGAGCTAACACGTTAGGGAAAAGCACCAAGGAATTTTCAGAAACCCAAATTTAAAAGCTCATTTTCAGTTCAAAAACCTAAACTAGAATTGAGCGACCGCTTGGTTCTGTTGCTAAAGAAGATAATTTTTGTTAAAAAATAATCAAATACTTACCCTGGGGCTATCGCCACTGCTCCTACTTCCTTCCTTTAGATTACTTTATATAATTTTACATTAACTTCATTCATTATTTGAATGAATAATACTTTCATATGTTTCAAAAATGAAAATAATACAAAAGGTATACATTGAGAAGTCTTGAGCCTATCCTTGTTTCCTTCCATCTTCAGTAAGGGACAGCTGTGAAGAAAACCTTTTTTATTTTCTTGATAATATTTGTTAAGCATCTCTAAGGATCTGAGGATGCAGGCCTCCTTCTCAAAAGAAGATCCATTCCAAGTGAAGAGTGAGTGTCTTTGCTAGTTGTTTCATGGAATAATTACTATAAATGCTACACAGGCAAAAACTACAGAAAATATCAACGTTTCTCTTTCCTCTTTTGGTCTGCATAAAGACATGGACTTATCTCTAACATTGGAAAAGTCCATCTCTCTACGGATTTGTAAGTAAAATGAAATCACCGTACATATGAAATGATGTGGTAGTTCCAAGGGAGAGGACAAGTCAGACAAAACGGCCTCCACGGAACTCGCTTCTTCAAGAAGAATAACAAAACTTAAAAATCTAATGTGTCTACTCAACAAGATTCAAGGTGATCTTGCATTTTTATAAACAGAAGAATTGGAAACTAGGAAAGCTTTATTTCAAGTGACCCGTGATTAATTTGAAAAAGCACTCGAGTCATTGACCAGCAGATTAGATACCACAGAAATGTGAATCAATCAGTTAGACAAGCAGCTTAAGAAACTGTCAGAGGGAGAAAATAAAGGGATTGAGTATAAACGACATGGAGGATGGATCCA
Source organism: Diceros bicornis minor (assembly GCF_020826845.1). Classification (NCBI taxonomy): domain Eukaryota; kingdom Metazoa; phylum Chordata; class Mammalia; order Perissodactyla; family Rhinocerotidae; genus Diceros; species Diceros bicornis. Next base: position 3,065,162 of record NC_080753.1, read on the forward strand.
GAAAGTCAAATATAGGCACAACAAGAAATTACATAAAAATATTTCCCAAACGTGCGTGAGTGTAACAGCTGCCTGGACACTTAGGTAAAATTCTGCTCCTGGTACCTCCTTCCCAGAGATGCTCATTCAGTTTGTCAGGGATTGGACTCAGGTATATCTATTTTTCAAAACAAGAACATGTAGTGGTTTTAATGATATGGAAAATTTGGGAAACAACGCCACAAAGGGAAAAAAAAAAAAACCTAAATAAACCAACAAGCCAAAAGAAAGCTTAAAAAAAAAGAAATATATACATACGTATAATATTATTTCTGGCAGTTGTAAAAAGACTTGGTTTTCATAATAAGAGTCCATAAAATACCAAGCAAAATTAATGACAAGAGGCATAGTCTAGTAAATTGAATTTGAAAAATAAAGGGGAAATCCTTCAAGTGTCCAGTCAGAAAAACTCACGAAAGACAAAACACACCTGTTATTGGCATACCTGTCTTCTACAGGAATAAATGCTGAAAGATGAAGAAGAAATGTCAACTGAGTTATGTCAAAAAAACTACATTCCCTGAAAAGGCATTGTTCATTGCAAGAGCAAGAAAGATATTTACAGATAAGCAACAGCTCAAAAAGTATACTATTTGCTTACCTTTCTTGAAATTATTACACAAAGAAGAATGTTAATTAAAAATTAGAAATGGGAAAATGTAGCCTAATGTTGTTAAAATAGCTTAAAATAATGGCCAAAATATGATTTATTGAATTAGAAGATATGTACTGTCGAAAAAGAAAATAGAAATAATGATCATCTGGATTTTTTTAAAAAGAGAGATTATTTCTACAAAAACTTGGGGACGAGAAGAAGAGGAAGTAAGAGTATACTAATCTTTCACTTTACATGTGGATATCAATAAACATAGCTTATTTTTTCACCTTGATAGAGAAATATGTTAACATACAATTAAAATTTAAAGGTGACCACCACTTAGCTGAATCCATGGCCCTGGAATAAAGACGACATTTCCCACGCTTTCTTGCAAGTATATGTGGCCATGTTGCTAGAAAGTAAGGGGAAGAAATCTCCAGAAAGGAGACAAACAGGAGCCCCAAATCTGGGTACAAACTCTTCCCAAATCCTTGGCTGAGTCCAGAACTGCACGTGTGGAAGGAGATGCCAGGGTACCCCCAGGGGACAACAGCAGCAGTGAGGCTGGAAAAAAAAAAAGCTGCACAGACATTTTAGCAGCTACCTGGGTGCTGGAGAGAGAGCGAGTTTGGAGTCTGATTCCCACCAATTTAATGGTATTTGGAAAACATCTCAGGCTTTCCATGGAACGCAGAGGACCAGGTCTCAGGAGTAAGGGTAGAACTGAGAAAGACCTGAACAACACCTCCACACTGTTGAGGTGTCCTGTACTAATGTAATTTTTTGCTGGAACAAAACTCAATACCCTTCAGAGGAAGATAGCACAGTTTTGTACCGGAAGCCAAATAAGAAAGTAGATCAATAGGATTGAATAGCTCATAAACAATCCCAAGTAAACATATTATATTAGGTAGTACTAGGTTCAGTTGCATTTAACTGGAGAAAAAAAATCTTTAAGATAATAGTGGCTTAAAAAGCTCTACAATGTATTATATACAATGCTTAGTATACAATAAAAAAATTTCTAGACATATGTTGAAACAGAAAAATGTAATTCATAATCAAGAGAAAAATATGGTTAATAGAAACAACAACAGATCACCCAGATGATGAAATTAGCAAAGACTTAAAAAAAGCTATGATTAATATGTTAATGAATCTACAGAAGAAGATGGAACTAATAGGAAGAAATTAGGAAAATTAAGCAAGGATATAGAAAGTTTAAAAAATAACCAATTGGAAATGCTAGAATGAAAAAAATATAATATCTAAAATGAAACAATTGTATGGTATTAATAAATAGTATAGGACCAACTATTTGTTTGAGAGAAAAATAACATTAGATTTCTACCTGAAACCTTGTAGAGATAATATTTAAATGAAAAAATATGTAATTTTATGTAAAATATTGTCATAAAATATTTAAAGCAAAGCCATAAAATACTACACAAAAATGTAGGTGATATTTCTGTTATCTTGAGGTGGAGAAGGCTATCCTCAACATGCCATCAAATATACAAACTATTTTTTAAAAAGAGTGAAAGATTACATGAATAAAAATGATTTTTATTCTAAAATTAATATCCCCCCAAATTAAAATAGAACCTATAAAACAGGAAAAGCTTTCGTAGCACATGTGTGTTACTGTTTTTAATATGAAGATATCGGTTAAAAAAAAAGTTGAATTTCTAATAGGAAAATGGGCAAAGGAGAGGAAGAAAAACCACTTGTCAATGAAGAAATAGTAATGGACGGGAAACACGTGGACGATGTTCCATCTCAGCAGCAGTAACAGATGCAGCTGAAGACAAAGGAGATGCCATCATTTACTCGTCAGATCAGCAAGTGTATGAAGGTTAGAGACAAGGTTGACAGCATTGTGGGGAACTGGGCACACACACAATGCAGTTGGAAGCAAGATAGTACAACTTTTCTAGGAGGCGATTTGTGAAGCTGTATGTGAAAATCATCAAATCTGGCATTCTCTTTGACTTAACATTTTAATTCTAGAAATTTATCCAAAGGAAACAACTATGTGAAGATAGATATCCAATGATATACATGTATGTATATTTATAATATGAAAAGAAGGAAGAATCCAAGTGCCCCAGATAAAAGTTGGTTGTCAAGTTATGCTTCACTTATGTAACGAGTAAAGCCATTAACAATTCTAATGGAGATACATATTTCTTGCTATGATACCTGGAATATGTGGGGAAGAAAAGCTGGCTTCACAACAAAATGCATAGTATAATAGTGCTTTGGTTAGAAATTAACATGACACATTCATACACATATACACGATTGTACAGAAACAATCTCAGACAATACACATCACAATATTAAACAGAGTTATGCATGGGTGATAGAATTACAAGTGAGATTTTTTATTGTGTCTGGGTTTTCCTAATCCAAATAATACAAGTTAAAGACAGTTTCTGTAGACTTTTATCCCCCTCCTGTGTTCTGGCTAGATTCCCTGTTGAGAGCTTGTTGAATAAATAATCTTTAGATAAATGAAGGGTACTGCCACGTGAGGAGCACTAGTGGGGCTGCACTCTGGGTTAAATAGGTTTCTGTGGGCTGGCCTAGCCACCCTGTATATCGCAGACAGTAGGAGAAACTGTATTTGGGGTTCCAAATAACATTCTTTGGAATAAAAAGTATTGTAGGATAGAAACTTCTCGTTCTGCTCTAGTCACTCTGTCCCTTTGGCAATCACTTGCTCTTTGGGCCCATTATGAGTCTCTGAATAAACAAGAGACAATCTGTGTTCATACTTTGAAGGGCAAGTTTAATTTAGACAATCTGCAAATTTGAGAAAAAGATTCCATCAACTCCCTCTGAGCTCTTTTTTTCCCTCCCGTGGGCTAAAGCTCTTCCCGTCTTTCCACAGCCGCGGCTGGGCTCAAACCTGCGTGCGTAGAGCTCTCTTGGCACAATTCTGCGGCAGCATCCAGCAGAACTTGGGCGATTGTAAGCCCTCGAGAGCTCCTTTAAGAATCCCATCTCTGGTTTCCCGGGTGATGTAGACATCTGTACTCATGTGGGAACAATACACAACTTTGTTACCAAAAGTGCAAGCTACTGGAGTTCTGCACAGGAAGGAAGAAAACCAGAACCTCCACAGCATTTAGATCAAGCTTCTGGGGAAAAAACGTGGGGAACTAAACAGGGAATATGCCATATTGCACCGAAATATGAAAATCTAATGTCCATAGGGACAGTGTAATCAAAGCCCGAGGAACGAGGAAACCTCTTTCTTCTCTCCTCAGTCTGGAAATAAACCTCTAGTGGAAAACTACAGGTCCCTTTTAGCTACTGGTGTTAAAAAAAATTTTTTTTTAATTGTTATTACAAGTAGTCCTTGCTTTGCACAGAAGTGCAGGAACATTAAATGGCTGTGCAAGCTGAAACCGTTCATAGTGATTTTAGTAATAAAGGGAAAGATGTATGATTGTTCTGTGACCGTTAGAAATTGTTGTCAAAACATTAAAAACTCTCTTACTGTTGGTTTTAAGTATTTAGGGAAATGTTTTTAAGTAGTAAAATCAATATTTATTTATACATTGCTACTTAGAATATTAGAAACATTAATAATTTGTGTGTGTCACTTTTTGTAAAAAACTTATCAAGGGTAGTTTGAACAGTGATTGCCTTTCTGTCGTCATCTAACTTACAATAGGAACTGAGCATCCTTCCACCCTTGGCCAACTGTCATACTTCTAAGTTTGGATCAGTTTCCAACTTTTCATCCTTTGCCCTTTCCATGTTGTGAAATATCTCCAACATAAGTTTTTGCCAGCGTCGCTTTCTCTGGGGCATCGTCATCCGTTTCCTCACAACCATTTTCTTTGTAAATGTCAATGGCTTCACCTTCTCTGTGGTCTCTGGCTGCGTATCTGGAGCCTCTCCAGTGGGGGCGGCGTCAGCATTCCCACAGTCAGCTCTGACTCCATTTGAGTTCCATTCAAAATCCCTCCCAGTGTTACCACTTTTGGTTTCTTTCCTGCCCTTCCATTTTTGTTGCCCAAGTCCCTCTTCCATTACCCACTTTTGTAATAAGTCACCTGGATTTAAAACTGGGAGACAAGAAGTCAACCCAAGCGCGTGCTTTCCTATGTGTGAACTGAATGGGGATAGGCAGTGACCAATCACAGAGAGACTGTAAAAGGAGTGATGTGACTGGTCACTGATCGTGAACCGCATCTGTTATCCACCTGGTGATTTGTGGACTGAATTGCTAGCGCGAGGTTTGTACTGCATGCAATTGCTCACAGTTCTTATAACGTGGTACCTGGAATTTGAACTGTGTTGGTGCGGCATTGCTGTTATTTAACTAAGCTGTGGTAACTAGAATCCTTGCAAAGTGAGGGTGGCTGGTACTGGATCAGAATTACGTCCTCAAAGCTTAGATGAGAGAAGACAAAAGTTCAGTGGGGAAAACCAGAGCTGCTTTTGAGCTTCTGGTGGCACAACTATTCTGAACTATTTTGTTTGTAGTTGTGAGTTGAGCAACAAACCGTTCTGATGGCAGCACAATGCAAAAGACTCAGTTGCATGAATAAAGCTGATTCCCATATGGGGTATACCTGATGTGGACCAAAACTGACCCTCAGAGGGAGCCTACGGGCAGGTTTGTAGGGATAAAAAAGAGTTGTTTGTCTCTGGGTAATCAGAAGGAAAGAAAGAAAGTAGTTGGAAAAAATGGAAGGGCTCTGAATCTCATAAGAAAAGTCAAGGTTCTCTGATTTCAACAAGCCAAGAATTTTCTACAAATTTTCTCATTATTTAAGCTAATTCCATTAAAATTCTCTTTCACAGTTTATCTTTCCTTCGTGACACAGTGAATTCTTTTTCCAGGGTCTAAATATCGTGCCAAAATAGAACACATTTTTGAAAAATTAAATGGATAACATAATATCTATATGACTAAAGTAAAATTTGAAAAAAGGAAAATTTCTAACAAATAAGGCAAAGATTGTATAGTGAGCATGAAGACTTGTTAAAGGTAAGTGGGTTGTGCTCATTAAATCCATTAACAAAAACATTTCTTATTATTTTAAAGCATGAAAGAATTTGTCAAAATAGCTTTTAGGAAAATAACAAGAATTCTCAAGAATATTAAAGTAGAGTCAAGGGATCAGTTCCATGTTTTAACACATTTTGTGAATCAATTTTGGAGATGATAAAAGACACGAATTCCACGCAGCATAGAATTATTTGCAGCTTCATGAAAGATAGGTAATGTGTGAACTTAATATTAGGAGAGATGATTATAGAAAAACCTGTACATATAGGAGCAATAAGTACAGTGATTATGAGAACAGGGAGGAATAAATTGGATTTCATCTTCGGCTTTTTCTCTTTCCCAATGGTATTATGTTAGTAAATAAACAGAATGTGGCTCAGCATCTGAGGTTTGCTAGGATAATTGATAGAGTATCTTGTGAATTGGACTTATTTCCCACATTGGGTTGAGCAGGCTTGAAGAAGAGCATTTGGGAATATTGCAATCTGGCTGACAAACCAAACCCTGATGATAAATGTGAGTCGGTCCAGTTGGAGGTAGGAAGGAGCTGGTGGGGTGCCTCAGCAGTCGCCATTAGATATGATCATAATTAGCATTTTTATTAAGGAATCTGAAGAAGGAGTCAACATCAAGTGAAGGGAACAGCTGAAAAATGAGCTAGGAGCATTAGTTTATAGCAGTGGGGAGTGTAATAAAATATAGGTAGGGAGAAACTGAAGAACTCTAGTGAGAACAAGGAAAGAAAAGAAAAACAAAATAGAAATCTAGTTCAGTAAAATGATGAATCATTTCCACAAGGATTTTCATCTGAAACTCAATTATAAAGTGCTCTGAAATTGCATAATAATAACTGAAGGTGGCTGCATAGACAATAAACTTGGGCATTATAAGTTGTGATCAGAATTTTGTCATCCTCAATAAATTATTCTGCCTGCCTACACCCGTATCTCATCCAAAGCAAGAAAATACTGGAACGAAATGCCTGGATTGGAGCCTCTGTGGCCCGAATATCATATGTATTGTCACACACATACAAATGGGCTTTGACCACAAAGCCCATAAATCTTCCCATCGATTATGAGGTAATATTGGATTCCCCTTTTCTAATCACAGTTGTAGTACATAACTGTGGATGCATCCTCAGTGCAAACGGAGAACATGATGTCATGAGTACTCGCTCAGGTTAAGCCCTTAAAAGGTTTTTACCATTGGGAGCAGCAAGGGTGCTGCATGGCTAAAACAGGAAAATTCCTCAGGTTCTTTGCTTCTTTCTCTCCTCCTCATTTGTCCCTCTGTTGTAGTTTTAACCTCATACATCTGGATATCCAACAAACATATAAGATGCTGGCCATTTTTAATCTCCAAACTCTCTTTTGCATTAAATTGTTCAATTCTTTGATTAATTAAGGGAGAACCCTTCAATGATAAATGGATTTCAGTGCCTATTTTAAGACCATAGATCTTTCTTTCAGTCTGAGGGGTTTCCTAGGCTTTTGGTGGCCAAGCAAGAACCAGCTGGTGATAGCTGTTATTTAATACTGAATACAAAAATCCAAAAAGCTTTCTAGAGTTTAATGTTTATACAATTGCTCCTATGTTCATTTGGAAGATTGAATGGATAGATAACTTTTTAAATTGAACAGCAAAGCTGATGTAGCCAATCAGAACCAAATTGGAACCCACAAATCCACTTGAGAAGGCTTCCCTGGATCACTGCCCCCTAGGAAAAAAGATCAGCATTATTAGCAAACTGAATAGAAATTAGGGGGAATATTTTTCATAATTTCATCTTTATTTATTTCATCTTTATGGAAAAAAATTTTCTTCAAATTTTAGTTTTTTGCCTTTGTACTTTTAAGTCAATCAAAATTTCAGTTATGAGAACAATTATGTCTATTTTGCCCTAACAGCTCAGGCATTGAAATCCACTCAAATCCATTCTGTTCTAAAGTAAAACTTGTTCTATTTTTTACCACAGAATGTAAGTCCTCTCAGCAACCTGACAAATTCTTTTATTGTCTCATTATTGCCTTTAAACAAAGGGGGCCCATTGTCTTTTCTTGAATAAAACTTAGCATTTTATGAGTGAAATGGTTTGAAAAGGAAACCTCTAACTCTAAAATTTTTTTTATTTACGTCTCTACTGGAATTAAAAAACAAAATTAAAGCAAAAATGTAAAAACAAAATCCAAAAGTAACCAATCAAAACAGCCAACACAACCACCAGCAAAAACAGTAAGAAAACATCAGGAATTTTAAGCTAAGGGCACATTCAAATCAAGGGAGAAAATTTAATGCTAAACCACCAAAACAAAACTAAAATTCTTTATCACTTCTTTATAATGCTTCTTTGTAAATTGCAACTAGCAGTTATAGATATCATATCTATATATCTATATATAATATAGATATTATATGTGGAAATAGAATAGGTCATTTATTCTTATAACCTAAGGGGAGTGTGTAGTATCGTTGTTCCTACCTTGCAGACGAGAAGGAGAGGCACAGAGAGGTTCAGAACTTGCCCAGAGACACAGAGCCCGAGAGGAAAGTTTTGAAGAATTTAGACTCCACCGGCTGTGCCCCACACAGCGAGCGCCCTCTCTTCCGCATTTTGATACCTCACTCATATTTTGAGTGAGATTGAGCCACACAAAAGGCCCAGTGGAAATGCAGAGGCGGACTCCTCACCGCTCAGTGAGGCGAGCAGTTCCTTCTGTTTTCCATCTTCTGGTCTCGATGTAATCCCCCCCAGTGCTGGATAAGCATTTATGTTGCGGTGCCTGGCTCTGCAGGGTAGGTCAACCGATAGGGATTTGCTCACTGGGCAGATTTATGGTAAAACATGATCGATGGAATCTTTCTCTCTGCTGGAGGGAAGAAGCTAACTCATTGTGGACCTAATTCCATCTGCAGAATCTCTCGACCGCATAAAGTAACCTAATCATGGGAATGCTGTCCCGTTGTATCCACAGCCCTGCCCTTCATGAGGGAGGGGGTTATACAGCCTGTGTGACAGGAGGCGGGAATCTTGGGGGCCGTCTTAGAATTCCACAGTCTCACGGAGCAGAGAAGCTTCTGTGAAATGTTTATTGCCTCATATACAATAGAGAACATTATGTCATCTGTGCGCCGGCAAGGTTGAACTTGACCCAAACCCCGGGATGCTGGAAAACAGCTGTGGTTAAGAAATCCTCTCACTCTTTTGTGTTCCAGTAAACAGCTGATTGCAAACAACCACCTTCCCCATGTGACTGAGATAAGACTCTCAAGGAACCTCCCTGGTTATTCCAAATTCTCATTCTTTGCCTCAAAAATGATCAGCTAACCTGTTTTGTCCCCACTAATCATTTGGAGCCAAGTGCCCATTAATCTGACTTGATCAAACTTTAGTTAAGCTTCTCTCCTTCCTCCAGACTCCTGAACGTTGGCCCACCCTCAGCCTGAATCAGCAGACACCCCCTCCTCAGAATAGGCTGAGTTCAGGGTCAAAAACTGATCTGTGGGATCACACCACCTCCGCCTCCTCCTCACCTTGGTATCATGCCCTACATCGGGCTCTCTCCAGCCTTGTTTAATCCTGCAATGAAAGAAAAGCCCCCTCTGCCGCTTTGAGCCACTTCGTAGATCTTACAGGTAGAACAGCCTTTCTATTGCAATAGACCCTCTTCCCCTCTTGCAATAATCCTTTAAAATAGCTCTCCTTACCTAAGTCCCGATTTGTGGGGTTTTTTTCCTTTACTTCTTTTTTTGGTTTGTTTTTTTTGATACACCTGTGCTCTTGAAGGCGATATTCTATTCAACTAAGGTGAGTAATTTTTTTAAACCATTGCTCCAAAAGCAGGACCATTATTCTTACGTCTCAGGCTGCTGTGCACCGACACAATGACCAAGTGAGTCACCTGGAAATCTCTGCACAGTCATAGTTCCTTTCCTTGGACAGTTAATTAAAATCACCCCTTTCAGACTCCAGTGAATTTAATCTAGTTAGCTTAAATTAACACCAAACTAAAATTAAAGTAAGAATTTTAAGGACGAAAACTGCAAGGAAAGGTCACGGCGGTTTTAAATTTACGAGATTGCCATAGATGTTGGCAGTGTGGCAAAACTATTTTTCTTTGGAGACTAGGTCAGGGTAAAAGGTATCCTAATCCTTTGATTTGGTTGTGCCCTGGGATCCATATGAAATGAAGCAAAACTCACCAAATCTGTGGTCTCCAAATGAGGTCTAGTCTCCAGGGAGTATCAGTCATACTACATTTTCACTTGGGACTTTTTCAATTTCTGATGAGGACAATTTGAAATTTTAAGTGATTTTTAATATTTTTCTCTTCATAAGCCAAAGCATTTTCTCTTTCCCTATAGTAACTGGTCATTATTACTTTATTTAATGATCAGCTCTACTGTAAGACACAAATGGAAGATGCCACAGTTAAAATTATAAGAGGACTAACTTATTCTTTGATGTTAGGTAGGTTCAGGTTTTCAAAAACTTGAATTAGTAAAACTGTTTGGATTATTGAGGGAATATAGACCTTACGTTTCAAGGTCTAAACATTCTGTTCAAATTTTAAAAGCTCCATTTCTACCCAGGAGAGTCCACTTACCAGATTAGAGATTTTAACGAGCAAAACAGAACTCAGAGCTTAGAATTTATGGAGTCAGGCAAATTTTAAAATCTCTGCTGGGCTGAATTCTCAATGATAAACACTGGATTTTTAGATTTGAATAATGTTAATTACTATACAACATCTATATTCTGGTTTAAAGGGGGAAAAGAAAGAAAAACAAATCAACTTAATGTATGTGTGATTTAAGACCTGGTGTATTTCTCTAGCCACTAACAAAGCAGAAAATCTGCTTGATGTAACATGTCTCCTATCGCATGTTAGCAGAAGTATAGTGCTAATTTGGTAGAGGATATAAGACGTCTGACTTAAGGGCAATTAAATGGATCCATGTCAAGTCATATTATTATAATCTTCATTTATTTCTTCTTTCCTAGCTCAGAGCTTATGTTTGAGGACACTGAGCAATGCTTAATCATATATGCTGATATGATGGATTAATATGAAATTATTTGGAATTTGGGTTCTTATATATTTGAATACTTCTACAATTCTTTGCATCTCATTAAATCTGTAAAATCAGATAAAAATCTTACATATTAAAATGTGAAAATAGGGGCATAGTAGGATTTTTGGCACACTAGGACAAAAAAGGAATAGCAGAATTTGTTCCTAAAATGTAATACTTCGGGTACAGTTTCAGAAGAAACCATAAAAGGAATCAAGCTTGTCTAAATATTTCAAATATTATAATATCAATATTATCTTTTAATCTTAAACCTATGGATAAATTACCATTATCCAGCACAGTGTCAAGATAATGTCTACACCATCATCACTTAGAGTCAGGACACAGCCAGTTCCACTGCCAATTCATATGGCCTGATCTTAGCTGGACTCACAGTGCATTCAGGAACCCATCCTTCACCTTTAAATGATCACTGGACACGTTACTCATGGCATCTTGGTACTTTTCTGCCATCCTCCAATACCAACCCCATTCTTACCTTCACTCTTTGTGGATGATTACCTATCGAGACTGAGATCTACTAAATAAGTTATTTTAGAATTTTCTTTTCCATCTGAAAATTTCTGCTTTTTTCATCATATTCTTCACTTCCACCTCAGAATAAGAAGTGGATATTTTATTCCCTCTCACTCCCTCAGGTAGCTTGTGCATTTATTAAATGCTATTCTGCTGGCTCCTCTCCATCTGCCTACGGATATTTTCAAGCCATTAATTTTCTTACTTTTTCCTTCAAGGTCAATATTTTCCTTTAACACCAATTTTTTTCTAAGTTTATATATGCCCATTTGCTTACTACTTACACAAAACTCTGTCATCTGCAGTCTTGCTATTTTCCAACCATTATGACTCTCAACATCTCTACTGATTGCCTGGTTATCGAAGCCTTGAGAAAGAAAAACAAGAGTAGCCCCTGATATCCAAAACGGTCACAGCGGGGCTCACTTATTACAGGCTGGTCTGACTCTCACAGCTGGGCTATGTGGTTCTCTTGGACATAAACCGTCTCAGAGAACATCAGCCTCAGACAAAGTCACTCTACGACCATGAGAAGTGGGACACAAACAAGGTCACCGTGTAACCTACAAAATACCAAACATGCCCCTCTTTCAACTAATACGAGTGACTACTACTTCCTTACCAGCCACAGCTTTATGCTCACTCCCTAGTTGGCCATCTTTATACAGAAGATTTATTGAGATACCCAATCATGGGGTGTGTGTGTGTGTGTGTGTGTGTGTGTATGTGTGTGTGTGTGTGTATGATCTGGACCCAGTCAGAGTAACCCAATGTCAATGTCATGGTTCCTTTCCATGTGGAGAAAACTCCTTGGTAGTGAGAAAGAAGAAGGAAGCCAATAAGCAGAAAAGTAGTGTTAGAAATGGAGCAGTGTCCTGAGGTCTCCACTGGGATTCGCTGGTCTCAAGTGTTCCCAAGGCCTTACGAATCTCTCCCTTTGTTGGAGTTTGGCTGTTCAGCTGTTCTTCAGATTCTGAGAATTCATGTGTTTATCTTATTTTCTTAGCTCCAGTTTCTGACACCTGAGTTTCTGACACATGGAAACTAAACATTCCAAACTAATGCACTTATTCACATTCTTCTGCCAGTCTCCATCCCAGTCTTTTGGGGCCAGACTGTTAAAAAGAAGATAAAACCGTGCTTCTGGCTAGAGAATTGTAGAGGGGAGATGCACTTAAGACAGACCCTGCTGACCTTGATCAAGATGTGTAGTTTTGGTAAACACCCATTGTTATGTGTAGTTAAGGCCATCCTAGTCATGAAGGACAGCATTGGCTTCTTGAATTACTTATTCAAGAAGCATTTATTGAGCACTGCCCTATGCCATGGGCTATTCTAGGTGGTAGAGATACAGTCATAAACAGAACACAAAAGTCCCTGTCCTAAGGGAGCTTATGTTCTCCAGTGGGCAGCAATATGTTGAGGATCCAAGATATGGCTGGTCTTCATGCTTGCAAATGGTGCTTATGAAAATGAACACCATCTCTCTAGGTGTACAGGGAAGTTGCATTGCCCACAACGGAAGTGCAGAAGCAGGCCTCACTCAGAAAATTATACAGTGGAAGCAAGATCCTTTGGGTATGTTCTTGTACCTGAATATCTGTTTTGCAGATATACTGAGGCCTGGTCATGTGGGGTGAGGTCAACAGCCTTCTTTCTTGTATTTATTAGGGAAATATATAATTTATTTTCCGAACTAGGAAAGCTTGGAGAGTGAAAGGCAGCACTAGTAATAATTATACTAGGACAACAAGCGTAATGTCAGCCCCTGTGCCTGACTGCCACACCCACGTTCTCCAGATCCCTCAGCCTTGTCTGCTTACTTGGCTGGTCGGCAGCCATCCTGCAGGGATGGTCTGAGTCCTTAAACAGCCATCCTGTGCCACCTAGCAAGACCCTTGAGCTTCAGAAAAAGCTACTTGACTCGGAATACAAAGGAGACTCCAATTTAACTTCCCCAGTTTGTAGAGCTAGACAAAACTGTCAGTGGGGAACCCTTGATATTTTAATAGTCTTGGCCCCAGTTCCACAAGGAAAGAGATGTTCTCACCAGGAAAAAGACAATCTTTTCTGCTTTATCAGCTTCGAAGAAGGCTTAAGGACGTGTTTGAATTTTTTGGTCCTTGGGGTCTGTAAATTAAGAGTGAATTATGCAAGACCTCCCAACAGCACCCCCGCTGGATAATTGAGGACATTGCGAAATTCCCTAGGCTGCTAGCACATACGAGTGGGCAAGATGATATAAAGGCCTTTCAATTTCTAATCTTCATGATAAAATATGTAATGCTTCATAAAAGTGACACTTTTATTAGCCCAGGTAATAAAACATGGAATTGTTTTGCTTGACAAAGTTGGTGTGGTAGATAATGGCTCTGGATTGTTATTATTTATTATTATTTAACCTTGATTGCACTTCAATAGTATTGCTATTGAATAAGACACAATCTGTGTGCTTTAAGAAATATATATTATGTGACTCAAAACTCATCTATACATATGTGAAAATTTGGGGGCCTGGCAGGGTGAGGGAGATTTAGGGAGAAGCTTACCTTATCTGGGGTAGCCGTTCAGCAATTACCAACTTTATTTCGTTTGATGAATTAACCTACATTTCTTTTTGGCCCCACTTGATCAGGCCTCTTTCTGGCCACTGCCCCTTCCCATTGGCCTTCAGACAGTTCCTAGAATGGCCTGGAAGACCATATTTGTCAAGTCCCAGTACCTTGCACAGCTCGTGGCACAGTGGTTATCTGTTGAATAAAGGAATACAATTTTTAATAATTTATGTGGATTGATAACATACAGGATGTTGACAACATTGAAACACAGAAGTTGCCAAAATATGATCTATACTCTTGGGAATTATTTGACCACACTGTTTTCCTGTGCACATATAATTTCAGTTAACATATTTTCTTTTCTACTTTAGAGATTAAGCATCTCTGTGATTTAATTGAGGTATATCTAGCAAACATTCCTAAAGCATCAACCCCAATTTAAGTTTATTTCTTTTGAATTGAAGGGCTTTCTTCAAGAGTCCCCTATTAAAATGCAAATAAACTCTTGGCCGTTTCTAATCCCCGTGGCTGAGACTGACTCCCAGGGGATCCTGAGACTAGGTGGGAAGGCATCCCCCACACCATTTGCCTCCAGTTCGCCCCACAATGGCCCACAGTAACATTTTCACATAGGTTCCCAAACACTTGAAACCCTGCAGCTTTGTGGAGAAAGACTCCACATTAACCAATATTTAACGTGTTCAATATTATAGAACTTGCAAAAGAGCAACCCTAGGCATTATTTTTTCTTTTATGAGTCCACAGCTCTTTTTGGGATAACAGCCATGGATCAAGGGGAGGGGATTTATCTCTTATTTCAAAAGAAGATAATCATCATCAGTTTCTTGAAAAATTATAAGCAGCAGTATCAGTGCTGCACTGGAGTTTTGTTATTAGTTTTTTTTTTATGTTTAACTTCCTTGAAAACCTTATTTCAGTAGTGAAAATGAGGTTTTGATAGATGGGGCGAGGAGTTGTTTTAGCCTTTGAAAAATGTGTTTACTCCTCGGGCACTCAAATGTCTCATGACAGCATTGATAATCTGGAGACAGTTGGGAGCGCTCCAGGTATGTTTCCGGTTATGAAGGACAGAAGGCGGCATCTGTGAAGGCCCGGTTTTCCTGTCTGCTGTGGAAGCACAGTTGCTACTTAAATCGATAATTCAATTGCCTTACTTAGTCAGGAAGGTGCTGTTGGGGTGTGGGAGTCTCCTCCAGCTTACAGCGGATGCTCTGCAAAGCCAAACTATTTCAAATATGTACTGTTGATTCAATGGAAGTATTAAAACGAAGATGAAATGTTCAACCAACAGGTCACAAAAGCATTGCAAAGCACCAAGTAGATGATGGTTTATAAAGTGTTTAGAAGATTTTTGACAACATGGAAAATGTACCAATGGTAAGGAGATATAGAAAACTAAAATTATGAATCACTGTTTCCACATAAATTAATTTAGCTAATTAACATCATAAGATCTTGGGCTTGTCATAGATTGACTGGAATGATGGAAGACTCTTTCCACCCGGGATGTTGTCACCACTGCCATTTAGACATTCTCCTGATATTCAGCCTGCCGCTACCACATTTCACAAGCCCACATGTTCATCTTTCATCCAAATGTAATGGATCCAAAATGTGCCACCCGACTAAGAAGCAAAGAATGTCAACCCTGAGCTCAGCCTCTTCTGATGACAAATTTCTTAGCCCCTCTGAAACAAAGATTTTATATTTGAAAAGATGCGGCGCTGCTCTCGACAAGTCGTCTAATATAGTAAATCATATTTCAGATCTGTTTACTAATATAAGATGAAAGATAAAGCAACATGGAAAACAATAATGTGAAATCTAAAATAAAACACTTGTTATGTATCATTCCTTAACAAAATCTCACTATTCTCCTGGCTCTGAATTTATGCATGCCTCACTGCTCTTCAGTCTGTCTTCTTCTATTTATATTACCAGATTGTGGAAAGAGAGATGGCAAGGATATGCAGAGGCCAAGCCCACCCAATTTTATATTCTAAAATACAGATTAAAAAAATAACTCCCGATGATGTGCAGGAGAAAGGAATTCTGGTTCTAAGACAGAAAACAGTCTTCTGTCGTTTTTCTACCATTTATCTCTTCAGGGATTTCTTAAAATATATAGCAAATATATATTTTTACAATGGAATAGCAAAAATTCAGAAGTAAATGGAAAAACTGAACTGTAAAGATTTTATTTCTACGTACTTTTTTGATCCTGTGAGCTTCTTTAGGGCTGAATTGATTTATTTTTTTTATCCCCAGCACTTAGCAAAGTGACCAGCACATAATAAGTAGGGACTCAAAACTGTTTGAATGAGGGAATACAAAATATGTCAATATGAGAATTAGTGAGAATGACCAGGACTAGGAAAAGCATAGATGACGGGCAAAGGGTCAGGAAGTTCGCAGCCGTTTTCAAGCACACCTTCTCCACGTGGGCCACTGTCACCAGGAAGGTTTTGTCCCCTGCTCTTTCTCCGCCTGTGATTTATCTTCATAGAAAAATAAAGCACATTTGCTTCACTCCTGTTTTTGCCAATTGTCTACTGCCTGGAGGTTCTGGCTCCTGTTCTGGGAGAAAGCATATTCTCCTGTTTTTGTCTTGTTATTTCCCCCAGAAGGTCTGTTCTTCCTTGTACTTCATCACAGTTACCTTGACCTTGATCTGAATGCCGTGGATCCTCATGCGATGACTCAGGAGAGATCATGAACAAAACATTACGGGGCAAATCTCGTTTGCTCAAGAGTTCTCAGTGATCCGTTTCCAGCTAAAGTTCTCCTCCTGGTTTTTTCCATATATTTCATTTTGCTGTGTTAGCAAAGGGTCACATTTTGATTTTTCTTCTTCACTGGAGAACTTTATTGATGAGAGCATCACCTTGCCTTCCTTGAGTCTAATCCTTTTGGCAGCTATTTCCCTAAGGAAAGCCAGGACATTTACTTAAGTGCATTTTGTTCACATTTCAATCTCTCTTTCTTTTTTCTTGCAACTTTATTGTGAGATAATTGGCATACAATAAGCTGCATATATTTAAATTGTGCAATTGGTTAAGGTTTGACATGTGTATACCCAGGTGGGACCATCACCATAATCAAGAGAATTAACATATCTGTCACTGTGACATTGTTTTTTGATCTCCAGGCCCCACTGTCACATTGTTTTTTAGATCTCCAGGCCCATTCTCTTCAGGATCCTGGACCATTTCTGAAACAAGAGAGGTAAAGAAGTGCACTGTGTTTTTTTAGTTATTTTCTCTGTCCCGTTTCATCCCTGGGGTGTTATTATAACTTACAAAAGGAATATTATTTTTACAGTTTAAGATCATTTTATTACTTCTTCTATACAACACTGCTGGTGATTGCTTTTGTTTCTTCTTCTGGCAGAGACAACTAGCTGTCCCCCAATATCCACCCCTCTACTTTTCCTTCGTAATAGCTACCCTGAGTTTTTGCGGGACAGACATATCTCCTCTCAACTAACAGCCACACTTCCCAGCCTCCCTTGTAGTCAGTGTGAGCAGGGCTGTCCAGTGGGATGTGAGCAGAAGCAATGAGTGCATCCCAGCTGTTCTCTGGAAGGGAAGCAGCCTGTGTGCCTTTCCTTTCAGCCTGCTGACTGGCGAGAATGCATCTTAGACCACGAGATGGAAACTACATGTTGAAGATGGCAACACAAACAGCAGAATGTACTACATCAGCCCCGAACTTTTATAGCATACTGTTACGTGAGAGAAAAATGACTTTCTATCTTCTTTAAGATGTTGCTTGGATTTTTTTTTTTTTTAGTTACTGCATCCAAACTTATATTCTAGCTAGTACACTTCTATTTTATAAACAGGGAAAACTTGAACACAGAGTGAACACTGTGCTTTTTGCCATCTTATTGCAATAATTATCTGCTTCTAAAATAAACTCAAGGATAAAGAGTAGACTATTTGAAATCATTTCTAATGAGTGTCATGGAATCTCAGACATTTATTGAGGAAAATAAATTTAGCAAGATTGGCAACCTGAAATACTTACATAGCTGTTGCTTTTCAGACTTAAATGTAGTTCCATAAAAGTCTGCTCTGACACATAGTCCTTTGGACAAATACTTGACTAGATATACCAGCCTCATTTATTATATCCAGGACATTAACATTCGCCTTATTTCTCTAGGCCATTCCTGTTTTACCTTCATTATAGTGGCAGTTAGAAACTTCTCTAGAGTGATAACAAGACTTGATTTGATATCATCAAGTAAATAGCACTGGCATGATGCTTTTTCAGTGCTCTGCCAGGAAGGACCGAGTGTTAAATATGTCATCATTTTATACTTTTTATTTGCAGAAAGTCTAATTTGACATTATCTCGGTGCCACAGCTGCACTGATTTTTCTCACTGCTCTCACACCCCTCAACATTTGGAGCTCCTTTATTATAACGGTAGACATTATGTAATGAAGGTGGTTCTGAAAGCCGGTAACATAACAGGCGTTCACCACTGCCGAATTGAAATATCAGGCCCAGCAGATGAACAGGTTGCCTAGCAACTGAGACTGCAAGCTCCAGCCATTGCTCATGCCCACTGAGACTGACAAGGGAGCCATCACAGGCTGCCTGTACCTTCCTATTTAGCAATTCTGACAGTGAGACCAAAGCCCCCAAAGGGGGGGTGATTAAATATTAACATTGAAAGAGAGAATATATATATATATTTTATATATTTATATGTATATAAAATATACTATATACAATATAGTTAGAAACTTTTCTTAGAGAAATCCCTATATTAAGTGCGTGTGCGAAAGAGAGAAAGATAGAGAGCCTAGAGAATGGAGGAAGTAGAAAAATTAGGGTTTGAAAAAGAACAAGGTAGAAAATGGACCCATTGCGGGCCTTGGCTGTCCATTTTTATATTGAAGTGCAGTTTATTTTGGCCGAGAGGCATGTCTAATATATGCATGACTAGGCATGTCCGAGAAAATGTATCTTAGAATATCACAGCCATGAAACGACTTTTGCATATCTGAGCAGGTACAGCTCTGTGTTTCCGTCCACCGTCTTCTATGCAATCATAGGTGTCACGTGTTGTACCCACATCGCCCAGCAGCACCAGCGGTCTGATCAGCAGTGCAAGTTTTCATCCATGGGGAATGAGATTTTACTTTTTGTTATGGTCAAATAATTGACTCCTATGAAGTATCCCTTTTCTACACTGTTTCATGAACAGGATTTATCTTCTGGAGTTTGTGAAATATGTAAACATGAAGCGCCATTAAAAATGTATCTCTTTAAAATAAATTCAGGGTCCGATTGTGCAGGGCAATCCTTTTGTGAAATGCTCAAGCAAGGAATTGAAACCTCTTTTGTTTTAAGGGAAAAGAAAGAATTGATTTTAAGATCCCTCATATTTTGGAGGAAAATAATTCATTATAACCTCGGTCTCATTTCAAATAAAACTAAATTCATGTTTTGCTATAAATTTCATTTAGAAATTAACATTTTTATTCTCATGGATATAAAGCACATGCCTCAGCTAGCATATTTTAAAAAAACATATACCTCTGATCAGCCGCTCCGCTAGGAGGAATTATCTCAGAATAGGCTCCCGATATATGGAAGCATGAAGGTTCGAGGCGTCTCAATGTGTTATTGATTATAAGGGCAAAAGCCTGGTAACTTAAGTGTCCAGTAATAGGGTACAGGTGACATATATGATTGTATAGCCATAAAATTGAATACCAGGGAACCATTATAAATAATGATATGGATGTATATTTTTGCAGGAAATATATCCAAGATATATTGTTAAGTAGCCAGAATTTGAAGAAGAAATATAAAGAAAAACCCAGAATACATAAATACTTATGTGTGAATACAAGCTTTTATAGCAGTTACTTTGGGAGAAAATGTTTAGGGTACCCTGGGTGGTGGGGTAGGAAGGGGTATTTTGCTGTTTGCCATACTCTGCCATTTTAAAAAAATCACAAACATATATTATTTTTATAATAAAAAATGGTATAACACATGTTGCTTAGTAACAATACTATGAAATATATTATTTCATTTCTGTTTTGTGCAGATATATGAAAACTGAAAAAAAAATTCATATCATTTTAGCACAGCATCTTTAGAATCAACTCATCTTCAATAATCCTTTTAGGGAAAAGATGATAGATGGCATCCCTAGGTCTTCCTTGGGTCTTATGGATGTTTCCAGGGTCTTAAGTAAATTAACTCATGAACTTTCTGAATCACAGGCAATTACCTTTTGAAGTCTTAAGAAGAGTTAGGGGATTAGGAAGGAGCAAATGTAATACTGATCTCTTTCTTTCTTTGGAGCCCCAAAGCCAATAATACAATTATCTTCTATTAAGTCTATTTCATCCTCCAGTAAAATGATGAAGCAAATGTTAATGAAGTGGAGCTATAGGCCTTGTTTCATCTCTTATGCAAAGAGTTTTTATGCAAGAATCTGTAGAATAAATATTCTACTTGGGAGGAAAGTGTGTCTGCCTTGGTTGATGTCTTCCGTCTGAGCACTCCAATGGAAACAGAGCTCACGTGTTTATTAGAGAAAAGTGATGACTGAGTTTCTGTCACTGGAAAGCTGATGCTTTAAGAGAATAGACTGACTGTGTGGTGGTTTCCCAAACTTGGTCTAAAATAAGACGGTTCAAATACAATCAGTTTGGGTTTTTAATGACAGCAAGAGGGTCTGGCTTCCAGTTACCAAAAGTTTTCTGAAAGGAAGGTTAAAATATGGAGACCCTTAAAGTAAATATGGTAGACACTATGTGGAAGGGCTGAAGGAGAAACGTGTAGTTACTTAAGAGCCTGCACATTAACAATGCTGAATAATGTCGCCTTTGAGAAATGGACTCGCTTCAGCCGTCTGGTTTTCTACTCAAATGACCTGTTTTGTTTTGTTCTAGGTTTTTGCCTCAGCCATCCCAGATTTGATATTTCCAGATATTCCTCCCTAAGGCAAACCGTCTTACCACATCGCCTACCCAGAGTAACACTGAGTGCCTCCAGCCGGGAAGTTTATCCTCAGCTCTGGCCTCAGAGGAGTCCTTACTCACCGGGGCTCATCCCTTCCTCTCTCCCCTCGCCCTGTGGCTGAGCAGTGCAGCTCATCTTAATAATGTCATCAGAAGATGGAGGAGGATATCCCGTTTGAACATGGTTTGTTTCATTTCTGTGTTTAATATTAAGAAGTTGGACTTTAGTGGAGTAGCGACCTAAGGCACTTTGGACTGGCCTGGACTAAACCACGGAGGCTGGGGTCCCACTGTTATTGTTCTTGGCTTTCACCTCACATTCCCGAAAACACAGGTTTTGAAGCCAGACAGATTTGGGCTGAAACCTTGACCTTGTGACTGATTGGTTAACCTCTGAGTTTCCTCAGATTCCACATCATTAATATGGGAATTCTAATAACAATATTGTTGGATGCTGTGGGAATTAAATGAGATTAAACTTGGTAATCTGTCTCAGCATTGTGATTGGTGGGCATCAGGCAACTGGATCTTCTCCTCTTCCCTTGAGAAAAATAAGTATTTTTTTTTTTTTCCAAAAGGAAGGAAAGCAAGCTAAGCAAAACTGTTTTGTAGTATTTAACTATTTATGAAATATCTTGCAATGTTTATAATGGGCAGTGAGGGTGGCTCCCTGTGACCAGTTCCGTAAATAGCCCCTTTTGGCTCCACCTCTGAGCAATTCTCGCCTTCTCCTCCAGTCTGGGCTTGAAGCCTCCTGCCTCCACTCCCCTGAGCACGCACCACCTCCTTCTCCTCTCTGCTGTGTTTGCATCATTTGCCTTCCCAGGATGACCATCTCCTTCTTTATCACCCTGTCGAACTTATTCATTCTTGAAGGTCTAGGTCAGGCTCCCCTCTTCCGTGAAGCCTTCTTTGATGACTACGGCTCCTGTCGTCTCCCTCTTGTGCTCCTGTGGAGGAAGAGAGCAGGGCTGAGCTTTCCTCCTCGCTCGGGTTCGCTTCCCACAGAGCTGCTGCATCTGCTGGGCACCACCTCCTCCCTTCAGCCACACAGAGACCTCTGTGCCCAGAAACCGCCAGGCCCCATGCTATAATTCCGTGTCTTTGCCCTGCTATCTGGTCCACCTGAAAACCTCGTTCCTTAAGGTGTCAACAACAACTTCTCTGTGAGTGCTCTCTGACTCTCCCAGCAGAGGCCTCCTGTGTTCTCACTGCCTCTGATACCTGGTTCACGGCTCTGCTGCAGCACTTGCCTCGTTGTCATGTGACCCTCTGACTACACATCCGGCTCCTAGACCAGAATGGAAGCCGTTCGTGGGCAGGGGCTATGTCTCACTCTTCTTTTCACCCTTCGGGCTTGGAACTTGGAATGTGTTCCATAAGAATGGAATAAATGGATTTGTCAGGATTCACTAATTGTGTTATGTTCTCAACCCATCTCTCTGAAAGATCCTTGAGTCCCAGACTTTCCAAACTGCCATAGTACCAGCACAT
Organism: Diceros bicornis minor; assembly: GCF_020826845.1. NCBI lineage: Eukaryota > Metazoa > Chordata > Mammalia > Perissodactyla > Rhinocerotidae > Diceros > Diceros bicornis. The sequence continues at coordinate 3,087,511 of NC_080753.1, forward strand.
GATGCCACACAGTGGGTGTGCAATAAACACAATTACTGCCATCTGGTGCTGGGTGCACTTAGAAGGGAATCAATGATTACCTGTTATTCTCCATTCAAGGTGCCCTGACAGGAGCCTCTAGAGGGGACATTTGTCTTTGATAACAATATCCCTTATGCCTTGGCCCACCGGGGCTAGCAGCTTCGAGGGGCCTGGCTTTATCAGTTTCTCTGCAATCATGTTTTTCCTTTAATTTGCTAATGGAAAGAAAGAAAGCACTGGACTGTGGTGCCATGTACTTTATTTAATAAGGGGATAAAAATAATGTACTTGAATATAAAAGGGTAAAAGACAATTAGAAATTGCGAACTATTTACCATGTCTTTTTAAGGATTGCACATAATGTATACTTTCCCAAAGTAGTCAAAGTTATTATCTAACTGAAAATCTATGAGAGAGAATAGAAGGACACCCTAACATGTGTTCCTGGGTTTAGGAGTAGATTAGGGCAGTTTTGATATGGGACAGGGCTTACCTCACAAATGAACTCGCATTCCTTTGCAGTAGGCAGTCTGCCCCGTGTAAAATCACAAAGCCGATCGATGTAAATGAGTGAATGAATAAAGTAGTTTCAATATCCCGTACAGCTCTGCGACTGGGCCTGCGAAAATCCCTTAAAGGGATTTTCTTGAGCGTGAAAAGCCCAGTGCTGTGGCAGAGGGCAGGCTCGTACGCCGTCAGCACCTCCTGACCGCTGGGAGCTGTGACCTTCCTTGCAGGCGTGCTTTACTGTAGTAACTGGTCTTCTCCCCACATAGATCTAGAAAGTTTGTTTATAAACGTGGAATGTCATTCTGTCCTGGTTGTTGTTGCAGTGTAACAAACAACCCAAAACTTAGTGGTTGGAAACAATCGCCGTTTAATTTTGCTCAGGTTCCGCGGTCAGTTTAGACAGGGCACAGCAGGGTTGGCGCGTCTCTGCTCCAGGGCGTCTGGAACTTCACTGGGGGGACTCAGAGTCTGGGGAGGACTCGGTGCCTGGCCACTGGCTCCTCTGGAGGCTCTCTCACTCGCCTGTCTGGCTGGTGACTCAGAGACCACAACTAGCAACCAGCGTGCCGACAATGTGACCTCGCCGAGTGGCTTGGCACAACATGGTGGCCTCAGAGTGGCCCAACTGGTGTGGTGACTCAGGGCTCTAAGCACAAGTGTTCTAGAAAACAGATGGGAGCTTACGTTACCTTTTATGACCCTGCCTCAGATGTCACACAGCATCGCCTCCACCATACACTGACACAAGCATGCACGGATTCTCGGAGTGGGGACGTACACTCCACGTCTCAGTTGGAGGACTATCAGAGAGTTTTGTCTTTTAAAATCACCAGATTCTCATTTACAGAAACCCATCAACACATCATGCTGACCATGGAAAGTCTCTGAACATAGAGAAATGAGAAATGTCACCCATAACCAGGCCACTGAAGGCACAATGATTGAGCATTTGCCCTCTGCCCAGCCTTACATAAGAACCTGCCTTGCGTCATCTCTACCTAACTAGAGTATTTGCCAATTAGACTCATGACAAACAAATCTTAGAGTAAAGAAAGTGGACTGGAAGCTGGGGGCTTATTAACCTTCCACCTAATGTGGAGCCCTGTCGACATCCCCCTGCCTGGGATCAGCTGGATGCTCCTGAACACTTCCGCCTTTGAGAACTTACTCATTTGTGAGGATAACTGTTAGATCTGTTCACAACTCTAAATACTATAATTATTTTTCATTATATTAAGTCAAAAGATGCTTCTTTATTTTACTCATTGGCCCTAATTTTTGCCTATTATAGCAATGCAGAATAAATATAATCCCCTTCTATGTGTTTTTTTTAAATGGCTGAAGAAAGCTAATATATTCCTTATGCATTTTTTTTTTTCTATAAGCTAGCTCTCTTCAGAGCTTTAAACTGTCAGTGAAATATTTGAATTTCAGGACCTATATGTTCCTAACTGTCTTCCTCTGAGTGCTTTCTGGTTTGTCCAAAATTCTGTTAAAAATATGGTTCCAAAACTAAACAGTCTACTTTTGGGTTGGTTAGTGAGCAATCAACTACAGCTGAGATTCACCTCCTTTGATCTGGACAATATATTTCTATTAATACAACCCAATACTGCATTTACTATTTCAGTAAATTCACTCATATGCTACAACTGGCTTAACATTACTCGTGCTAGACGGCCTTACAATCGATTGTGAGGCCTGAGAGTCAGAGGCTTGGTTTCACATCTTGGATCCATGATTTCTACCTATATGACCTTAGACTAAATGCTCTGAGCCTCAGTTTCCTCATCTGTAAAATGAGGATGATAATCGTATTGCCGTGAGCCTAAAAAATGCCACTGCATGTGAAGTGCTGAGCACTGAACTTGGAACAGGAGCTATAGTCAAAAATGTTAGCTATTTTATTCAACTAAATCCAAGTCACATAAAGTGCTATGAAGTCAGCCACCTCTCCTCCCACAACACCCGTCCTTGTGCAGTGTGTTGAAGATGAAGTGCACACCTTCAGATGATCCTGTATAATCCATAGTGTTAGCTTGGAAATCAAACCTACTGGTATGCATTTTATTCTTATTCTGCATTTTACTCTCTTAGGCATTTCCCCTGTTTTGTGTCATCTGAGGAGTTGTTTGATGTGCCTTCTCTGTCTTTACCAAAGCCACTGATAGAATATTGAATATGATGGAACGTAGGCCCAAGAACCAAGCACTAGAAATCTTTCTCTCTTCCTCCCTCCCCCTCACGCTACTCTTCACCCTCGAGTGATTCCCCTGGAGTTCTGTCTTACCAGCAACACCCTCACCAAACAGCCGGCCTCTGACCTGCATTGTTCTTTCCCGTTCTGAATCCCCTAGGCTCAAACAGTCCTGGCACACTGCAGGCACTCGAAAAAGAACCAAGCCAGCATTGTGATCAAATTGTTATGCAAACACAAAGGAGACAACTATTCATTTGACCTTCAGAAATCAGGGAAGACTTCTCAGAGGTGGTGATATTTGAGCCAGGCCTGAGAATCACTAGCATTATTACTGGTGTTGGTGGTGTTTATAAAGACAGTAATACAGTAATTCCAGACCCTGAGGGAAAGCTGTGTGCTGTGGCTCTGAGGGGTCAACGTTTGCTATTTACATTTAGAAGACCTGGCTGTGGTGATTAGAGTGTAGGGAGGGTGTGAGTGTGTGTGTCTCCTCTCTGTGAAGGGCAGGAGGGAGGAAGAGGAGGAAGTGAGAGAGAGTGGAGATAAGGCTGGAAAAGTAGAACTCAATTCTTAAGGGCTTTGAAAGCTTTGTTCTAGAGCTGGCCTTCGTCCAGGAAGCAGAATGAAACCATAGAGGGTTTTCTAAAGTATGGCTGTGATATAATTAGATTTTTGCTTTAGAAAGATAACTGCAGGCAGAATGGATATGGGACGGAACTAGGACAGCAGCAGAAGGAAGGAGATAATGGAATTGACTGCTACAAGAGAATTTTGGAGGTGGTGCCAATGAGACTGGGTGACTGATGGAAATAGGGGGTGCTGTGGGTAGAGGGGAATGCTGGGTAACTCTGAGGTGTCTAGCTTTATTAGATGATGGATGAAGATGATGATGTCACTGACTAAGGTAGAGAACAGTGCTGTGAAAGACAAGGTCTTCAGTCCTGTTCCCTTGCCAGTCTGCGACAGCAACATGTAGTGGGCAGATAGAAATGCAGTCAGGACGGGAAGATGTGATGGGATTTCATAGTTACCATCACAGACCTGAATGAGCCTTGGGAAGGCAGCCTTCTGGAAGGAAGCCGTACTATTTATGGGCTTGTTCACTCTTGGCAGCAGAATCTTAACTGCAGTTATCAGAAGGGGTCTACATTATCCAGATGTCTTCATCTATAACAACACCTACCCTGGGTCTTTCTTCAAGATCTTAAGAAGTTAACAAAAGAATGAGTTGAAAACAACAGAGCTCACACTGGGAAATAAGAACTAAATATAGTTAAGTCCAACCCAATCATAGCAAATCTCTAAATAATAAATAGTGGCCCTCAACCACATCCAGGTCTAGGCCATTTTCTTTATGAAACTGGTGAAAATATTCAGTCAGACGTGGTGAAGATAATTATTTCTTTTCCTCCAGGTTCTGCTGGTTCTTTTCTATGTTCCTTGCTGATTTGTCCCATACCAGAAAGCGCTGCCCATAAATTCATCTGTAATTGCTCAAATTTCTGTTTTAGAACAGAGCCATTATTATGGTATTCAGAAGTTCTTTATATCAAATGCTTTATACTAAATATATGCTCTTGGTTATTCCTTAATCCTGGAATTGCTTCTTTTCCTGTAAGACTGGTCTGCTCCCCTCACCTTCCACTTGACTACTTTCTTTTTTTTTTAAATTTTTTGTTTATTGCAGTAACATTGGTTTATAACATTGTAAAAATTTCAGGTGTACATCATTATACTTCTATTTCTGCATAGACTACATAATGTTCACCACCAAAATACTAATTACAACCCATCACCACACACATGTACCGAATTATCCCTTTCACCCTCCTCCCTCCCTCCTCCCCCTCTGGTAACCACCAATCCAATCTCTGTCCCTTTGTGTTTGTTTGTTGTTGTTATTATCTACTACTTAATGAAGGAAATCATACGGTATTTCACCTTCTCCCTCTGACTTATTTCACTTTGCATTATACCCTCAATGTCCATCCATGTTGTCACAAATGGCTGGATTTCATCGTTTCTTATGGCTGAGTAGTATTCCATTGTGTATATATACCACATCTTCTTTATCCATTCGTCCCTTGATGGGCACTGAGGTTGCTTCCAAGTCTTGGCTATTGTGAATAACGCTGCAATGAACACAGGGGTGCATGTATCTTTACGCGTTGGTGTTTTCAAGTTCTTTGGATAAATACCCAACAGTGGAATAGCTGGATCATATGGTAGTTCTAGCCTTGATTTTTTGAGGAATCTCCATACTGTTTTCCATAGTGGCTGCACCAGTTTGCACTCCCACCAGCAGTGTATGAGAGTTCTCTTCTCTCCACATCCTCTCCAATACATGTTGTTTCCTGTCTTGTTAATTATAGCCATTCTGATGGGCGTGAGGTGATATCTCATTGTAGTTTTGATTTGCATTTCCTTGATAGTTAGTGATTTTGAACATCTTTTCATGTGTCTTTTGGCCATCTGTATATCTTCTTTGGAGAAATGTCTGTTCAGGTCTTTTGCCCATTTTTTAATTGGGTTGGTAGTTTTTTTGTTGTTGAGATGCATGAGTTCTTTATATATTTTGGAGATTAAGCCCTTATCAGATGTATGGTTTGCAAATATCTTCTCCCGATTGTTAGGTTGTCTTTTCGTTTTGTTGATGGTTTCCTTTGCTGTGCAGAAGCTTTTTAGTTTGATGTAGTCCCATTTGTTTATTTTTTCTATTGTTTTTCTTGCCCGGTCAGACATGGTATTTGAAAAGATGTTGCTAAGACCGATGTCGAAGAGCGTACTGCCTATGTTTTCTTCTAGAAGTTTCACAGTTTCAGGTCTTACATTCAAGTCTTTAAGCCATTTGGAGTTAATTTTTGTGTATGGTGTAAGGTAAGGGTCTACTTTCATTTTTTTGCATGTGGCTATCCAGTTTTCCCAAAGCCATTTGTTGAAGAGACTTTCTTTTCCCCATTGTATGTTCTTGGCTCCCTTGTCAAAGATTAGCTGTCCATAGATGGGTGGGTTTATTTCTGGGCTTTCGATTCTATTCCATTGATCTGTGTGTCTGTTTTTGTGCCAGTACCATGCTGTTTTGGTTACTATAGCTTTGTAGTATATTTTGAAATCAGGGAGTGTGATACCTCCAGCTTTGTTCTTTTTTCTCAGGATTCCTTTAGCTATTCGGAGTCTTTTGTTGTTCCATACAAATTTTAGGATTCTTTGTTCTATTTCTGTGAAAAATGTTGTTGGAACTTTGATAGGGATTGCATTGAATCTATAGATGGCTTTAGGAAGTATGGACATCTTAACTATGTTAATTCTTCCAATCCAAGAGCATGGAATATCTTTCCATTTCTTTGTGTCTTCTTCAGTTTCTTTCAGCAATGTTTTATAGTTTCGGTGTATAGATCTTTCACCTCTTTGGTTAAGTTTATTCCTAGGTATTCTACTCTTTTTGTCGCAATTGTAAATGGGATGGTATTCTTAATTTCTCTTTCTGCTACTTTGTTGTTAGTGTACAGAAATGCAACTGATTTTTGTATGTTGATTTTGTATCCTGCAACTTTACCATATTTGTTTATTACTTCTAAAAGTTTTCTGGTGGATTCTTTAGGGTTTTCTATGTATAAAATCATGTCATCTGCAAATAGTGACAGTTTCACTTCTTCCTTTCCAATTTGGATCCCTTTTATTTCTTTCTCTTGCCTGATTGCTCTGGCTAGGACTTCCAATACTATGTTAAATAGGAGTGGTGACAGTGGGCATCCTTGTCTGGTTCCTGTTCTTAGAGGCATAGCTTTCAGGTTTTCACCATTGAGGATGATATTAGCTGTGGTTTTGTCATATATGGTCTTTATTATGTTGAGGTACTTTCCTTCTATACCCATTTTATTCAGAGTTTTTATCATAAATGGATGCTGTATCTTGTCAAATGCTTTCTCTGCATCTATTGAGATGATCATGTGATTTTTATTCTTCATTTTATTAATGTGGTGTATTACGTTGATTGATTTGCGAATGTTAAACCATCCCTGCATACCTGGAATAAATCCCACTTGATCATGGTGTATAATCTTTTTAACGTATTGTTGTATGCGATTTGCTAGTATTTTGTTGAGGATTTTTGCATCGATGTTCATCAGTGATATTGGTCTGTAATTTTCTTTTTTTGTGTTTGTCCTTGTCTGGTTTTGGTATCAGGGTAATGTCAGCTTCATAGAATGAGTTAGGGAGCTTCCCCCCCTCCTCAATTTTTTGGAAGAGTTTGAGAAGGATAGGTATTAAGTCTTCTTTCAATGTTTGGTAGAATTCACCAGGGAAGCCGTCTGGTCCTGGACTTTTATTTTTGGGGAGGTTTGTGATTACTGTTTCTATCTCCTTACTGGTGATTCGTCTATTCAAATTCTCTACTTCTTCTTGATCCAGTTTTGGAAGGTTGTATGATTCTAAGAATTTATCCATTTCTTCCAGATTATCGAATTGGTTGGCATATAGATTTTCACAGTATTCTCTTATAATCTTTTGTATTTCTGAGGTGTCTGTTGTAACCTCTCCTCTTTCATTTCTGATTTTACTTATTTGTGCCTTCTCTCTTTTTTTCTTGGTGAGTCTAGCTAAAGGTTTGTCAATATTTTTGATCTTTTCAAAGAACCAGCTCTTGGTTTTATTAATTTTTTCTATTGTTTTTTTGGTCTCTATTTCATTTATTTCTGCTCTGATTTTTATTATTTCCCTTCTTCTACTGATTTTGGGCTTTGTTTGTTCTTCTTTTTCCAGTTCCTTTAGGTGCATTGTTAGATTGTTTATTTGAGATTTTTCTTGTTTGTTGAGATAGGCCTGTATCGCTATAAACTTCCCTCTTAGAACCGCTTTTGCTGTATCCCATAAATTCTGGCATGTCTTATTTTCATTTTCATTTGTCTCCAGGTATTTTTTGATTTCTTCTTTGATTTCTTCATTAACCCAGTCATTGTTCAGTAGCATTTTGTTTAATCTCCACGTATTTGTGGTTTTTCTGATTTTCTTCCTATAGTTGATTTCTAGTTTCATACCTTTGTGGTCAGAAAAGATGCTTGGTATTATTTCAATCTTCTTAAATTTATGGAGACTTGTTTTGTGGCCTAATATGTGATCAATCCTGTAAAATGTTCCATGTGCATTTGAAAAGAATGTGTATTCTTCGGTTTTTGGATGGAATGCTCTGTATATATCTACTAGGTCCATCTGTTCTAGTGTGTCGTTTAAGGCCAATGTTTCCTTATTGATCTTCTGTTTGGATGATCTATCCGTTGGTGTAAGTGGAGTGTTAAAGTCCCCTACTATTATTGTGTTACTGTCTATTTCTGTTTTATGTCTGTTAATTATTGCTTTATATATTTAGGTGCACCTATATTGGATGCGTAGATATTTACAAGTGTTATATCTCCTTGTTGGATTGTTCCCTTGATCATTATGTAATGCCCTTCTTTGTCTCTTTTTACAGTTTTTGTTTTAAAGTCTATTTTGTCTGATATGAGTACTGCTATCCCAGCTTTCTTTTCATTACCATTTGCGTGGAGTATCTTGTTCCATCCCTTCACTTTCAGTTTGTGAGTGTCTTTAGGTCAGAAGTGTGTCTCTTGTGTGCAGCATATATATGGGTCTTGTTTGTTTATCCAGTCAGCCAGCCTATGCCTTTTAATTGGAGCATTTAGTCCATTGACGTTTAAAGTAGCTATTGATAAGTATGTACTTACTGCCATTTTTTAACTCTTTTTTTTTTTTCTCCGTGTTTTAGTAGTCCTTCTCTGTTCCTTTCTTCTTCTATACAGAAATGATGGTCACTTTAGTTTGACCTCTGTCTGAAAGCTCTACTCTTTAACTCCCCTCCTCCCTCCTTTTATGTTTTTGATGTCATATCTAACCTCTTTTTTTGTGCATTTGTATCCATTACATTCTTATCATGGAAATAGATAATTTTTCCTATTTGTGGTCTTCTCTTTTCCCCTTAAATCAGTCCCTTTAACATTTCTTGTAGCACTGGTTTCTTGGTGACAAACTCCTTTCATTTTTGCTTGTCTGGGAAATTTTTGATCTCTCCTTCCATTTTGAATGATAACCTTGCTGGGTAGAGTATTCTTGGCTGTTTTTTCCTTTTAGTACCTTAAATATATCGTGCCAATATCTTCTAGCCTGTAAGGTTTCTGCTGAGAAGTCAGCTGATAGCCTTAGGGAGTTTCCTTTGTATGTAACTTGACATTCTCTTGCGGCTTTTAGGATTCTCTCTTTATCTTTAATTCTGGACATTTTCATTATGATGTGTCTTGGTGTGGGCCTCTTTGGGTTTATCTTGTTTGGGGCTGTCTGTACCTGGATGTCTGCTTCCTTCCTTAGGTTAGAGAAGTTTTCATCTATTATTTCTTGAAATAGATTCTCTGCCCCCTTGGCTCGCTCTACTCCTTCCGGGACACCTATAACACAGATATTAGTGTGCTTGATCTTGTCCCAGAGGTCCCTTAGACTGTCCTCACTCTTTTTAATTCTTTTCTCTTTTACCTGTTCACCTTGGGTAATTTCTTCTAGTCTTTTGTCCAGCTCACAGATCCATTCTTCTGTATCCTCTACTCTGCTTTTGAGTCCCTCTAATGAATTTTTCATTTCCAGTATTGTATTCTTCATTTCTGATTGGTTCTTTTTTATATCTTCCATTTCTTTGTTGATATTCTCACTGAGTTCATCTATTCTTCTCCCCACATCAGTGAGCATCCTTAACACTCTTAGTTTGAACTCTCTGTTGGGTAGGTTGCTCATTTCTGTTTCACTTTGTTCCTTTTCTGGGGTTTTGTCCTGTTCCCTTACTTGGAATGTATTCTTTTGCCTCCTCATTTTGCCTCTTTCCCTGTGCTTGTGTCTACGTATTAGGTAGGTCAGCTACGTCTCCTGCTCTTGGATAGGTGACCTTATGTAAGTGATGTCTTAGGAGGCCTGCAGTGTGCTTCCCTCAGTTCTCAATGTTCCAGGGGTGACCCCTATGTGGGCTACGTGTGTCCTTCTGTTGTGGCCTGTTTGCTCTCCCTGTGGGCACCCAGGAAGGCCAAGGTATGCTCCTGGCCAGCTGTTGTAATGCTCAGCTGCTTGTAGTTGTTGTGGGCCCTTCAGTCTCTTTATCAGGTGTGGGGAGCCCCAGCACAGTTGGCTGCAAGTTCTAATACCACATTTGTGTTGCAGTATTTCTTTTAAGTGAGTAGGACCCCAGTGTGGCAGGTTGTTAGGCTCAGGGCCTTAGAATTGCTGTAAACCTCTAGCCTATTAGGTCTCTTGTCAGCTCTCTGAGGATTGCAGCTGGGTGGGACTGACCTCAGGCATGGGAGCACCCAATTATTTCAGGCTTTGGAAAGTGGAGCAAACCCCCTATGTGGGTCTTTGAGAAGCACAAGTCTTCTGCAGCTGACAAGCCCTGCCGCCCACAGGTCCACACACACAGTCAACACAGTCCTGCCCCATGTGAGCGCCCCGACCTCCCCAAGCGGACCCAGTCTCTCCACGGCGGGAGCCCCACACACTCCGCCACTGCCCCACACTCTCCACCCACTCCTTGTGCACACCCTGCCCCGCTAAAGTCGGCTCAGTTGCCAGGCTGCAGAGAATCCAGTCACCAATCTATGCAGGCCCACAAGTTGCCTGAGGGCTTGTTGTTGGGTGGGGCCAGTCTCTAGGGTGGGCTGCCTGCCCTGGCTGAGCTGGATTAAATCGGTGCTCTAGCGGGTGGGGCAGACCCTGGGCTAGGAGGCCTCAGAGAGAACTCCAATGGCGTCTGTGTCAGCACGCCCACGCCCACACCAGGCCACAACAATGGCCGCCGCCAATGTCCCAGTCCCTGGAGAGGTCTCACCCCTCACCGAGATGCACTCAGGGCCTATCAGGTGAGTCTCTTTTCACCAAAGCCCTGTGCACCTTTCTTTCTGGTGATTTTAGGTTGCTTTCTGAAATGGGTGAGCTTGCGCGCGGGCCCTTTAAGAGCAGGTTTTAGTTTCTTTGTGAACCGGGTTTTCTGGGGGTACTCCCCAATGTTTTAGTAGCAGGCACAGTCAAATATTATGCCACTCGTCTCAATTGTGCTGGGTCCACAAAATGCCCACAGCAGGGGCGCTCCCGGCTCAGGGCCCCGCGCCTCCAGGGAGGCTGCGTACCTGTGAGCTGCTCCCAGCGGCCGTGAAGCTGGCAGCTTGTGAAGGCGGCGTTTTTCCTCTCCAGAAGGGAGTCTCTGCCTCTTCTACCTCAGTTAGGATTGTCCTTTGTTGCAGGAGTTCCTCTTATCCAGTTTTCAGTTCTGTCTCAGGGGTAATTTTTCCACGAGTAGTTGTAAATTGGCTGTGTTGACGGGAGGAGGTGAGTTCTGAGTCTGCCTACGCCACCATCTTGACTTCTGAGTTCTTGACTACTTTCTCTTTGTTTTGCCCTTGAATCCTCTGTATTCAGTTCCAAGGGGAGGAAGACAGAAGAGCTGAGGGATATCGAGTAGAGGATTAAGAAAGTATTCCCTCCTTTTTTCACAGGCAGATTAACTTCCTAATTGTGTCCAAATTGGAAAGAGTTACCCCACTGGCCTGATGTGTGCACCCTATAATGCTTCCTGCATAATTGTATTAAAATGCGTCACTATCTCTCACATTCCAGGGTTCCACCATCTTGTTGGCACCCCTTGAAAGGTTGTAGCTAAAGCCGTGAATGTACAGGAGATATCCTGGCGGGGAGAATATAGAGCCAGCAGAGAGAGACTTGACGGAATCCTGGTGGACAGCAGCACTAAGGAGGAGGAGAACTGGCAGGTGAGAGTGAGAAGGAACACACTACAGCATTCTACTCGGTACTTGCTGAGCGTCAACTCCACTCCTTTTTTCCTACAATGCTCATAAGCCATTCATTTAATAATCTATTTTAGAATTCTGCTGGAGATGGGTGTTAAGCTCACTGATCTATAGTTTTCGGAATTCCTGGGATGTTTGCCCCTCTCGCCCCTGGCACGTCTCCCAGGCTGTTATCCCTCCATGAATCCACTGACAGGCTCTGAATGGAGGCATGGTCTTCAGCGTTTCTGCCCACCATTCCCCTGTTCCCTGAGGCTTGTGTCCCCGTACAGGGCTGAGTGCTCTACCAGCATCCTCTTGCCTCTCTTCTGCTGACATCTAAATTCTGAATTTTCTTATTAATCTTAGCAGCTGTCTCAACTCTATGCTATGAAACAGGAAATGTTAGGGGAAAATGAGAAGTTCTAAAACTATGGAAAACAAAAGAGGACATTAACACAAAAGTTATTTGATCTACCTATATTAAATTTAACACTCCAAAGTTGATTAATTTTACAGAGTATGGAGTCCTTCTTTGAACCTATTTTACTGAATGCTCTTTTAGAACGTTGTCGTGTTCAACTACTGATTTCCATTACTTCTCTTCCTTCAAGTCTCACGTGGATTTACCTCCGCTTTAATTCCTTCTCAGGTCACAGCCTGAAGCTATTTAGGACCAGGTCTAAACGCACACACTTGAAGGCCATCAAAACAGTGCTTAAACTTTCTGGACATTTGTATTTCTCACAAGTGAAAGAAGTCCAGGGGCAGGCGAGGACTCTTGGTGGCTCAAGAGTTGTCAGGGCCCCGGGAGCTTTTCCTTCGCTGCTCCTTTATGAGTAGCATTTGGTTTCATAGCCCCACGTGGCTGCTTCAGTGACAGCCTTCACGTCTGCATTACAGCCCCAAGGAAAGAGCAAAGGAGGGCAACCTTTCCTTCTAATGAGACTTTCTGGAAGTCCTGTGTAACACAGTACTTCTACTCCCATCATATGGCCACACATAGCTGCAAGAGAGGCTGGGACACATAGTCCTTTAACTGAATAACACTGTGACCAATTAAAAATCTAGGCTGTGTTTAAGACAGAAAGAGAGAATCAATTTCTAGCAGGCAACCAGCTATTTTTGCCATATTGTCTTTCCTGAATTCATATTATACCTATCAGAGATATCATTTATTTAGGATTGATTTTAAACAGCCTTGCTTTCTTAAACTTGAATGTAATTTTTATTTTTACAATCTTATGCTTCTTTCCATAAAATTCTCAGCTTCATAATTGCTTCTTAGCTCATCACAGGGTGTTTCTGGATATGTCAATCTCAGCTTCTCTCAGCAAAGTTCACCAGTCTTTCTCAGGAGTCAGGGACGCTGGAGGTGGCTGACCGTCACCTGATCTTTATGGTAAGTTAGTTGTGATTGACTGTCTCTGAGAGGTAAGGAATTCTATTTGGATTTGGTAAACACTAGAGAACAAGTCAGTAGAGAAGTGCAACTTTTAAAATATCACTTGTAGATTCTACTGTGTCTCTCATGAACTCTAGATCATTCCTACATGGAAAAATATATGGGGTGATTTTCCCCTTTTCGAATAAAATTGTCCTGTGGAGCGGCACTGCCCAGCATCCTACTATTTTCTCCTTCCTCTTTGGCTGTTTCGTCTCTGACAGTGTTAGGGCTCTCCTTCCTCTGCCTCCTCACTGTGATGTTAGAGGTCATAGGTCCTAGGTTCTCTTGTCTCCTGACTCGACTCTCTAAGAGGTGACATCTCCTCTGCAGGTTCAATTCCCACCTGTGGGTAAATTGCCCACACATGTATCTCTTCAGGGCAGGCCATTCCTCTAAGGTGTAGACAGAGTATTCATCTCTGTACCTGGCATCTTCTGTTGAATGTCCCAAAGTCATCTCAAATTTAACAAGCCCCAAATTAAACTCATGCTCTCCAGCCCCTCATTCCTCTCTCTACCTTAAGACCTTCTTTAGATGTTGTCTATTCAATGATTGTCACCACCATCCATCCAGTTGCAGAGTCTAGACATCAGGTAGCCATCTTTGACACCTTCCTTTCCCTTCCTCCACATATCCAGCCCGTCCTAAATTCTGTTCATTTTATCATCTAAATAACACTTAAATCCGACCACTTCTCTCCATCTTTTCAGTCACCGTCAGGTGACTGTCTCCTTTCAGCTACTCTGCTATGTCCTCCTAACTTGTCTTTCCCATCTACCCCCACCCAGACCAATCTCCATGTTATGTCCAGAGTAATGTCTTCAAAAGGCAGATCAGAACACATCACTCTCCTGTTTAAAATACTTCAAAGCTTCCCCATTTCTCTTGGGATAAGGCCATTCCACAACGTTATCTACAGTGCTCCATTTGGTGTAGCCATCGCTAAGCTGCAAACTCGTCCCTAACTCTTGTGTATTCTTCAGCACGTGCCCTTTTCTGGACACTTCATTCTCCATCTTATCCTCCCACCACAAGGCCTTTGCACATGCTGCTCTTTCCACCCTCTGCTTTTCACCCGTGTAACAATAACACCTCTTCATCATCGGATTCTGCTCAACCATCACTATGGACATGCTCCTGAGGTTTACCACCAGGTCAAACCCTCCTCTTAGGTGCTCTCATGGCACCATGTCCTAGCACTTCTCCTCTACACAACCCTTATGGTTTTTTGGGAATTCCTGATTAAGAGCAGCCTCCACCACAAGACTGCAAGCTCTACAAGGTCTAGGGCCATGTTTGTTTTTACCATATGTCCCCAGCTCTCAGAACAGCTCCCGGCACAGAGGAGACTGCAGTAACTGTTTGTTGGTTGAATGGATGGCTATAAGAGGCCCTTGAGGATGATGCTCTTTTTGGATGAGGCACATGAGGGCAAAGCAAATTGGCAGCATTGGCAATACGTGTGGACTGGGCTTTGTGTGCACCTGTGGGCAACAGAACGTCTGTTGTGGCTTCTTGTCTGCAGGTGGTTGATGGTAAACAGAGCTGACTGTGAGCCAATTGTGAAGGTTTTTGTGCCCTTTCCACGTCCTTTAATTGCTGTTTTCTGTCCCCTTTTGCTCCCTACTCTTGAACTCTTTCCTTTCCATTAAAACAGGATGGCATCTGACACCAGATATTGCCTCTTATTTTCATCATGAGTCTCCACTTTCTGTGCCATTTTCTCCCCTTGATATTGATCCTTTACCCTCTCACCTTCAGGTCTTCTCATTTTTAGGGTCTGTCATCTTCTATTAAAACAGGAATGAGTCTGAGAGTGGTCATGTCACATTCCCTGCCCTCTGGGTCTCTAAGCTTTGTTCTAGGAGGGAGATGGGATCTTGCTGGGCTGGAGCTGCTAGAAACACATTCTCAGGGCCTGTGGAGGGTGAGAAGCACGGGGCCTGTATCACTGACTTCCCCCAGGAATAGGCCTGTGGGAGCTGCTGGGGATGGTGTATGCAGGGTGTTCCTAGGAGGTGACCGAGACTGAGAGTATGCCCTGCTTGCCAAGGCCTGTGCCCTCTGTGGTGTGCCTACACCAAGGGGAAGGTGTCTTCTAGTCTGCACAGAGTCACCATAAGAGCCAGAGGCAGTGCTGGAGCCTCCGTCCTCCCCTCTGTGGGGCTCCCAGGCAGGCCTCCTCCCACCAGGCCTCTCGGCTGCTCCTGCCTGGTCTTCTCCGCCTTCCTCAGACTCCCCCGAGTCTTCCCCTCAGCTCCTCTCTGTCCTCCTTTCTCTCACGACTCCCAAATCCATCGTTCATATTTTCTACCAATTCTCATACTATTTTATTTTATATTTCTTTCTATAAATTTGTCTTTTGTTTTTATTAAAGTCATACATACACAAGTTGAAAAGTCAAATGGTTCTACAAGACTTCTTATGAGAAATAGCAGACTCTCACCTGTTTCGCTTCACCATTTGCTGCTCCTCATTCAAACATACATTCCACACATGTGTGTTGAGCATCTGCTAGTGTCCACACACTGCTCCAGGTGCTTGGGATACACTAGTGCATAAAATAGACAAAAGTCCCTGCCCGCGTGGGCTTTCTCTTCTCTCAGAGTGGGGATGCACAGACAGAAAACAGTACACACAATAAGCGAGTAAACTATACAGTGTGTGCGACTCTGGGGGGGACGCTGGGCAGGGGAAGGAGGTGCAGGTGGAATGCTATGACCAGCCTTGTTGAGAAAGACCCGAGGGAGGGACAGATGAGCTGGGCAGGTCTCTGGGCAAAGAGGAGTCCAGGCACAGATGACCCAGAACACTGAAGCAGCAGCGACGCCTGGGGTGCACGAGGAGACCCAGGAAGCCAGCATGGCTGGAGCAGAGTCGGCAAAGGGAGGAGGAGGAGACGGGACCAGACAGGTCAGGGAGGGGGTCATCACAAGTCAGGACAACAGCTCACAACTCTTGTCGCAGTCTCCTGTGCTATTCACCATATATTGTAAAATAGCATTTTTAATTTTGATTTTTAGGTTTTAAGTGATTATTTCTTTACTTTCCATTTTAGATGACAGGGTTTAACTCTTTCATCTACCCATACCCACCATCAACACACATTTTACCCCTCCCCTTTTCCCAATATAGTTATATTGTAATTTTATTTAGATCAATAGGCATGATTCCATTATTATAACCATATAAATGCTATTCACAGTCAAGCTGCATAGCGTACTTTCTCTTTATCACTGGATTTCTATGGAGGTTTTGCCAGCCCCATGGTTCTCACCGTGTGGTGTCTGGATCCTTTCAGGGGGTCCACAAAGTCAAACTGCTTTTACAGTAATACCAAGACATTATTTGCCTTTTCATTGTGTTGATATTTATACATTAACGGTATAAAAACAACAGTGGTAAAACCTCTGGTGATTTTTAGTGCAAATTACAGCAGCGGCACCAAATTTGACTGAAAGTCATTGTGGTGTTCTTCCCTGCAAGGCATTCTCGGTAGAAAAACAAAACAAAAAGAACATAAGCAAAACACAGCCCAAAGCCAGTTTCACATGAGGATGGCATTAATGAATCAGCAAAAATTGTTAATGGTATTAAATCTGAACCCTTGAGTGCATGAGCTTTTGGTGTGGGGTCTGAGGTAACACGGGGGACACGTGAAGCTCTTCTGCTGCCTGTTGAGGTCCTGTGGTTAGTCAGGAAAAACTGCTCCGTGATGGAGTTACTAACTGAATGAGCTCCTTGTCTCATGGAGCAACATGTTTACTTGAAAGAACAAATTACAATATGCACTCCCCTCAGGTATTTGGGAGACATTTTCTTGAAACTGAGCGAAGTGAGCCTGCCACTTCAAAACCAACTGAGAATATTTGTGGCCATTGATAAAATTTGAGTTTTCAAATGAAAATCAGAATTTTGGAAAACTTGAGTCTGCCATCAAGAGCTTTATGGTTTCCCAATACTTAAGACTTTTCTGATGAGATTGGTGGTGATATGATTGAATGTGGTTTTTTGATATTTTATAAATGAAATGATTTGACATTTGGAAGATCTGCATAACTCAACCAATGTTTTCTAAATGATCAATGTATGATATTACAAAATTGTGCAGAGTACAAGATCCATTTAAAGAACTAGATAGACTAGCAGATTTTAATGTAAGAGAATATGAAAAGTGTCTTGATATGGTTTCTGATTTGACATTGCAACTAACTTTTAAGATACTCCAGCTGCTGAGTTTTGATATAGCATGAAAGAAAACCCAGAATTATCTTAAAAGATTATTAGAAGACTCCTCCCTTTTCCAATCGCATATCTGTGTGGAACCTGATTTTCTTCATATACTTCAACCAAAACAACATATCACAACATTTTGAATACAGAAGCAGCTGCAAAAACTGTAAAACAATGCTATTCTCACTAAATTTTATTTGGTTTTGGAAGATACATTATTTGTTCCTAAAATGTTATTTATATTAACAGGTTTTGGGTTTATTATTGTTATTTTAAAATAAAATTTAAAATTAGCACTTTAAATTTCTAACGTGCATTTCAAATATTTTAATAAAGAAAAGATTTTGGGAATAGTCAATAATTTTTTAGAGTATATAGGAGTTCTGAACACAAGAAAATTTGGGAACTGCTGTGCTGCAGGTCACCTGGGGACAGTCCCCCCTCTTCCCAGCCCTGCGGCACCTCCTTCCGCCCAAGAGCTCTGTGCCGGGCAGGTGGGATTTCTTCTGATGATGCACAAGGAACAAGTACTTTAAGGTCCTATATGACTTAAACCGGTCAAACTCTCAGAACCCGGGCAAGCGTCGGCTCCATGGTGAAGCAAAGCAGAAATTTGAATCAATTTGCCAGAAACATTTTTTACCTTTAATTATCCTTTAATTGTTTTCTTAACTATCTTTCCACCAGTAGTGCATGATAGTTCAGAAGCAATTTTCTTGACAGCCTGTTTTCCTTCTCATTTTATTTTTTCAAATACTTGTGTGATGATAAGGGGAAGTGAGGCATGTGCTATGGAAAGTTTTTGTAAGTTGTACAGCTATCATTTTGATTTTTTAATTAAAATTCTTTATTTTCTTTTAGAAACTGGAGAATTAAATTTGAGCCTACACTGATTATAAACTTGTGGTGAAACCATCTCCAGGAAGCTCTAACTTCAATCATTTGATGAAAAGCAACTTGCCAAATGAAGACCAAGTTTTGTAATGGGCACATCTTGGTTAATGTTTTGCTAGAGAACTAAACTGCTTTGTGACAATGCTTATCTCTTCTTACATACTCCGTGCTGTTGACAGCGACAATATAGGCAGAGTATCTGAATACAAGCCCAGGTCTATCTTAATAATTTAAATAAATCAAATATCCATCTATGTAAACTTAAAATATAATTTATGGTAAAAAAATTCTATTACCTGAAAATCTTTTGAAGTATTCCAGAAAGGTCTAGACAACACGTAAAGTGGTATGTTTTTTACATGGAAGGAGAGATATTGAAGCCATTTCAATAGTTTTTATTATTTTGTGGTTAGATAACATTTTTCAAGGTCATCACTAGCTTTCATCATGGGACAGTAAGTAACTGAAAGGAATTCTTATTATTTTAGCAGTTCAAGGTCCAGTAAGCCTACCTACCACGGTGTATTTTCAGATAAACATTGGCAAACTTTTCTTTTTGTACTATGTTCTTCTTCTAAGGAATAAAAGATCCTTGTGTTTCTTTTAGAAATAATAGGTCAAACTCTGAGGTCAACAAGTCACTGAAACAAACTGGGATGATTGCTGTGTGGTTTGCAAATGTTCCATTGTATGTGGGAGCCTGGGGTTAGTCCCTGTACTGGGGAAGCTTTTCTGGAACGTTCCCAGACTTTTAGGATGGTAGACAGGTGAGGCTCAGGGTCAGGTGAGGTTTGAAAATGGCTGCTCGGACCCTGCTGAGCCTCAGAGCCCTGCAGAGGAAGAGAAAGTCAGGTGGACAGGGCTCAGCTGGCCAGGAGCCGAATGCAGGTAAAAAAAAAATCACTCAACTGGACGCCATCTCTTTACATTAGAAAACTGATTTGAGAAGCCAGATTCAGCTTGGAATCAAAGGGAGAGAGGGCCCTTTACAGATAAGGCAGAGCAGGTGAATGAACACACCTCACACAGATAAGGCAGAGCAGGTGACAGAGTTGGTGCACTCTGTCACCAACTAATGTTAGTGATCTGTGGCTTTCTTTCACTTCAAATTCTTCCTCAACGACATCCCAGAGCACATCAGGAAATGAGTCTGCTAGCTGATAGTCTGCTTTTTAATAACTTAGTTCTTAATTGCTTTTGTTATCCTAGTCAGAAAAGAAAAAGATTTCTTTATTCTGAAATAAAGGAGTACATCATTGCTGCTAGTGGGTGTTTATACTGGGCCAGGTCAATCTCATCATGGATTTCAATATCCTCTGACTCTCCCTGGAGGAGAGAGCATTGTCATATGAACGTCTCCCATCAGCTTACATAACTGGGTCATGTTACTGGAACAGCAGTGGATTCCATGCTGTTTCCTGTAATGTGATGGTGTGCCATGATGGTCAGAAAGTGCTAATGTGCTTTTCTTTCAATAGAGTTTGGGAGCATTTATGGTTTCACTTTCTTTAAAAACAAAAATTTACTAGCAGAAAAAAAAAATGCTGTAAGTTTTCAAAGGCCTTGTCATATAGTAAAATGAGGCATGCACCGTGAACTTTTCTCAGGACAGAAGCATGGAATGCTCATATATCACTTGCAAACCATGGGCTGGTCATGAGATGGATTCCATGGAGAAGATTTATGTTCCAGAAACTTCTGCCATGGAATAAAGAATCTCATGGCTTCTTGACTGACATACATTTCCCTAATATGATCTTTATATATTTTCCTAATATGACTAATCACAGTGTTTATAAATTTTCTAGGTCAAAATTCTTCTTTGGAATCACAGACTCTTTGAGAGGAGCTCACAACGTGGGCAGATTCAACACTTTCCCCTTCAGGCAGTAGATTATTAGTCCTACTTACTTCCTATACGACTAGCAAACAATTATGTCCATGAACAAATGTCCCCTCCTGTTTTCCCTATGCTTATACTTTTTCTCCTCTGCCACATATTTTCTTGTATAACAGATTTTCATCTCTTACACGTAAGGAATCAGAACTGTTGTTCCTTTGGGCCACTGGGGATAGTGTTTCTCTCTATAACCAGTCAATAGTTGAGGATGAGTGAACTCCTGAAGGTAAAACATCTTATTCTTAATCTTGACCAGTACTTTGGCAAAATATAAAAGCGGACTTCAAGATGATTAAAAAACGGCGTTAGTTTCTCTAGATATTCACAATATTTCTAAGGTACCATACATACTTTCCCCAGTGATTTTCTACCATTTACTAGAGAACCAATTTTCCCTCGACACACGGGTGAAAAATGTGTATGGGAAAAGAAATTAAGAATTTATTCATTTTTCACAGCAACAACTGGCACACAGCTGGCAAACCCTGGAAACCAGTCTTAACAAAGGACCCTGTAGCTGCACATTCCTGTTGGTATCTCTGTCTTGTCTGCATCTCCACCCCCGTCCGCTTTTCTTCTCCTTGTAGTGTCTACCATGTCTGGCCATTCCCCACTCTTACAAGGCTTCTTGGCCTTTCTTTTTGCATGGTGTTTTCACCAAAGACTACATGCTCTGTAATCCCTATGAGGCTTACATCCTTCTGGCTGACAGAGAAGCACACATTTTTTTTCTTATCCCCAAATTGCTTTCTACATCTGCCTTTTATATTTCTCTTAATCTAGCTGTCAATTCTCATTCTCATACTCTCCTCCCTGTCCTGCCTCTCTTTCTCTCTACCCTTCCTTATCCGCCAGCCCCCAAAAATAATCATCCTGTTTTTAATCCATATATTGCCAAAAATCACTGATCACCATGCAGAGTGGTAAATCAATATTCATCCTCTTGTTTATGTATATATATATTTTTTTGCTGAGGAAGATTTGCCCTGAGCTAACATCTGTGCCAATCTTCCTCTATTTGTATGTGGGTCACTGACACAGCATGGCCACCGATGAGAGGTGTAGGTCCGCACCCAGGAACTGAACACGGACCCCCAAAGCAGAATGCGCCAAACCTAACCACTAGGCCACGAGGCCAGCCCCTCTTCTTTATATTTTTGAAGTCTTCTTTCCCATTTGAGTTTTTATAAATTTTTTAATAGCAGAAAAGCTTCTTGTATGTAGAAATTTGAAATACCTAGGCTTATGTAAGTATAACTCAAAACCTAGGAGAAAGGGAGTCATTTCTACGTGACCGTTATTTCTGCACATGTGGCTGTGAGCAAGAAGTAGACTGAAGTGCCAGCCTGCTTCACCCTCAGCACAGCGAGCATTTCTGGAGCAGCCCACGCTTGACCAGAGGGTGTATGAACTATACAATTTTGCAAGAATATGACATACAACTAGGCAGATGCCTGTGAATGCCTACCAGCTTTTCTTGGATGCATAGTTAAAGGAAGCGAGATGATTTCTTTTAATGATGAAATAATTTTCAGAGATTTTTCCCTTTGAGTGTCAAGTGGTAAATTCTGAAAAAATCTACCATGCTAGAATTATAGCATTGGAAGTTAATTATACTAATTAAAATAGGGTCAGGAAGGTCTCCACACAGCTGCGGTGAAGTGAAGCATTTGCAATTGTGGACAAGGGCTAGCATCCTGCTGGATAAACGCATGCTTGTCATAATGCCGATGTCAACAGAAAGATGTGCAGCCTCAGCTCTGGGATGTTCCAGAAAATGTGTGGACTAAACACTCAGGCAGTGGGTCTCTGCTTGGGTTCCTGAGAAATCTGTATGCAATGTGGTTATCAACAATTTCTTGGCTACTTCACAATAGCACTTTAGAATTACCACCTTTTTAAGAAAACGTACAAAATAATCTCTAGGATATGATGCTCTTATGATATCTTCATCAAAAGATAAAAACAATAAAGACCATAACCCTACTTACAATTCGGGTATTTTTAAAAGCCTAATAAAGTTTTTTCATCAGATAAATGATCTGCTGCTCAATCAGAGAAGCTGTGCTGATGACAAATGCCTGGTCTCTGTTCAGGAGGCCACAGAGTGGATTTCTGTGACACACTCTCTCATTCGCTGCCGAGCTTGGCAGGCAGAGAGGTTGTTTTGGCCTCTTCCTCTGGGCCTTTCTGTGGCAGGAGAAAAGCAGTTGGCCGGCCCTGAGGCTGGTGCTCCATCCCAAGCACTGTTCCAACGGGGTCAGCAGCCCCAGGAAGGCCTCTTACGCACCCTCGTGTTTCCTCTAACAGGGCGTCACAAATGAGCTTCCCAGCAAATGAGGACGCAGCTCGGCGAAATTGGAGGACCTCGAGAATGATTGCAGAGCCTCCGTTCAAAGCATGAGAAGTGGCGCACCTTCTATTTGCCCGTCTCCGTGAAGAGAAGTGGGTTCAAGTCTCATCTGTCTGATGAATGACCAAGAATGAAATTGTGCAAATAAAGTACTTTATCCAAAATCTCCCATCGAAGGGCTGTTTGGTACGGCTCATCTGTCTGGAGGTTGGGTCTAAGGAACTCTGGAAGTGAAAAGGAAATGTGTAGGTGCTTAAAAGCTGGCTACACGCCGGGATCCTAAACTGAGTAAAGACAATCCTCAGTGCGGCGGCCCCACAGGGAGTCTGTTTGCTCAGCGAGGTGTGGGAACACCCCTTTCTCTAGGGAATCTGCTGACATGAGGAGATGGCTGGGCTCTGGGCCCTGCCTGAATCTGCTTCATTCCTTATTCTGCTTTTCTGACCCTTGGGTCTCTGGGAAGGTTAGGTAGCAAGAGAAGGGCCTGCCAGCTGCTTCTGGTGCTCGATTGCCCTCTGCTCCCGTGATGGGGGAGATCAGCAAGGTGCAGACTGGTGCCAGCCCTGCGCCGCCCCCGTCCCCCGTCCCCTGTCCCCCAGGATCAGACCTGAGAACCCCTGGGCATGCACTCAGCAGTTCTTATTAAAGCATGGGTCAGAGCTCGTACAGAAATATATCTAAGGCCTTTCAAATTAGTTCTGTTAGGTAACTTGAATGACAACTATGTGTTATAAATCTGTATAAGATATAAAACTTCGGCTGCAAATTCGATACAATTATTTGTATACTATTATTATTAATCTTGCCCTGGGCTAATGCTGAAAAGTTTTTGGCATAGATTCTTTTTTAAGAATAACATGCTGCTTCTTCCAAAATTAGAGCTATTAGTTGCTAGACATTTCGTCCCAAATGCATGGCAGTTCCCTATGGGAAAAATAACCACAGGTCCAGTCTCCTCGGGCCAGTATTTGACTGAACACTAGTGAGCTCTGGACCCACGACTGATCTTCCTTTCATTGTTGTTATGTTCTTCTTCACTTTGACGGGAATTCTGTGAGGAAAAAAAAACAACCTAAGACTATCCATGGTTTTTATTTACCTTTATGATTCCCTGGCCGATGATGCTTATACATAATCTATGTCTTACTTTTACCTTGAGAGTCAAAGTTCGTGGTAATGATCCCCTCAAGGGTCAAGAACTCACAGTGGGACAAACCAAGTTGTGTCCCAGCTCCTCCACATCAATGACTTGGCACCACTTCTTGATGAAGTGGGTATGTTATCTCCCTCCTCCCCAGCTTACAGGACAGAGACACAAGTGGCCTCCTGGAGCACCCCCATAACGTGACTTTGTGATCATGAAATAATGCGGCCAAAAGAAGTCTCATCCTTCAATGTGATCATTATCTGCAAGCACGACTTTAAATGCACGATTTCAAAGCCCTAATTACAATTTTTAGTCAATATCTAATTGACTAATTAACACCAACTTGTTACCTTGGATTATACTTTGCAACCAGTTTATAAGGTTCACTGGAAAATTAAATCACTTAAAAGGTAAATGTTCTGTGAATACTGAACTTAGAATGCTTTAATGGACATGACATGGTCTAGTAACCTGATGATAATATTCTCTATGCAAAAATTATCATTTTGATGTTCTTTGATGTAGAACTTCGGAATCTGTCTCTCATGTGCCCTTATGGTGAACCAACCCCAAATGTGTGTTCTGAGCAAGTTCTTGGTGGTTCTCCTCCAGCACTCTTCGCTGTGGAGGGGAAGTGGTCTTCTGGACACCCGTGTTTTTCTGTGTGATTGTGCAGATCATCCCAAATACGTGCTAGCAAGTTTTATTTTGAACTTTCTGCTGCCAAAAAAACTATTCATTTTCAGCAGAATAACTGGGAGCTTAGACTCTGTGGCTAGATTGAGGATGAATCCTGCTCTGCCATTTACTGCCTTGTGTGATGTTGGAGAAGTTATGGATCTCTGATTCTTTATTTGTGAAGTGGAAACAATGACAGAACTTGCCTTATAAGTTTATCTTTTGGATTAAATGGATATTTATACATAAAATTTCATAAAAATTATTACCAAAAGCTCTGTTTTGAGAAATCATATTTATGAGTGATTTCTTGAAGTAGAATGGATGTTCTCCTTTTTTTGTATTCAGCCAGATCATGGGAGAACTTTGTATTTGTAGCACAATGTTTTGACTCTGTGAAAAATTGTTTTTAGTGATCGTACTTGGGTGTTAAGTATTTACTTGTATTAGTCAGGATTCTCCAAAGAAACAGAACCAATAGGGTGTGTGTGTGTCTGTCTATGTATACACACATATGTACACATCTATATATTTTTTGGACAGATTTATTTTAAGGAATTGAATCATGTGATTGTGGGGGCTGGCAAGTCTGAAATCTGCAGGGCAGGCCAGCAGCTGGAGACCCACGGAAGGGTTGATGTTGTAGCTCTTGTCTGAAGGCAGCTGGAGAAGGAATTTCCCCTTCCTTGGGGAACCTGTCTTTTTCTTTTAAAGCTTTCAATTGATTGGATGAGGCCCACCCACATTATGGACAGTAATCTGCTTTACTCAAAGTGTTACTGATTTAAATGTAAATCTCATCTGAAAAAAGACTGTCACAATGACATCTAGACTGGTATTTGATAAAATATCTAGATACTGTGGTCTAGTCAGGTTGAGACATAAATTAACCATCATATTTCCCTTCAAGAAGGAACACCAGAATTATCTCTTTAAAGCTCAGGGAATTTATAAGGAGGCTGTTGATAAAGAACTCACCATGTAATGCAGCAGGAGGGTCCACAGAAGGCATTTCTTGGTCTTCTGCTTCTACAGAGGAAATGTTGGCTTTTATCTTAGGGACACTGTGAACCACATAACTAATTGTGGTTTCTATATTTGCATTGGTTGCTAGGAAGCTCAGAGCCATCACTTGGTACAGTTCCAGAGAAGAGTCTGGGACCTCTGGGAATACATATTAGGTGCTAAGTTAGATTCTGCGTCACCTTGATTGTCCTTCCTCATATTTTCCATATATCAGTGCCTTTTCCAAGGGTTCCCACGGCATCCTCTTCTTTGCTTTCCACATGGTTTTTCATCTTTTCCTTCAAATTATTGAAATTCTGTTTGTTGGTCTGTGAGTCCCCAAAGAGACTAAGTCCCTTGACAATAGGGACCATGTTTTGTTCACTGCTGACTTACCACCTCCTAACATAGAGTCTAGACTGCAACTCATTCTAAATAGTTGTTCAATAAATATATTCATGTGTATATATATATTTTGTGAGGAAGATCAGCCCTGGGCTAACATCTGTGCCCCTCTTTCTCCCCTTTGTATGGGACGCCGCCACAGCATGGCCTGACAAGCGGTGCATCAGTGTGTGTCCGGGATCCAAACCCGGGCCGTCAGCAGTGGAGCATGAGAACTTAACCGCTACGCCGCGGGCTGGCCCCATCATGTATGTATTTTATAAACAACCTCAAGTTCACTTCAGAATAAAGCATATGTAATTACTACATAAAATGATCTTCCAGGCTCTATATAAAATACTCTGTGAACTTTAGAAATGCAATTCTAGTGAAAGAGAGAGATCCTAGATAATGCTAGGCATTCATCTGAAAGGTTGACACAGACTCTGAGCTGATTAAACAAAAGAATGACTTTTCTTGAAAGTTCTTATTAAAAGCATGTAGGCCCCTCTTTCTGGAGTCCAGTGTTTCTGGTGAGGAGGAAGGTGGACTCGGACTCTCCTCAAGAGGCTTTTAGGCCTTTTACACAGGTGGTTGCTACCCGAAGAGTCATTTTCACAATGAATTGTCTTTATGTAAAGGGAGGAAAAGCTAGGTGATTCTGGTGGGTGGTTTGAGGTGACTGTACTCCAGTGGATTAAGCTCATGGATGAGTCTTGTCAATTTACCTGGTTTTTAGGTGTAAGCACCTGTCACCAAGAATGCCTTAATATTCCACTCAGCTTAAGTGAACTTCAGACAGACTTCTTCTTGACTCACAGTTCCTGACCTGCCTTTTCTTAGAGAATTTACTTTGGAAAACTTGTAAATTCTTTATTTGCCTCTTTGAGATGTAAATCTTTTTAAAAGCTTCTTGCCAGTTTTCCTGCCCAGGAATGTCTTTCCCGAGGACCTGAGCCATGTCTTGAAATGCCGTCATCAAGGAAGTTACTGTATATACCTGTCTCCTAGGTTCTGTGGGCAGGAAGGAGCCTAACTTCAGCAGGCACCTTGCTCAAGTGTAGAGCTACCTCCTGTCATAAAGACATAAGAATGTTTACATTTCTTTGGGGCGAGGCCAAACAGCAAACACAGATGGCCTACAATCCCCCCATCCCAGCTCTTAAAAACGTTCCAGCCGTCTGTCTGAGTGGAGTCAAGTTCAGACTGAGTTCTGGCCTCTCTCCCCTACTGCAATAGTCTTGAATTAAGTCTTCCCTGCCTGTGTACTTTGCCAGGGGTAATTTTTGCTTTGACACCTGGGTGCCAAGTCTGTAGACACTGACTCATATTAATGATAGTTTAAGCACTTGGTTATAAGTGCCGTTTTTTTATATTTTAGAAAGATAAATATTTCTGAACCAGCATTTCAGTACCAGCAAGTTGTATGGTATAAAGGGACAAGCAGGAGTCCAAACCAAGAGATGAATTAAAGGAAATTAGGTGTTCTCACCTAACTTATAATATTTTCCACTTTCACTGTCGAATTATTTTTGCTTAAAGAGCCATGGCTATTGTCTAATATAAGAAAATCCTTTCTCTTAATCCTACCAGCCGAATATTGACAATTTTTGAAAAATTCTTCTTATTCCAGTGGGCTTAGTTTCTCCCCCCGTGACAATGTTGAACTTTACCTGAGCCCTACGCCCTTGGAAGACAGTGTTGGTCAAGGAATCCCGCCACCCATTTGTGTTCCAGGAGACCACTTATGGCAAGGAACCAGCCTTCTGAGCCTGCTTAGCATAAGACTCTGAGACAAACCTCTTGTTTATTTTTGGCAAAGTCAGACACAGACCCTCCAAATTCCTGTTCTTTGTCTCAGAAATCACTAGCTGAACTGTTTGTCCCCACTGACCATCTGAACAAAATACTTGCTAACTTAACTTGACCAAACTTTAGTTAGGCATCTTGCTTTCCCCAGGACCCTGACATTTGGCCCACCCTGGGGTTTAAAGAAGTATAGGGAGGTGAACCGTGCGCTGGCGGTGGAACAACCTTCCTTGACCATCTCCTCCAGAACTGGCTGGCTGCCAAGACAGGCATTTCCTCTTCGGCCACCTGCTCACACACCTGCCCATCCCACTCTCCCCCATGCGGTTCCTTCTAGTCTTGTTGACTCTCCCCTGAAAAGGAAAAGCCCTCTCTGCCTGATGTCTGAGCTGCTTGTAGATCTTCCCGGTGGAGCATTCTCCCTATTGCAATCGTCTTTTCAAGTAAAGTCTCTCCTTACCTACATCTGGATTCATTTTTTGACACCTAAAAATGACTGCCATTTTCATTGGCCACCAAAATTTCTTCTCTCTACATTCTATGGTTCTTGGTTCTTACTTCTCTTTCCTGCTGTACTACTCCAGTGACAAACTGAACTACAGAAGTGTCTCAGAGGCAAGAAGACTTTGTCATCATGGAAAGCTTTGCATAGACTGACATGCTAGAGACATATTTGATTCACATTCTTCAATGAAGAATTACAAATTTATAGAATTTAATGAATTGATTTTGACATAGGTAATTCTGGAAAACTAATACAGTTTTTCTAAGAAGCTGAGAATGATTCAAAATTTAGAAACTAAATTTCTGAAGCAATGGTTTATTGACTGCAATTTTTTTTTTTTTTATTGTGACCGTATGTTTTTACAGAGTGTCTGAAACCAATCTGAAATGCAGGTTGGCTTCTCTCTTCTGTCTCCTGTTGCATATGTGTAGGTAATCACGAAACTAATGAAATATTAACTACATTTTAAGAGGATTTGAAAAGTAAAGTAGGTGCAATTAGAACCACACAATGGATTATAGACCCAAATCTATTTGCAATCACCTGCTATTTTGGGTCAGCTACTGGCCTTACCACCCCCATGAGAGTTGATGCATGCTTTCAGTATTATGCCTCTACTACTTGCCTGAAAAACATCTCCATGGAACTTGTCATTATTAGATCTGGGGACTTATTAATCTAGAAGGAACAAGCAGAAACAGCACAGTGTCCTGGGAATGGCCCCAGAGGAGAAGTCAGAAGACCTGGGCTCTAAGATTGGATCTGACATTTATTTATGGTGATCTTAGGCAGGTCACTTAACCTCTTCTGAGCCTCCACTTCTTTAGGATAACTAATTCCTGCCTCTTGTGGTAATCTTGAGGACAAAAAGATAATATAGGGTAATAGGAACTTATTAATGTTTAAATATTATTACTTGTTTCACATACATATCTTACATCTTTAATTGATTGTGAGCTACCTAAAACAAGCGTCCTATAGTCCCATAGCTGTTTGATAAACACTTCTGAATGTGTGCCTTGGTATGCATGGATGACTGTATGCAATACTAAAATAAATTCCACAAATAATTCAACCAACGTTTATTGTGTGAACGTTATTGTGCTAGGTCCCTTTAAGAGATACAGAAATGGATCAGACATGAATCCTGCCCTCCAGGCACTTACAGTCCACCAGAGGCTATCAGAAATGTGTATAAATAACAAGAGAGAAGACTGTAAAAGTCTTAAGAGAGGTACAGAAGCAGTGGCACAAGAGTTCACAGGAGAAATTATTTCTCACTTGGAAAATCATTAAAAAGTTAGTGAAGATGAAATACGAGGTGTACCTTGAAGCATAAGTAAAATCGGGATGTGGAGGAAAGGGAGGTACTTCCAGGCCAACGACACAAAGATGCTGCAGGTCGTGAGCGCAGGGGCTCGGAGGGAAGTGCTCGGGACTGTCTAAGGGGAAGGCACAACTCAGCTTTGGCAGAGTGTGTGTGTGTGTGGGTGTGTAAGTACAGTGGAAGTTTAAAAGGAGGGACAAGAAGAGAGCTTCCTGAAAATTATGATTCCTCGATACCTATTGGCCTGCATTGTTTTTCTTATAGATTAAAACACACAAAGCACCACCGCACCTTGACATCCTTCCCAGAGTAACCAAAAGGTCGACCCTCACATTTAAGCATGCAACTTCTGGGTAACTTTTACATGTTAATCTAACATTGAATTATTAGAACTAGAGAAAAAGAGAAGCGAAAAAAATGTAAGATTTTCATCTTATGGCAGTGAATATTACGGTTTGAAAGGAATGTTAGTCTAATATTTTGAATTTGTTTTTTAAACATAGAATTTGTATTCAAACACATGCTTATTGTGTTTTTTTCCATAAAGATTTTACAGTTTGGAACAAAGAACTGCATGTATGGTTCTCATTCACTCTATAGGTTACTAGATGGAGCTGAGCATATGGATTTATATGCAAATACTTAGATATATATATAAAAATATATACATACATACACACACACGTATATACGTGTATGTGTTTGTGTATGTGCATGTAGAGAGAGAGAGAGAAATGAAAGAGAAGTTTACTAAATGTCATTTCTATCACCAGAAAGTTGTCTGATAAATTTAAAAGGCATTTAATATTGCAATTAAATTATAATTAGCATGAGGTTTATTTTATTGAAAATCAGTCCTTATTTACGTTAAATTTTTTGCATAATGATGTCACTTTCATTTTCACAATCTGATTAAAAATATACCTGTGCCATCTTTGTGTTGAGAACATGGTAGTTGTCTGACAGGTGTTCAGCCCGAGCCGAGCGTGTGCAGGCTCCAGCCCGGTGCACGCACTGGGGTGCTGAGTGCTGAAGCCCCTGTGTCCCCCTCGGAGGCTGCAGGGGACCCAAGGTCACGGGCAGCGGGAGTCCGCTCACTTGAGATTCTGACGGACCACAGAGGACCACGTGGCTTAGGTTTAACAACACAGTCATCTAACTAAGCCTTCTAGAATTTTGACGCCCCCAGTCTCCTCTCCACTCCCTTGACCTTCCTCTGACTGAGATCCACAGTCTCGCCTCCCGGGAAAGGATGAGGAAGTTGCTGAGATCCCTCCCCGCATCCCCGTTAGTGCAGCTCTGAGGGCGGGAGACACCGCCTGTGGCTCTGACATCAGAGGGGACAAGGGGGATGGTTTTGCAGGCCGCTCGCCTCAGGCTTCACAAATTTCAAACCAGAGATAAAGCATCCACCAAATACACCTCCTCCCTTTCCTTCTGCTAGAGAATATACAGATTTTTAAAATCCTGAATAAGTTCGGTTTTTTGTATGCCATGAAGAACTGCAATACAAGTGGTTTTTTTCATGAAACATGCAGTGAACTTCATTACTGAGCATAAAAACATTTCCCCTGTATTACTTTTTGTATGATAATTTACTATTTTCCACTAGTTGTCTTTTTGCCACAAGATAGAAAAAACATAATATTTATTTAAGAGTGTGATGGTGGCAGATTCTGACGAGCCCCATTTACATGGTACCTTGTTCCAAATGTGTCTGAGTAGAAAATACAGAAGCACAAACCCACTACTACATCTCAGAAATCATTAGCCTCAAAGGGGAAATCACGGTATGCCATTAAAACCGTGAATACATTTTCAGTATCCGTATTGAAAAAAACTTTATAAATATGTAAATTTCCGTTCAACAAATCCAAAATAAAATGCACTAAAAACCTGATATGTAGACAAAAGTTTATTTACACCATACAACATTTTAAATATTTTATACACAGCTGCAGCAGAGAAAGCCCTCAGAGCTTTCTAGAGAAAACTGCAATAATAAAGATGTGAAATATATTATTCATATAAAAGTGAGATTATTACTTTATTGCATTTAAAGCAATGAAGAATGTAGCTCAACAAACATTCATTTAATGACAAAAACTTTGCTTTTATATTATAAAGTAAAAAGTGTAGTAATGGCCAAACAGACTGTTATAAACTTTAAAAACTGCATAAATATATACATTGTGCTTCATGGTGAAGTTTTTTGAAAACTAAACCATATGAAGCGGTTACAACATGATTCGTTGCTTGAGGTTTATCTATAAAGATTACCTTACAAATCCATTCCACGGGTACTTACAACACAGGGTGGTCAGAACTGTACACTGGGTCCCTCTCCACCAGCCCGACTGGTGAGAAGTCGCCCAACGCAAACACCGCTGACATTTGGCACGCGAAGGTCCTGACACAAGAGAGCCACACTGTCCAGATAGTAATGGCAGGCTCCCCGAGTCTCGAGTGTCAGTGCAATGACTGCCTCTACCTCAGTCCCTTTCAATTTTGTTAGACTTCCGTCTGAAAGTCCCCCTCTTGCACATCCAGAGGCAAATTCAGACACTTCTCCCACTCCGCTGGCCGCAATTCCAAAGCATCTTTTGCCTCTGTATCTAAGACATTGATTGTGGTGTAATGTTGGTATTCACTGGGGCTTTTGAAAGTGTCCCATGGATTCTTGTTTGGTGCTGGGTTTTCCTGTTGGGAAGAGAGAGGAAAAGAATCATTTATTTGAGGACTGGGACGGCTGCTTGTTGAAGTTTCCAGGGAGAGAGGACGTTTGTAACCTTAACCCAGTTTATAGGATTCAGAGATGATTTGAAATTGTGGCCAGCTGTAGGAAATGGTTTTGATTTCAGTTTTCCTTCATTGAACACACTGATGAACACCTTTTCTCAGTTATCCTTAAGTTTTCCGGCAATCAAAGGAACTGAATAGTCTTATGGAAGGCAAAGTAGATGATGTTTTGTTTTGGGCATCTTGAGAAATGCCAGTGTGGCTGTTAAATTATCGCTAAGATTAAATGTAGGAAATTTAAGTATTTTGGCAGAATCTTTGGGATAAACAAAAATATGAGGATATGTAAATGAGGCATGTTATGTAATAATAATGTTACCCGAACTGACTATATTTCATAAAATGGAATTTTAGATCACCATCTTTGCTTAGTTTTTCTTCAAGATATTATCCTTTTTAGAATATTAAATGCTGCTATGTTCCCTTGTGTAGTCTGTTTTTTCTGCTGGACATTCCCCACAATTTTTTGTGTGTGTGTGTGAGGAAGATCAGCCCTGAGTTAACATCCATGCCAATCCTCCTCTTTTTGCTGAGGAAGACTGGCCCTAAGCTAACATCTATTGCTAATCCTCCTCCTTTTTTCCCTTTTTCTCCCCAAAGCTCCAGTAGATAGTTGTATGTCATAGTTGCACATCCTTCTAGTTGCTGTATGTGGGATGCTGCCTCAGCATGGCCGGAGAAGCGGTGCATTGGTGTGCACCTGGCATCCGAACCAGGGATCCGAACCCCGGGCCGCCAGTAGCAGAGCGCACGCACTTAACCGCTAAGCCACGGGGCCGGCCCCCCCACAATTTTCTATATATTTGGGTGGCACACTAATTTAGCAAAAAGCATTCTTCCCTTCAAAGAACACAGCTTTTTAAAAAATATATCCAGCAATATAAGGGGTTTTAAAAAAATGTCTATAAGCCACCATTCCTTCTTATGTTTCATAGTACACATGCTCTTATCACCTAAGGTTTAAGATCTGCCTCATTTTGACTCCACCCAGGCCCTCCATGTTACAGGTGCTCCATGAATGAAGAGACACCATTTGAGGTTTCTATTGCCTGATATCTGGCTAAGGTTTAGCAGTGAACTTGTTTTATTTTAAATACGTGTTGTTTAAAGATTTCTGTGAAATGAGGGAATTTGAATGGTATGGACTAAGTTGAGTAACACTAAAGAAAAAGAAGAACATCATGACTGAAATGTCCTTAGAAAAAATTAAAACAACTATTAGTTGTTGAAAGTATCCTTTACTCCCTCCCCCACCCCAAATTCCAGCCTTCAGTTGACTATAATCAATTAGCAGGGGGACACAAAACACACACTTGAATTATTATCTGGGTTCCACTTAGTATTAAGAATCATTCTCAAGTATGGATAAGCAAAAGAGACAATTCATAGAAATACTTATCACAACTAGAAATTAAATTATTAAAATCCTCAATATATTAGATATTTTCAGCACTTACTAGACTTAATCATGAGGACTTACAAGAAAAAAACAGCTAAAAGTAAAGATTTAATAAAAAGTTAACCTTTAGGATATGTGCAGAGGATTAATTCTGATTTAGTCTAATATCCTGAAGTCTCATGGATATAGGCCTGTAACTCTCCTCTTCCTTCTCCCTCCTCTCTTTCCGCTCTCCTCCCTTTAACCAACATTTATTCATCAGCTGCTCTGTGCTGGGCATCATGTTAGGCACTAGGGAGAATAAGGTGATAAATCAAACAGGAAAAGCAGCCTGGTCCCCCAGGGAGCACAAGATTTAAAGCCTGATACACGCAGGTCCAAACTCCAGTCGCTCCATTTCTTATGAATGTGACCTTGAGCAATTTACTCAATTTCCCTGACCCTCAACTTTAATATTTGCAGAGCAGAGATATGCTTTGTATCGTGGGCCAAAGAAACTGGCAAAATATGTAGATCGTTACCTACTTGGTAGGGTCGCAAAAATAAAAGAGAAGGGGTCTAGCATAATGCCTGGTACTTAATAAATGCTCACTATATGGTAATCATACTTATTATGAAGGCGTTAACAGCTAAATGGAGGTATAAAAATATATCTATGTCTGTGGTCCAGGACAGTGTGGTGGGAGGTCAGAGGAGGGTGGAGATATGGCTTTCTTTTGTGGAAGCACATAAACTTCTCCAAGAAAAGTGACCTCAGGGCTGGCAAAGAAGGATGGGCTTGGTCACACAGACATGTGTGTATTGGAGGTCGGGTGGCTGAACAGGCATGTGTACCAAGAAGCAAAAGTCCAGAGAGCATGGCGATGGGACAACTCTGAGAACATGACCAGTTTATTTTAGTCGGAGTGAAAAAGAACAGCAGAAAAGACAGGCAGAAGGTGAACTCAAAGCCAGATCAGAAGAGTATTTGTATGCCAGGCTACTCAGTTGGGAATTTGTTTTGTAGGCAACAGGAATGGTTGACCGTCTGGGGGCACTGCAGTGACCCGACTCATCAGTCATCAACTGCAAGGGGCACTGGCGTGAATTCCGCTGAATAAGCCGTAGAGGGCCTTATCCGTCTTGGACAAGGGCTGTCTACAGGAACTCCTGGAATCCTTAGTTTGACAGAAAGTACAATTAGTTCAAGCCCACAAGGATTCACATATGTAAAGCCGTAGTGCTTTGAAAACAGGGGTTACATTATGTTTGGAACAGGTGTGATTTCCTTTTTATATTTTGAAGATCAAGCACCACGGATACATGAACTAAAATGGCCACTTTTAAACTGTCAGAGTGTCTAGATTCTAATGTCAAAAAATATTATTGCCAGTACATGGCTGATTGGATTTCTGAGAGGTTCTGTTCATGGGTAGTAAACTAATTAATAAGGTTGGCTTTCTTCTCCACCTCCTCCAGCATCCTGCGGTCCTCCCAGCTGGACTGTGGGTCTCATCGTTGTTCTCAAATGTGTGCACACCTTTGGGATCAGAGCCTCCTGCTCCTTTAGTGGCGAGGAACTTCTGCACTGAGCAGTCAGAGCGAGGACAGGACCCGCAGCGGGTGAGGAGGGCTGGTGCCCACAAGCTACCCCTCTTCCTTTGTGGTTGGGTGTGACAAGAGGGTAGTCGGCGGACTCTCGCATGAAGAGGTGTAACATTCTCAGTGGTCCCAGGGAATGATAAACTGGAACAGCCCAAAGGGATCATTGAACTTGACCGTGAGAGCTACAGGGGCCAGGAAAGGCTTTAGTGGAGGCCTGAACCTTATGGTATAAAGTTTGATCAGAGTTAGTACAAGTTCCTGAATTTATGCAGGTGGTTTTGTTTATTTTTTGAGCTCAAGTGCAGAATGGACTAGATGCAGTTAAACTGAAGCATGTGTGATAAAGGCCTAGTAAATTATAAACTCAGCTTGAGCCAACATGCATGAAGCTTCCAAAATGCTATTTGGTCTTAGGCTGTGCAAATACAAATAGAATGCTAGCTGAATATGAGAATTCAGAGCCACCCAAACACGGCAGGGCTGCTGAGTGTTTCCCAGGGCTTGTGCGTCCAGGGGCAGGCCAGTTGTCTCCGTGGATAAGTCCCTCCCTCTCTTCTTTCTTTCCTCCCTTCTTCCAACCTACTAATATTGGTGACAAAGTGAGAGAGAATATGTTTATTCTATATTCTAAAAGAGCAAGAATTTGCAGAAGCTCCCTGGGGGAAAGAGATCTTGATGGAGAATAGGTGGTGAGACACATTTAGAGTAAAAAGTTCTGTTAACAATGCCTTTTCCTTGTGGTGGGATTTAAATGTCCTGCCTGCAAGCAGGGAAATGGATTACATGGTCTTCTGGTTTCCTTTTGATCCCCCAAATTCTACATAATGACTATCATTTGCAGTACTAGGCAGGTGTTGTGAGTTAGTAGCCAGAAAAAAAAAGAAAAAAGACTTTACGGACATTTTTGTTTTGAAAATGTCTTTACCCAATTATGTAATTTTTCATTAGCAATGTGCCACTATGAATTATATGATAATTAAGGATAACGAACTCACTCACATGTTTGTTATTAATCAAAACTAAATAAGGAACTCCTTTTTTTTTTTTTTTTTTCTGTTCTCAGATATTTAGGACAATAGTCAAGCAGCAATGACAACTCTATCCTCTCCATTCCTAACTTCCCAAATGATAGAAATTTATAAATCTTTTCTAGAAAAAGCATGCTGCTGCAGAGATGTGGTATAATTAGCAGACTATTTTGGTTGTCAGGAAACTGGGATACAGATATTTGTGCCATTAATGATTTACTACCCAGACCATACAAAAAGGGGAAATAACTATCATAACATAGCAGGCAGCCAGCTGTATCTGTTGTATTAAGTCTTTCAGATTGTAAACATAACCCTCTCCATTTTTTTTTAAACAAATGAAGTTTCTTCAATTTATTTCAATGTTAGCTTTCAATATTCCAAAATAAGTAGCTAATGTGTTTAGGTCTAATCTCAATGGTGCAATTCTCATTTGCCTGCTAACTAAAAATTGACGGCTTAATGTTTAGAAGAGTAGATGAGAAAGAACCACTCACTACATGTAAGTGTCTTCTATATGCCTAGCATTGTGTTGGTGATAACAAGTAACACACGATTCCCACTGTAAAGAGGGAAATAGACTGATATACACGTGAACTATTTATAGACCAATTAGGAGTTAAAGTGCATAGTATTTCTTATAATCTTCACTTAATAAACACAGATTGAACTATCAGAGACATGCATAAATCAAGAGCAGCCACTTACTGATAACTTACCATGACCAGCATTGTACTCATGCTGAGAAGGATACAGACAAACATAGGGACGCATAAATTCTTGTTCTTGGTGAGCTAATGTTACCAACCAGAAGCCAGGACTAAGATTCATACCACAGGT
This sequence comes from Diceros bicornis minor, assembly GCF_020826845.1. Taxonomy (NCBI): domain Eukaryota; kingdom Metazoa; phylum Chordata; class Mammalia; order Perissodactyla; family Rhinocerotidae; genus Diceros; species Diceros bicornis. Next base: position 3,124,387 of record NC_080753.1, read on the forward strand.
ATGGAAGAATCACTAGAGTTTGAAGGTGATCAAACACCACGTACCTTAGAGCGACATATAGATCAGAACCCCAGATGTTAGGAGGAGGGGTCCATCCAAGGGCTGCAAGGGTGTGAGGCAGAGTGGATACACTCCAAACACTACCTTTAGTGTGAAGAAGAGTGGTGTCAGAGGGCAGTCCCAGCTCTGTCTCTTATAGCTGAGCCTCAGATTCTTATTAACCTCTCAAGTGCTCTACCCTCCTTGGAAAGTGTTGTGAGAATGGAAGGAAGCATAAATTAATTACTATGTTCTATGCTCGATTTGGAAGGAGAAAATTGAGGTTTAGAAACCTGAGCTGGGTAACTTGCTCAAGATCAGATAGTTCTTGGTTGAGCTTTCTGCTAGTAAACTGATTTCTGGACTCCTGGTCCAGTGCTCTCACAAATAATTATGTAGCCTTTTCTGGAGCCATGCCTGTGCCATGCATAGTAACTGCAGACTATCATTTTATTTGATGAAGTCCTGTGCTAGGATTGTAGCAGTGTGAATATGAATGAATGAGAAGAGAATGGTCATAGTCAACAATCAGAGCCCCCGACGTTGATTGTATTTCCCAAAACTCTTGTCATAAAACAAGTGAATCTCCTGGAGACAAACCTACCACTTTGGTTTCAGGTAACAAAACCACCTCTATCTCCCTCTCTCTCTCTCTCTCTCTCTCTGTGTGTGTGTGTGTGTGTGTGTGTGTGTGTATTTATTTATTTATTTATATGGAAGGAGTCATTTTATGACCTTAAAATGCCAGGCATTCAAATGGAAATGGAAAAATTTAGTCAACTATTTGGATATTTGAACTAACCAACTTATAACTGATGACAAAAGGGCCAAGTGAAGCCGACACATTTTTGATATACAACTAATTCCAATTAAAGCTTATAAATGAGAACATTTGGAATATGAATGGAAATGCTTAAAGATTCTGTCATTCCTAATCTGCCTCTTGGTACATTCCAAAGTACATTTTGGGGGTTACTATTTTTTTCTACGTATGCCACTCTTGTGTTCCCAGGACACTGAGGAGCTGCTGGAGGGCAGGGACGATAGCTGACGTGACACATCGTTAGTGTGGGGTCAGGCACCGATGAAGCGAAGCATACTCACCATGCTGCCTGTATTTGGTATATCCCGAAATCTGTCCAAAGTTTGAAATTTCTGATTTAGCTCCTGAAACAGTTCCATATGCCTCTTCCTAGTATGCATGACCTTCTGCAAAAGAGAACGGGATGGCTCTCATTTCCAATTTGATTTATGCATTAAAAAAGGAGATTTAATATTTTTGCTTTACTAATAAGGGAAATCAAGTTTGGCAGGAACCAGGAGGTCCCAAAGGATGCCACAAATGCTAATGAGTTGCACCAAATCCTTGTCTCACAGTCAGCACTTCTTGAACATGAAGAATTGGCTTTTTCTTCCACTTACAAAATTACCAAAAAGTAGTTTTCTCTTGTGGGTGCATTAAAAATGTAGCAGTCATTCCTGTGTAAGATTTTCATCATTCAAATTTAGAGCTGTTTTACAAAAACTGTTACAATATAAAAAAATGTTTAAAAATTTGGACTTGTAAAGCACCCGAGTCTCTCAATGCTTGTCATGGGAAATATTATTTCTTTATGTTTTATTTCTATAAACACTAAAATCCTAGCTGGCTGTACTAAAGGGGAAGCAAAAATCCCAGGTTCTGCCATTAAGGCTGACTCAAGGCACTAAAGTGTCTGAAATATATGTGAGATCTGAAATCTTACTTTCCATGTGAATAATGAGTGAGCTTCCAGAAGGAAAATCTGACCCACAGGTTTCATATTTGTTTACGAGATGGTACAGAATCTTAACAGTTAGGATTCAGAGCATAAATTGTGTGGTTGATAAGCTTCTAAAACCACAGATACAAATATATTAATACTCTTCATCCCTGGTTATGCCCTTTTCTCTCAACTTCATCATAATGCAACAAACAGAGTCATAAATAAAAATGACGGTGGGGAAGTATTGTGGGCTGAATATTTTTCTATTACACAGCATTTAACAGAGCACTAATAAAGAGGAGTTAGATAATAAATCCCCTGCATTTTCGAGTGTTATTTTAAAGGAGAAAATGCCTTCCTCAATTTTGATTTTCAAAAGTTACAAATCAGCATTTCAGTGATTGTGCAAGATTGTGCCTTCATGTTTGCATAATATTTTATAGGATTTTTAAGCATGTGCTTCATAACTCACCATCACTCGCATGGACTGCATAGGTATATTATATTCACGCCTAAGCTATGACTTGAACATTTGGTCTATTGTGTTAATTCCCAAATATTTTCAAAAGTAAGGATTTGTTTTAAAAAATAAATATATCTTTAGGGGAAGAGCTATAATGCTTAATTTTCTTCTAAAAAAGACACTTGTGGAGAACACCATCTCCTTGAGAAAAAAAGGCAAAAGAGAAATGCAAATTGAATCTTTAACATATTTTTAAAAACCTTTTTCTCTCTTATGCTAACTTTCATTGCCTATATTTAATGAATCTGTCTTTAGGCAATACTTTGTTTAGCTAATTTCTTCTATTTTCATTAGCCTACTTTTCTTTGAGAGAATTCTCCCATTTTACATCTTACTATAAGCAGATTATTTTCATCTTTGCTCTTCTTAGCTCTAGGAGTTGGCTGTTGATGAATCAGGTGGTTGAGGATGAGAACATGGCAACATTACTCATGATGGGGACACGAAACATAGCAAGCAATTATAGAGCAATTAACTTCCCATCAGTTTTGGGGAGAGTACAGGAAACAGATTTGCAGGATTTACAGAGAAACACCAGGCACATACAATTTGACTACTGACGGCTGATGGAGATTTATGGGAGGTAGGATTAGCAGAAGCACCTCAATGGAGGGATTTTGGGGACCACATAGCTGGCAAATATAATGCAGTACGTTCTATCCTTGGGGAGGCAAATATTCCCATGCAGTACCAGGTCCTAAGACATTGATCAAAATATGGATTTGTGTTACATGGAATACCTTTTTAAAAAAATGTAGTCGTCAGAATATTCACTCTGGCTTTAACTTACAAATAGTGTTTTCCATGATAATGAATCTTACTATGCAGTTCCTTTCTGCTAGGGTGCCGTAGGAGCGATGTTGCACTACTGACATTTCTCTAAAGATATTTCATTCTGTCAGTTAATACATATTAATGAGCACCACATATTGTGTTAGATGCTGGGGTAACAAGGGTGTGAAAAATCCCATAGAGTGGCTGCTCTCTTATAGCTTGAATTATAAGGTAGCACATAGGCAGTATTTACATAATCATGCAAATATGTTGTTCAATTAGAACTCTGATAAGGAAAACAAATGGTGCTGTTATGGAGCAAGTGATAAGGAATTTGCTAAGATAAATCCAAGTGAGGCTGATTCCCAAATTGTTACATATTCATGTTTAAGATGAAAATTCTCAAATCAGTTATTCTTGCATCTTGTTTGTTTTCTTTCCTCCATTTTCTAAAATTCAGAGAATTTCTAGTACAATTTTTAATCTTATGCCCGAATCCCCTTTCCTCAATGACATCATTCTTTTCCAAAGACAAGGAACTCATTCTCTTCTAAGACAGTTGACGTTACTGGCACAGCTCCCTTGTTTTAAGGTGGGCTGTGATGATTTTGTCTGTGCAGTCTCCATTTATCTTTCATCTCATGAGAGGATCCAGACTTTGCATTGGGAGCTATACCTTCTCATGTTGTTGGAAATGTCAGCCGAGGTCCCTACCATCCCCCGGCCACAACGTTAATTTTTCCATATCCTTCTAAAAAAGTTCTCTTTTGTTTGTTAGTCAAAGTCACTCTTTGCCTCTTGCAACCTGGTATCTCTGTTGGATAAAGTATGTTTAATGAAGCAAAGAAAGTGTCAAATATATCCCATGGAAATAAGGATACATGAACTGATTGGAGTTTGTATAATCATATTGAATGGGCAGCAGCTGATTCTGAACTGGGTGGATTTTACTGTAAGGAGTTGGATTGCTAGGACACACTCAGAAATATGGTGGACATCAAGGTTATACAACCAAAAAGCATTTTGCACTGTTCTACATAGGTTAACGAAAGCAACGCTGAATAATAAAGCTCAAGAACTCTGAAATAAATATGGAAACAAATGAAAAATGTGGATGCTGAAATCTGGGGCCCTTCCTACCTAGAAACTTTAATTGCAAATACATCCTCATGCCAGATAATCATTCTACTTTGAAATTGCCACCTTGGCACAGCCAGAAATCACCATAGCAATGATGGTCTGCAGGCTCTGACAGAAGTACCATGTTAGAGCTGCCAATCAATAGCTCATGTATCTGTCATGGGCTCAGTTTTATTCTCCATACATGATTCCTTCCTGTTCACAGACTCAATGCATCTTTCATTTTTTAATGAGGAAGTTTCCATTGACAAGAAAGCCAGTATCACAGCGAATACTGGCGAGTTTCTAACCCAGTGACGTTCTGGGATAAAAACTTAGCTGTGGTTTTAGTTTTCACAAGTAATAAGGGTTTCCTCTTATTTCTTTACTTGTCTGAATAATTATTTATTTGCAGCACTCATGCCTTTGATTGTCTTAACCACCTAATTAGAAATTTTCATGCTTATAAATCTTAGTGGTCCACTTTAATGGCTATTTTTGGATTTTTGCTGCCCTTAGGGTTTATCTGTTTACCGTTTTCTTTCTTCTGTGACAAACATTCTGCGTCCCAAAGAAATTGACTTCCGTGAAAAACTTAGTTTAGAACTCAATTTTATAAAACCTTGTAAAGATTTTATAATAATATATTCTAATTGGTAATATATACAAAATTCTGGTTCCTCTAGTTATAATGCCTGTCAAATATTATAGGCCTCTTTTGCAATAAAGATAAATGTTTGGTAATGCTCCCTTCCACTCAGATTATGATCACGCAACAGTTTTTGAAGCTATGTATGAACCCCCACCCCAAGAGGACCAGCAACCTAACTGCACAGAGACATGGTCTCCTGAAGAGCTTATTTCGTAAGACTCTTATCTTCCAGTTTATATCTTTGTAACTCGAGGGAGGCAGTCTTTGCAGCCTTTTAATTATTGATATTAGTGAAAACATGATAAGTTGTAAAGCACTTTCATGACATTTCAGATATCTGAGAAAAACCAGGATATAAAGAACCTGTATGTCTTGAGCACCTACTGTATCCCAGGCAGTCCCCTGGATTAAATACTAGGATGCGTCAAAGTCAATAGCTCTGAATCTAGACAAACTTGGATTTAGATCTCAGTTCCATCACTTTCAAGTTGTGTGGTCTGGGGCACAAAATCCCTTTCACCTGTTTCAGTTATCAGAATAACCTTGCAAAAACAGGGTTGTTTTGAAGATTAGAAAGGGATATGAGTCACTTATCAGTGGAGCACAGAGATAAGAGCCACTCAAGGAATGTTGGCCATTATTATCTTTCTTAATCCTCACAATAGCGCTGGGCGGTAGGAGTCATTCTGTCCCTTTGCTGACTAGGAGGCTGGAGCTCAGGAGGGTAAGGAAAGCCCCCAAGCTCACACAGGAGGTGAGGGAGCAGGAATTCATTCTGAACCCAAAGTCACTTCCCTTTGCATGCCGTTGTCTTAGATGTATCCTGTAGGTTCAGGGAGCTTCCTCCTTTAGAAGATTCAAGTTTGTGATTACGTCCTATTCAGATGGAAGAAATGATAAAGCCATGTGGGGTGGGTTAGGGGCCTTCCGTGTGAGCCCATGCACTCTGTGGGTATTGACCACCCTGCAACCATCCTGTAGTTCTCTGACTATCTCATGAAGGGCTGGTCTCCGTATCTTGTTTCTGAACACCTCGTGGGCCGCTTGTTGGATCCCTGACACCTAGCACAGTGTTCGGCATTCAGCGGGTGCTTGATAAATGTGTATGGAATAAATTAAATGAATGAAATGGCACAGGGCTATCGGCCAGGGAAGGTGCCTGCAGCATGGAAGGCCACCCTAAACCCTGACTTCTTTCCTAGTCAAGAGGTCTCCCCACTGGAAGGAAGGCTCATTTTATTGGCCCCAGATGGAACTCTGCCTCCCCTTCTGACCCCGTTGTACTCCCTTATTTTCCACACAAGTGGCTTATAAGGGGCCTGTATGTAGGTTTGAAACAAACTGAAGGTTTTCTCTTTTAAATTCAGAAGTGTGAGTCATAGAGTTGGGATTTGAGTCTGACTTACAGATAAGATAGGGGTTACCTTCTATGGACTTTTAGAAACTGAGAAATTGTCAGAAAAAGTTGCAGAATTTCCCGACTATGAACTTTAGATCATGGGGCCTGGAAATCATGTGCTGACAGGAATTAGGAACCACTCTGCCTGAATTACCTTTTCCAGCTATGGGAGTTCATACACCTCTACTGCCATTGTCCATATTTACTAGTACAAACCTATGGTTATTTTTCTTCTTCTCTACTGCTCTGCACGTGAGTCCTCCATCAAGAGTGGGCTATTGGGTACGAGTGTGAAGTGAATGTCAAAACTCATGGGAAGGAAGCAAGGCACATTGCAGAAACAAACTTGGCTATTAGAGCCGGATGGCAGGAAGGGAATGGTCCATGTACCTTTCCTTGGCCAGAGTCAATATATCTGTAACAGAACATTTAGCCACTTGAGCTGCCGGACACTATGGTGTCTATTTATGTTACAAACATGTTTCTGTTTGAATAAATATGTACCCAGGGCTTAAAAGAAACTAGACAACGAGTTTGAAAAAACTGAATGAAGATATGCATTTTTTGTTTTGTTACTGTCACTCCAGAGTATACTTGGCTGCAAATAAATAATTTTGCAACAGTTTAAATTTAGTAATCTAGAAGAGATGGATACAGTGTAGGACTGGGGTACTCAAACGTTTCCTCCCCGAATGCGCTGGTTGCCTGACAGAATGTACTCACTGCCGGGGGTGGGGACAAAGCAGGAAGGGGCCTCTCATGAACAAGACATTTCTTAGAAATTTTATGGTTTCTATTCAGAAATTAATATAAATTTTATCTTCTATGTCATAGCTTAGCTGTGTTCATAGTGATATAAAATTAATACAAAATATTTTATCTTACTTGACTGTGTTCCTCCAAATCTTCCAATAAAAATTCAAGTCCCACAAAGGCAGGCCATGATCATCCTGGATCTGTCTTCCTGTGCCCTCTGTCCACCATCACCTCTCCCCGGTTTGAGGAGTACAGGTTTACTGGATGTGTGGGGCTCATTAGGAACCTCAGAGGAACTTTCTAATGTGTTTTTAAGAGGCTACGTGGTTCCCAGGGAAGAATGTGACAAAGTTTATCCCCATGTTTTTGGAAGAGAAGATTAAAAATCTATGGATAGAGAGGTATTTAACATGGAATGGATAATAATGGCTATTACAGCTTCAGAATAGATGTGTGTAATTGCATTCCTATGAACTCCTTGAGCTTTGTCCTCAACCCCAGACAGACCATATAAACTACCTGCCTAATATTTCTGATTTAACATCTTATTAGGCACCTTAATCCCCAAAGCATTAAAAAGCAACTCATCCTAACTAGGTGTCACCTTGATTTTCCTGGATCTGTTAATGGTACCAGTAGAAACCCAGGCTAGACCTGCAGTCACCGTTTTCAGCTCCCTTGCCCTTTACCCAATGTTCAGTTAGGATCAAATCCCACTGATCCTGACTCTGCAGATAGCCTGCATCCCTTTCTTTTCCTACCACTTCTAGGAAGTGGGCCCTCATTTCTTCTTTCTTGGACTAATTGCTTCCTAATTTGTATTTCACCCTGCTACAATCTCTCCTTCCTATTACTGCCATTTTCACCTTTCTAAAGCCCAGATCAGAGCAAATTATTCCTCAGTAAAAAGCAAAACAAAATATAAAAGAAAAGCCTTTGCAGCTTTTAGTAACAGATTAGGTGAAAATTGTCCCCTTAGGGTGCAAGCCCTTCACTATACGGCTTCTAAATTCTTTCCTCTGTCTCTCCTTTCTCCCATAGACCCCATGTTAGTGAATTTTGACTTGGCTTTTTGTTTCTTGAGCCTGCCACACCTTAGGCAACCTCCACGCCTCTTCCCCCTCTTGGAATTGCTACCTGCCATTTCTGCCGCCTGAGTTACATATGACGTGGGTATCTTTGAAGTCCAGCGGGCTATCTTTGAGGTGTTCCCTTCAGAGCTGTCCATTTGCTATATTGGTATTTGCCCCAACTCAGATAGAGTGTTTGATAATTTTTTATTAAAATAAACTAGATTTTAAAAATACAATTTTTCATCATTCATTCCAAGAAAATTTATTAAATGCTTCCTATATACCAGATCTCTGCTTGGAGCTGGGAATACAAATCCAATCAGAGGCGTGGTCACGGAACACAGGATGATCCCTACAGTGCCCTCTGTGTATGTTCCAGAAAGCAAGAATCAGTATTCCGCCATTTTATGACCACTAAACCCTTCGCTGTGTTTATTCCAGGAATGCCATCTTGTCTTGTAGATCGGCCACGTGAAAGGGCTTCTCCCAGGTATAACACTTACTAGCCACAGAGTTTTACAGATAGGAGTTGAGAGAACACTGTTATCATGTGTAGACTCTGGGGCCTGAAGGCTGAAGGGAAGCTGCTTTCAGGAGACCAGGGGGCAGTTTGTCCGTCAGTGGCAAAATACCTATGTGGCCACTGTGTGGTAAAGCTTGTGGGATGGGGTGCAGGGTTATTAGAAAGCTTGACATAAACAAATACAATTTATCCAGCTTGAATTGAAGGGGGAGAGGAGAGCTTGGACCCTTCCTCAAGGACCATCCACCAAGTACAAGTAGACTGCATTAAAATCCTTTAGTGTTTAAATCTGGCCATCATTTTTCTGAACACGATTCATGAGATATCTGCCACCGTAGTTGCACATAGACAAAGGGAGTAGTACTAAACGGTTCATAAGAAAACATAATATCTCAAAGATTTTTCCCCCCAAATTTTGACGCCTGTAGCAATCACACAATAACTATAGCAATTAAAGAGCTGAAGAAAATATCCAAGTGGTTGTGTTGCAACTTCTTTCCATTATCAGCAGATGTTTTGATAATTCCATGTTATAAGTTGAATTCTAAGCACAGGAAGAAGTATCAGCTTAAGGAATCTGCTCCAGTCGCCATAGAGAATATACGAGAAAAGAACAGGTTTTCTAACGCTCCAAATGATGCAGTGTGGTAAGATTTCTTTTCAGCGCTTGTGATTACATAACTTTGGTTGGTGCGCTGACGCTTAATTTTAGATCTAGGTTTTTACTATATTTTGTCACTGATGCCTGGTGGGTTAATTCCCACCTCCACCTCCCTTGTACTAACATAACAGCTTATTGCTCTCAGGACCAAAAATATATATACAGTATGATCCTCTATTTTTGGCTACCTGAAGAATTAATAGGAAAAAAAAAACACTAAAATATCTGTCCCTTAAAAGGCACTAAGAATCTAAGAGTGAAGATTGCTGAGTATTTTCTCTTTGAATTTATAGTCTCGATAATTTTACCCTAAAAACTTAGGCTATAATGAGATATTTATCCCATGCCAGGTTGCTACAATTGAGCCACACCACTACTAAAATTTGCCACATAATCCTTGAGGCCAAATTCTTTATCACTATTTTGTATCTTGTACGAATACTACTGAAATATTGCTGTAAAAGACCAGTTTTCCTTAGACTCTATTCAGGGTAAAACCAGAGCTTGTTCACCATTGTAAATAAAAACAATTGTCTCACCTTGGATACCTGATTATGTTACTGAGCTACAACATTCATCTACATAAATGAAATGACTGAATTACGAATTTCCATGTTCTGGGAGGCTTCCGTAATGTTAGGAATATCAGCTAAGAGCACTGAGTTCTACATAAGCATCACAACAGTACAAATATGCGGGAGAAATTTATAAATATTATATCCAATTATGTCAGCAGGCTATGAATCACATCCAATTATCAAGATGCATAAGTGTGTTTTATGTGATGCTCAAATAGCATTAATTTTGTGCTTAGCATAAGCTGCTCAAGTGGTATGATTTCAGTAATTTCTAGCATTGATATTACAGCATCAATATAAATTCAATGTAAATTGGGAAAATGAACATCTTCATCTTGTATATCTGTGAAAAGGCATTTACCAAACACAGGAGCACACTGAACCAACAGTTGCTATTGGAAAAAAGCATCTGGAATGTACCACAGAGAATCTAAATAATAGGAATCAGGACCCAAGGCAAATAAGTGCCAGAGAGAGCCTAGCTAACCAGCCAAACTGACCTCACAGGCTCTCCACAGGAAGTCACTGAAGTAAAACAAATATAATTGTTTTAAATATGAAAATCAAGAAACCGACATTCCCATCTCCCAACAAGCTGAACTGACCAAGTTCAACCCTCACCATAAATTGCCTATTTATCTTAGCATTTAGAAAATGGATTCCTTACTTGTCTGGGAAATCTCAGTTTAGCCCACATTTAAAGCAATTAGAATTTCAAAGTTTTTTTCTACAACTAGTTAAACAGTATGGATTTTAATCAAAAATGTCTGAC